>NC_044398.1:43739920-44388269 GCF_006542625.1 Nomascus leucogenys | reverse complement strand
ATCTTTACACAACTTTATATTGATTATACTTATTTTTACTAGTAGTAGCATTACATGATCAAAATTTGAATGTTATTTAGTTTTATGACATTACAATGGCACAACTTTAAAATCTGTATTACTTTTTCTTTCATATTTTAGGAGTCTTCCTGGGCCAAACTATAAACTTGTAGCTCTAGAAAAAACTAAGTAAAAATGAAAAAACCAAGTTATCTGTCACCCCACACTTCCTAATCAATACGGCTTATTTTTTTGCTAATTTTTTCTTTTTTTTTTTGAGATGGAATTTCGCTCTTGTTGCCCAGGATGGAGTGCAATGGCACAATCTTGGCTCACCACAACCTCTGCCTACCAGGTTGAAGTGATTCTCTGCCTCAGCCTCCTAAGTAACTAGGATTATAGGGATGTACCACCTCACCTGGCTAATTTGTATTTTTAGTAGAGATGGGGTTTCTGCATGTTGGTCGGGCTGGTCTCGAACTCCCGACCCCAGGTGATCCGCCCACTTCAGTCTCCCAAAGTGTTGAGATTACAGGCATGAGCCACTGTGTCTGGCTTTTTTTTTTTTTTTTTTTTATTTTGTTTTTGCTAATTTAAAAGATAGTTAATAGAATATCAGAAATAGTGAACGTTATCATTTCCATAAATGCAAGAGCGTGTACATTTTCCATACACTGAGTACTGCTACATTTTCTATTGATAAATTCTGACCACTTCTTCAGGCAATTCATGTACTTATTTTAGCATTATCATTAAGGATGAAGGTTCTAGAACCATCAGGAACAAGGGTCCCATCTTCACACAAGTTACTTAACTGCTGGGAGGCTCTATTTCATCTTATGTAAACTACAGATAATACCTACTCACCTCAAGGGTGTATCAAGGGTTTATGTAAGCTAAATTTGTAGAAAGCAGTTAGCACAGTGCCAGAAAGGGTCCAAGAAGAAATGGTACTTACTATGATATATTTATACGTATATATGTATGCATGTTAATGAGCTCTTATTAGCTGTGTTCATTAAAGGTTTTCTCCATCCTGTGATTTGCTTTTAGATTTTGGAATACATTTCATTGTGCACATTCCATTTGTATTATTAATATAACAACATTTATTACTATTATTATTGTCATCATCAATTCAGTCACATCTACTGTATCTCTGATGAAGACCATGATTTCTTTAATAATCATAAAACTCTATTCCCTTCATCACGGGGTAAATAACCTATCACAATGCTGTAAGTCTCCACCAGCAGCCCAGGCTGCCCCTGCTGACTTACCAGATCTGCTACTTTAGCCAGATAGATCATCATGTTAATGTCGCACCCGCATTCAATAATGGTGAGTCTGTGTTTTTTACCTATAAGTGAAAAGATAAAAATTTTACTTTAAAAAGACCCTGAAAAAACTCTAAGCATCAACTCTAATTTTCATTTTTTAATTGCATCCAGTAAAACACCATATACATTTACGGAGTGTACCAGAAGTTCATTTTTATAGGCAAAAACTGGTAAAATAAAATAAATTCCATCCTGTTTTTCTTGCTGTGTTCTAAATTTAAATAATATCAAAAGTCTACCCAGATGAATACAAGTGCTCAAACAGGGAAAATTCTGACTGGACAGGCTCCATGATAACCATGATCCTGCTGTTCGGCTGCAGGTCAATGTCTTTGCCTCTATCAAAACTTCCCATGTTCCCACTATCGCTAAAAACATCCTCAAACATAATGCAACAGAATATTCATAACGATAATTATGTCTAAATTAAGGTAGTAAGAAAACGGTCAAGAAAATATGGGCTGGGCACAGTGGCTCACACCTGTAGTCCCAGCACCTTGGGAGGCCGTTAGGTGGATCCCTTGAGCTCAGGAGTTTTGAGACCAGCCTGGGCCACATGGGGAAATCCCATCTCTACAAAACCAAAAAAGAAAGAAAAAAAAAGAAAAATTAGCCATGGTGGCATACATTACTCAGGAGGCTAAGGTAGGAGGATTGCTTGAGCCTGAGAGGTTGAGGCTGCAGTGAGCAGTAATCACACCCCTGCTTTCCAGCCTGTGCCACAGAGTAAGACTCTGTCTCAACAAAAGGAAAAGAAAATATGGATGCTCCAAATATAAAGAAAAACCTCAATCCAACTATATTATTGCAATAGCAAGAGATTTCAGAGTGTACATTGCCATTCTACCACTGGAAGTTTGTTTCATCTTCCCTCAAACTTGGAAAGGTCGCCATCTCCCAAAGTAGACAAATTCTCCTAGGAAAAAGAGAAAACGCTCACTTCCACCAGCATGTGGCTTCACAAGGGCAAGCACGTGCACCTGGCACATAGGAGGTACGTGCTGTCTGTTAAATGATGTGTTCACAGTGACCAGGCCTGCTAGGCCCTTCCAAGGAACATGCTTGGCAAAGCCATAGAGCACTCAGGATAAGATATGTATCACATCCTTATCTCTGGGAACTTACCCTTTTCTGAAGTTAAAGCTAACTTAGTAAAAGTATAACAGAAGTAACATGATATGACAATATTTAACATGTTCCACTCAAGAAAACAACAAACATATGCATGTCCCTCAGATGACAACAGCCACGCCAACTCTGTGTCTGCAGTAGCATCTCCTACCTGACACGATTGTCACAGGGCCTCTGATCTCGGTCAACTTCTGCCAGGTGAAGTTCCGAATGAGGCATTATATCAAAGTGCTCTTTCCAACTTTGGAGGCCCCATCACCACTACCACTATTGGTGGGGGCTCTAGTGGAGTTCGTTCAACCACGGGAATATGATGCTTTTTTGGTCTTCAAATCCTGAGTTCTATTCATTAAAAAAAAAAAAAGGAAACACGCTTTCAAAATAGAGTAAAAGGTATCAACCTTATAAGTAGACTTTTTTAGTATACTTACAGATGTGAGTACTTTAGTATATTTTATAGAGAGTACAACAGACAATATATAAATATAATTAACTTGTCAATTATTAACTTCTGGCCCCCATCCAAATAACTGCTGTTCAATAAAGATGTAACAAGATGACTTCAATAGTATAGAGAGTTGAAAATTAAACACTCCTTAAATCTGACTGTTTTATGGGTGATTTTAATAGTTTTTTAAAAACCAAAAGGTAAATACCGAGGCAGTGCATCATAATGGATAAGAGCAGAGGCTCTGGAGTTAAATTTGGCTCTCCTACTTACTGGTTATATGATTGGAGGGAACCTGTTTTCTTGACCTCAGTTTTCTTGTCCATAAAAAGAGGGCAAGAATGATTCCTACTCTGGTAAGGCTGCTGGAAGCATTTAGTTGAATAATGTTTAAAGTACACTGCTAAGAATATCATAAGGACTCACTAAATAAAGCTATGTTAGTATTAAATATTGTAATTTTTGTATTTTATATTACAACCTCGTAAAACATATCCAGAGGGAAAAAGCACACTTATCACCATAGAAACAGTTTAAAGTTTAGGAAGAAACAAATTCTATAAATTCTTGTATCTTGGGCAAGAAACACCAACCAGTGTGCAGATGCTGGAGGCAAGGCAGACTCTATGGTAAAGCTTCTCACGTTTTGGTAAAAGCCACACAGCATGCATCTCCATGTCCTTTGGAGCTGGACTAGACTTGTGAATCCAAATGTCACCTGTGAGAGGCTCCTACTATTTAAAAAGAATCAACGGAAGAAGCATCAGACTGTAGTTAAACATACCTGTGAAAGGATCGAGCCATCCACACAGCAGACTGAACTGCAAAAGCGTTGGGATTTCTCTTCTGGGCATCTTCTTCATCTCCTAGCTGAAGATCCTGCAGATGCCACCTCTTTTTCTTTTCATCTTTGGGTCCACTGTTTTTCTTTCTGTGTTTCTTCTGGTCCTTAGTCTCCATAGTTGGCTATTTACCAATAACGAGTAACTCTAACCTACAAGGAAGAAGGTTGGGGTAAGGAGATGGGAGAAGCATTTTACAATCCAGGCAATACCCAGGGAAAAACATTAAATTTCATTTATTTATGAAGAGATGATGTTATATTTGCTCACTGAACAAGGGTAGAAACTGCTTAACCATTCCCAATTTCATTTCTCTCTGTTATGCTATAAATTAGATGAGTTACCTCTGCAAGGGTACATTTTATGGTTAAGTTACTTTTTATTCATCTTAAGTGTCACATCACCAGTATCTACTTCTGCAAGGATGGAAATATTCTATATCTGTACTTTTCGGCCATTTAGCCTTTAGCCACATGTGGTTACTTAAAATGTACTTAGAGAAACTGAAAAAATGAATTTTTAATTAATTTCCTTCTAACTCTAAATAGTCACATGTGGCTACCATACTGGACAGCTCAGACCTAGATATCAACGGGACTAATGAAGTGGTTTCCTAACTTAAACTAAAAAATTGTAATAAAAAATTTAAAACGCTTTTATAAACTTCCAATAGAATCGCAGTATTACTTTTAGTACCTGTTGACTCTGTAAAACTCCTAAATTACAACTCATCTACATACATTTGAAAAATAGCAATATCTGTATGTGTGAGATACGACTGGTTCTAAATGATGCCTGGAGACCCCATGGACTTACAGAGAGCCTTCCAGTGATTTCTGAGGTACCTGGGAATCTGTGCCAATAAACTGGTAATCACTGAATTAGTGAGTCTTTTTAGGATATCGTGCTGCATAAAATCTGACAGCTTGATTGAAAAAAAGCGGGGCAGGGTGCCATTTCATTCAATTAAGGTCCTGTATTAATTCCGTTTAATAAATGTTTGTGTCTGTCTATGATGTGCTAGCCGCTGTGCCAGTAAATGGATATACCTATGATCTCACTTGCAGAGAATCCAAACTAGTATCTTTCGTGCCATGCAATAAGGGCTACATTGCAAGGCTGCACAGGGTGCTACTGGAGCACAGAGGTGAGTCAGAGACTTCCCACAGACACACACAGGAGCGGAAACAGAAAGTCTTTATATATCACCATAATGTCAAGGAACACCGGCCGGGAGTTAGGAGAGCTGGGCACTAGGAACGCTTTGAAACTGAGTAGCTGTGTGATTTCAGAGATTATGTTGCTTCTCTACTATATTTTAGTTCCGAACTTGTACTAACGTTTCTCTTCCTTTTGCTCTTGGTGGGAAAGGCAGAATTAAGGGTCAACAGATTCGGCTCAAGTCTAAGTCGCCGGCCGGGACCACGTCGCCAGGAAACGACGTCTCCCCGACACCTTCCCTCCCCGTCCGGGCTCTCTGCAGGGATTCATCCCGTCACTCTCCCAACGACCCCCGGGCACACCTCAGGCAGATGCGAAATATGCTGCTCCTCGGGAGCAAAGATGAACAAGAGGACCGGGGGAGGACCTTCCCACGCGCACGACTCACGATCTTCCCAGTGCCCCAGAGCCAGGGACCCCACCGCCGCCTACCCCAGCCCGCTGCACCACCGAACCTGCTCACAACTGCGAGTTCTCAGGTCCGCTTGGACACCGCCGGAAACGGAAATTCACAGTGGCGCCGACTCGCCAGAGGGAAACAAAAAGGCAGAAAAAAGAGACCGCCGCCTGGAGAACTTTCAGGGGAAAGCTCAGAGCGGGCGCCGGCGCCTGTGCGCCGTGCGTTCCACCGCGTCGGCGTCCCTCCCGATTCCGCGCCACACCCGCCCTCGGAATCCGTTGTCTCATCTCTCGCGGTGGGACTCCCGAGCCCCGTACACCAAGCTCGCCCGAGTCCTCGCGGAAAGCTAGGGCAGCTGCGCGGCCTGGCGCGGGTTACTTGGTGCGGTGCAAAAAGCCAGAACCAGACTCATTTGGCAATGAGCTCTGGGTGTGGTCTCTTTTTTTTTTTTTGAGACGGAGTCTCACTCGGTCACCCAGGCTGGAGTGCAGTGGCGCAATTTCGGCTCACCACAACCTCTGCCTCCCGAGTTCAAGAGATTCTCCTGCCTCAGACTCCCAAGTAGCTGGGAATACAGGCGCCTGCCATTATCCCGGCTAATTTTTTTGTATTTTTAGTAGAGATGGGGTTTCACCATGTTGGCCAGGCTGGTCTCAGGTGATCCACCCGCCTCGGCCTCCCAAAGCGCTGGGATTACAGGCGTGAGTCACCCTGCCCAGCTGGTCTCTTGTTCTTTTTAAGCAAGACACTACATTGAATATGCAAACCAGTGGGCATTATGTTGTTATTTGTAGCTCATTCTCAGTGCTAACAGCAAGAGAAAGTCTTGTGAAGCACAGCCCCTTGAACTATACTGGTGCGCAATTTTCCTTTAAGTGATAACAAATCTCAAATCAAGGCCTAAGGGTGGGACGCAATTGTTTTTGTTACTCATTTCTAGATGTCAGCTGGAACGTGCCGCCCTCTTTGTCCTAGCCCCACCTAGAAGTGCAGTGTTGGTGGGAGAATGTATTCTTCTCTCTGCTTTCAGGACCATTACGTATGCTGGGGAGCCTGGCAGTTGGCGCCAGGCCTGACCCCAGACAGTATTTCCTTCAGCTCCAGCATTTGAATTCTCACTGTTTAAAAGCCTTTGGCACTCGGTTTGCATTTCTGTATTCATAAGTGTTAATTATTCATGAAAGCAAACTGTGGGAAAACTAATTCTTTAAATCACCTTTACTAGACCGTTTTTCTTCCTTGCTTTCATCCTTTTTCTTGGTACTTATACAAATAATATAATTCTAAGTTCTGTCTGTAAAAATATTTAAACAATACAGATAAAGAACAGATCACTTTTTAATTCAGCCAGCTGGAACGTTAGGGATATGTTGGGAGTTAGGGGTTTGGTGTAAAGTAAGGCATTTTATTTTGTTTACATGGATAGCAAATTGCTTCAACAAGTTTATTGAATATTTCGTACTTTTGCCACTGACTTAAAATTTTATATAGATTTTCATTTTATATTGAAATGAAAATTTTGCCAGTCTCTTTTTTTCTGCCTTTTTGTTTCCCTCCGGCGAGTCGGCGCCACTGTGAATTTCCGTTTCCGGCGGTGTCTATACAAAATAAGACTGTCTCTAGTTACTCCTGGTCTACCGGTGAGTTTATTCTGCAGTGTTCTCGTGGCCGTGTTTATAGTATAGTTGATGTCTTGGAAGGGAAGCCCTCCTGAGGCCCATTCTTCTTTTTTTCTAATTACACCTGTTTCTGAACAAGAATATATGCACATCTTCAGTTGAAAGAGGACAGAAAGATGGGTGGTGAAGACTGCTAACCCCCATCTCCACTTTGCAGACCTAACCACTGCTACCAAAGATACTCTGCTCACAGAGAAGCACAGGACTCTCAACCAAATATACCATTTTTAAAATACTTCATTAAATACTTTCGTTAGTCTACTCTTAGATGAACTTGAATATCATGTTATATTAAGTATCAAGTTATATTAAAAACTTCCTTTTTAAAAAGTGGCACAATACAACATTGAGTCTTCCCATCCAAGAAAATTGTAAAGCCTCTTCATGTCTCAGGCTCTGTTTTGGTGACATATTCAAGTCTTATAGTAGATTTTAAGACACTCGTGAATGGGATGCGTATGTACCTTGATTTAGTAGTGCTTAAATACTTGTTGAAGGAATGATAGCTTTAGGCTGAGCTAGCTCCACTTTTGTGATGTTATTTGTACTTACTTGATATTCAATCCCTACACTCTTTTTTTTCCGTCAGAAAATATAGTCTAATTTGCTGGGCGTGGTAGCTCATGCCTGTAATCCCAGCACTTTGGGAGGCCGAGGTGGGTGGATCACCTGAGGTTGGGAGTTCGAGACCAGCCTGAGGAACATGGAGAAACCCTGTCCATACTAAAACTACAAAATTAGCCAGGCGTGGTGGCACATGCCTGCAATCCAGCTACTCGGGAGGCTGAGGCAGGAGAATCGCTTGAACCCGGGAGGCAGATGTTGCGGTGAGCCGAGATCGCGCCATTGCACTCCAGCGTGGGCAACAAGAGCGAAACTCCATCTCGAAAAAGAAAAAAAGAAAACGTAGTCCACTTTATTGTATTTTCTAGGAACAGAAAGCTGAAAAAGTGAGTCTCGTCTCTATTGGTGAAAGTGTACCTTAAATACATTCATACACACACACTCCTAATTAGCATTAAATGAGAATGTGCTTTGACTTTAATTCATTATATTTGTTCAACAGAGAAACTGGACTTGACATTTCATTCTTTCAATTACCCCCTCTTACAGGATATTAATGCACACGCCTATGTTACTGGTAAACCCATCGGCCAAGGGGGCATCCATGGACGCATCTCTGCTACTAGCTGTGGTGTCTTCCATGGGATTGAAAACTTCATCAATGAAGCTTCTTACATGAGCATTTTAGGAATGACACCAGGGTTTGGAGATAAAACATTTGTTGTCAGGTAAAAAAAAAAAAAAAAGTTTCCTTAATAACCGATAGACATTAAATTTTTTAATGTTTTTAGAATTGTAATTTTGAAATTCAGTTATCTTAAATCTCTTAAATTTTAGAGTGGTGGTTTTCAGAGTAATAGATCTTTTCTTTTTTGAACCTTGGTATGATTCATGTCACTAGAACTGATTTAAGCATCTCTCAAGTACATGTGAAACTATTACCATCACCAAATTCAACCAAAATATTGGTCAGTATTAAAACTTGAAATTGTAGCTAGAAGGGCAAGACTCTTAACATAATTTTCTAAGTTTTGTAAGTATATAGAAAGGTTTACACATTGACCCAAATTTGTTTGATGTGTTAACATGTATTTTACTTAGGAGAATCTTAATTAAGTTGAAATAACTTTAAAACAGAAGTTGTAGCTGGGCATGGTGTCTCAGGCTTGTAATCCCAGCATTTTGGTAGGTCAAGGCAGGTGGATCACTTGAGGCCAGGAGTTCGAGACCAGCCTGGCCAACATGGTGAAACGCCATCTCTACTAAAAGTAGAAAAATTAGCCTGGCATGATGGCAGCACCTGTAATCCCAACTTACTCGGGAGGCTAAGGCAGGAGAATCACTTGAACCCGGGAGGTGGAGGCTGCAGTGAGCCAAGATTGTGCCATTGCACTCCAGCCTCGGCAACAGAGTGAGACTCAATCTCCAAAAAAAAAAAAAAAAAAAAAAAAAGTTGTATTTTTCCAAATTAGTGACATCCCTTTTTACAACATAGGACATCTGATCATCAAGGACTTAGGACCTGGTGGTGTACTTAACACCACTGCCATTTGTCTGTTTATTGATTGATTGATTGATTGAGATGGAGTCTCACTCTATTGCCCAGGCTGGCATGCAGTGATGTGATCTCGGCTTACTGCAGCCTCCACCTCCCAGGTTCAAGCAATTCTCCTGCCTCATCCTCCCAAGTAGCTGGGATTACAGGCATGGGACACCATGCCTGACTAATTTTTGTATTTTCAGTAGAGACAGGGTTTCACCATGTTGGCCATGGCTGGTCTCGAACTGCTGACCTCAAGTGATCCACCTGCCTCAGCTTCCCAAAGTGCTGGAATTACAAGCGCGAGCCACCATATCTGGTCATCACATTCTTAAACAGAGAATTTTATTGTTGAAGAGAAACCACTTAGCACATTGTTTCTTTTGGCAAAAGAATTTTGAGAATTGCTTCTAAATGAACAGAATGTGGATTTACATTGGTCAGAATATGACTCTTGCTGTCTATACCAGGACTTTAATTTTTGTGTTATGGGTAATTGTTCTTCACAGGGATTTGGTAATGTGGGCCTACACTCTATGAGAAATTTACACAGTTTTGGTGCTAAATGTATTGCTGTTGGTGAGTCTGATGGGAGTATATGGAATCCAGATGGTATTAACCCAAAGGAACTGGAAGACTTCAAATTGGTATTAATACATTTTTATGGCATAGACACTAAATATAAACATTTAAACTCTGGTGCAGCTATTAATTGTGATTTTCAATCAATGGCAGCAACATGGGTCCATTCTGGGCTTCCCCAAGGCAAAGCCCTATGAAGGAAGCATCTTGGAAGCCGACTGTGACATACTGATCCCAGCTGCCAGTGAGAAGCAGTTGACCAAATCCGACGCACCCAGAGTCAAAGCCAAGGTGACAACATTATAGAAACCGGAACCAACATTATCAATGTGAATGACGTTAGGGGGGTCATAGAAGAGTCTGATTGAGTTTTCTCTTTCTTTTTAGCAGCTTTATTGGCACATATTGCACATACCATACAGTTCCCCCATTTAAAGTAAATAATTTAACAGCTTTTAGCTACCTGCACAGAGTTGTGCAACCACTACCAAAGCAAACGCATCTGCCTGACACTCCTGTAAAAACAAAACAAAACAAAAACCTAGATAAATAGAAAAGTGAAAGGTAGTTTTATACACTTTGCAGAGCAAAATAACCTCTGTTAATTTAATTTTAACTGAAACTGTGCTTCTCCCCACAGCCCCCTGTTCATATATGCACATCTCTTGCCCTCAGTGGAGGGGATTTGATGGTGGTGTTGGCATTTCTCTATGTTCCTGACTCTCTTGCAGATCATTGCTGAAGGTGCCAATGGGCCAACAACTCCAGAAGTTGACAAGATCTTCCTAGAGAGAAACATTATGGTTATTCCAGTAAGTCATCTGTATTTATTAGGCTTTATATGTACTTAGGATCATAATTGTCTTTTGCAAGGAATTTGGAGGAAGAGAGGAATTATTAGTCTCCCAAGCTCTAGTGAATTCATCTTTATTTCACTTTTGAGAAAATATAGTAGAAGCATGGTTAATTCTAAGCCTGTTACTTTTCACTTTGAGCTAAACATTTATTCCAATTTCAGGCTCTTTACTGAATGTCTTAACCTTCTAAGAGTCTGGTTATATAAATGTGTACTGTGTTAGAAACACTATTCTAACTTAAGCTCTAAGATTTTCTGTATGATTCCTAACCTTATGCATTTCAAGTGCCCCTTCCGGCTTTACTCAGAAAACTAATATGAGGAACACATGCTCAGGTTTTTTTGGGTTTTCTACTGCAAAAATCTCCTCCCAGTCTGTCAACTGTCTGTGGACTTTGCCCATAGTACACCTTAATGCCCCCCTCCCCCCCCTTTTTTTTTGAGACCCAGTCTTGCACTGTCACCCAGGCTGGAGTGCAGTGATGCCATCTAGGCTCACTGCAAACCCCACCTCCCGAATTCAAGTGATTCTCCCCGCTCAGCCTCTGGAGTAACTGGGATTACAGGCATGCGCCACCACGCCCAGCTAATTTTTGTAATTTTAGTAGAGACTGTGTTTCACCATGTTGGCCAGGCTGTTCTCAAACTCCTGACCTCAGGTGATCTGCCCTCTTTGGCCTCCCAAAGTGCTGGGATTACAGGTGTGAGTCACTGCACCCCACTACATGCCCTTTTTTCCCCCTTTTACCTCTCCAAATTTTCATCATTCACTAATGCCTAACCCAAAACATTCTTTCTTATTAAACATGTTTTACTACTCAAGTATTATGAACTCCTTTGTAATTTATTATCTATAATATCATATGTCACTTACAACATAATCTTTGAGATATTACGTGTATTTTTATAGTATGCCCTCAATATGTTAGATTGTGTTTAATATAGTTATACCTTTTATGATGCCATTGTACCTAACGTAGTGTTTAGGAAACAGCTGTCTATTTATCTATCAGATATATTTGCTGAGATCCTTAAAATGTGATTGCCATCACCCATCATGCGTTATTGTTAGGTGATTCATTTATCAGTACATTTTATTTGGTCATAAAGTCTCAACAAGGTTTTATTATTGTTTTACAATGAATGTAGCAATAAAACCTAATAGAAAAGACTAAGTAAATGTTCTTGTTAGTAAAGCTTATGTGCGTATGTTAAACGTATTGGAAAGCTGTTATTCCTATTACATCAAAAGTATTGATTGACTTTGAACTTCTGATTGTGCTTGCTTACTACTTATTTTTCTCAAATTGTACATAAACATTGCTGTTAATTTTATAGCAAAATGTCTTATAACACAGTGATACATGTATTAAATCATTTCCTGATACACATACATCCAGTGGCATATAGTGGCACTCTAACCAGTTTCTACGGAGTTAATTCTCATGATTATTGTCATGATGATCTTCACTCTAGTAGGAATGCTAAACATATGATTATTGTTTTTGAGATGATGGGGTGCTAAGCATTGTAACATTGTCCTGATTGAACTACTACTACTAACTATTGAAAAAAGGCTGCATGCAAAAAATGAAAACATAAAAATGGAACTCATTTAACCAATTCCCCCAACCTTGCCAATTTTCCAACCCCAAGTCTGGACATATAAAACATTGATTAAGGGATCAGCAACAAATGCACACATGGTATTAATAACCTTTTCAGAACCAAAGCTTGACTAGATTAGGTTTCTTAATAGAAGGAGAGAGTCGTTAATTACAAATTCGCTTCAAATTAACTGAGATTTGCTTCAAGATAACTGAGATTATCTTAACGAAGAAGTCCCCTTAGATAACTTCTCTTTAGGTTCATGGCCAGATGAATAAGAACTGATTGAGTTAGACTTGTCTGTTTCACTCAAGACTTTAACAACATAGAAACGGTTCATTCCCTCTGTCTCCTACCTTCATAAAGTCTCAAAGACTGGAGCAGATGAGTGCTTAATCATTACCAATCTTGCTGAGGCTTTGCTGAAGTTGACACTTTGGTAACCTTTGGAAAATAAGACACTCTAAAGGCTATATCACAAGGCCTATGAAATTTGTTAAAATTTAACAAACATTTTGAAAGAAATAATATCTACATGTAAACATATCCAATATATTTTTCTCAAAACACCTACATACATACATACTTACATCTTGAAGTAAACTTTCTACTCACAGGTTAACATCTATCTTTATCTATTTATCTATTACCTTTGAATAAATGCAAAGAGTATCTTTTCAGCTTCCTGCACAATATTAATAAGGCAGCATTTCTTAAAAGAATATATGCATACAGTGAATTTTTCCAACATCAAAGCCAAAGTGTTGATTTTTTCTACATATTGAATGACAAAATATAGTCTTTATAAAAAGATAATACATTTAAAATTTATTAACTTCCTTACTTAAATTCTCTAGTTAATCTTGCTTTTTATAAAAAAATATTTTCATTGCAAAGAATTGGCAATTTTATACACACACATATTTATATAGTTTCAACTTGAAGAATTATAGTAAAGGGTATCATAGCTTCAGTATGATTAACTTAGAACAGAGCTGTAGGGCACAAATAACCTTCAAATTTTATCAGTAAAGAACTATCACAGGCATTTATTTCAGTGTCATGGATCTATCTCTCATCAGGGCACCAACAGATTTTTCAGACATCCCTCAAAATACACAAATGGACTGGATGTCAATTCATAGAATTCTACTTGAAAAATGTTTTCATTAAACCACTTTATCAGCATCTACACTTGTTACAAATTTCTTCCAAGGCCTATAACGAATCTTTCTACTCAATTTTGTTCCCTTTCTCCAATTCATTCTGTGTAAGTTTGAAGTGGTTAACTACAAAACAAGACCATATACCAATCCAAGTATAATATAAAGAGAATCGTTTCATTTACATGGCCCCTAGAAAATTAAGGAGCATAAATCACCTTTCTGGTGATCCTGAGAACGCATGAACAAGTCTTGTACTCGATGACTTCTTCTTTAAAAAAGCTATTCATTGCACAATCTTCTAATAATAATAATTCATTTAAAATAATGCATAAGCCCCTGATTCTAATAAATCTACTGCATTTTCATTTTGCCATGTTTTCTTCCAATTTCCACTAATTCTTATGGTTTACATAAGATACTTATATAACAAATAAAACTTTGTATTTTCTTCTTTTTAAATGTAATATTTCCATGTCAGGCTTCCTTTCTTTGATGGCACATAGCCTTCTGAAATATCATTTTTTATTTTCACAAAATATACCATAATATACCATAGAGTTTATGTACTCAATGAATTAATTGATCTTTTTGTTTGGAACATTTAATTTGTTGCAGCTTTTGCTTATTTATGCCAATACAATTAGCTATCATTTGTTTATTTTCCTCCAGATAATTTCTCTGTGTTTAGCTACTTATGCTAGGATTATAAACTCTTTACTTTTTTCTATCTCTGAAAAGTATCATCAAATTGCTTTCTAAAATAAATATAACTAGTTATACTGACACTAACAGAATATTCCTGTACCCATGTGAAAATAGTATTGCAACACTGGATATTATCAAAATATTTATTACTTAAACATACTATAAATAATTCAATATTTAATTATTGGCATATTGTGTTTTTATTGATTTAATTATAGTACATAAGCAAATATCCACTGACTCATATAGGTAAATTATATTCTTATTCTTATTTACTTAGGAAAATAACTTTCCCAAATCATTTATATTTAGAAGAAATAGTCTAGGGAACATTGCTGCTTGCAAATAACTCTAGAAAAAGGTACAGACTTGATTATGTAAATAAACCTATCTGGCAACTCACTATATTTCTTTTTAAAAAATATGTAAATATGAAAAAAATTATGTATACAATATTGAGTATAATGCAGAATCTCAATACAGAGGGATATTGGGAAAATATAAACATAGTTTTGTGGCCAAAGCACCAGAGGTTTCTTCCAAAGACTTTAATCACAAAGGAAGATCCATTAAAATGGTATTCTCCCACAATACACAAGCACAATAATTATGGTCAGAATTCAACATATTTATTTTAATTTAACATACCAAGCATGGTTCCTTATTGAGTCACATGAAGAGGCCTCCTTGAGAGGGAAGGATGGCATGAGCACTTCAGGCTAATAGAGAAATGGATCCAGAGGAGGCAAGAGAACCACGGGAAGCAAGAGAGGATTCCTAGAAAAACCCTGCTTCCAAGTCTCTGCATATGTTTCCAGCACCTACTTCAAAATGTTGTGATAAGTATTAAATGAGTTACTATGGACAATATCCTCTAAATAGACCCTGCTGTGCAATATCTGTTGGCTGGCTACCTAATATTCAGGTCTGTAGACCCCAGAAATTAAGGCATTTCCTTGCATTCCAGTACTTTTCTCATCTCCCTCATCTGCCGTGACTATATTATGTTCATATTTACCTGGGACAGTTCTGGTTCTTGCTTACTGTCAAGGTGTTATTACTCCATGTTATAACTTCATTGTATGGTGTTAAACACTCCTTTTTTCTCTTATGTTCAAAAGTCTCCCATTTTACACAACAATTTTTATGGTCACCCTATATTACCCTGTGTATTTTCCCTCCATAATACTTGTCACCATCTAATATACTGTATATTTATTGCAGATGCATTTATTGTCTGTCTTTGCCATATGTAAGCTCCACAGAAAATAATCTGTCTTTTTAATTCATTGTTCAATGTCTATAAATATGTCTGATACAAGAAAAAATCTCAAAAAATATTAGTTGAATGGATGAACTAACCATTTCGAGCATGGTAGAGCTACAGCTGGGAGAGTTTCATGCTTAAGGCAAGAGTGAGACGTGTCCAAGCCACTCAGAGAGCCAAAGTGGGACAGGTGATGGAGGTGGTCTGATCAGCTATAAAGGGAGAATTGCTGCAGTCTTTAAAGCCAAAAGACACTTTCTGGAGACAACTTTAGTAAAAGCTTTTTAAAGAAGACTTTCTTACTACTTTAAAGAAGGATTTCTTTAACTACTGCTGTTACTAAATTTGCATTCTCTTAATGTTAAATAAAGTTGCCTTGATCACTTTTATCCTAAGATATCTGGGGCTTATAATTGGAGATGGGGATTGGTTCACAAAAATACTGTGGTTTGTACTGTATAGTTTGTATTGTATAGTATGTACACTTAATTCCCCTTAAAATTATCCCAATCATAGCCTGTATTTTAGTCAGTCACAAAGACTGTTGTATGTGCAGAATATAACATGACAACTTGACGGGTGTTGAAAAGAACGGCGCAGCAACTCACCAACTCTATTTCACATTATTAGTATAATCACAAAACATTTATTTGGGTCCTGTTGGCAAAGCATGCTGCTGAATTCCAGAAAGAGTTTGAAATAACTTCTCTCGATATCTGAAATACTTGAAAGTATTTATATTAAATATAGTGTACATAACATAACACATTTAACACAACAATTTGAGCTTTATTGAATGTCTGTTGTGTTCCAGATATTGATGTAGGCACTGGGAGGACACCCCATCTGCCATCAAAGAGTGCCCCATCCAGTGGGTGAGAGAGACAAGGAATAACTTTTGTCCAATATCATTGGAGCTAAGAGAGTATTAGACAGCGTATTAAAGGAGCAAATCCAAATGTAGAGTGTGTGGTGATTGATCTCTGCTTTGAGTTTCCACTGAGGAAAGTTTCTTGTCAATGTATTAAATGGATAGAAGGATTTATGTTTAAGGGGTTGGTCTTTCAAACTTCTTTATGATAATGGCAGTGACTACTTTCAAGTAATACCACAGGGATTGAAGAATCGTCTACTCTAGGAGCTTGTATGAAAAAGATGAAACCATAATCTGTTTGTTCCAAGAGAAATAAAATAAAATAAAATGACATCCCAGATGCTCTTTCAGTGTTTTAGTTTTATGAAATGCATCACTTGCCCCTAGGGTATGTGATCCTGAAACTGTTTATCTAATGTTCAGGGATAAGAGGGGAGTGTCTGCCTATTTCTGTGTGGAAAGCTTTCCTGTCCTATAGACTTTCCATTGCCCCTAAAGCAATGCCCTTTTTCAGGGAACTTAGAAATAATCCTGTTAAACAGGCTTACCTTTGCACTGTATTAATATTCATATTTAGGCAGTGAAATGGCCTTTACATTTTCCTGACATGTCAGGAATAGGCTGAAGTTTTACTTTGTATGCAGTCAGACTTTCTAAGAGAAAACACAGGGTTTCAATTTGTATTTCTGAAAACCAAAATAGACCCATCTTACATAAATGAACAGTGTCATTGGCTGCAATTTACATCTCAAGGTAAATGTCATTTCCCTGCTTACTGTTGAAGCTTTAAGTTCAGGCTTTGAAAAAAGCGCTATCTGTTCCTGTTATTATAAGCTACATTCCTGACAGCTCTCACATTAATGACAGCAGATTGCTTGCTTAGTGTCTTCCTTTTTGGAGCTTATTTTGTCATCATTCACCCATTCTTTGCCGGCTCACAAACAGAATACATTCTATTGAGATTTGGAAAAGTTATAAGCTTTTAGACTCAGAAGATAACTTCTTTTTCTGGGTTACTTGACAACTGACCCACAATTTACTTAGAAATGGAAGCCTACACACCTTAGCTAGGTTCCGTTAAGGTAGGAAGGTGGATAGAAATTTACCCTTTCCCAGGTATCACATGTATGCTTAACACATTTAAGAGTAAGGATATGCTGTCATGAGAGATTGAACCAAATAAAATAAATTTGATTTTGTGTTTTTTCTGCAGTATGAAAAAACAAACCTGATTATGTTTTTTAATTTTTTAAAAAAAATATAGAAAACTATCTTATGTAGTCAACATACAATAAGCAAATTGTTTTATATCATTCAGTGACTTTTATAAGATTGTACAGCTTGAAATAGCTAATGGGAAAAATATAGAATGCAGAGTGCTGAAAGCTGATTCTTTAAAGGAGATTTATTCCTGTAAAAGGATTTTGACAAAATGGTGACGATGATATAGTCTGAGGACTATTGTAAAAGGAAGATGATGATATTGGATAACAACATGTTTGGAAAGGAAAAAGATAAAAGCAAAATATTATGTCATTTCTGGTTGTGGTAGATAAGACAGTTGCCTAGTTTAGAAACAATGAGAATAGGAATGTTAAAGGAACATTTCAAGAGAAAAAAATGGTAACCCTAAAAGCTATGCTTCCATATCTTTGAGATGAGATGATATTCATGAAAGCTCTTTTAGTTATTTGGAAGACAGTAAGTAGATGGAGCCAGATTGCTATACGCTATTATTATCTGAATGAAAAGCTACATTTTTCTCTGAAACTTAAATTGTTGTGACATATAAAAGAAGATGATGGTAAGACTTCTAGTGGAGGTTTTTTCTTCATCAAATATAGCATAATAGACCCTTCCATATTAAAGAGATGTCAGATGGCATAGCCAGAGCCACAGGATACAGAAGGCTATGTACTTGTCTGGAAGCTTGAGCTGCAAATGTGTTATGTGAAAAAAAGACGAAGTCATATTACTCAAGGTTTAAATGGATAAAAATAAGTCAATGCAAATCTTAATATATTACTAGATTATTAGATCCTTGACCAATGGTGATCAATACTTGAAGACATTGATGAGAAATCATGAATTATTTTTCACTCTTTATATTTTCTTTTCACATTGGGAAAAATAGTACATTCTTGATAACAATTTTGTGGTTAGTTGCTTCCTAATTCCTTGCCAACATACTCTCCTCGTCTGTTCACTCATTATATGCCAATGTACCACTTATCTGAGGGTGATGCTTACTATTATTACACAGGAACACATTATAGAAAGGAATAGGGCAGTTAGAAGGAAGAGAGAGTACGCGTTTTCTGATTTTTTTTTTTTTTGGTCAACAAAACAAACACAAGAATTATGAATCAGAATGGGTCATGTGGCTTCTAAATGATGAGAATGTTATCACAAATGTGATTCTGATTGTACAATTGAAAATAATTCTGATGGGTGAGAGAAGGATTAGTTTCCCAAAGAAAGCAATGTAACTGCGCAAAGACTGCAATGGTAAACTTGGATTTTTGCAAGAGGACATGAAGCAAAGACTGAAAAAAGTCATAGAACCCAGGGCAAATACAGAAGACTGACATGGTATGATAAGAATGATGTTAGCAAGGAGAAAGCCTCAAATTAGCATCCCAGAACTCATCTTCCTGGGAGGGCGCAGCTTGGATTTGGGGACATCTTCTGTAGTCTATAGAGATGCTATTATTTCCACTGACAGAGATCCATTGGGGTGTCTCCTCCACTAGATTGCGATCTCCATAAGAGAAGATAATGTGTTTTTATGTCTTAAACTCCTAATGAAGTCCCTGTTATAAAGAAAGGAATTTAATAAATGTTTGTTGAATAAATGAAATATTGTGTACACATGTCAAGGGCAGCAAAAAGCAGGGTGGGGATACTTTTAAAAGTCATATATGATACAAGAAAATCAAAGAAAGGATACACTTGCTGCTGGCAGTCAACAACAAAGAATACAGATCTCTGGCATTTTGAACTTGTATTTCCTGTCAATAAAAACAATCTTGAAACGAAAGAAGATGCACTAAACCTAAGAGAGGTTGGATGCTTAATAAGAATGATTAGTGTCCCTGGGTTGACCAGTGCTCATTATAACAGTGAAAAACACACCCTTGGGTAGAGATTGAAGATATTAATGATTCACCTGATATAGGCACTAGCATGTGCAGCAATAGTGCATGCGCATCCAGAGAACAGCCCAGAGAGTGCTTAACAGTGACACCCCTTCCCACCCCTTCATGAACAGTCATGTAAGGCTTCCATAAAGGAGGTTTCCCCAGTATCAGTCAATGCTGTCTCACCTTTGAGCAGCCCACTCTGATCAGCTGTCAGAGTGTACATTCGCTTTGCAATAACCTCTCTTGCTTACTTTTACGTTGGACTCACAAAGTAAGACTTCTTTGTGCAGCAAAGTCAAGAACCTGAACCAGCCCACCAGCAACACAACTGCTACCTGTACCCTAAATACACAGATGGCCTGCCCAATTATTACTTAAATTTGCAGACAAAAGTCTACCCGCCCCAAATGCTCATATCACTGCTAAAACCATATATGTACATATATATGTGCCCAAATACAAACATGTACAATGAACACAGTACCCATATATACTGTGAACCTTGAAAGGGCTAATCCTTCCAGACGGATCATGAGTGGCTGACTGGGCCTAAACTCAAAATGGAGCCAAGCAGCCATTTGCTGACTGCAAGTCTCACACATGTACCCTGCTTCCTGCAAAAACCACGTACTTGTGTCACTTTGGGACTTTCACAGCTGTCTGTTCCTGTTTATGTCACCTGAATCAAGGGGTACCATTTTGTCATATGGACTTAAGAAATAGACTGTGACTTTCATCAGCCAATCAGAAATAAACAAGCTTGTGTCCCTCATTTGCAGAGTGAACCAGATTGGGAATCTGAGAACGAACTTTCTCTATAAAAGATAATACCTCTCTTTGTTCTTTCAGAGTGTACCTTTGTTTTGCACTAAAGGCTGGGACTCCTTGATTTGCAAACAGCTCACTGGAATCAAATTTCTATTTTTTTCTTTTGTTGTTTTTTTAAGAAAATCCTTTTCAGTAGATTTGTTAACAGTACATAATGAGAATCCTATAGGCATAGGCTCAAAAAAAAAAAATCACAAGGTATACGACACTTGTGTCATACATCACCCAGAAAAGAATCACATACAATCCCACAGCTCTAAACTACAGGAATCCATGATTCTTGAATGCAAACACAACCTACACAGCCTCTCTGTTTCCAAATACATGCACTGAACCTCCCACATCTCCCAGAATACAAAATACAGAAACCACATAAACTCAAATACACACAAAATCACAAACTATTTTTATCAAATACATATAAGTCCACCTCACAAACTCTGGGAACACACATACAAGTGGCAACACCAAATTCTGCGAGTATTACATTTCACAACAGACACAGAGGACCACTAAGTCTTAATATACCCAAAACCCCTCATATACACACTCACAAACCACCCATGAATATACACCCCACCCTCCCAGATAAAACCCATACAATACAAAAAAAAAACACAAAAACACCAATAATACTCTAATATACGCACACAACTTTCATATACCTATGGGCACATACACACTCACGCAAATATCCCCAATCTCTGAGTGTATAAATCCCCTGAAACACTATCCAATCAATATGCTACATCTCCGGAATATAACCTCCTCACCTCATCCCCTAAACATGCCCAAACACATGTATGAACATCCTAGCATTCTCCAAAGAAATACACTTTAAATACTAACAATCCCATATTCTATAAATAGACTTAGATAATTCATCTATCTGCTGATAAATATACACACAAACCAGTAAACACATCCAAGATGCATGGAAATATCTCCAGCATATCATTTATAAATACCCATAAAAACACTTCCCAATCCCAAATTATCCCAGTCTAGTATGAACCAGCTCCCACATTGCCAAGTACTAACCAATAACCATATCACATACCTCTAATACATAGAAATTCAACTCTCTCACTCTCCTGTATAAAAAGAGAACCCCATCTCTCTATCAGACACACACATACTAAATTCCCAGAATATATAACCCTAATAACCACTTACTGAAAAATACAAGCACATAGCTCCACAAAACATTCATCTAAACCGCCATGCCCTTGAACACACACACAAACTCAATACTCATGTAGTTCTCTACATGCCCTAAATATACCCGCGATTAACTAACATGCCACAAATATGCAAACATGCCACCTCATATCCCCAAATACACATACAATTCCACAATACCTGCACATATGTAATCACACTTCCAAATGCTCACAGAGAAATAACTCCTCCATCTTCCAAGACACAGAATCATACAAACTCCACCTCACAACTGCACACATTCATCCTACCAGTCCCCCAATAGACATGGATCTGCCCTCACACATTGAAATAGCCATACACACCCCCTGAAAATCATGAAAAGAAACATGCATCACCATGCAACATGCCCTGAGTACACAAATGGTCTTCCTACATTTCCCAAATACGTAAACCAAACAGAGTGTACATCCACAAAAATAGACACAAGCACTTTCTCTGTTACTGCCCATGTGCATAAGATAATTCTTCCAAATCTGCCAAACATTAGACAAATACAAATCCCCAACATTCATCTGAGAAAACACATGGAAAATACATCTTCACAACCCAAATCACAAATATATAACCCCAATTCTTCTGGTATACATATCTTACATCTCATATCCTCCAAATATAAACTCTCACTCCTACACACTCTCACAAAAACAGTTATGACCTTCTTTTTTAGGAGGCGGGGAACGGAGTCTCACTCTGTCACCCAAGCTGGAGTTCAGTGGCACGATCTGGGCTCATTGCAACCTCCGCCTCTTGGGTTCAAGTGATTCTTCTGCCTCAGCCTCCCGAGTAGCTGGGACTACAGGCATGCACCACCACACCCAGCTAATTTTTGTATTTTTAGTAGAGACAGGGTTTCACCATGTTGGCCAGGCTGGTCTCAAACTCCTGACCTCAGGTGATCCGCCCACCTCAGCCGCCCAAAGTGCTGGGATTATAGGTGTGAGCCACCGTGCCTGGCCCAGTTACGACCTTCTTTAATCTGCAATCTCCACACAGACACCACCAACCCACACATGTGAATACATATTAGATTCTCACCAATTAAATACATATCAAATTCCAAACTAAGAATTCATATAAGCATATTTTCACATACACAAAACCACCCCCACAAATCTCACACCCTCCAAAATCCAAAATAAATCTTCCTGACATTCTCAAGTACACACTAACCCAACCACCCAAGATACATACGTGTGTGCAGTAAATTTTAGATACATATGTAGCCTACAATTTACAAATAATATACCACTACTTTTAATTTGTAAATTCCACATAAGTAAGTGATTCTCATGGAAGCTTTTCTTGACTTTGGCCACACTCTTGGAACCACAACCAACTTGTGCTACCGTGAACAAACTATGACTAAAGGCCTGTTCTTCCACTTTGCAGCTGCTCATATTATTGACAAATGAGAGTATTAAAACATGCATGCTGGCTGATCATTCTGATCAAGTCAACAAGCTTCACAACTTACTCAATGAGGTCATCCGTGAGAACTTCACTGATTTTACGAGGACAGGAGCTACTTCTTTGCTGAACTGCATCACGGTTTCAACTGCTGAGGTTTTCCTCAAGCTTTTGCATTGTTTGGAATGTGAAAGGCACGGCCAAGACACACTTTGGGGTTCCCACTGCATTGTTACACCTCCCCCTTCACTTCAGGGCCAGGTGAGCAAGGGAAAGGAGCGCGGCCTGGGCGTCCCGCAGGGCCCCCGCTAGGAAAGCTATGAACGCTCCCGCCTTGAGCTCAGCCACAGGCCTGCTCTGGTCACAATGTGGGGTCGCCCCGCGGACACTGGTGACCAGTGGGAGCATGACCAGGAGGCGATTACCTTCTAATCGCCCTTGGCTTTAGGTAACACGAAGTAGGACGCCATGAGAGCGAAGGCCGTTGGGTAACCGCCCTTTGCTCTCGCGCTGCGCGTCTCCCTGCCATGAACCGCCGGCAACCCGTGCTGGGAGCGGTTGAATGCCGCCGGCCTCGCGCTGGAACCCCACCCGCCTCAAGGCTCGCGCGCAGGCGCACGGGGCAGGCCAGGAGCCCGCCCTGGGAGGGCCCAGGTGGAGATGGGGAAATGGAGGGAGGCGGCACCTGGGCGCTTCCTGGGGCCAGACAACGCCTCCTCATTGGAAACTCCATGACCGTGCCTCTGAGAAACCAGCGCGTCCCCAACGACCTCTCCTAATTTTCGGTAATACAAACCTGCAGTCCATGCACTTAGGTAACACCCTTGCTGAAAGGTTTACCTTTGGAGGGTTTATCCTAAAGCAAAGTATCCTCGAATTGCATGTCTTAGCATTCCCTTTGGACGGCATTTATTTCATTCCTGCTCATGCCTTTCAAAAAATAGTATGCCCTGTTTTCCTACTCAGTCTGGAGAGTCCATTAAAGAATATTTCTGGCAAAGAATTTTAGACCTGAAAACACACTCCAAAATATACTTTCTTCTGACTCCATTCCCAGAGTTTTTGCTACCGCATTCAAATGATTTCTAGAAATGTTTTTGTTGTAGCCTTCATCAATTTCAGTTGATAAAGCAGCAGATAGTAAGGGAACAATTCCAGGCTCCCCCACCCCTGACTCTTCAACACAGTGCAGAATTCCAGTTGGCAATAAAAAACTAGTAGAGAAGCAACTCACTGACTTGAGTTTGTAATAGCTTCAGAAAAAACTTTAATTGTCACATCCTTTCTGCTCATTTGCAGGATTCCTATCATCTATCTCCACGTGATAACACCGAAGAGCCTTCACGTATGTGCAGGCCCAGGGCCTCAAGTGCAGAGACTGAGAGCTCTGCAGGACACAGCATGGAGCCGCCATTCCTCTACTGGGTGGAAGAGCATGTGTCCTCTGAACAGGGGATCCAAGCCCTGAGATGTTCTTTCTCAGCAGTCAGTGCGGCCCAGGACTTTCTGTGGGGATGCTCAGAGAGCAGGGGCCGGAGGACTTTTAGCCACCACCTCCCATGGCCAGTCTTCACAAATTACCTTTGTCTAATTTGATTGTCTCTCCTCCTGGGGTCTAGGACTTCAAACATGCACAGATGCGATTGCAGAATTAAGACAAGACAATGTTCCACAGTATATTTTTTGTATCACTGGCTCAGAAAAAGACTCATTCAAATCCTGTATCAAAGCCATGTGTGAGAATCTTGAGAAAGCATCGGTTGACTGACTTGACAAGGGAGGAAGCAACCAATAATTCTGCTCTTCTTCAGTATCTGAGTATGACATTTTGCTTCAACATCCCTCTTAGATGAAGTTAGTGATTGAAAATCATTTAAGTTTGCCCCGTGATAAAAGATCAAGTCCTCAGAAAGATCTCCAAAGCGTTTACAGTTTGTTTGGTTTTGTTTTGTTTTGGTAAGTTTACCATGATTTTGCTTGAATTGCTCTCTGTTGATCTTCTCAGCTACGATTGAGGTAGAGTTGCACAGCAGAAGAGGGCTGCATGTAAGAAGGCAATTCTGTCTCAGAGGACAAAAGGCCTGAGAGCACCCAGACAGGCAGGCACTGCGTGGAGGTCACTCCCCTCCCAGTGGCCACTGTGGAGACATTTCATAGAAATGCTTGCTGGACCATTCAGGTTTAGAGTTGGGACAAAACCGAGAACTCATGAGGATATTGGACGGGAGTTAGGAAATGACTTTCTCACACAACTGGGGCAAGGAGGGGAGAACCCTGGGCTTGAGACTTGCAATCCGCCACCTACCCCTGCAGTGTGGCCCCTGTTACATTTTCCTGCAACTCTGCCTTCTTGAGTCCAAATGTCTTCGAAAGGGGCAAATGCTTTGTAAGTGCCAACAGGATGTGCTTCAGTGAATGTTCGCAGTGTGCACCGGTCTGGCTGAAGGCCTCTTCCCTTCCCCGACACCCTCCCATCATGCAAAATTACCCTGCCCAGCAGGGAGTGACATGTGTGTCTCAGAAGATTTTGCTGCTGTGCTCTGCGTACTCACTCCTTATCTCCTTTGACCAGTTTCCTAACACTCCCCATGTTCGCAACACAGAACATGAGTGCTCTTTCCTGTCATTTTGACACTAATAAACGGACAGTGATTCTCAGTGTGGAAATGAGAACGAAGTTTTTTTTAAAGACAGGCTACAATAATTCCCACGCAGAGAACCACATACGATGACACTGGATTCCAAACAGCAAGAATGTATGGTGAAGATGAGGCCAACAGTGAGCTGAGAGAGGCCAGCCAGGGTGTGTTTCAGTGAAGATGAGAAACAATCAGATAACACCTGTTTCCTCCAGGAAAGAAAATGTGGTGGCCAGGGAAAAGAGATGGGAGGAAGGCTGGTCATTGCCTATTCCACTGTGCACATTTGAATTTGGAGCCATGAAAAGTATTGCTTGGTTAAATTAAAATCATTCAAAAGATAAAAAATAAACATTTAACATCATCACAATATGCTGGGAAACAAAATGAAAGGATTTCTGGTCTCAGTGCTGTAGGTCGTGTAGCCACTCTTTCCTGGACTGAGGCTTTCCAGCAAAGGGGCTGGGAAGTAAGGCTGGCCTGCTGGTGTGGACAGAGATTCCAGCAACACACATGACCTGGGGGCACAAGGATTGCTTCCTAAACAATGATGAGCACACAGCCACCTAATAGCCTGGATCGGCTGAGACCATCCTGATTTCAAACACCCAGTCCCCTTGCCTTCCTAAGAACCCCTGTATTTCTCAGACTGAAAACATATTTTGAATTTTGTTCACGAAGTGCAGCCCCTGTTGAAATTCATCAAGAATGGGAAAGAGCCAAAATGGGAAGGAGCATGGGTTGATTGGCATAAAAGTAGGTCTGTCGATAAAGAATGGAAGTAAAGGGGACATCAGGTAGAAGCTTTTGCTGTGAGTCAGAAGGACAATTTAAAAGTTGCCTAAAGAGGCACACACCATCTCTGTTGCTGCCTTCCAGTTGGAAAGGAAACTCAGGTTCTTGCCTAATGGCCGAAGCCCTTCACAGAATGTCCCCCACCCCTACCAGCTGCCCACTGCCCCTCCCCCTCTGCAGAATGTCTGGGGTCCTATGTTCCAAACCTGTTTACTTTCAAATTTTACCTGCTCCAGTTGGACTCAGGAGCATCTGCTGAGCCAGGTCACTCTCTGGGTCTTACCCTTGACTTTTCTCATTGCGGAAACTGCCAGACAGCGGTTGTCAGTGCCCAGCCTGAGGGGATGGCTTCAAATGGAGGTGAGCCCGTAGGGATGAGGGCATTATCCGAGTCTGCCATGCCTCAACTCCTTGGGAATTCAAATTTGACACTGCCCCTGGGGACAGTTGATAGGGCTGATGTTGAGGAGGGAGGGAGCAACTGGATGTCCCCAAAGACATCACACCTGGGGATGGCCATGGCACCCTGAGTCTGTGTTTAGGGAGGACGGCTCCTTAGAGGTGGACCAAGATGCCTGGGGGAATACACCGTGTAGGGGAAAGGACAGAGTGGATGGGTTGCTCCTTTCTAGAAGGAGACAGGTCACGTCATTGTGTGTTTGTAGGGAGTGGTGGGATGGTGTTGTGCTGGTGGCCCCAGGAGGATGACAGCAAGCCTGAACCCTGTGCCGTGTCTTCAGGCACCTGGAAGGTGCCCTTCCATGGTGTTCAGAGGGATTTGGACTGGAGTTTTCTAGATCTTAGGGAGGAGTGGGGAGAAGTGGTCTCAGCCAGGAAACTGTTGGGTGGGTGGGCTGCGACAGAGCAAGTAGTGACAGCCTCTGGGTGGGCGAGGCTGGGGGCTACTGTAACTGCCACAGCCCAGAGCCCCTCAGCTCTCTCCCCAGAGATGGCTTCTCTGTCAGTTCAGGTAGCTGTTGGCTTTGATTTAATAGGGGTGGGGGCAGATGGGGAAGTTCAGGCTACACAGGGCCTGGGTTTCCTGAGTTGTTCTGAATTGTTTGCCCTTTTGTGGAAACTCAGGTCTTCAGACCCACTTCCTCTTGTCTGCTAGCTCATGGCCTGTCCTCTGCACTTTGTGTTACTGTGGAGATGAAGAATTTGCTCCTGTTCCATTTATACTACCTCATGAACAGGGGACAGGTGGATTCTTGCTGGTTCTCAGTGGAAGGGTCTGGAAAGGCTGGTTTCCTTTTCAGTAGAGGAAGGAGAGTAGCGCACAAATAGGAAGATGGTTCTCTTATTATTATTATAATTATTATTTAAGTTAGGATATGTGTCCTGAATGATGCGGTGCATGTGCTGTATTCCTTATTCCCCTTGACTAGAGACTGCATGAGGTCCTAGTGAACAGGGATGAGTTCCAGACAACTTTGCCTCACCTGGCCCATGGCCCAAGAACCCCTGGTTCTTGGTTGGTCACTATATTCAGTTATTGGGAGCTCAAAGGAGAAGGCCCAGAGATGGGCTCCTTGTCCCACTACCTATTGTAACATGACCAGCAGCTGTGAAAATCCCTAGACACCTCCCCTGATAGCCCTGCTGCATGCCATTTGCTGGCTGTGTTCTAATCGTGTGCAGCTGTTGCTAGCTATGCAGTGACTCTATCCCAGGGGACTCCACCACTGCCTCTCAGACTTTCTTCCTGGGAACAGAGCTTCCTGAGTGGCAGCCGGGACCATCGAGTACTGAGGAAAGGGTGGCCTGAATCCGACCCCTATTTAGCACTTGCTGTGGGTGGTGCCAGGACAATCACTTACATGCTGGGCGTGATGAGTTATGGATTATCTTCAGGGTTCCTAGGGCGCTGGCTTGGGAAAGATTTCCATCCAGTGGTTTTCTTTTGTTGTGTTTGAGCTAGGAAAGAAAGGGGTTTACAAGAGCTTCAGGAAAAGGATGATTGAAGAGGAGATGGGACCATAATATTCGGAAGCTTCTGGCTTCCTATCGGCCTTCTGAGTGCTGAGCACTGCCCTGGGGTAGGCCCCTCACCTGTTGCTGAGCACGCGGAGGACCACCAAGCCGCTGAGAGACTCATCCCTGACCCATGGCTTGGGAGATGCCTGTGAGGCTGACAGCGTCTGCCAGGGACACCTGACGGAGACCCTCAGGCAGCGAAGGCTTGGCTATTACTTCTTGGGAGACAGGGGTCAGGGAGTCTTGGTGACCGGGGCCAGGCTCTCTAGTGGAGCGACTCTCCGTGGAGGAACAGAACATCCGATGCACACTCAGGGACACTTGCAAGCTGCAGAGTTTCCCTGTCATACGCCCTCAACTGTTGGGACTCCCCTCTGATTCCCCAGTGACTAGTGTGGACCTGGAGACCCCAGCCCATTCACCTCTTTCCTTTGTCTCCGCAGCATACCCAGTCTGTGTTCACAGCTCTGCCCTTCACCACACCTGCTCCTGCCCCAGCACACAGGCCACCCCTTGTGACTGCAGGGGTTCCTCCAGGCGGCCCTCTGGTGCTGTCTGCCTTCCCCAGCACACCTCTGGTGGCAGGACAGGATGGCCGCGGCCTGAGTGGGGCTGGGGCTTCCAACGTCTTTGTCCAGATGAGGACAGAGGTGGGGCCTGTGAAGGCCCCTGAGGCACAGACCTTGGTCCTAACTCAGGCCCCCCTCATCTGGCAGGCGCCCTCTGCAGAGGTGTCGCGTGTCCACCTCCCCTACTCCTGGCAGCTGCTCCTGTGGTGCCTGTTATGGCTGCCCAGGTGGTTGGAGGCACCCAGGCCTGTGAGGGAGGCTGGTCCCAGGGCCTTCCTCTTCCACCACCACCACCACCACCGGCTGCCCAGTTGCTCCCCATCGTGTCCCAAGGGAATGCTGGGCCATGGCCACAAGGGGCTGGTGGAGAGGGCAGCCTGGCTTCCTCCCAGGCCAAGGCCCAACCAGGTGACTCCTGTAACCCCAAGAGTGTCTATGAGAACTTCCGACTCTGGCAGCACTACAAGCCCCTGGTCCCGAAGGCACCTTCCCCAGAGTCCTGACACCGAAGCGCTTTCCTCCTTCCTCATGTGAGTGTCCTAGGGGCACCAGAGGTGGTCCTGCAGCTCACATGTAAAGAGGCTGCTGGATGGACAGGAGGTCACGCTGTTCAGGGGAGCTTGCAGGGCGGTTGTGAGGGTGATGGGTTGCACTAGGGAAGGTACATTTTCAACAACATTAATCTGGCTGCGGCTCAGGACAGACTGTCAGGGGCCTCATCTCAACTTCCCGTCACTGTCCCGTGAGTCCAGCCAATCTTTACTTTCAATAATTTTCACAACAATGTTTACAGAAGACCCAGGTCAGAGAGGGTTCCTGGTGTGATGTGAGCTACGGTTTGGGTTTAGGTCTTTGAGTACACACCCCAGTGCCTCCCCTTTAACCCAGTATTGATGGCCAGGAGCCCATCACATGGGGCTGGATGGAGGAGCTGCAGGGCCCAGCAGGAACCTGGCACATACCCGCAGTTCTGCTGAGGTCCAGTTAGCACAGAGGCGGTGGAGCCTGCACAGGGGGATGGTCTTGGGCTCTGCACTGGGGTCGATGCTGGGCAGGTGTTTGCATCTTCACCCTCAGTCCCACCTAGAAAAAGGGACAATGATGCTTCATTCAGAAGATGGCGAAGAGATAACTTGAACTCACATATGACAGGCATAGCACAGTGCCTGGCACATGCTATGACACATTACATGACAGCAATTATGATTACTGTCCCCATTACTATCATTATCAGGACTAGGCCATCTAGGAGAGCACTCCCCAAAGCCACAGGCTCCAGTGATAGCTCTGAGTGCACCTCAAGCCCAGCAGCGCAGGGCCGTGGACTGTGGTGACTGTGAGGCAGCAACGTCAGCATCTGGGAGAGTTTGTGGTTTCATTCCCAGTCCCGGCCTCTCTCCACCCTGCGGCGCCTCTGTGACCCTGTGTTTCCCACTGATGAGCAAACGGGAGCTTGAGCACATCCACCGTGCAGCACACTGGCTGTTCCCCTAGGGAAGTCCCCTGCCTGGGGTGTAGGTGGAAGGCGGCCCCATCTTCATCCCCAATAATCTCACTGTCCCCACACACTGGAACTGGTTGCATTCCCCCTTGGAGCGGAGTCCGGGTGCACTGGGGACCCTGATTCTTGGAGTGGAGCTGCCCAGGCTCCCAGGCCTTTGCCATGGCTCCTGTGGGAATGTGGGGAGCTGCACCTGCTGCTTGCAGTGGCTTGGACACCGCTCTGCTTTGGTTCTGGACATGTGCTCCTGCTCCTCATGCTCCAGGGCCCTGAGGCTACGTCCCTAGGGGCTGCCTTGCTCCAGAGTCCCCAGGAAGCTGGTTAAATGCTCAGTCTTGGGGCCCTGGAACCTGCACTTTAACCCTCGCCCCCAGGTCATTCTGTGTGCACGCTGTCTCAGTCAGCTCAGGCTCTGCCGTAACAAATCCCGTAGACTGGGTGCTTTATCAAGACACATTCATGTCTCCCAGTTCCAGAGGCCAGAAGTCCCAGATCAAGGTGACAGCAGATTGGGTGTCTGGTCAGGGCCCTCCTCCTGGCTGGAGAGAGCTGTCTCTGGCTGTGTCTCCTTGTGGCTGAGAGCAAGAGCCCTGGTGTCTCTTCCTGCCCTTATCGGGGCTTGGATTCCATGCCTGGGACCCACGCTCATGACCTGCTCTGACCCTGATTGCCTCCAAATACTGACACACTGGTGCTGAGGGCTTCAGCACAGGCATGTTGGGGACACACATGTTCCACCCATAGTACTGGGTTCGCTTCTCAACACCGAGGACTCGAGGGGCAGTCGGAGAGGCCACTCAGTAGCTTGTGTTGATGTTTGATCTTGGGGTGCATGTTCTGGGGCCTGAGGGGCCCACATGGCAGAGAACAGGACAGGGATAGATGGCAGGACAGGTGTGGGGAGGACAGGGGCCAGGTGTTGGGACCAGGTGGGCTTGGGGTGAAGGGTGGGCTTATAGACTGGGACTGACTGCACTGGTTTACAGCCCAGTTCTCCGATCCCTGGCCCGGTGGAAGCCCACCATGACCCTGGAGGAGGGACTGTGGCGGGCCATGGGGGAATGGCAGCACACGAGCAACTTTGACCGGATGATCTTCTACAAGATAGTGGAAAAGTGAGTCTGGGGTCTTGGGAGCAGGGCCCACATGGCAGGGTGACAGTGAATGACAGAGGCCCGGTGGCTGTGGTGGCTTCTCAACGTAGAGCATGAGGAGGGTGTGGACAAACACAGGACGCTCTGGGCCCTGGCCCCTCAGGAAGCTGCTTCTGGCACCTAGAGTGCTCTGGGGTCTCTGTCCTGCCGTATTGGGAAGCACCCCCTGCCTGGCCTGGGGCCAACCCCTGCCTTGACATGGGAGGTCATGGTGGGAGCAGCCAGCATCACAGCCCAAAGTGGGTCACCTCCAGCTGTGGGGATGGGGAGAAGGGGCGCTAGTGACTAAAACAGAGTGGGATGCAGGCTCCTGACAGCAGTGGCCAGAAGTCAGTTTTCTCCCATCCCAGCCTGGCCAGGGAGTTGGGTTGGGGAGACCTGCGCCCGTGACACCATGAGACTCATCTCTGGCCTGACCACCTTTGCTCCTGGGCAGTCCCCTCCATGAAGACAGACAGACAGCAGCCTCAGGGGAAAGGGGCCCTGTCCTCTGGGCTCAGCTTTTGCTTCCTCCTGACCAGGGGTCTCCCAGGCCTCGTGCCCCTGGGTTATCTTTCAGGGGCCCACAGTCCCAGCCTCAGGACTCCTGCATCTGGGCATCATCCCTGATGCTTTTTGCCATACACCCCACCCCTGGACAGCTGAAACCCAGATGAGGGGTCCTCCGGGACCCTCCTGGACCTCGTGGCCCTGACTTTAGTCAGGAAGCCCCATTGATGCCATGGGCTCTGCAGGGGCCAGGTGGGGGAGGGTGAGCCCAGAACTCTGGAAGCAGCTCCCTCCTGGGACTGGGGGATGGGACCCAGTGAGGGCCTGGACAGCCCACCCAAAGCACTCCCTCCCATCCCTGCCCTCGGCCGCTGCCTGGTCCTGGGGGGAGGGGGCCTGGACCCTCTCAGCACAGCCTGGGCCTCCTTCACCCCCAGGTTCCTGGAGTTTGAGGCTGAGAGAGATGCAGATTCAGAAATCGCAATGGATGAAGGGGACCCAGTGCCTGCCTCCTCCAGCCACACCGAGGCTTGAACCCCAAGGACCTCTGGCCCCTGAGGTGGTCAAGCAGCCAGGTATGGCTTCCCACATTCCCACGGGAGCCACGGCAAAGGCCAAAGGGGCCAAGGGAGGCCACTGTCCCCACACCCCATGCTTCCCTTCAAGAAGGGGATTTGCTCCCTCCAACAGGACAGCTTCTGGGAGCACATGTTGGGTATCGACCTGGTCAAGTTTCCTAGCTACTCTCTCCCCTCGCCTGTCCAAAACTCCACATATGCTCTGCCCAGGAAGTAGGGATGAGCGGGGAGAGAACACGGCATATTGGTGGCTCCAAACTTCTTCCCAAGCAATGCTGTCTCAGATGTGCCCCTCCTGCCTCCTCCAGGGGCGCTGTGGTTCAGGTGGTCCTACCCGGCTGGGACCCACTTCACATCCCCAAGCCTGCCCTCCCCTGTGTGGTGCAAGCAGGAGGAGCGGCCCTCACCACGCCCGTCCTCCTCCCTCTCTGCCTCAGTGTACCTTCCCAGCAAGGCCGGCCCCAAGGCCCCGACTGCCTGCCTGCCACCACCCAGACCCCAGAGGCCAGTGGAGACCAAGGCCGCCTGCCACCACCCAGGCCCCAGAGACCAGCAGAGACCGAGGTCCCTGATGAGATTCCCCCAGAACTGGTGCAGGAGCATGTGGACATCATGGAGGAGCTGCTGGGGCCTCCCCTCGGGGCCACGGGGGAGCCTGAGAAACAATGGGAAGAGGGCGAAGTGAAGCAGCCACAGGAAGAGGACTGGACGCCCCCAGACCAGGGCCTCCTGAGCTACATTGACAAACTGTGTTCCCAGAAAGACTTTGCCACCAAGGTGGGGCTGGACTGGGTGATCCAGGGGGTGGCACTCCCAGGTCCTTGGAATTAAGCTCTGTTCCTTAGCTATTCAGCAGTGTGTGTATTTCCATGGATTTGAGTGTCTGTGTATGTGATTGTGTGTGTCTGTGTGTTGCTGTGTGTTGCTGTGTGTTTGTGTCTGTGGTTACTGTGTGTCTTTGTGTGTCTGTGTGGGTGTGAGTGTGGAGTGTGTATGTTACCTATGTCTGTGTCTTTTCCTGTGTCATATGTGCATCTGTTTGTGTGTCTGTGTGTGGTTTGTATGTCTCTGTCTGTGTGTGTGTATGCTACCAGGTCTGTGGTCTGTGTCTGTAGCTGGTGGTCGCCATGATATGAGACAGCCCCAGGAGGGTGGGGATGGGGCACTGGCAGCTTTCTGCATCTCCTCCAGGTGTCCTTGGCTCCAGGCTACTCCCTTCCCAGGAGGCTCATGCCTTCTTCCTTCTGTTTCCAGGTGGAGGCCGTCCTTCACCCCCGATTCCTGGAAGAATTGCTTTCCCCAGATCCACAGATGGATTTCTTTGCCCTAAGCCAGGAGCTGGAGCAGGAGGAAGGACTCACCCTTGCCCAGGTACCCCAGGGGCAGGAGGGACCCGGCACACAAGGCCCACCTGATTGTCTAATCCCCCCGGCTAGGGATGCCGAGCTTCTTGGGGAGCCACTCCAGGGTGGGAAGATGCAGGTTCAGAGGGAGTAGGATGGAAAGGAGCCAGGGAAGGGAGTCAGCATGCAAGCTGTCGTGAGGCCCAACGGGATGCCCAGCAGAGCCACACCCTTTCTCTTTGACTTAAAGCCCAGCTGCCTCAGGCTTCCCTGCCTCCCGCCCAAGTGCCCTGGTCTCCACCACCCTGGGCCCTGCTCACCTGGGGCAGCGCCAGTAAGTGCCCCCTTTCCTCCCGCAGCTAGTGGAGAAGCACCTCCTACCCTGGAAGGAGAAACAGCATGTGAGGGCAGCCCCTGGTCATGGCGTGGCCCGGTTGGACTCTAGTTCTTCCGAGTTTGCAGCTGGCCAAGGAGCAGAGAGAGACGTCCCTGACCCCCAACAAGGGGTTGGCATGGAAACCTGCCCACCCCAGATGGCTGCCTGGGACCCTCAGGGACGAGGCAGAGCACACACTGGCATGGCCAGGTCCAAACACTCTGCTGTGCTTTTGGGGTGTCAGGATCCCCCTGGGCTGAGGGCTGCCCGGCCAACCTCTCCTCCCCAGGACCACAGACCCACCTGCCCTGGCCTGGGTACCAAGGATGCCTTGGATCTGCCTGGAGGGTCTCCTGTCAGGGAGTCACATGGGCTGGCTCAGGGGTCAAGTGAGGAGGAGGAGGAGCTTCCCAGCCTGGCCTTCCTCTTGGGTTCCCAGCACAAGCTGCTGCCCTGGTGGCTATCCCAGAGCCCTGTCCCTGCCTCGGGCCTTCTCAGCCCAGAAAAGTGTGGACCCCAGGGAGCTCTTCAGCCCCCATCTGCTAAGAGAAGAGACCTCAGCCTAGCACCATCTCCTGCCACCAAGTCCAAGAAGCGACCTCTCTTGGGAAGCCCATCCCCTGCTGAAGAGACACCCCACCCAGGGCCTGGGCTCAGGGTCTCTGGGGAGCAATCCCTGGCTTGGGGGCTGGGTGGCCCCTCACGGTCTCAAAAGAGAAAAGGTGACCCCTTGGTCGCCAGGAAGGAGAAGAAGCAGCATTGTGGCCCCCAGTAGGGGCTTCTGGGCAGGCTCTCTGGGGCCAATCCCCAAGGGTGGGGCTCTGGCATCCGATGCCCCAAAGCAGTCAAAAGCTTCTTCTCCCCCAGTGCTGATCTTGCTGGGCCTTAGCTTTGGAGGGGAGGGGAGGGAGGGAGGAAGAGGGTGGCTGAACGGGGAGGGCAGGAAGGGAGGGGCTGGGGGGAAGGGGCTGGGGAGTGGGGGTGGGAAGCAGTGCATTGGGGGCCTCGTGTGTAAATGTGAATGAATGTAATTGTGTTGGAAAATGCTCTCGGGGCTGCTGCCTCTGCCCTTGGCGCTGTGCTGCTCCGTGGAGGGTGTCTGTGAGGGAGGGCAGAGGAACTGGCAGATGCCAGGCACTGGGAACCCACAGGGAACGGCCCCACTCTTTCCTCCTGGTGTAGGGAGCCCCTTCAGATGCTCCAGGGACTGACAGATGCTGAGGAAACCCTGATCCCTCCCACCACCCACTCACAAGGCCCTGCCTGCTTTAGGGAGGCTTCTTGGGGCCTCCCATCATTATCAGCATCCCTGGAAAATCCTGGGATTGGAGACAGCTGGCTGGCTCTTGCTGTGCTCAGTGGAGGTGAGCAGAAGGCAGCCGCCTGCAACATGGACATGGGGAGACGAGGCTGCTCCTGCTTAACCCTCATCAGGAAGAGCACGGGCACTGGGCTGAAGGGAGACGTTGAGATGACCGTCCACACAAGTGTGTTTGGGATACGACGATGGGTGGGGAGCAGGGGAAGTCGCTCTGCCTGTTTCTGGGCAGGAGAGAGTCTTGTCCAACTAGCTGAAGCAGATGCTCCTTGCTGTGGCCACAGGGACTGGCCTCGGGGCCCTCAAGGTCCTGCATGGAGCCCCTCACAGCTATGATTCCCTTCCCATATGATGACTGAACTCATGTGGAATTGATGTAGACACAGATTTACATTGGCTTCTAAAACAGTTCCCTCCCAACACACCATCACCAATGGGAACAAGCATGACCAGCCCACCAGGCGCAGGGTGGGTGTGTCTGCTTGTTCCAGGGCCAGGGGGAGCTGGGCCCCAGGCCGAGAGGGGCCGAGGGTCAGCCGCCCTTCTGCAGGCACAGACCCCAAGGGCAGAGCAGGGGCTGCCTGGGATGTGGCATTGGCTGTCTGGGAAGTGCCCTGGGAGTCGGGGGCTAGGTGTTCACCGAAGGGAGACTTCCAGAGTCTGTGAGTGAGATGAGGACTGCATCAGGAGAGGGACCGAGGCTGGGGAGGATGCTCTGCTCTTTCCCAGGTTGCCCTGTCCTCCCAATCTCTGCTGAACTCCCCTCACCCCATGGGCCAACTTCTGCCCCCCTTACCCCTAACCCACCTCTTAGAATCGCAGATCCCAGCATGGACAGGACCCGGCACCCACCCTGGTTCCCTCCTGGCCAACACCTTCTTCTCCACGGTCTGAGTTGTGATTCCAGGGCCCTTATTGGCTCAGGACCCCTGTGACTGCCAGGGCACTGGTCCCAGCACTGCCTGCATGCAGAGCTGTGGTCATGGCGCTGGGGGCTGGCCCAGCAGCAGAGGCTGGTGGGGCAAAGCTGTCCGGTACACAGTGGCCTGGCCCCTCAGCCAAGTGACAAAGGGAGCCATGTTTGAGTCCTCTCTGGCCCCATCTGCTTAGAGAACACAGCAGTCAGCCGGACAGATGCCCCTCTACCCCATCCCTTCTGCTCGATGTGGGCAGTGTCGGAGGCCTGCCGTCTTCTGTGGCCTTTGGGAAGGAGAGTTTATCTTGGCAGGGCTTCCCCAGCTCAGTGGACATCAGGCCCTCAGGGAAAATGTGGGGAGTGAAGAGTCACTGGTGGGTGATGTGGGCAGCTCCTGTGACTCCTCTACATTCAGGGCCATCCTCAGGAGATAAGGTAGCACTGCCCCTTTGCAGGGTTTAGGAATGTTAAGTGAGCCGTGTTTGAAGGGATGATCCATACTCTAGCGTGTGTGGGTGCCCAGCCAACTTCCTCACCAAAGGGTGAAAGCGACACCTTGGGGCTCCTGCTGGTTACCCCCCTGGCTGTTGTCTATCCCACTGTCCCTGTCCTTGTTTTGGCTGAGCCATTCCTAGGAGGCAGAACCTGTGCTTCCTCCACCTCTGTGTCCCACCTGAGCCCTACAATCTGCCCCTAAAAGGGCACAGTAGGGCTGACTGGGGGGCTCTAGTAGACTGAACACACGTTCCCCCCACCCCCAGTTCCTGTGCTGAAGCCCTAAGCCCCAACATGATGGTATTTGGAGATGAGGCCTTTGGGAGTTATTCAGAGTTAGAAGAGACCATGAGGGTGGGGCCTTAATGATGGGATTAGGGCCCTGGTAAGAAGCAGAGACCCCAGAGCTCTCTCTCTCCCTGACACGAGGACACAGTGAGAAGGCAGCCATCTGCAAGCCAGAAAGAGAGCCCTCACCAGAACCTCGTCCACTGGGATGCTAACCTCGGACTTCCAGCCTCCAGATTGTGACAAATACATTTCCTTTTTTAATACGTGCCACCACCCCCAAGTCTATGGCACTTTGTCCTAGCATCCCTATGTGACTAGGACAAGGTCCATAGTCTGAAGAACTTCCTTCATGACTGGTATCTGGAAACCGTGCATCAGAGCCACGGGAAAGAAAGCCTTGGCCCTTTGCAACTGTCAGCACACCTCCACCCCAAGTGCAGTGTATCACACATGAACCAGGAGAGCCTGGGACGCAGTGAAAAGAAATCTGTAAATACCCATGATGTCGTCCCGTCCATGCTTGGGGAAGCCATGCAGCTTGCTCACAGCAGGTGCTGGGGGTGTGCTGAGGCTCTTGGTTGGCTTGGCCTCCCTGCTCACGCACCCAGGTGGGATCCAGTGCGGCTGGGGCGGCCCCAGGCAGGTTTGCCTCCAGAGACCCCTCCCTTCACCACTGGATGACAGATCCCTGAAGAAGCCACAGCCTCCTGGGAAACTCCATCTGACAACCTGAGTAAGGCCGGCCCCTGTTAGTGAACATGCTGTGCTTTCTGACAGCTACCAGGATGGACTTGATCCAAGTGGCTGCCCTTTGTAGCCCGCTTTGATTCTAACTTCAGCATCGCATGATGCCCTGTGCATGGAATATACAATGTGTGTCTTTCACATCTGTCTTCTTTCACTTAGAATAATATTTCCAAGGTCATCTAAGTTTTTAGTATGTATCATTACATCAGACCTTTTTGTTGCTGAATAATATTCCCTTAATGGATATACTAAAATTTATCCATTTATCAGTTAAGAACATTTGGGTTTTTTTCACTTTTTGGCTATTGTGAATAATACTTCTAAGAACACTTGTGTACAAGGTTTTCTGGGGATGTATGTTTCCATTTCTCATGGCTACATACCTAAGAGTGAAATTGATGGGCCATATGGAAACTCTATGTTTAACCATTTCAGAAGGTGCCAGACTGTTTCCAGTGTACATGAACCATTTTATATACCCACTAGCTGTGTGAGGGTCCCAGCGTCTCTCCATATTCTAGCCAACATTTATTATCAACTCTCTTTTTGATAAAGTCATCCTAGTGGTTCTGAGGTTGCATCTCATCGTAGTTTGCATTTGTGTTTCCCTGACGTTGAACCTCTTTCATGTACCTATTCGCCACTTGTATATCTTCTTTGGAGCAATGTGTACTCAACATTTAGTAATTTTTAACTGGTTTGTGTTTTGTCATTGAGTTATAAGAATTCTTTATATATTCTAGATAAAAATGCTTTACAAGATATAATTTGCAGAAATATTCTCCCATTCTATGGGTTGTCCTTTACTTTCTTGATGGTACTCTTTGAAGCACAAAAGTTTTTACTTTGGATGAAGTCCAATTTATCTATTTTTTCTTTTGTTACCTGTGGTTTCGATGTCATGTTTAAGAAACCATTAACTAGTCTTAGGTCATGAAATTTATTCCTATGCTTTTTCCTTTTTTAAAAACCATCTTAAACCTTTTAAAGTGTACAATTTAGTAATGTTATGTATATTCACGTCATTGTGAAATTTAGATCTTTAGACATTTTTTATCTTTCACAACTGAAATTTTGTACACATTAAATACTAATTTCCCCCCTACTCCCACCCTCAGCCCTTGGCAACCACTACTTTATGTTTCTGTGATTTTGACTACCTTAAATACTTCATATGAAGAAGAGTATTTGTCCTTTTGTGATTGGCTTATTTCACTTAGCATAATGTTCTTGAGATTGATCCATGTTCTAGCATGTGACATGATTTCCTTCTTTCCATAGGCTGCTTAGTCTTCCATTGTATGTATATACCGTATTTTATCCTTTCATCCACCAAGGGATATTTGGATGGGATCTCTTGGCTACTGTGAATAATGCTGTAATAGGGATTGTACTGAATTTGTAAATTGTTTTAGGTAATATGGACATTTTAACAATATTAAGTCTTCAAATCCATATGCATGGAGATGTCTTTTCATTTATTTATATACTCTTTGGTTTCTTGTAGCATTGTTGTTTTGTAATTTTTAGTGTCCAAGTTGTTTGCCTTCTTGGTTAAGTTTATTTCTAAGCATTTTATTCGTTTTCATGCTATTATAAATAAAATTGTGGGTTTTTGTTTGTTTTGTTTGTTTGTTGTTCTAGTAGAGACAGGATTTCACTATGTTGGCCAGGCTAGTCTCAAACTCCTGGCCTCAAGTGATCCGCCTGCCTCAGCCTCCCAACATGTTGGGATTACAAGTGTAAGCTGACGCACCTGGTCTGAAATTTTCTTCTTAATTTCCTTTCCATATTGGTCATTGCTAATGTATGGAACTGCAAAGGATTTTTGTGTGTTAATTTTGCATTTTGTAACTTTGCTGAAATCATTTATTATTTCTTACAGGTTTTTTGGTGGAATTTTTAGGGTTTTCTACATATAAAACCATATAATCTGTAAATAGAAATAATTTTACTTCTTCATTTCCAGTTGGAATGCCTTTTATATATCTTTCCTTGTCTAATTGCTCTGGCCCAGTACTACGTTGAATAGAAGTGGCAAGAGTGGGCATCCTTGACTTTCTCCTGTACTTTGAGGAATAGCTTTGTCTTCCACTAGTAAACATAATGTTAGTTGTGGGCATTTCATGTAAGGCCTTTATTATGTGGTAGTATTTTCCTTTTATTCCTAGTTTGTTGATTGTTTTTAATCATGAAATGGTGTTGAATTTTGTTGAATGCTTTGTTTGAATCATGTGGTTTCTGTCTTTCATTATATTAATGTGGTGTATGACTTGATTGATTTTTGTATCTTGACTCATCCTTGCATTCCAAGTATAAATCCAACTTGGTCATCTCTTTGAGATGGAGTCTCACTCACTCTGTCACCCAGGCTGCAGTGCAGTGGCGCAATCTCGGCTAACTGCAACCTCTGCCTCCCAGGTTCAAGTGATTCTCCTGCCTCAGCCTCCTGAGTAACTGGGATTACAGGCACCTGCCACTACGCCTGGCTAATTTTTGTATTTTTAGTAGAGACGGGGTTTCACCATCTTGGCCAGGCTCATCTTGAATTCCTGACCTCGTGATCCACCCGCTTCGGCCTTCCAAAGTGCTGGGATTACAGGCATGAGCCACTGCGCCCAGCCTATAATCCTTTTAATGTGCTGTTTAATTCTGTTCACTAAAATATTTTTAGGATTTTTGCATCAATATTCACCTGATACAGTGGTCTTTAGTTTTCTTTTCTTGGGGCTTTGGTTGTGGAATCAAGGTAATTTTGGCCTCATATGAGTTTGAGAGCATTTCCTTTCTTTAATTCTTTGGAAGAATTGAATTGATTCTTTGGTAGAATTTCCCAGGGCTGGGTTTTTCTTTTTGGGAGGTTTTTGATTACTGCTTCAATCTACTTACTAGTTATAGGTCTGTTCCGATTTGTAAAATTTATTTGTGATTCAGTCTTGGTAGGTTGTTTGTTTCTACAAATTTATCCATTTCTTCTAGGTTATTCAATATGTTGGCATTTAAATATTAGTAGCATTCTCTCATAATTCTTTTTGTTTCTGTGGCATCAGTTGTAATGTCCCTTCTTTCATTTTTAATTTGAGTTATCTTAGTTTTCTTTCTTTTTTTCTTAGGTAGTCCAGTTAAGGGTTTGTAATTTTGTTGATATTTTAAAAAATCTAATTCTTTTTTTTTTTTTTTTTTTTTTTTTTGAGACGGAGTCTCGCTCTGTTGCCCAGGCTAGAGTGCAGTGATGCAATCTCGGCTCACTGCAAGCTCCGCCTCCCGGGTTCACGCCATTCTCCTGCCTCAGCCTCTCCAAGTAGCTGGGACTACAGGCGCCCGCCACCATGCCCGGCTAATTTTTTTTGTATTTTTAGTAGAGACGGGGTTTCATCGTGGTCTCGATCTCCTGACCTCATGATCCGCCCGCCTTGGCCTCCCAAAGTGCTGGGATTACAAGCGTGAGCCACCGCGCCCGGCCTAAAAAATCTAATTCTTGATTTTGTTGATTTTTTCTATTGCTTTTCTATTCTCTATTTTGTTTTTCTTTCTGATCTTTATTATTTCCTTCCTTCTGCTAATTTTTGGTTTAGTTTGTTCTTTTTCTAGTTCCTTGAGGTGTTAGGTTATTGATTTGAGCTCTTTCTTCAAGCTTATGGTGCTATAATAAAATACTATAGACTGAGTGGTTTAAGCAACAGATGTTTACTTCTTTCAGTTCTGGAGCTGGAGGCTAGGAAGTCCAAGATTCAGGTGCTAGTAGACTCTGTGTTCATAAACTCCTCTTTCATATTTTCTGTGCTACATTCTAACTGACTTTTTACATTTATCAATCATCCATGTCATCGATTTCCTCTTTATCTGTGTCTAATCTACTCTTTTCCCACTCACTTTGATATGCATAAGTGTGATGCCTGCATGTTCAATTTCATCACACATTATTAAGAAGATTGAGATTTAATAACTTTAATAATTTTTACTATTTCATCAAGAACTTTTTTTTAAATGAAGTGCATTTATTAGGAACAACACTCTGAATACTCACAAGCATCTTGCATAGTTAACCCTAGGCCAGAGGACACTTGGCAACCAAACAGGAGAAGGATACCAGGACAGAGTCCACGGAGGCCAAGGCGGGCCAATCACCTGAGGTCAGGCGTTCAAGACCAGCCTGGCCAGCATGGCAAAACCCCATCTCTACTAAAAATACAAAAATTAGCCAGGCGTGGTGGCACGTGCCTGTGATCCCAGCTACTTGGGAGGCTGAGGCGGGGAGAACTGCTTGAACCCAGGAGGCGGAGGTTGTAGTGAGCCAAGATCGCTCCACTGCACTCCAGGCTGGGAGACAGAGCGAGACTCTGTCTCAAAAAAAAAAAAAAAAAAAAAAAAGAGGGAGAGGGAGAAAGAGAGAAAGAAAGAGCGAAAGAAAAAGAAAGAAAAAGAAAGAAAGAAAAGGAAGGAAGAAAGAAAGAGAGGAAAGAAAAGGAAAGAAGAAAGAAAGAAAGAAAGAAAGAAAGAAAGAAAGAAAGAAAGAAAGAAAGAGAAAGAAAAGAAAAGGAAGAAAGGAAGGAAGAAAGAGAAATGATTGGACTCAAAAGTTACACTGCAAATTAACTGGCACTATAATCCCTATTCAAAATCATTCTGTGGCATAAGCTACAATGAGGCAAACTGTTGACACCTATCAAGCCCCAGGGGGCCCTCTGAGTCCCACCTCGGGAGAACGTTGCTAGGGTGTATCCGATGGCCTATGTGGTATCTGTGCTCCTGGAAACAGGTGGAGGATTTGGGGTGAGTGTAGTGAAAGGAGGGTGGTCTTGAGCACTTGTAGCCTCAGCTGGAGGAGAAAACACAGAGTGAATTTTATTTTTCCACATTTGCCTCCTTTGATGCTGTATGTCTGTGATGGTTAATAGTAGATATCAATTTGACTGGATTGAGGGATGCCTGGATGGCTAGTGAAGCATTGTTCCTGGTTGTGTCTGTGAGGGTGTTTCCAGAGGAGATTGACATGTGAGTCAGTGAATGGAGAGAGGAAGATCCCTGCTCAATGTGGGTGGCACCATACAATCAGCTGGGGGCGTGGCTAGGACAAAGCAGGTAGAAGAAAGGGGATAGTCAGTGCTCCCTGTCTCTCTCTTTCTCTTTCTCTCCCTCTTTCTCTCCCCATCCCACCCCCCACCCCCACGCCCTGCCCCGTCTCTTCATTCCAGAACAGGATGCCTTTTTCTCCTTCTGCCCTTGGACATCAGACTCTAGGTTCTTTGGCTTTTGGACACTAGGACTTGTACCAGCAGCCTCCTGGGGGCTCTTAGGCCTTCGGCCTCAGACTGGGGGCTGCACTGTTGGCTTCCCTGGTTCTGAGGCTTTCAAACTATTGAACCATGCTACTGGCTCCCCTGGGAGCCACGCTGTCATTCTCCAGCTCATGGGACTTTGCCTTTGTGATCATGTAAGCTAATTCCCCTCATATATCCTATTGGTTCTGTCCCTCTGGTGAACCCTAATACAGTGTCTCCCAGTGCCATTTAGCATGATTACAGGGATGGGAAAATATGTTAGGGGCTGGAAGATGGTTCTCTGGAGGAGGTAACAGGCAGGGTCCTGAAGGCAAGACCCTCCAGGCTCTGTCATGGCAACTTTGCTGACCAGTACAGGCTGTTCTTGTCCAGGAGTCCATGGACCCTCAGGCAATCTAGCAAAATTTGGAGTCTGTGATGGGCTTGGAAATTTCAGTGAAGATTTGGGGGGTGTCCTAATACCAGCTATTTAAGAGCCTCTGCTTTAGATGGTGTGAGGGACCCAACAACCACATTCTATACAGCTGTCCTGGGCATGCTTGGTATTCCCAGCAATGAGTTTTTTGTGGTGTGGTCTCAGAGCTCACCTCACTCCACCCGGAGACTCTTGTACAGTGAAGTGCAAGGATGTGGCCAGGCCGATTGTCAGCAGTCAGCTCCTGGCCTGCCTAACTCAATATAGAGCATGCGTCCACCGTGTGCTACTGGGCTGCCCAGAGTCATCGGGCTCATGAGCCAGAAATAAATACTGAGTCTGGGGCCTGTGTGCCTGACAGGACCTGTCCTGTCAGTTGGCCCAGGGAGCATCACACAGGGCACTCCTCTCCTCAGTCTCTCTCGCATCTCTCTGGCAGACAGGTGGTCATGATCATCAATGCTGTGGGGCCCTATTATTCCAGAGCACATGCTGGAGCCAGACTGACCCTGCAGAAATGCACGAGGATGTGGGCTGTGGTGATGGGCACCCTCGGTCAGGCACCAGCTATCCCGCATTCCTGGCTTCCATCTCTGGGGCAGCTCCCCAACATTCTCTAAAGTCTGTCCACTTCCTCTTCTGTTACAGTTGCCCTTGTCAGGGGGAGCAGTGGGCTTTGGCCTGTTTACCTAAGCCTTCATGTGTGTGCTGCAGCCTGGTTTGGGACACATTTGGTCTCCATGTGAAGACCAAGATTGCAGCTTTCTTCACTTGGAGCCCAAAAGGACAGGTGGGGCCTGAGGGACGGATGCCCCCATCCCAGGACAAGGAACTTCCCCCAGGAGAGCTGCTCATGGCCCCCTTTAACTCCCAACTCCCATGGAGGGGCTGACAGGGGCTCCCTGCAGGCTGACGCTCTGAGCACAGGACACTTGGGGCCCCACATACCAGCCCCATGAGAAATAGGGCCAAAAAGCCTCATTCCCCCTGTGAGTGGCTAGTCACCCACACTTCAGGGCCTCATCCTGCACTGATCTGCACCTGACATGCTGAGTCTTCCTTGGGCTTCATCCCCTGGAGTCGTCCCCTATTTTCCTGGCTGCCATGCTGGTGGCCCTGCCTTCTCCCCCAGACACCCAAGGACTCTCCAGGCCATACCTCAGTGACAGCAGCTTTGCCATCCCACTGGCCTCAATCCCAGAAAAACTTCAAGAGAGCAAGGCCTAGGATTTTAAAAGGGCTAAGACTAATGTTACAGAAAATGGACTGTGAGATGAGGAATTTTCCCAAGTGTCCTTCAATTTATACAGAGAATGAAACAGAAATTGTGGAATTGAAAGTTGCAAAAAACAACACTAAGAAATAGTGGTTTAAGCGGATGATGCTTTCATGGATTCAGGGAAATGACTGCTATCCACAAAGTGTGCAGAAGAAGTGCCTAGTCCTGGTGGGTAGCGTGGCTGTGGCTCATCCAAGAGAATGAGACAGGGCTGGGCAAGCCTTATATGTGGAATTCACCAGAGTGAAGCTTGGCCAGTGATGCCAGGGAAGGACCACCATGGTGAGGTGTTGACTATCCATCTCTGCCACCATCAACCCTGATTCAAAGCAGTTGCTGAGGAACCAGAGCAGACTAACAGTGAGATTTTTGGCCCCAGGGCCAGTCATCCCTACAAAATGACATATTTCTCCAAGAACAGGACAACGAGTCACCATTTTCCCAAACCACAGACGATATCTTAATAGAACAACTTTTAAAAAAGTTTTTATTTTACTCTAAGTTCCAGGATACATGTGCAGAATGTGCAGGTTCATTACATAGGTACACATGGGCCATGGTGGTTTGTTGCACCTATCAACCCATCATCTAGGTTTTAAGCCCTGCCTGCATTAGGTATTTGTCCTAATGCTCTCCCTCCCCTTGCCCCTGACCCCCCGACAGGCCCCGGTGTGTGATGTTCCCCTCCCTGTGTCTATGTCTTCTCATTGAATAGAACAACTTTTAAAAATGTGCAGCTGGAGCAGCCTTGAAGGGAACTGGTAAGCAGTGGGTGGAGAGTAATATGTTTCAGGGAGGATTTGGACTGTCTGGCTTGCAGGTGACCCTCTTGTCCCACAGAGGCAGTCTGCCAGTAACTCATCAGGAAGCCCAGGCAGTCTTCCTCAGGCACTTCCATCATTCCTGGGATGGCAGAGATAAAAAGGGACTGGAAGAGATGGGGGCAGAGAACAGCCCTCACTGACAGCACAGAGCCTCACCTCTCCACACAGTCTCCGTCTCCTCTCCTCCTCTGCCCACACGGTGACTCCCAGCCTCTAAGATTCCTGCTTTCAGCAATGCCCCTGACAGCACACCAATTATCTGAGGAGTTCTCAAACACCAACTCTTCACTGCCCATTAGCACAATGAAGAAATTGAGGAAAACGTATATGTCCCTGAATGTTGCTAATGGTCTTAGGGCAAGCTGCTACTTATTCTGCATTATGTACTTCTTAGTTAATTGGGGTTAGGATGTCATTTTTAATGAAATGATGTTAATAGTGTTTGTAAAATGAATGATGTGCAACCCCATGAAAAACTCTATGCTTTTGGAAGGAGTAAAGGAAGCAAGGAGGAGTGATAAAAATTTTAATTTTTGAAGTGGCATGGGGGCAGGTTGAACTTGTCCAAGACTGCTTCCCTGCAGGCCAGCCTCCTGCAAGCCTTCATGAATGCTCTCCATCGCTGGGCGTAAGGTCATCAAGGCTGAGTTCTAGTAGAAGAGACATTCTAGAGGTCTAGAATGCCTTATACAAACACGCTTAGAGACACCTGTTCTAGTAGTCCACCATTGCCTCCACTCCTTAGGTCTTGAAGTGAAATCATATTCATTCATTCTACAAGTATCTACTCAAGACGTGATATTTGTCAGGTGAGTGATAAGCACAATGGTTGATAGGCAGAGAAAAAAATAATAAAAAAATGAATAATAAAGGGTAATGAAGGCTGGGCATGGTGGCTCATGCTTGTAATCCCAGCACTTTGGGAGGCGGAGGCAGGTGGATCACCTGAGGTCAGGAGTTCAGGACCAGTCTGGCCAACATGGTGAAACCCTGTCTTTACTAAACATACAAAAATTAGCCGGGTGTGGTGGCCTCTGCTGAGCTATCTTTTGTGTTTTAATGTAAGGTTAAGGAGCTCCTGGGCCTTTGGGGATTCTCAGCCAAACCAGGTCCCATCATCATGGCTTTCTCCCCTCTCTGCACAGGCGGACAGATAATCTGCTGCTGCACACAGGACACACAGAGCTCACCCCTGCTCACTCAGGCTCACCTCCTAGGATACCTCCTAGGCAGGCAGAAGTCGAGGCTGGCTTGCCACACTCACATTCTGGGACCAGAGACCTGCACCTGGCCTTGCTACACTCAACTGTCTCTCAGGCTGTCACCACTGCCCTCAGAAGAGCCCACACTGCTGGGGTGCCCAACTGTTTCTCAGGCTCTTGCCAAGAGGTGGCAAGAGAGTTTCCCCTACTTACCTGCCCACTGGGAACAAAACTTTATTTACTTTTTATTGAGGTAAAACAGATTTAACATAAACTACCATTTTAATCATTTTTGAGTACAGGGTTTATTGGCGTTAAGTTTATTCACATTGTTTTCTCACCGCCACCGCCAATCCATCTCAAGAACTTTCTCATCATCTCAATATCAGACTCTGAACCCATTAAACACCCAGCTCCCTGCTCCCCTTTTTCCAAGTCCCTTAATTTGAAGTGCAATGAGGAGACTATTTTTGAAATTAGAATGTTCACTTTTTGTTGACTTTCTCCATGAAAACCTTCCCTTGATTTAGTCAGAAGTCCCCACACCCTGATTTCTGGGACAGATTCCTCCCAGGCCTCAGGAGACTGTGCCCCATCTGCTGATGATGCCATAATGGGACCCCAACAGGAAAACCAGGATATCTAATGTGCAAGGGCAGGGTTTTCAGGGGAGAGGAGGGGGTTTCCCGAGAATTCTGGAAGCATGTCTGGAACTAGAGCCTTGTGTGGGAAGTGCGGCATTTTTCTATCAGCGAAGCACTGACAGAAAAAATGGGGAGACACCCTCTGAGGGGGCATCACAGGCAGGGGAGAGGAGAGGCAGACAAGCACGGGCTGCACTTATACTCAGGCCACTGAGAGGCGGAAACAGTCCAGGGTGTGTGGTGCCACTTTCCCATTGGGATGTTGTGCCTTTTCTTACCAATTTTTGAGAACTTTTGGAATATTATGGATAATATTAAGGATAATAATCCCTGCCCCAGTTCTGGGCTGCTCCCTGTGGCCAGAGAAGGCAGCCTTGAAGGTGTTGGGTAAAGACCACCTGCCCAACTCTCCAGGCTTGCTAATGTGGGGGAAGGAGATGCAGCCCAAGGATCCTGAAGCTCTTGCATCAAGTAGCTATTCTCCACCCAGAGCTGCCGGCCACGGGTCCAGTGAAAGAAAACTGTCAGGACCACCACTGCTGCTGCCACCAACCCCTCCCCCACAATAGAGGTGGAATAGAAACGACCTGCCCCCACCTGCTAAGCTTCCCTGCCTAACTCCTGAGGGATTCCTGGGCAACATGGATAAGAACACAAGTAGAACATCAGAATCCAGGAGACTAAAACAGCTGCTTGGGAAGATAAAGAAGACATGGCAGGGCAGGCACGGTGGCTCACACCCATAATCCCAGCACTTTGGGAAGCTGAGGCGGGCGGGCAGATGTCGAGAGATCCAGACCATCCTGGCCTACACGGTGAAACCCCGTCTCTACTGAAAATACAAAAATTAGCTGGGCATGGTGGCTCGTGCCTGTAGTCCCAGCTACTCAGGAGGCTGAGGCAGGAGAATGGCTTGAACTCGGGAGGCGGAGGTTGCAGTGAGTGGAGATCGCACCACTGCACTCCAACCTGGCAACAGAGTGAGATTCCGTCTCAAAAAAGAAGAAGACATGGCAAACTGCAGTGCCACTCAGCCTGCCCCTGCTGTCTCCACACCTGCTGAGACTCCCTGCCCCGGCCACCTACACTTCATAGATCCCAGCTCCTCCTCCTACCTCTGACTTGGCCCACGTGGCTACTGGGCCCCTCACCCTGCCTGTCCCTCCACCTTCGCCCACACCAAGAATTGAGTAAAAATTGATATCCGTAATTCCTAACTCTCCCCTGGGTCTTCCTGCTGACCTTGCCCCCATTTTGGGGGTTCCACCTCATGAGAAAGGAGGCTGCCCTCATTCAGTTGCAGCTTCAGCACCTCTGACCTCTCACTCTTGCCCCATACCTCCTAGCCCCGCATCTTTCTCCTTCCAGCTTCCCTTCAGAAGGGAGCCTCCTATACCCATATGTGTGTTTTCCTCTCCTCCTCTTTCCTCCCCAACTCTTCTTCCAGCACCTTCCACCAGGATCCCTGCTGTCACCCATCAGCAGATGAATTCCACAGCAGCCATTTCCACCATCACAGCAAGGGCATCTGCCCACCTGACCTTGCAGCCTCCTTGAGCCCTCAGATCTTTGCTATGGACACAACTCCCACTACTAACGCTGTGGTTTTCAAATCTTCACCAAGCTCCAGAGTGAGCGCCCTCTTAATTTCCCAAATTCAGTGCACAGTAGAGGCACCCTGGAAAGACATTGGCCTACGTCTGCCTGGCTACATTCATATTCTCCAGGCCCACTCCTCAGCCCACACTTGGGGCCCCCTGATGGGCAGCATGAAAAGCCTCTGTCCCCAGTGCCCCTGTTTTTCCAAGCCTTCCCATCAGGGCTCCTCCAGGCATCTCCAGTTTAGGGAGCAGCGCCTCTGCAACATCCCCCTCCAGAACAGATAGTGTGATGGGGGATGGCACCACAACTGCTGCGACTGAACACAGTTAGGGTCCCCATTCAGAAAGAGCACCCAAGGCCCACCTGGTACACACAGGTGCTATGATGGGGAACAAATAAGAAGCAAGTCTCCCTCCACATATGGTCCCCATGAATGGACATTTCTCCTGGAGGAAGGGGCTCAGTCCCTTGAAGTTAAATTTAAGCTGCTCTCTCCTTATACAGGCCAGAGGCCCCAAACCTCAAAGTGTGTGTGCGTGCGCGTGTGTGTGTGTGTTGGAGGATGTGGGGCTGATGAGCCCAATCAGAACCACAGTGTATTTGAGGCACTCCCCTGTGGACAGAAGCAGCAGCCAGCATGTGTCATCATCAGCTGTGCCCTCCCTGGCTTGGCTGTTCATCTGGCTGACCAAAGCCCCCCCAGCCAGGTCTCTATTCTTTGAACTGGCAGGATGCCCACTGCTATTTACAGGTGCCCCTCTTCCCCTTGCCTGTTTACTTTGATGGGCCCTTCCCTCCTGATTGTGCATTAAAACCTTATTCTTGTTGCTCTGCCTCTGCTCGTGTCTATATATTTTATAATATAAATCTTATATATTTTAATTTTTAATTAAATATTATATATATTAATTATATGTAACCTTAAAACTAGATATAAAGAAGGTAGGCATATAGATACCTTGCAACCATAAAACTAAAGAAACTTGCAGATCAACAAATGTAGGGACCTCATAAAATTCAAATGACAATTTTAATATAATGGAACAAAAGCAGAACAGTCACTCCCCTCGGCCATGAGGAAGTGGCGCCCCCTGCCCACATGCAGACTCTCCTGAGATCCGCCTGTTGGCAGCATGCTTTGCAGTAACTGGATGCTTCCGCCACTTGTCCCTATGTAAGTTACACAGAGGCTTCCTTTGTACATCCTGTAATGAAGTCTTTTGGCCTTCACTTGTTGAGAACACAATATTTCATATTAACTCCCTGTGCATTCTTTTTTTCAGTATTTCTCTATAACAAAGGAAATGTCATTCCCTGGCACCAAAGAAATGTTAAATAGATAAAAATATGGAAGCTGTTTGTTAAGTCGATCATCCAAATGAACCAAAATATGTTGATCTTGATGGGTCACTCCACGTCTCCAGCAATATGACCCTGTAGGCACCTGATCTCCTCCATTAATATTTTATTTACAAAATCGGGCTTCAGGCCAGAGCTGGCTATGGTTTGCTGACCCCTGTTCTAGCAGAAGAGACATTCAACAACTAATTATACAAATAACAACCACTAAGTGCTATCAAGTAAAAGTTCCCAATGCTTAAAACCCTCTAAGAGTAGAGATTGAACCTACGTAGGTAGATCAGATTGCCCCGAGGGAGTGGGTCTTAGATTTAATGTAGTTAATTAGTCAGGCGAGGGCAAGACTACTCCAGATGAAGGAAACCACCTGGGGAAAGGGTTGGGGCAGAAGACAGCCTGGCAAACCCGGTGTGAAAGAGGCTTATGGAGCGGGAGCAGGAAGAGTGAGGGCCAGCGGCTGTGAGCTCGGGCTGAAAACAGCAGGGAGGCCAGCCCCTGTGAGGTCGTGTGGGTCTTGTGAGGGAATTAGGTCTCTATTTAAATACAGAGACTGCGGCACGAGAAGTAACATGCTCAAGGCTGCACAGCCTGCACAAGATGGAGCTGGAAGCCTCCTCTGTTCACCTCCAGACCCACCTTCTGTATTCTCTTTGTGTTCATTTTGGTTCTAGGCTTGTCCAGTGTCTTTACAAGTTTCCCTCCATGCAATTTCAAAATCTTCCAACAAAACGAAAAGGAAAGGAAATTTTGTCTGCACCTAGGCTATCCTACAGTGGAGGACCTAGAGGACTGGAGGGGGCTGTGTTCCCGCTTCTCCTTTCCTCTCTGATGCCCCCTTACATGGAGTCTTAGCAAAGCTTTCTCTGTCCTCGATGTCAAAGGAGCCTTCAGAATATCACCTGGGCTCCTCCTCCTGTGTTACCATGCCCTCTGGGTCTCGCCCTGCCCGCCTCTGCACTCTGTCCTCACTGCCTCACTTCCACGCTCCCCTTGGGGACACTTGCACAGCTTGCTGCCCCGTGAATGCTCCACGTCCCCTTTTCGGTTCCACGTTGTTCCTCTGCTGGAAGAGCATGTGCCTCGCCCCGCCTCTTTGTCTGGACACTTTCTTTTCTTTAAGAATCCACCTGGAATGTCTCCTGATGCTTCCAGGTCTGCAGGAAGCCATCCCCAGCCCCTTCCTCACCCAGCCTGAGCACTGTGCTCCCCTGCAGTGTCCACACAGTTCCCGGTGTGAATGACTGACATCCCAAACTACTGTTCACATCAGCCTCCTGCACCGCACCCTGAGCTTGTAAGCTCTGTGACAGCAAAGGGCTTACGTGAAGGGCTTTTGGCACTTTCCACGTGAAGTTTAACCCATTTACCTTTTTAATTCCATTTGTTCCCACCTCTTAGGTACCTGCATGTTTCCATCCTTCAGATTTCCTAGCACTGGGCCTTATAGCAGCATTTCTTAAAATGGGGTCCCCAGTCCAACAGCATCAGCATCACATGGGAATTTGCTAGAAATGCAACTTCTGGAGCCCTCCTTGGACCTCTGGGATCTAAAACTCTGGGGGTAGGTACAGCGATCTGTGCTTTCATAACCCCTCCAGCTGACACTGAGGCCGGCTAACGTTTGAGAACCACGGCCTCCCAGGAAGTGATTGCTCATGAAATTGTTGATTCCCTGAGGACAGTAACTGGTTATTTTCAATCTGGAAAAGAAAAAGAGTAACTGAGGAAATGACAAAGAAAATTTTTACTTTAGAAAAAGAATTTTCTGACTTGATATTTCAAATACGTGACTTCCAAAGAAGGCCTAGCTTTGTACATTTAAAACAAGGTTGATTCTGTCTGGCTCAGTATACCCCAGGTGTGGTTTTGCTGAAGGGCAGGTGTTTGGAAGAGATAACCTTACCAGGTGCCCTCCATTGCTCAGATTCTCTGCTTCTAGGATATTCTATGTACTATAAAATAAATATAAGCTAGAGAGGAGGGCATGATTGCTAGGGGAGTAAAAAGATGGTTTCTGTTTTGCATGATGAAAGTATTCATGGATGGATGGTGGTGTTGGTTGCATAAAAATGTGAATGTATTTAATGCCACCAATCTGTTCAAGATGGTTAAAATTATCAATCTTATGTTATGTTTTACCACATTTTGAAAATAAAAATAAAAAGATAAAGCTGGAACCTAAAAATGTCCAGGTAACAATAAAGCTGGCAGAGTGAAGTACAGGACTACCCATTGTATTTAGAGCAGCCCAGCTAAGCAGAGGCCCCTAGAGAAACGGGGGATAAGAAAAGTGAAAGGTTGTTATTTCCAAAATAACCACCTATAAAGTGGTCTTCCTAATGGCAAGAAGCGATTGTTCCTTGGCTCATTTTCTTTTTTTTTTTTTTTATTTTTGAGGGTTTTTGTTCAGTTCGAATTCATATGTGGGAGGATGTCATAGTCTTTGCAGGCCTTTGGATTCTTGAGAACTTAATCAGGCCAAGCTGTTCATGAGGAGCAGGGTGCTCAAATTCATCCTTCCAACAAGGGGCTGTTGGGTACCATTGTGGTGCCAGCCCCGTGCTGGCAACAGGGATGAAACGCCCAGGGAGGGCCACATCCTGGCTCACCTACCAGGCCACAGGCTCAGCTGCCTGAGAAATTTGCTTTCAGGGGTAATTTGTAGAGATTGTAGCTGGGCTTTGGGTGGCAATCTGAGGTGCGGTCAGACTTTATCATCACAACCAAAAGTCACATGCTGATGAGAGGCTCCAAACAACACCTGGAGTCCATGACCCAGCAACTTCCAGATGTTGAGCTGGGACAGGGAATGGGCTTGTCTGCTCCAAATGAATGCCCTGGCCAGAAAGAGTAAACCAGGGGGGCACTCTAGAAAGAGGGTGTTAAGGAGCAGTGAGCCCCCTTCCACCTCTACCAGGAAACGTCCCCAGGACAGACAGCTGCTGACCTCTTTCTGGAAGCGCTGGGCCTCAGAAGGTTGCTGGTTCCTGCTACTTGCTCCCAAGGCATATTCTTGATCAGAAAGGAGGGAAGAGGTGCGTGGACATGGGGAGGCGGGGCAGGGAAGAAGTCACAGGAATGTCCACAGCACAGGTCTACGGGGGCGCTGGGCTATCCCTGGTGGCAACACTCTTGGGGCTGGCGCTGGGTGAGGATGGCCTCACAAGCACCCTATGCTGTGACTCCAGCCCCCAGGATCCTCCTCAGGGTACAGAGAAGGAGCTCAGATGAGCTCTGGGTGAATGATACAGTCTTTTCCTATTGAAATCACAGAATTTTACAACTAAAGAGAACTTCCAGATGGTTTGAGTCAACCGCACTCGTTTGGGGGCTGGAAGCAGAGATGAAAAGATTTAGACAGAATTACACAGTTCAATTATTAACAATTCAGACTAAGTGTCAGGCCATCTGACCACAACTGAGGCCCCCCGATACTACTCTACTAAGTGTATTATACTGTGGTATGTATGTAGGTATGTGTGCACGTGTGTGAATGTGTCAGGAGTACATGTATATACATGTGCATTGCGTAAGGGTGTATGTGTGCATTTGGGCATCGGTACGTAAGTGTATGTGTATAGGTGTGTTGTGTGCATATATGTTCATATGTGGGTAATAAGTTAGTGTGCATGTACATATGTCTGTATTGGGCATGTGTGTAATTCTATGTGTTTGTGGGTGCACATACATGCATATTTGTGTGTGCTTAGTGAGCACTTCGCTGGCCATAATGGCTTGTTTTTCTGGCCGAGTGACTTGATTCTCCCTGATTCAGCTGTGAGTGTGCATTTCCCAGGATCAGGGTGACTAACCAGGACAACCGGAGAACTTTCTTCTTCTCTGCCCCAGCCCTCCTGCCCACTCCATTCTCGGGTGTCAGAGGCTGAGGCTCTGGCCCCAATGTGAGCCCCACAGGAGGTCTTCAGAGCCCTCAGGTTGCCTCACAGCCAGCATCCATGAGCATCTTTCTGTTTTCCAAGAGGGTGAGCCAGGGCTGCTCCTGTCAATGACAAGATGCTGGGACCTGGATTCACGTGCAAGGAGAAACCAGGCACTGGGGGCTGAGGGTCCAGCTGCTGCTGGGCTAGGAGTCAGCAAACTCTGTGCTTCCAGGGCTCACCCTCCCTGGCCATGGGCAGTGCCCCCTTGGCTTTGCGGCAATTTGAAGCAATGAAAGTTTTTATTTCCTCTGGCTGTATTTTCTAGACATATTTTAATGTAGCTATAATCATACAAAATGTTGAATTTTTTGTCCTGCTTTTAAAAAGATTTTAATTAGGTTAGATTATAACCAAGGCAGGTGGATCACCTGAGGTTGGGAGTTCAAGACCAGCCTGACCAACATGGAGAAACCGCATCTCTACTAAAAATACAAAATTAGCCGGGCATGGTGGTGCATGCCTGTAATCCCAGTTACTCGGGAGGCTGAGGCAGGAGAATTGTTTGAACCCGGAAGACAGAGGTTGCAGTGAGCCAAGATCACGCCATTGCACACCAGCCTGGGCAACAAGAGCCAAACTCCATCTCAAAAAAAGTAAATAAATAAATAAAAATGACTAATAGGTACTTATTGAAAGTATAAGTATAAAAAACTTTGTTAATTATGAGATTTTAAAACTGTATTACTGGAGAAAAGAGACCAAATCTCCTCATAATACTTTTCTTTATTATTTAATAATAAAGATGAACATAAACATTTGTGCAATTCAGTGTTTAAAGTTTGCCAAGGTATATGTATATATTTTTCCCAGCATTGATGCTGTGAGAAGCCCAAGCCATGGAGAGGCCCCAGGCAGGTGCTCTGGTCAACAGCCCAAGCTAAATGCCCAGCCAACACCAGCATCTGCAGCCAGCTGTGTGAGTGAGCCTTTGTAGATGTCTAGTCCCGTCAAGCCCTACAGATGTCTCCAGCACAGATAGAGCCTACAGATGTCTCCCCATGAAATTACACAGCCAAGTCCAGGCGGAAAATGTGAAAGATGTTTCTACCAAGCCACTGAGTTTCTGGGTGGTTTGTTTTACAGTAATAGAGAAGAACCAGAACGGTCTGTTCCTGCACTCTCCAGTGGTCCCCTATGTTCAAACACTCGACTTAGCAAGCCTCATCACCCAACACCTGGACCTAATCACTCCGCAGGGTCTCTCACTGCAGAGTCATTTCTCAGGGATACTGACGTGCTAGTCTCTGCTAAGATGCTCACCTCTTCACCTTCCCTTAGTGACTGGTTGCTCTGGTTGATGTCGGCTTTCCCTTCCTCCCGGAAACCCTCCCTCATTACCTCCCTTTGCCTAACAGTTCCAGCGCCTTGAGGTCAGGGCCTGTCTTTTCCACCATGGTGATAACCTGCACATGTTGGGTGCTGCATAAATTCTAACTGTATCAAATTTAGGACCCAACCTGCACAGTTAAGGGATTTACCTTGGGAATCTTCCCAATCTTCTTGCTAACACGGGCTACTTTTATTATAAAATTTCACAGTTGCCACTTTTGTCATTTTATGTCAAAAAGATGGTTTTAGCAATAACTAGGGAAGGGCACGTAAGAGTCCAGCATGGCACATGATCCAGTTCAGATGAACTTAAATGCAGCCTGCTGCAGGCTTTGTGGGATGAGACCCTATTGTCCTCCTAGTTTTCTTCCTGAAAGATTATGGAGTCTATTCACTAAACACTTCTAACTATCTTTTATATTTTTTTCAGTGGGAACATGAGACTTTTGAAAAAACGCAGGTGATGAAACTATGTGCTCTTTTAGCCAATACAATGTGGGAAGTTTTTCTGTTGGTTAAAATAATTCAGGTGCTTACAGGTAGCTTGGTGTAAATGTGGCCATAGACTCTCAGTTTGGGTCCTCTTATCTGTCTTCCACCTTCGAAGGCCAGCACACCATTCCTGAAGCCCAGCCTCACACCCTGGAGTTTATCCCTCATCCCTTGAGGACCCAAAGACAAACAGCCTTGCCAACGCACTAGTGCCTTGTCTCACCTCAACTGCAGAGTGGCCGTGGGGTCTTCACCAGCAGCTGGGGAAGATGCTCCAGAAACTGGCCCTGATAGCTTTGCCCTGTAACTTGACTGGGTTGCAAACATTGTGAGTGAGATAAACATGATCTCTAAGGCTCTTTTTCAGTATTGAAATTACATGTATGTCTGATCACTTTAAAGAAAAATGTGAATTTTTTCTTTATTAAAACAATTTTCCTTTGTCCTTATAGATCGTTTGTCATATTTTGCTTCAATCAAGAGTTGGGTCAGACACAACCACTGGGCAGCTGATGTGAGATCTGCACATTTGTTACTAGAAGGAGCCAGAAGGCCACCCACTGTTTCTCCTAGTGAACCACTGGTAGAGCAGGTATGGCTTAGAGCCCAGTTTCATGCTTGACTACTGATATGGTTTGGCTGTGTTCCACCCAAATCTCATCTTGAATTTTAGCTCCCACAATTCCCATATGTTGTGAGAGGGACCTGATGGGAGGTAATTCAATCATGGGGGCAGGTCTTTCCCATGCTGTTCTCATAATAGTGAATAAGTCTCACGAGATCTGATGGTTTTATAAGGGGAAACCCCTTTCGCTTGACTCTCATTTTCTTTTCTTTTCTGCTGCCATGTGAGACGTGCCTTTCACCTTCTGTCATGATTGTGAGGCCTCCCCAACCACGTGGAACTGCGAGTCCATTAAACCTCTTTCTTTTGTAAATTGCCCAGTCTTGGGTATGTCTTTATCAGCAGCGTGAAAACAGACTAATACAACTACACAAAAAAAGTCAGTGCATCAAAACAGAAAGAAGCCCCACCAGTACATTTGAAATTACATTTTATTTAAACAGGTAAAATTGTATATATCCTTTTAAAATGAAAATACAAAGTAAGTGAATCAATAATACGAACATGTTTATAGCAGTAATTAAAATAGAGGTAACACTTACCAGTGTGAAAATATCAGAATTCCAATCACACTTGGATCTTCAATGATTGAAGTGTGCATTCCACACAGCAGGGGCTGGTAGATTGAAGATAAATTCCTCCTCCAGATGCGCCATCCTTAGTCAAGTTCTTCCTCATCACCATCCATCAGCTCACACAGTGGGGTAGCTGGCTGCTGTGGCAATTCCACAGTTGTTCCTCCGGTCTTTGGCCATCTTTATGTAGCCATCCATGCCCCACTTTTTACCCCAGCTGAAAGGAGAGCAGGTTTTCCATTTCAGAGGAAGCACATTGGGTTATTAACTTAAACAGTGTGCCAGAAGCCACAGGCTTAACATAAAGAATCAGGAGATGCTGATATTCCTGTTCATCCCTTATAAATTCTTGAGTCAAAACCTGCATATCACTTCAATCCCAGACCCAAAACTGTGACCTTTCACAGAACTGCAAAATCAGAAACAGAAAAAAGATAGGATGTCTTTCCAGCCAGATATGCTTCAGAATTAAGAAAATGTTCAGAATTTAGACATGCAATGGGACAAATACCATATTAATATCCCCAGCATGCTCGTGACAGTATCTTGACGTTACAATCAAACATTAATATTCTGTGTTCTGCCTAAGGGGGATAAAGACTTCTGGGATTTCAGAAATGTGATTAAGGGCTTATGGTATGTAAATACTGATTGCAAAAAAGGATTCCCTTTTGAATTTCAACTATAAGTCTTTCTGGCAATTTATACCTGTTCTTCACCAGCCAACATTTATTGTTATCCAAGTCTGCTCCTTCATAGCTGTAGCCAACCACCAGCATAGCATGATCCAGGCCTTCAGGGTCACAGCGTGGCTCAAAATAAATTCCTGAGAGAATAAAATGAAGGCTGGGTGAGAAGTTCTCGAGGACACCTGACAGTAACCCACCCTGTCACCCACAGGGAGGGAGGCATCTCTAAAATCAGTGAAATGACACACAGTCCAGATCAGGCTTAACAAGATCTATTGTTATCAAGGCTAGGGAATTAGGCTCTCATGCACAACCAGCAGAAATAGAAATTAGCATAAGTCCTTCATAAAAAAACTTTCCTACAGGCATAAAAGACCACTCATTTTTAAGCTTGTAATTCTACTCTAGAATATCAATCTTAAAAATAGCACAGAACCCCAAAATCCTTGACTCAAAAGGCTCTTTTCAGATTTAATCACATAAGTAAAAATCTTTGGAAAAATTCTAAGAATACAACAATTAGAGAATATTTAAGTAAATTAAACTATACTATAAATAACGTAGCTATTTATAAAAAGTTATGCAGTACAGGTACTCATGGAGATACATTCAACGTTATATCAAATAGAAGCATCGGGTATGATTATTGCGTGTATAGAGTCCATCATTCTGGTGTGTCATGGTGGTTTACTTTTTTTCTGCAATAATTTCTATGAAGAAAGATGCTTACCTTTTTTTTATAGAACTGGAAGGAGACATGGCTTGCATCAACAGCAACAGAGATGGGCCCCACAGTTGCCACTGCCTTCGCCAGGTCCTTTTCCCATGAAGGGATGTCCACAAAGCCAGTGTCATTACCAGCAGAATACTTGGGATTGTACCTATAGGTTTTAACCTTTTGAAGGTAAAGAGGGAGGCGATTTGATTACTACCATCCTTCTCCTGGGGAACCTGAGTCGGAACCACAACACTCAGCAGTTTGCGGCATAGAATTTCCAAGTCAACACTGTTACAAATCATCCAAGGGAGTGAAATGTTATTACTAATAGTTAATTTGAAACTGAAAATTAGCTCAGTTCTCTTCAGCGAGACCTCTAGGTTTACTTTCCGCAAGACATTTTTCACAATGGAGACATCTGTATTCTATGTAGAATGGTTTGTATATCCTCCATGTTACACAGAAGCAAGAACAGCTGCATGTTAACCATGTAATCACAGAACTGTGCAAAGGCTGTAATTTATAATGACAACACTGACAGTTTGCAGATAGAGATTCCACCATCTAAAATGGGAATTCTGAAAAGTGTCTGTTATCTCTGAAAGTGTTCCAGTAAAACAAAGCAGGAATGGCAGCAAGAAAAGGAGCTCCATTTACCTTTCCTTCATATGGATAGGATGCCTCAGAGTCCAGGCCTCCATTCTCCTGAACATACCGGAAGGAATTATCCATGAAGCCACCATTGCAGCCCTCACTGCCTGAGGCCCAGAGCAGTCTACCAGATTCTGCTCACTCAGTGAGATAAGTTTGCCTGTTTTCCAGAACATCTGCCCTTCCAGAGCACCAGTTGCACTAAAAGCCCAACAAGAGCCACACTGACCCTGAAAAGAGAATAAAAAAGCTGATATCCACACACACACACACACACACACACACATACACACAGCAAGACTTTTAACAACAGCTCATGTAGCTAAATACTCCTTTAAAAAGTGAACTGCATGTTGCTGCACAGTCTACCATAGCACAAATGTCAATTACTTCTTGGCTTTCCTGGGGTGATGGGAGGTCTGAACCTAACAGTCTCCCCTGATCCTTCACAGGAGCCATGTAGCCTTTCTCTCTCCAGTCCACAGATGTGGGGATCTCAAGAAGCAGGCGTTCCTGGAACTCTTTCCCCTTCCTGTGCTTCTGGTATTGAAAACCATTCATCACCTGCCTGAATTCTTCATTGGTCTTCAAAGAAAAGTAAATAAAATGTTAAGAAGCAAGAGATTAATTTGGTAAAGAACTGAGGAGGGGAAGCACGGAGTTGGGCAGCCCACAGCATACTTACCATGTCTCCAAAGGCAGTTCATGGCCATTGTGAAGCTGTGTTTCCTTTGGCTGTATTCCTGATTGTGCTGCGCAGTCATCTTCATGTTCTTCTCTCACACTGCTCTCCTCCATCCTTCTTCATTCTAAAGACAAACATGTAACTGATGCTCTTCATTTCTTTTTTTTTTTTTTTTTGAGACGGAGTCTCGCTCTGTCACCCAGGCTGGAGTGCAGTGGCACAATCTCGGCTCACTGCAAGCTCTGCCTCCCAGGTTCACGCCATTCTCCTGCCTCAGCCTCCTGAGTAGCTGGAACTACAGGCGCCTGCCACCACGCTAACTTTTTGTATTTTTTTTTTAGTAGAGACGGGGTTTCACCATGTTAGCCAGGATGGTCTCGATCTCCTGACTTTGTGATCCGCCTGCCTCGGCCTCCCAAAGTGCTAGTATTACAGGTGTTACCCGTTATGGTTTGAATGTTCCCTCCAAAACTCATGTTGAAACTTAATCCAAAATATGACAAAATAGAGAACGAGCTTTTTAAAGAGGGGATTGGACCATGAAAGTTCTTCCCTCATGAGTGGATTAATCCATTGATAAGTCAGTGGATTACTAGGTTATCTTGGGAGGGAAACTGTTGGATTTATAAGAAGGGGAAGATAGACCTGAGCTAGCATGTTAGCATACTCAGCCCTCTTGCCATATGATACCCTGTGCTACCTTGGGACTCTTCTGAGAGTCCCCACAAGCAAGAAGGCTCTCAGAAGATATGCCCCATCGACCTTGGATTTCCAAGCCTCCTTAGCTGTAGAAAATAAATTCAGTTCTTTGTAAATTACTCAGTTTTAGGTATACTGCTATAAGCAACAGAAAATGGACTAAGACAGTGGTCTTATCCAGAACTTTGTAAACTAGAATTGGCTGTAATTTAGCTTCAGTATGTATTTTTTTTACAGATTCAAAATAATTTTGTTTTGAACTGTACAATGAAGGAGTGTCATAAGCTTTTCCACATGTAGAGGCTCTAAATATCAGTCTGGCATTGTGATAAAGCAGAGAGTTTAAACCCAATCCTATTTGTGTCCCATGACTGTTCTTTCTGGTTACAGTTCAGAAAGACAGGAATGGATGCGTAACTCAAGGAGAAGCATATAATACACGAGGCTGCTTCTCAAAATTTTGATTTAGAAAATGAAGTATTCTAGTATGTTAATTATAGGCATTTCAACTGAGAAGTCTAATAGCATTGGGCCAGAATTGTCGCAGCAGTCCAAAGCCATGGATAAACTTAAGTTAAAGGGAACAAATACTAACAGCCTTCCAAATTAATCTGTATTGGAGAAGATGATAAACAGATGAATGGGAACTAGAAACCATGCAGACTTGGAACTAGATATAAAACAAACAGCTATCTAATGATTCCTTATTTACTCTGAGCCCAAGATATTCTTGTATCCTTTCAGTTAAACCCATTTTACTAAGGAAATTTAAATAAGATTCTGTCTCTTGCAAGAAAATAACATCTAAGACATCTTCGTATTTAATACTGCTTTAATTTCATTTACAACAGTGGTCCCCAACCTCTTTGGTACCAGGGATTCATTTTGTGGAAGACAATATTTCCATGGACAGGGTTGGGGGGAAGGTTTCGGGATGAAACTGTTCCACTACTCAGATCATCAACCATTAGATTCTCATAGGATCAACCTAGATCACTTGAATGCGCAGTTCACAGTAGAGCTGGTGCTTCTATGAGAATCAAATTCTGCCAATGATCTGATAGGAGGCAGAGCTCAGGAGTAATGCTCACTCCACCTCTCCCATTCTGCTGTGTGGCCCAGTTCCTAAAAGGCCCGGTACCAGTTTGTGGCCCGGGGATTGGGACCCTTGTTTTACACTATAACATTTCCACACGTCTCTCATGGCCTTTCAGATCCACTGATTGTCTCAACTCAAGTCCGGCTACCTGAAAATTTGATTATTTTTTAAAATTGAATTTGAGTATCTTTATGTTGAATACACAGTCTCCACTTTTACACAGCCCCTACTGTCTTACATCATACCTCTCTAGCCCTGGAAGATACCAACTTTACATTCACTTTTCCTGTTTTAGGGCTATTATTTTATCTTCAATTATCAAAATCTATCTACATTTAGATACTTTAACTTGAAAATACATAGTAAACAATTACAGATTATTTAAAATAGCAGTTTTCCCATAAGTATAAAAAAATAAGAACAATAAAAGCAGTATTTGTTGAGTATTTTAAATTGCCAGGCACTGCGCAATGTGCTTTGCTTAAGTAAATGACAAAATAAAAGGTCTTTTGAAAGTTCCATGCTTTAACATTAATAACCATATAAAGATAAGGTTAGACTTTCTATCAAATTAGCAGTTTTTTGAAGATAGGCCTTTTCTGCTATATAGAATCTCCTCAAACCTGAGTGTTCATATTATGGATTATCTAGTATACTCCATAGCTATCAAGTTTGTGTGTGTGTGTTTCTTTCTCAAGCAAGCTATCTTATTTCTCCTTATTTCTTCAGACTTATCCTCTCATTTCTTTTCTTTACTTTTTTTCTTTTTTCTTTTTTTTTGAGACGGAGTTGCACTCTTGTTGCCCAGGCTGGAGTGCAATGGCATGATCTCGGCTCATCGCAACCTCTGCCTCCCGGGTTCAAGTGATTCTCCTGCCCTAGCCTCCCGAGTAGCTGGGATTACGGGTATGCGCCACCACGTCCAGCTAATTTTGTATTTTTAGTAGAGACGGGGTTTCTCCATGTTGGTCAGGCTGGTCTCGAACTCCTGACCTCAGGTGATCCGCCTGCCTCAGCCTCCCAAAGTGCTGGGATTACAGGCATGAGCCACCGAGCCTGGCCCCTAACCTCTCATTTCTAAGGAAATGACAAATTAAGTCTTTTATGCAAATACAGTGTATAGTCATTTAAAAATATTTTTTGTAATAGATGTCTCTGTACATAAATCTATTTAATTTTTTCTCTTTCACAGTAAAAAGGCAATACTGTGTTTTAGTTTCACCAAAAATTTCAGTAGACCAATTGTGTAAAGGGATGCATTTATATGAATTTTTTTGACATAGTAAAAACTAAGAGGGGAAGTTATTAAAATATTTCAGCGTAAATTCCCTTTCCTTGAAATTGCAATCGTCATGTGTAGCTACAATTCTTCAGTATTCCTCTGTAGTATAAGTAGCTACAATTCCTCAGTATAAGAAACACTAAGGTGGAAAATTAATTGTTAAGAGAACAAAGTCATAACAAAACAACAAAACAAAAAAGTAGGATATAGAAACATTAACTAAATATCACTCTTGAAGCTGACATAAGAGAAATTATTGTACTAGACACTGTGGTTCATCATCCAGACCCCATCTTCGTGGGAACACATCAATCCCACACTCATAGGGAATATCAGCAGCTGACCATTCACACCTGTACCTTTCACTAACTATTGCCCTAAGACTAAAATGAACTAACCCAAAATGGTGCCTCCTCTCAGAGAGCAGCCATTGACCCATGGCTGGCTAATGTAGTGATACAAACATGCAACTGCTTTGCATCAATTCGGGACAACTCTGAAAGAGGCCCAGTAGGACTGGCTGAAGACTCAGTTCCAAGTTGTCAAAGTACACCATGCCCAGCTGAATTTACATTGTTTACTATGGGTATGCCCCATGAAGTATTTAGGAATTACATATACTAAACATTATTCATGATTTATCTGAAATGTAAATTCAACTGGGCAACTTGTACTTTTACCTGGTAAATCTGGGAGCTTTTCCTTAGTTGCATCTGCATGGTAGGTAAGCATGTCGGTATGCCCAGACCTCCCTTCTTTGCTTCCTTATAAGTGCGTCCCAGAAAACAAGTATTCATCTCAGAGCCAATAGGCATTGAGGCATTTGATAATCAAACTCCCAAAGTTCAAGGAAAAAGAGAGTATCCCAAAAGCACCAAGAGAACAAACAAACAAACACATAACATACAATGGAGCTTCAGTATATCTGGCAGCAGACTTTTCTGTGGAAACCTTACAGCCAGGAGAGGGTGACATGACACATTTGAAGTGCTGTTTATGGGTCCCTTCGGATTGTAATGGGGAAAACAAGAATTGTAGCAGGAAGAATTAAAAGAGAAGGCTGGGCATGGTGGCTTGTGCCTGTAATCCCAGCACTTTGGGAGGCCGAGGTGGGCGGATCACGAGGTCAGGAGATCGAGACCATCCTGGATAACACGGTGAAACCCCGTCTCTAGTAAAAATACAAAAAATTAGCCGGGCGAGGTGGCGGCTGTCTGTAGTCCCAGCTACTCGGGAGGCTGAGGCAGGAGAATGGCGTGAACGCCAGGGGGCAGAGCCTACAGTGAGCCGAGATTGCGCCACTGCACTCCAGCCTGGGTGAAAGAGCAAGACTCCGTCTCAAAAAAAAAAAAAAAAAAAAAAAGAAAAGAAAAGAGAAAAGATTTTTTTTTTAATAATCCGATCTTTATTTCTATTGAGAGGCAGGCATCCAAATGCTGCTTCTGTCGGGGAGTGAATCTGTAAATTCTTTGTAACTCTGTGCTACCTATTTGTTAACCTGTGTAATTTGTTCTCCTGCTGACTTCTTGCAAACACTTGCCAGTGGGTACCTGAAGCCTCTCACATCTTCTGTGGCATGGACTTGCCTGTATTTAGCATATTCACTCATCTAAAGTGGGAAGAAGAATCTGGCATCTTTTCTCTTTCCCCATCTTGCCATCAAAAGCTGCCTCAATGAGCATATTGCCTTCAGAATTTTGAAAGCAAGAAGCAGGTAACAACTGGCCATGTTTAGCTTCATCTTGAAACTCTTGAGGACACCTATCGAACTTTCCCAAAACTGTCTTGTCATGTATGGTTCCACTGCAGGACAGGTGCAATGCTGAGTGCCAGCAGGAGAGAGATATCCCATTCTTTCCTTCTTGAAATTGCTCCCAGTCTTTTTGAGCTCTCTATTTGGAGGGAGAACTAAAGCGAGTTTAGTTCTCCTTACAAAAGAGAAAATAATTAAAAGCACTCTCACTTAGGTAACTAATTCACTTTCTATATGATAATTCTTAGAATGTCTAGTCCTCTCTTTACATAAGAGTACAGGTAATTGAGGTCAGTGAAGGTTTTAGTTACAGAATTGGTCTGGCTACTTTTATTAAAACCTGCAAAGACTTAACTGTTCTTCTATAATTTAGGGATACTCATCATTTAATAGGGAATAAACAAAAATTTGAGACATAAGGAAATTCTGTATCCATTATATATATATATATATATATAAATTACATATAGAAAAAATGGTTTAGAAGAGGAGTTAATATCAATTTAAAAATGGGAATTTTAAAGCTGGGAATAATACATAGCACAAATATGTATAAGGATTCAGCAAAATATTAGTTGAAACAGGGGGTTAAATAAACTTGAAGTTTAAGAAAGATAAGAAATGAACCCAAATATGCATAAATCTGAGGACAAAATTTGATATTGCTGCTAATAAAAAAGGGAGGGGCATCATATTGGGAGGCTTCATTAATAAAAGTAACAAATTATGAGAACAAATAGTCTTATTATAGTTTATCTGGTGAAGTATTTTAATGAGGCATAGCTGTCTGTTCCATTACCGAACGAGTTTTCTTATGTGTGCTCTGGTAGATTTTCATATGGCTACACTGAAAGATATTCCCAAATGTCTGACTAATAACTCTATATATAGGCAACTGTTCTGAAGGTTTAAAATAAGGAGGTTGGGGTTCATTTGGAAGCAGTGGGAAAAAATGCTAATGCTGGGCTTTGAATTTTATGGATGCTGTAGCTGTTATTTTTCAATTAAATAAATGTTTTATATGCCATGTTTTGTAGCTATTGCAGTTAAACTGTCCTCATCTTTTTGCCCAGCAAAAAACCCATTAAGATCTTCACTGAGATTGATTCTAGGTTTTTTATAAAATTAAAACTTTGCTACTGGTTTCTCAAAAAGGAGTAGAAATGACTTTTCAATGCAAATGCCAGTTTTTGATACAGTGAAATTATTCTGTCTGTAGTGACTATTTGAACTTTTATCAGCAATTGGACACTGAGAGATTTAGTATATGAACACATTTATCCTTAGATTATCTAATACATGCTTTGCACCCTGCACCATAAAACCTGATCTATTTTTAAAGTTTTGGTTGTTCTGAAAAATGAAATGAAATTGTATTAAGTGGCATTTTGACTGGGGAGGAAAAAAAAACTTCACGTGGTTTAAGAGAATGGATGCCGGCAATTGACTGTCTACTGTTTATTCAAAGCTTATAGATTAGCAGCCAGATGTGGCAGAAAGTTGGCTGATTTTTTTATTCACAACAAAAATGATGCTGTGCTTAATGAATGGAGGTTTGTTATCTCAGTAATAAGTAAAAGGAACATGAAAGCCCTTGTGTTTAATGTTCATGCAAATAAGCTATTTGCAGGTGGCTTTTGGGCAGGGTCAAGTATTTTCAAATATTTTTCAAAACTGGGTCAAGTTTTTTAATTGTCAAAAATTACCGGCTAGAGGAAAACCTCCTAAAAACTTTATTATGCTATTTCCCAAGTAAATGAAATGACAAGTCACTTATCATTTAATAAATTACATATGAAAATTCTTTTCCTTATGATTTCATCAATAAATAAATTCCGGAGGATTCTAGATATATTTATTTGGCATCTATTTTTTTAATGTGGTATCAAATTTTGTGGATATTCTTTAATTTAGAGAATCAAATTCTTAAAATGGCATTGAACATTTAATTTAAAATGCCCTTCTTGAACCATACATGTTTATTAAAAAATTATTTTATATAGGTTATCCATTAAAAAACAATTTTCTATATATGTAAACATTTACGATAACTGCTCATTAGTTTGGTCCATATTTATCTACCTATTTATTAAACAATACGAATCATATGCTTTGTAAAAATAAAGGCCTAGTCTAATATTACTCTGTCAGAAATAAAATAATTCAGAGAAGTCTGTATTACAAGACAAAATAAAACAAGATACAAAATGATGAGACTCAAAAAACCATTGCCAAATTTCCAGCTATGACATTTACTCTCCACGTGGCCTTAGGTATCTTACTCTCTTATTTTAACCTTTCTTTGATTACTGTAAAAATAATTTGTTACTAAGAAGCCCTCTTGCTTTAGTAGCTGTGAGTATAAAATTAAGAACATAATTCACAAAAAGTGTTTTAGTCTTCCTGGAAACATTTTAAAATATCAATTAATCATTGAACAATATACAATCGCCTGATCATTTGCTAAGAGAGGGTTGCATTCTCATCTCTGTTCACTTCTGTCCTTTCTGAGACTCATACAGGTATGAGAGCTAGAAAAAAATATTAATGTGTAGTAATTCAAAATTTCTTGTTCATGAATCACTTCAGCAGTGCAAAGAATACTTTGTAATTTTAAAAAGGCGTTTTTATTAATATACTTCTACTATTCTACCCCAATCAACAGCAAATTTACCTAAATCATGAGACTACTGGTACTGCTAATTTTTAGAAAAGAAAGACATAAGAGCTACTATTAAACGCAATGAATCCTTTATCTACAATGAGAATGTCCATGAGTCAGCTCTTCTGACCCTCTGGCCAGTGTTCTGGAGTTACTGATCTGCAACTTTCTAATTGAACTCTAGCTCGGTATGTGAGAGCAGCCATGGGTGAACCAGTGGAGCAAGATTTAAGCCTTGACATTGCCATTAATGATTCACCACCTGTTGCAAGTTCAAAAGTTATTCACACACCAAATTGTGGATGCAGAATTCAGTGAGATAAACTAAGTTAGAAAGATTGGGGGTGAATAGATGTTTGCTAAATCAGAATTGTTAATGATAGAAATCTGTATCTTAACAAAGTTGAGAAATCTTGTCTTCTTAACGTGTATTTATTGACTTCCCAGGATATGTCTTAATGAGGAAACATAGCTTCTGGCATTTATTATTAGAATGATAAGGAATAATAAACCACAGTGATTGAGAGACAGGGAAAGGCAGGGAGACCAAGAGACACAGTAACAGAAGCAGATTAATTGACTGATGAAATAAACTTGAGATAAGAGAGCATAGAGGAGGTTCAAAAGATGGAACCATATAATCCTCTCTATCCGCTCCCACCATCAAGGGAATTAATAGCATATTTTATAATGAATCCCTGATAAATATTAGTCTATAACTGAAAATATATTAAAATGACTATTTCTTAGGGTACAGAAAAATATTAAAACAAGTAAAGTTGCCATAGGATGGAATATTATATTTTCCTGCATGTCTGCTCAAGGCTGAATCCTAATGGTCATGTATGTAGGTAAATTATTCTTTTTACAGCAACTTCTGGGAGGTGGTATTTGGTGCAGTATAAAAGGCAAGGGGTATAGTGAGGGTAAAGTGTAAGTACTTTGATCTTGAGCCTTGACTATATTGGACTTGGGATCTCAGAAATCTTGGGGATAAACAGTGGATTAAATCCATAAATTAGTAAAGTGTTGATTATACAACAGGTAGAACTGTGTGCCACTTTTGGAGGGATAGTCTCCTTTTTAAAAAAAAACAAAAGGCCTTAAAGGCTTCATATATACATAAAGCCTTTTTTAATTACAATAAATACATATTTTTTAATGAAACAATCTGCACATATACAATTCCACTCTCAAGAAAGGCAATTATTTACATAATTATACAGAAATTCCTATAATTATGAAAATAATTGCCTTTCTTCAGAGTGGAGTTGTATATGTGCAGATTGTTTCATTTTAAGAAAAGAAATATTTATTGATTTGATTAACTGAAGTTCTGGACGCTTAAAAATGATTAAAATACACAGATCTACTATCTGTCTTCGTGAAATTTTAATGTCTTATAAGAAATTCAAGCAATAAAGACTACAACATTTATTATTTAACTGCAACATGTGTTATCTATTATCCTAACTGTGGTTAGGAAGCACCATTATTTATTATATCTAAATTAATCAAGTTGTATCCTGTAACAGGTTTCCTGTTAGTCACTCACGTCTTCTAACTTCTGAAGTATTGTTTAAATTACAAGGGAGAAACCTAGACACTACATTTCCTAGGATCTCAGGACAATAGAGCTCCAGGTGAAATTATGCTAAATAAGGGCATGAGTGTAAGATGTGGATGTCACAGTGAAGAGGTTTAGAGCATTTTTCTGGTGACCTCCTGTTTAGGTTTGACCAGCATCTAAAATCATTGTTAGCAACTTTCCCATAATTATTGCGTTTTCAGCCTTTATGAAAATAGCAGCATTTTTTTCCTTTCTTTGCCCATGCACACCATCTAATCATGAGATAAGTCTCTTCTTAGTCCCTATATTAAATACATGATATACATAGATTGGGATCTTTTTCTGACCTGTTCCTGTCTGATACATTCTTCAACTCTAAGATGAGTTCATACTCATCTTCTGAAGCCCCTGGGAAATGGAAATATTTTTTCATATTAGATGTTGGTAGAGACCCATCATTTAATGAACATCTATGTGCCAGGAAATGTACAAGGCACTTAGATACATTATTCATGTAACTCACACAAATGTATCAACAACACAACAAAATGTCTGTATGAAATAATTATTATATCCCTTATATGGAAACAGATGCAGAGAGGAAGATACACTAGCATGTGTAAATAGAGGATTCAAGAATTAAAGATCCATCTGTCCAACTGACTACAAGCTCTTTCATAAAATGCTAATTTCTCTCTTGCTTCTAATTTTCTTATCAAAAATTGTCATCTATTGTTATTGGGTCTATGGGTGGGTAGTGACTCCTTGGTTTCTATTTTGTTCTAGTGGATTACTGTCTTCTTTATTTTTGTTCTAGTGTTTATTGAGAGTCCTAATTAATTAACCTGGCTGCTCTGACTTCCATCAGCTCACCATTGTCTCTTCTCCCAGCTCATAATTTCTGTAACAGAGCTCTAAGCGATGCTAAAGTTCTGCTATATGCTGCCAGTCTCTCCAGATCCGAGTGCCTCTTGTTGGCCAAGTTTACACGCACATGTTTAAAATCTTCTTATTGACTCTATATACGAAGTCTTCACATGCCTTCCTCCTTAAAATAATAGCATTGTGAGAAGAAAAAAAATCATCATTCTTTTTAAAACTAATTCAGGATGTCTAGGTAATACAACAACAAGAAGTGGGGGAATATTTACCTGGTAGTTCTGTCCCTCATTATCATTCTCACTCAGGTATCTGAAAAAAATCTTGCTGCAAAAAAGAAAAAAAAATGTATAGGGTATAAAGAAAAAGTTTGCTTCACATCATAACCATTACCCATCCCATTGCGGAAGGGAAGATTGTACACTACATGATTCCGGGGAGCAGCATTCACATAGACTATAGTGTGCATGGTACATGCAAGAGACCCCATAGTACTACCCGCTTTGTCCTCCTTGTAGACATGCTCACGGATGATCCATGCTCCCTGACCTGGAGTAGTCAAATAAAAGAGTAGCATCAATTTATTATCATTCTTTCCAGACCATTTTCTAGGTATTCCCATTATATATTCCTTCAAACAGAAGGATCTTATTCTGTACATCGCATCTCACTGTACACATTTTCTGAAATCTGAAATCTGAGTATTTTCATTTTATACAGTTTCAGTTGTGATAAGTACCTGACAGACTGACCTGACCTAACTCTCTCTAAGCTAAAACACTCATAAACTAGCACAGAAGCTTTACACGTTTATCCATTTCTCTAATTTACTTATCTATTGTTTCCTGAAACATCTATTAATCTTGCAGTTATTTGAGATGACTGTGAGCTTACTATTTGCCAGTGATAGCATGAGCACCTTGGTTTAGTCTAGTGGCTGGCATTTATTTTCCTAAACTCTGGCAGCAAGTTTAGCTGTGAGCATATTTTTTATCAGAATAATCATCCATCTTTAACTACATGTGAGGAAAGTACTTTCTTATATTGCATTACACATTTTTATATGGCCACAGAAATCCTTACTTAATCTGACAAAATTAAGGTAGATTTCTTTCTTGTAAGGTCAAGGAAAGAATCATTCTGTACTGTTTCCATGGAGATGTTTCTCCTTTTCTCAATTGCCAATTGTCTACTGTGTGTCCTGGGTTCCTTCTTCTCATATGTCATGAGGATTCTCACCCCAGCATTCTGCTCCTCTGAGTCAAAGCCCTTGACTTTTCACTTCTCAGTTGTTTTGTTTGTAGTTTTTTTTGCTTTTATTTTTCTTACCCTATAAATGCTATGGCAGTGTATGTAAAAATTTACCCATCTTTTAGTTTATATTTGTTATCACACTTTATTCATATAGCAAACCATACAGGAAATGAATATAAGCAGATCTTTCTTAGTAGGAGGTAGAAGTAAAATTTTGTTTAGAATAAAAACAGAAAAAAAGAGAATCAAATTCCGTATCACCAGTTTACTTCTGAATGCCGAATAAGTTTCCACTTATGAGCTTGCTACTGTACACAACTCAAGGGCTTGTAAAAAATTGTCTAAATGATAGTGGTTAAGGACGTACTTTAGGCTAGGTTACTTTAAAAAAATATATCATCACTTCTGCCATCAAAAGTGAATTTGGGCCGGTCGCGGTGGCTCATGCCTGTAATCCCAGCACTTTGGGAGACCAAGGCGGGTGGATCACGAGGTCAGGAGTTCAAGACCAGCCTGACCAACATGGTGAAATCCCGTCTCTACTAAAAATACAAAAATTAGCTGGGCATGGTGGCGGGCGCCTGTAATCCCAGCTACTCAGGAGGCTGAGGCAGGAGAATTGCTTGAACCTGGGAGGCGGAGGTTGCAGTGAGCCGAGACCGCGCCACTGCACTCTAGCCTAGGCGACAGGGCGAGACTCCGTCTCAAAAAAAAAAAAAAAAAAAAAAAAAGAATTTGATGTATCCCAGCTACTCGGGAGGCTGAGGCAGGAGAATCCCTTGAACCCGGGAGGCAGAGGTTGTAGTGAGCCAAGACTGTGCCACAGCACTCCAGCCTGGGCGAAAGAGCGAGACCCCCTCTCAAAAAAAAAAAAAAAAAAAAAAAGAGAGAGAATAAACAACACATCTCACGTACACACCCACCCCCAAGCAACAAGTGATGAACAAATGCCCTCTTACCCCAAATACCAAATACCCTCTTACCCCGAATACCAAACACACAAAAATCCAATCTGTCTCCTTCTACCAAAGGAATTTTAGATAGTCACTTTCTCATAATTACCTTAAGCTCCCTGACTTGCTGCTCGTCCTTTCTCTGGCAAAATCCCATCCCTCGATGAGCCCCACTTTGTGTTTGCTCAATGACACCACTCAGCTGAACCAGAAAAAATATCAAAAAGTGGTCAGAGATATCATCATAAATTCAAATTACTTACACAAAAAATTGGCCCTAAATGTTTCCAGAAATCAATAAAAGTTGTGTTTCTCCAATGACATCATTTCTTCAGAACCCGAACATGTATAATCTATTTTTCCTATGTTCTTCTAACATTTATTCAACTTCTCTCATCTGATATCTTGCCAAATCATTCAAAGAGAATATATATCCCATTCTCTCAAAGAGAATATATATTCCCATCACCTGAGAAAATAATATGCACAGGATGCGCCCACCTCACCTTTCTCAGCCTCATCATGTCAGAAAAAGTACCCCTCCTTTTGTCACAACGCAAATCTGAGATAAAAGATTTAGATGGCCTGTAATTCCAGCACTTGGGGAGACCAATGCAGGCAGATTACTTCAGTCTAAGAGTTCGAAAGAAGCCTAAGCAACTTAGGAAACTGCATCTCTCAAACAAATACAAACCATTAGCCTAGCATGGTGGTGTAGTGGCACATGCCTGTAGTCCCAGCTACTCAGGGTGGGGAGCACTGAGGTGGGAGGATCACCTGAGCTGGAAGGTTGTGGCTGCAGTGAGCCGTGATCACGTCACTGCACTCCAGCCAGGGCAACAGATATTTTTAAAAGGATCTTCTCTGTTAAAAATAATCAAATAAACAGGTGGCCATGAGGCTGAGGTGGCGGCAGTGCACTCAATTCCTCCTTAAATAAACCAAAATTTGACTCAGTGTAAATAATAAAAGGAAACTTAAGCTTAACCAATCAGAAACCACCAACTAACATCTAACTAGAGACTTTCCACTGTAATGTTCCAAATGAGGCCACTGCTCCACTTTACCCAATCAAGTATTTTATTTTTCTTCCACATTCACCATATAAAATTCTTCCCCCACCCTCCCTAAGCCTCTCTGTTGGACCCCTGAGCTGCTTGCAGTCTGGGGCTGCCTAGTTTATAAATTTCTGATGCTCAAATATATTTTCTAATGTTTCAAAGTGCCTCTGGTGTAGGAGGTTGTTCGTGGACTGACAGGAATTGAGGCCATATGAGACAGGAATTGAGAGTGTACAGGAATTGAGGCCATATGAGATCTCTGGACTCTGCACTCCATTTTGCTGTACACTCAAAACTACTCTAAAATAATAATATATCTTTAAAAATCTACAACTATCATGTAGCCCTTTTCAAGTCTCCAACTGGTTGGAGCCAGTTCGATTAAAGCTCAGAAAAAGCGGGTTAATAAGCTAGTTCTGACCCAACTGGCAAGAAGAGGCAGGAAAGACCCAGGCCAGGGGAGTATATTGCACATGCATGCACCAGGAAACTGGAGGAAGCCTGGAGGCCCTTTAGCCTGGTCCTGAGCCTGCTGAAACTGCAGTTACAGGCACAGATGCCTGGGGCACCAATCTGAATCTGCCAACATCCAAGGCCACATGACCACAAATGCGCAGAGTCTCCTCTGCGATTGGTAGCTAAGGATGTTAGGCCATGATTGGACTAGGATGGGAGATGAACTGAGAACTACAGATTCTGTAGGCTTTTGTTGTCTCTTTCCACCCCCAGGCAACAAGTGATGAACACACACACACACACACACCCCATAGTGACTAACAGGATCTCCCTCCAGGGGATTTGCAGAGAGGGGAGCAGAAAACATCCCAGGAGCCTTTCACAGCTACTTCCTTGAGCCCCCTTTCAGACAGTGCCATCTAGACCTGTCTCAGCCCAAGCATCACCACCCTGATATGCAGAAGCTGGCATCCTTACCTGAAATTCAACATCAAGAAATGATCTCTTCTACTCAACACTGATAGAAATATCTCTAAGCAACATCATCATTGGCAGGGGTGGAGTGGGGGAGTTTCTTAAGAAGTGAGGTGTCTGCCTACCACCTAGAGAACCTGGAAATTTCCATCTGTGCCACAAAGTCCAAATCACTGGCCATTGCCCCAGTGTATGGCAGATTAGAACATCTCTCCATTAGATCTGGGTTTCTATTCCATTGAGTGAAACGGCTTTTCTATTACAGGAACAGAATAAGGGATCAAAAGGGTCTTACAACTGAACTCCAGTGTACAGTCTGCACAGACACTAGGCTTGTGCAAATATGACACAGCGAGGTCCCAGGACCCTTAAGCCAGCTCAATGTACTGAGTTTCAGGAAACAGTGAGATACATTCAGCAAAACAGTGGGCTTCATGCTGAAAGAAGTCAATCCAGGTAAACACACATCTCACACACACACACACACACACACACACACACACACACACACAGATACCTTCGTGGCCAATAGGTCCTCTCACCAAAAACCTGCGATCAGGAGAGCAGAAAGCCTCCCAGGGGTCCACCACTGCCCTTTCTGGAGCCCCTTATCAGCCAGCCAGCCCCAGGACAGCACTGTCTGATCCTGGTCCAGCCCAAACCGCCATCACCCTGTGATGTGGGAGCTGGCCACTTCACCAGAACCTCTGTGTCAGAAAAATTTCTCTTCCTTTTAAAATGATGAGGGGGAACCTTCAGACAGTGTCCTGATTAGGGTGGTTGGAGAGGGGGGTTTCCCAGAAAGTCAGGCAGGGCAGGGCTGAAGCCCTCTGGGTTACCTGAGTGCTTTTGATATGAAGGCAGGTAAGACTGGACAGGTGGGGGTGTTAGTGAGGGGATGGTCTAGGGTGTGCTGAAGAACTCCACTTGGGCTTTGCACACCAGGGAAAATGACCATAAAACATCCCATCTTCACTGCTCAGAGAAGGCTAGATCTGCTGTGAGCTAGAAAGCCATGTGGGGGCAGCTGATGAGTCATCAAATGGGAGAAATCTGAGAGCCATGTGTTCCACAGGCCTCTGGTCCTTGTTCAGACAGCAGGGCACTGTGCGATGTGGCTCCTTGGCCCTTTCCAGACACCACCTTGATTGCCTGCTGCAGGGAAAGAGACTGAAGCCCAAGAATGGGGTCTTGCTCACCATAGGATGATGGCTCAGTGTGCAGAGCTGAGCTATGGCCCAAGAGGCAGAAGGTGGGGATGACCCAGGCTGAGCTGCGGGAGCCAACTGAACATGCACTTGCTAAGAAGCTGTGGGCTAAGATGCCTTGGGACCCCAGTCTGGGTCTAGAATTGTAGCAAAACAGGCTACTGGTAAAAGTTCTTGGGGAGCCAACTCACTTCTGCTGTCATCCGTGGGCAGACAAACCAAGCCCCACCACTTCCCACTCCCTCTGAAAGCCACCTGCCCCTCTGATCGACCACACCACAATGGTGTCACTCTGTAAGGCACAGGCAGACAACGCATCCAGCCATGCACACTCCAGGGCCCACACATGTCCAGAATACACTGATTCTTATTGAGACTCCACTCTTCCAACTCAGACAAAAGCTCCCCAATCTCCTCAGCCACTCCCAACAACTAGAGGCCTGAAAACTTTCACGCATGCTGCTACGGTCTAAAGCACTCGTGGCGGTTTTGATTTTCATTTTCCTGATAATCAGTGATGTTGAGCACCTTTCCATATGCCTTTTCACCAACTGGATGTCTTCTTTGGCTAAATGTCTATTCAAATCCATTGCCCATTTACAAATCTGCTTTTTTGTGGGCTTCTTGATGTTTCTCTCTTTTTTTTTCCTATTTATTTATACAAGTTCCTTAGGTATTTTGGATATTTTTTTAAATGATTTTCAATTCCACTGCCCAGTTATAAATCCGTCTTTTTTTTTTTTTTTTTTTTTTTTTTTGAGACAGAGTTTTGCTGTTGTTGCCCAGGCTGGAGTGCAGTGTGGTGCGATCTTGGTTCACAGCAACCTCCACCTCCCAGAGTCAAGCAATTCTTCTGCCTCAGCCTCCTGAGTAGCTGGGATTACAGGCATGTCTCACCATGCCCGGCAAATTTTTGCATTTTTAATAGAGACAGGGTTTCTCCATGTTGGTCAGGCTGGTCTTGAACTCCCGGTCTCAGGTGATCCGTCCACCTCGGCCTCCCAAAGTGCTGGGATTACAGGCGTGAGCCACTGTGCCCGGCCAATTATCCCTTTTTGTGTTTTTTTTGGGGGGGTGGGGGGAAGAACAGAGTCTTGCTCTGTCACCCAGGCTGGAGTGCACTGGTGTGATCTCGGCTCACTACAGCCTCTGCCTCCCAGGTTCCAGCGATTCTCCTGACTCAGTCTCTCGGGTAGCTAAGATTACAGGCGCGCAACACATGCCCAGCTAATTTTTGTATTTTTAGTAGAGACGGGGTTTCACCATGTTGGCCAGGCTGGTCTCAAACTCCTGACCTCAGGTGATCCACCCATCTCAGTCTCCCAAACTGTTGGGATTACAGGCAGGAGCCACCACTCCCAGCCCCATTTTGTGTTTTAACATCAGTCAACACTCCTATTTTAAAATAATAACAATGAATGGCGGTACCTTAGAACAAGGGAATTATACATCTTTCTCTTGTCCTAGTGCAGACATTTTGTCTATAAAATGTTATTCACAGATGAATTCATGAGAACATTGCTGTGAATTTTAAATCCATATACAAGTGTATGCTCATTCATGAATATTTCATTAAAATAAAACTAATAGCAAAAAAGAATTCCAGAGTTGAAGCAGTTTCAGGAAAAAGGAGTTGGCAGTATGAAGTAAAATAGCAAAAAATGTTTTTTTTTAAATGGGTATATTTGTGTCTACAACTTTTTTTTAATTATAGCATTAGACAATGTGTATATATATACATATATAAAGCAATGGAAGTGGCATTGTTTTCATACTAGTCTAGAATATTAAAATATGTGTAATATGTGATCAGCAAAATAATGGCCCCCCAAAGATGTCCACAGATTCCTAGAACATTACATGAAAACGGTACATCATGCATGTGATTCAGGTAAAGACCTTGATATGAGGAGACTACTCTGATGCTATGGAATGAACGTTGTGTTCCATCGATGTTCATGTGTTAAAATCCTAACCCTCAAGGTGATGGTATTAGGAGGTTAAGCCTTAGGGGAGACTGCCCTCATGACTGGGATTAGCGCCCTTATTAAAGGCACAAAGGAGCTTTTTTGTTCCTCTCACCATGTGAAGACACAGCAAGAAGGAAGCCTCTGTGAGAAGGCAGACCTTCACCAGACACCAAAACTGCTGCCACCTGGATCTTGCACTTCTCAGCCTCCAGAGCTGTGAGAAACAAAGTTCTGTTGTTTATAAGCTACCTGGTCTAATGCATTTCCTTGTAGCAGCCTGTATGGATTAGGACAGTGGGCTCATGTGGATGATGACGGTGTCTCCATTCAGGACTAAGTAAGCACATGAGTCCTTAACAGTGGAAGAGAAGGGGGAAGGAAAGAGCCACAGAGACATGTGGCCATAGAAGAAGGGTCCATGAGATGCAAGGCTGCTAATGGTGAGAGTGGAGAAAAGCCCAAAGCCAAAAAATGCAGGCAGACTCCAGAATGTGGAAAAGGTGAGAAAAAAGATCCCCTAGAGCCTCTAGAGATGAAGGTAGCCTTTCCACCACCTAGATTTTAGCCCAGTGAGATCCACATCACACTCTGACATACAGGAGTGTAATAAATTTGTTTTACGCCCTGACATAGTGGTAGTTTGTTGTAGCAGCAATGGACTAGTAATATATAAATATATATATAAACACACACACAAACACTACCCCCCCACCACACACACACACGTAACTATATATATCCTGCCCTTCAAAATTGAAGCAGACAAACTATACATTAGCACTAACTTAGCTGGGTGTGGTGGCACATGCCTGTAGTCCCAGCTACTCAGGAGGCTGAGAGGGAGGATCACTTGAGCCCAGGAGTTTAAGATCAGCCTGGGCAAACATACTGAGGCCACATTTCAAAAACAAACAAACAAAAAACACAACAAATCTTTGATTAAGCTCATTTCCCAAATTTGAAGAGAAGACAATTACTAGATAAAGAGAAGAAAAGAGAAAGGTAGAGCTGCTGACTTCTGTGGTGGAAGCACAGGCACAGGCCCAAACATACTCCTGTCCTCCTGGCTTTCCTGTCCCTTCTCATAAGGGACACAGGAACCTCTCAAACTGAACCACGGATCACAGACCCATACTCAGAACTCAATACAGTTTTGTTCTATGATGTTTTACCTGTGTCCTTGTTTCTGCCTCCCATTCCCAACTCCCTTACTCTAGTTGGAAAAAAATGGCTATTACCAAATATGAGTACATCCTCATGTACTAATGCCAACTGATCACCAGCTGGTTTTCTTCTTTTACAAAGTCATAAATCTTTTTAACACATCTTCCAAGCAATAGAATGTTATTTTCCAGTTCATTAACACAAATTCTATTTTTAAAATGAAGACTTCACAAGTTGACTTAAATAACATATTAACGAAAACAGACTGGCCATGGTTCAAACTGACATTTTAATTAAATGTGATGATAGGTTGAGTAACCTAGCAGTACTCTAAAATGACTTTTGGTTATGGCTTTTTCCATAATATGTTTAGGCTGAGGCATCCCTAAATGATTCAATCGTAATTCCCCTTCTTAAACATGAGATTTATCTTTACAAAATAATTTATTTTCTTAAAATTAAAAGCTAATTCTATAGTTCATGCATACATAATCTCAGTAGATATCAGCTGTATGTGTACACACATACATACAGGTATTTGTATATACACACATTACATAATTTAAAAAAAACTTATTAGTAGGGTACAACCATGAAGGCAAAGAGGCTTTGTGTAATGTGATGGAAACACAATTGCAGGACAAACAACAGGCTGCTGTGAGGGCTATATTTACCTTTTCTGCTGTAAGACTTGGAAAAACATGGATAGTGGATATTTAATCCCCAAAACAGAAATTTCAGGGTGCAGAAAACTTCCCACAATTTTTACAGAGAATATCAATACAAAGGCATTCAATGCAGGGAATATACAGTGTGACAGTATAGAAAAATAAGCAGGTTGATAGTTTAGATTTATGAGACAAGAGACAGAAAGAGTAGATGATGCCATAATTCTGTTATGGAGTTATCAAAATTTTTCATTTTATATATGGTCAGGTGCTTTCAAATGTCAATGAGAAAAATATTTAAAGGAAGAATCAAATCTAAGACGTGGAGAGATCTTTATAAAAATGACCTTCAGGCCAGGCACACTGGCTCGCACCTGTAATCTCAACACTTTGGGAGGCCCAGGTGGGCGGATCACAAGGTCAGGGGATCGAGACCATCCTGGCCAACATGATAAAACCCCGTCTCTACTAAAACACAAAAAATTAGCCGGGAGTGGTGGCATGTGCCTGTAGTCCCAGCTACTTGGGAGGCTGAGGCAGGAGAATTGCTTGAACCTGGGAGGCAGAGGATGCAGTGAGCTGAGAGTACCACTGCACTCCAGCCTGGTGACAGAGCAAGACTCCATCTCAAAAAAAAAAAAGAAAAAAAAATTACCTTCATTCTGAGAAGGTATAATTATCAACACATTGTCGAGCACAACTATGCACACATGCACTTCCAAATTCACAAGCCATGCTCGTGCACACACTGATGCTTCTAGATTCCTTTTTTGAAGAGACGGCATCTCGGTGTGTCACCCAGGCTGGAGAGCGGTGTTAGGATCATAGCTCACTGCAGCCTCAAACTACTGGGTTCACGTGATCCTCCTACATCAGGCTCTTCAGTAGCCTGAACTACAGGAATGAGCCGCCATGCCCAGCCAATGTTTTCATTTTTTTGTAGAGATGAAATCTTGCTATATTTCCCAGGCTGGTCTTGAACTCCTGGCCTCAAGGAATCCTCCTGCCTTGCTCTCCAAACGTGCTGAGATTACAGGTGTGAACCATTGTGCCCAGCCACTGGATTCTTTATTAAGAAGAAAATTTGTTTGCTGACATGTAGGCAACGAATTGATAAATAATAGTTCACAAATTACTAATTTACAAGTCAATATAAATGAGGTGAGTAAACACAAAAATAACAGCATAAATAAACAGTTTATGACTTCACGTTTCTTTTTCTCCTTTAAAATGTAGCTCTGACAGAGACTACTACTTGTCCATTCCATGGAAAAGTCAGAGGTGGTTAAAATGTCAGAGGTACACTTACTAATACTTTGCTGCCTTTTGTGTAGCTTCCTTTCAGTACTTCACCAGTTGGGATTGACACACCTCTCCAGCTGGGTTCAGGAGCCAGACAGGAGCACACAGAACGGGGAATCCAAAGCCATCTCTGACACTAAAAGCAATGAAAACAAAAATAACCAAACATATTATCAAGAAACAAACAAGAGATTGATATCAAGTAGAGCAAGAAGAGAAGAAAGCATTTAATCTGCCAGGCTTTCATTCTGACAAAATAATTTACAACATGCATGTCTCTATCTGACATGAGTGAATAGAAAAAGAACCCAAATACCCAGTTGAATTGCAAGATGAAAATGAAAAAGAACTCTTGCTTATTCACCAGGGTACAATCTAATCTGGGCTACTGAAACACTTTCATGCACTGATTCTATGTAACACATGCTTTATTGACATTCGGAAATGGGATTTCTTGCTTTGATTTAAATATACTTCCTTGGATTTCTTGCTTTAAGTATACTTTCTTAAACATATTCACAGATACATTCTCAGTACAGATTTTCAGGTGTAAGTAACTACTTCTGCTTTTGATAGACAGTATAATTGGTGAAATAAGCTATACTTCCATGTAAATGTGAGAGTACAAGGTAAGACTCCGGAGTCAAGTAAAACATAACAGTCAAGAAAATAAAAAGGTGACAGTAACTGGGCAGTGGTGAAATCTTGTGTGTGGAAAGAATGAATCTGTAAAACTGTTCTTTCCTAAGAGTTCAGCAGGATTTGGACGATAGAGAGCTTTGTATACAAGGGTTCCAGTTCCACATAGTTTAGGTCTAATTTCAAAGGCAACTTCTAGTGCAACCTGTGACTCACGCTGTCCTAAAATGCCATATGTAAAGGGTCTAGAGATAACCCACAGGCAGCGCTGTGAACCCCTGATAGCAAGCCTTTCCAGATAAATACCAGGTCAGTGTCTACAGGTGATGACACAGAGCAGAATATCTGAAAAATAATACTTCTTCGGCCAATGGACTGCCAGTCACTATTATTTAGTGTAAAATACTATATTACATATGTGTAATTTTTTAAATTACAGTGTTTCACAATGAAGCAATTAAATATAAAAACCAAATGTTTGGCCAGGCGCGGTGGCTCAAGCCTGTAATCCCAGCACTTTGGGAGGCCGAGGTGGGCGGATCACAAGGTCAGGAGATCGAGACCATCCTGGCTAACACGGTGAAACCCCGTCTCTACTAAAAATACAAAAAATTAGCCGGGCGTGTTGGCGGGCGCCTGTAGTCCCAGCTACTCGGGAGGCTGAGGCAGGAGAATGGCGTGAACCTGGGAGGCGGAGCTTGCAGTGAGCCGAGATCGTGCCACTGCACTCCAGCCTGGGGGACAGAGAAAGACTCCGTCTCAAAAAAAAAAAAAAAAAAAAAAAAAAAACAAATGTTTATTCAGCTTAAAGGCAACTTAGAAATACTGATGCCAGATAGAAAGTTGCTTTAGCCCCAAGTCAGGGTCAGGTGTTTGGAAATGCCACAACTAAACCAACAAAGGGATCTTGAGGCATAATAAGCATTCATACATTTTCAGCTATACCTCTGCTTGTCTTGAATATAAAAACCTAAGCTGCAGTTATGCCACAGCACAGAATGTGTTATATTTTACATCACTGAGCCTTAGTTTACAAATGGTAACAAACAGGGAAGGTAAACTGTGAGGTTTCCTTAAGGAGCTATTACTTCCAACAGACTCAAGAAAATCTTTGCCAAATGTCCCTGGTACATAGCTCCTCCCCACTGATGGGCTCAATGGGGAGAAGCTATGCACATGTCTTAATATGCATATGCTCAATGGCAATACAGGATTCCTAAGGCAAAGTAAGGCATATAAATGACACAGCACACTGAAAAGACTGTAATGTTACTTCAGAGTGTTGCAAAATAAAGACCACAGATGAAAGTTTAAGTTCATTGAAGCATGTAATCATGTATATTTCATTTGTGTGTTTTAAAGTCTTATACTGCTTACATTCTTATGTGGGAAAATATATCTTGTTTGTGCTTTATGGAAGAAATGTAAACAGGCAAAACTAATTTTACAACTCAAATCACCAGATGTTAATGGCTGGTATTTCAACCAGAAATCTGAAAGATAACATCTATGTCATTGTGATACCAAATATCAGTGACAAGGAAGATTTGATTTGTGGTATTTAAGTGTAGTCCTCTGGAACAAATGACTTGGTTCACAGGCATCACGCCCACTGCTGAACTGCCATGGCCTGACAGCCTGTCTTATCGGCCAAACTGCTCATTAGGTTTGGCAATCTTCACCTGTGCCTCCAGCTTATATTTCAGCAAGTAATACACATCAGTCTGCTTTTATCGTCTTCTGCAGTGAGCTTCCAACACTCCTTTAGCAGTATGGTGCCCCTGCATCTGCAATCCTCATGTCATTGTATGTCATGTGTCATGACCTTGTATACATGTCATTATTTTTCAACTGTCAACTCAGCTTCCAGCTTTGGAGGCTAGCCTACCTTATATAAAGAAAAATACAAGACAGAGAATATGCAAAGTAAGTCCTGCATTGTAAATATTAAGTGGGCGGATCATTTAATTTTTTAATATTAAAAAAGAATACATTCACCACACAATTTTAATATTTAAATATGGATTTCAGAGCATATTTTGGAGTGGGGCACAGGTGACAATAGAGCAGAGGATTCCTCTTCCAATTGTCTCTGACCTAGCCAACCTTTGTTACAGGTCAGACAGTTCTCCAATTTATAAATAAACAACAGAGATAATGTGGCAACCAGGACACAGAGACGTACTGAGAGTACTGCTCAGCTCTCTGTCTAGGCCTGATTCTGATGATCCCTGACAAAGAGCACTGCGAAATTTAGAGGCAGATCAATACACATACACACACACACACACAAACAAACAAAACAGATACTTTATGGGCAAAAAGCACCAAAGATACACAACAAAATGTCTGAAAGACCATAAAACAACTTCTGATGAAATACTGTTTTTGTTTTGCAGAAGTAAAATATTCACCACCAACCCTACAATTAGCTTAAAAATTACAGTAAGTACAGTAATTTTGGATCCCATCTCCAATTCATACCTTATCAACATGTAATAATCACACTGCATCCACAACAAAGCTGAATAGACTTTATATGCTGAATACAACTTGTACAGTAAGAAGGTCATTTTTTGAAATACTGAGAATACAACATTTGTATGCCACGCTCTACTTCACAAGTTAAAAGAAAATACAAGCATTTCTATTCTCAAAATGTATTGAAATAAAATACAGAAAAGAGTATTCTAATACCAGTTAACATTAAGAGAATATAGCTCTAAACCAAAGAAAGATCTTGGATCTTCTAGAAAGACAAAATCAACCTGTATATACTTGGGTAAGAAAAAAAAAAATTAAGAGATCAAGAAAGGAGAGAAGACGTTCGCACAGAATCATCTCCAAAAATGGCTATCCAACACATTCGACCAGTTTTCAAGTCCATTTGCTTTTCCTCCTTTAGCATCAACAGCCTATATTACCAAGGAAATGCAAAATAATTTAATTTGTACATTAACCAGCTAATCTAGAAATGGCAATATAGTCAATGAAAATACAAAGAAATAGAAAAATGTGAAGGAATTGCTTAAGATGTTTAAGATGACATAGCATAGGGGAAAAAATAATCTGATAAACACTGGAAGAGTTAATAAGCAAACTCAGGCATGGTTCCCTAACACCACACTTCAAAAGAACTTACAGCAAGAATAAAGGAATAACCCTTAAAAAAATCTAATTTTAGAAAAAAATTGCTCAAAAGAGAAGTTAGTGTTTTGTAGATCTTTTGGAAAGCTGATTAATTTCTAAGCTAAAAACACATGATCCTTAAGAGAAATGGCTGAGTCCAGGCCCAAGGCAGGAAGAGGACAAAATGAGCCTGGATCCTCTGGTTCTGTCAGAAAGTAAGAAATGCTAAAGACTAACAGACAGTTGAAAGGGCACAGGAGACAGGCTGAAGGCTCCTGCGGCCGAATCTGGGACAGCATAGGCATCAGAAATAACAATGATAGTGGTGGAAAATAACCCATGGAATAAAATGCAAGTGCATTAGTCAGTAGTGATACTGAAATAAAGGGGAGAAGAGAAAGCTCTTTGTTAAAAATGCCAGGTAACAAACATACGAGGAAGGACAGAGGAAGAATATCCATTTTAAGTCACCAGTGCCATAACTGATAAAGAAGATGATCAGGAGGCTAAAATCATTGGATGAAAGAAAACAATATGAAGCTATTTAACATAGCACAATACACAAAACTATGAAAACGTAAATTAGAAAAAACTAAACATCGTACCATAAGAGATGGATAAGTTCGAATACAGCAATAATAGGCCAGATATAGTGGCTCACATCTGTAATCCCAGGACTTTCAGAGGCCAAGGCAGAAGGATTGCTTGAGCCCAGGCATTCAAGACCAGCCTGAGCAACACAGTGAGAACTAATCTCTAGAAAAAAAGAAAAAAATTAGCTGGAGTGGTGGCACACTCCTGTAGTCCCAGCTACTTGTGGGGCTGATGCGGGAGGATCACTTGAGCCTGGGAGTTCAAGGCTGCAGTGAGCCAAGATCATGCCACTGCACTCCAGCCTGGGAGACAAAGTGAGACCTTCTCTCAAAAAAAAGAAAAAAAAAAAAAACACCAATAAAAACAAAATGATGACTACATAAAGACCGTATAGAAAAAGGAAATGCTAGGGAGCCAAGATGGCTGAATAGGAACAGCTCCCAGCATGAGCGACGCAGAAGACGGGTGATTTCTGCATTTCCAACTGAGGTACCGGGTTCATCTCACTGGGGAGTGCCAGACAGTGGGTACAGGACAGTGGGTACAGTGCACCGTGCATGAGCCGAAGCAGGGCAAGGCATCGCCTCACCCGGGAAGCACAAGGGGTCAGGGAATTCCCTTTCCTAGTCAAAGAAAGGGGTGACAGATGGCACCTGGAAAATCGGGTCACTCCCACCCTAATACTGCGCATTTCCAACGGGCTTAACAAACGTCACACCAGGAGATTATATCCTGCACCTGGCTTGGAGGGTCCTACGCCCATGGAGCCTCGCTCATTGCTAGCACAGCAGTCTGAGATCAAACCGCAAGGCGGCAGTGAGGCTGCGGGAGGGGCGCCCGCCATTGCTCAGGCTTGAGTAGGTAAACAAAGCAGCTGGGAAGCTCGAACTGGGTGGAGCCCACCACAGCTCAAGGAGGCCTGCCTGCCTCTGTAGGCTCCACCTCTGGGGGCAGGGCACAGACAAACAAAAGACAGCAATAACCTCTGCAGACTTAAATGTCCCTGTCTGACAGCTTTGAAGAGAGTAGTGGTTCTCCCAGCACGCAGCTTGAGATCTGAAAATGGGCAGACTGCCTCCTCAAGTGGGTCCCTGACCCCCAAGTAGCCTAACTGGGAGGCACGCCCCAGGAGGGGCAGACTGACACCTCACACGGCTGGGTACTCCTCTGAGACAAAACTTCCAGAGGAATGATCAGGCAGCAGCATTTGCGATTCACCAATATCTGCTGTTCTGCAGCCACCACTGCTGATACCCAGGCAAACAGGGTCTGGAGTGGACCTCCAGCAAACTCCAACAGACCTGCAGCTGAGGGTCCTTACTGTTAGAAGGAAAACTAACAAACAGAAAGGACATCCACACCAAAAACCCATCTGTACGTCACCATCATCAAAGACCAAAGGTAGATAAAACCACAAAGATGGGTAAAAAACAGAGCAGAAAAACCGGAAACTCTAAAAATCAGAGCACCTCTCCTCCTCCAAAGGAACGCAGCTCCTCACCAGCAACGGAACAAAGCTGGACAGAGAATGACTTTGACGAGTTGAGAGAGGAAGGCTTCAGAAGATCAAACTACTCCAAGCAAAAGGAGGAAGTTCGAACCAATGGCAAAGAAGTTAAAAACTTTGAAAAAAAATTAGATGAATGGATAACTAGAATAACCAATGCAGAGAAGTCCTTAAAGGAGCTGATGGAGCTGAAGACCACGGCACGAGAACTATGTGACGAATGCACAAGCCTCAATAACCGATGCGATCAACTGGAAGAAAGGGTATCAGTGATGGAAGGTGAAATGAATGAAATGAAGCATGAAGAGAAGTTTAGAGAAAAAAGAATAAAAAGAAACAAATGAAGCCTCCAAGAAATATGGGACTATGTGAAAAGACCAAATCTATGTCTAATTGGTGTACCTGAAAGTGACAGGGAGAATGGAACCAAGTTGGAAAACACTCTGCAGGATATTATCCAGGAGAACTTCCCCAACCTAGCAAGGCAGGCCAACATTCAAATTCAGGAAATACAGAGAACGCCACAAAGATACTCCTCGAGAAGAGCAACTCCAAGACACATAATTGTCAGATTCACCAAAGCTGAAATGAAGGAAAAAATGTTAAGGGCAGCCAGAGAGAAAGGTCAGGTTACCCAGAAAGGGAAGCCCATCAAACTAACAGCGGCTCTCTCGGCAGAAACTCTACAAGCCATAAGAGAGTGGGGGCCAATATTCAACATTCTCAACCCAGAATTTCATATCCAGCCAAACTAAGCTTCATAAGTGAAGGAGAAATAAAATACTTTACAGACAAGCAAATGCTGAGAGATTTTGTCACCACCAGGCCTGCCCTAAAAGAGCTCCTGAAGGAAGCACTAAACATGGAAAGGAACAACCGGTACCAGCCACTGCAAAAACATGCCAAATTGTAAAGACCGTCAAGGCTAGGAAGAAACTGCATCAACTAACGAGCAAAATAACCAGCTAACATCATAATGACAGGATCAAATTCACACATAAATACTAACCTTAAATGTAAATGGGCTAAATGCTCCAATTAAAAGGCACAGACTGGCAAATTAGATAAAGAGTCAAGACCCATCAGCACGCTGTATTCAGGAAACCCATCTCACATGCAGAGGCACACATAGGCTAAAAATAAAGGGATGGAGGAAGATCTACCAAGCAAATGGAAAACAAAAAAAGGAAGGGGTTGCAATCCTAGTCTTGGATAAAACAGACTTTAAACCAACAAAGATCAAAAGAGACAAAGAAGGCCATTACTTAACAGTAAAGGGATCAATTCAACAAGAAGAACTAACTATCCTAAATATATATGCACCCAATACAGGAGCACCCAGATTCATAAAGCAAGTCCTTATTGACCTACAAAGAGACTTAGACTCCCACACAATAATAATGGGAGACTTTAACACCCCACTGTCAACATTAGACAGATCAACGAGACAGAAAGTTAACAAGGATATCCAGGAATTGAACTCAGCTCTGCACCAAGTGGACCTAATAGACATCTACAAAACTCTCCACCTCAAATCAACAGAATATACATTCTTTTCAGCACCACACCACACCTATTCCAAAATTGACCACATAGTTGGAAGTAAAGCACTCCTCAGCAAATGTAAAAGAACAGAAATTATAACAAACTGTCTCTCAGACCACAGTGCAATCAAACTAGAACTCAGGATTAAGAAACTCACTCAAAACCGTTCAACTACATGGAAACTGAACAACCTGCCCCTGAATGACTACTGGGTACATAACGAAATGAAGGCAGAAATAAAGATGTTCTTTGAAACCAATGAGAACAAAGACACAACATACCAGAATCTCTGGGACACATTCAAAGCAGTGTGTAGAGGGAAATTTATAGCACTAAATGCCCACAAGAGAAAGCAGGAAAGATCTAAAATTGACACTAACATCACAATTAAAAGAACTAGAGAAGCAAGAGCAAACACAATCAAAAGCTAGCAGAAGGCAAGAAATAACTAAAATCAGAGCAGAACTGAAGGAAATAGAGACACAAAAAACCCTTCAAAAAATCAATTAATCCAGGAGCTGGTTTTTTGAAAAGATCAACAAAATTGATAGACCGCTAGCAAGACTAATAAAGAAGAAAAGAGAGAAGAATCAAATAGACGCAATAAAAATTGATAAAGGGGATATCACCACCGATCCCACAGAAATACAAACTACTATCAGAGAATACGATAAACACCTCTATGCAAATAAACTAGAAAATCTAGAAGAAATGGATAAATTTCTCGACACATACACTCTCCCAGGACTAAACCAGGAAGAAGTTGAATCTCTGAATAGACCAATAACAGGCTCTGAAATTGAGGCAATAATTAATAGCTTACCAACCAAAAAAAGTCCAGGACCAGATGGATTCACAGCCGAATTCTACCAGAGGTACAAAGAGGAGCTGGTACCATTTCTTCTGAAACTATTCCAATCAACAGAAAAAGAGGGAATCCTCCGTAACTCGTTTTATGAGGCCAGCATCATCCTGATACCAAAGCCTGGCAGAAACACAACAAAAAAAGAGAATTTTAGACCAATATCCTTGATGAACATTGATGCAAAAATCCTCAATAAAATACTGGCAAACCGAATCCAGCAACACATCAAAAAGCTTATCCACCATGATCAAGTGGGCTTCATCCCTGGGATGCAAGGCTGGTTCAACATACAAAAATCAATAAACGTAATCCAGCATATAAACAGAACCAAAGACAAAAACCACATGATTATCTCAATAGATGCAGAAAAGGCCTTTGACAAAATTCAACAACCCTTCATGCCAAAAACTCTCAATAAATTAGGTATTGATGGGATGTATCTCAAAATAAGAGCTATCTATGACAAATCCACAGCCAATATCATTCTGAATGGACAAAAACTGGAAGCATTCCCTTTGAAAACTGGCACAAGACAGGAATGCCCTCTCTCACCACTCCTATTCAACATAGTGTTGGAAGTTCTGGCCAGGGCAATTAGGCAGGAGAAGGAAATAAAGGGCATTCAATTAGGAAAAGAGGAAGTCAAATTGTCCTGTTTTCAGATGACATGATTGTATATCTAGAAAACCCCATCGTCTCAGCCCAAAATCTCCTTAAGCTGATAAGCAACTTCAGCAAAGTCTCAGGATACAAAATCAATGTGCAAAAATCACAAGCATTCTTATACACCAATAACAGACAAACAGAGAGCCAAATCATGAGTGAATTCCCATTCACAATTGCTTCAAAGAGAATAAAATACCTAGGAATCCAACTTACAAGGGATGTGAAGGACCTCTTCAAGGAGAACTACAAACCACTGCTCAATGAAATAAAAGAGGATACAAACAAATGGAAGAACATTCCATGCTTATGGATAGGAAGAATCAATATCATGAAAATGGCCATATTGACCAAGGTAATTTATAGATCCAATGCCATCCCCATCAAGCTACCAATGACTTTCTTCAAAGAATTGGAAAAAACTACTTTAAAGTTCATATGGAACCAAAAAAGAGCCCGCATTGCCAAGTCCATCCTAAGCCAAAAGAACAAAGCTGGAAGCATCACACTACCTGACTTCAAACTATACTACAAGGCTACAGTAACCAAAACAGCATGGTACTGGTACCAAAACAGAGATATAGACCAATGGAACAGAACAGAGCCCTCAGAAATAATGCCATATATCTACAACTATCTGATCTTTGACAAACCTGACAAAAACAAGCAATGGGGAAAGGATTCCCAATTTAATAAATGGTGCTTGGAAAACTGGCTAGCCATATGTAGAAAGCTAAAACTGGATCCCTTCCTTACACCTTATAGAAAAATTAATTCAAGATGGATTAAAGACTTACATGTTAGACCTAAAACTATAAAAACCCTAGAAGAAAACCTAGGCAATACCATTCAGGACATAGGCATGGGCAAGGACTTCATGTCTAAAACACCAAAAGCAATGGCAACAAAAGTCAAAATTGACAAATGGGATCTAGTTAAACTAAAGAGCTTCTGCATAGCAAAAGAAACCGCCATCAGCACGAACAGGCAACCTACAGAATGGGAGAAAATTCTTGCAACCTACTCATCTGACAAAGGGCGAATCCCTAGAATCTACAATGGACTCAAACAAATTTACAAGAAAAAAACAAACAACCCCATCAAAAAGTGGGTGAAGGATATGAACAGACACTTCTCAAAAGAAGACATTTATGCAGCCAAAAAACACATGAAAAAATGCTCATCATCACTGGCCATCAGAGAAATGCAAATCAAAACCACAAAGATACCATCTCACATCAGTTAGAATGGCAATCATTAAAAAGTCAGGAAACAACAGGTGCTGGAGAGGATGTGGAGAAATAGGAACACTTTTACACTGTTGGTGGGACTGTAAACTAGTTCAACCATTGTGGAAGTCAGTGTGGCAATTCCTCAGGGATCTAGAACTAGAAATACCATTTGACCCAGCCATCCCATTACTGGGTATATACCCAAAGGATTATAAATCATGCTGCTATAAAGACACATGCACATGTATGTTTATTGCGGCACTATTCACAATAGCAAAGACTTGGAACCAATCCGAATGTTCAACAATGATACACTGGATTAAGAAAATGTGGTACATATACACCATGGAATACTATGCAGCAATAAAAAGGATGAATTCATGTCCTTTGTAGGGACATGGATGAAGCTGGAAACCATCATTCTCAGTATACTATCGCAAGGACAAAAAACCAAACACCGCATGTTCTCACTCATAGGTGGGAACTAAACAATGAGAACACATGGACACAGGAAGGGGAACATCACACACCAGGGACTGTTGTGGGGTGGGGGGAGGGGGGGCGGGATAGCATTAGGAGATATACCTAATGCTAAATGACGAAGGTAATGGGTGCAGCACACCAACATGGCACATGTATACATATGTAACAAACCTGCATGTTGTGCACATGTACCCTAGAACTTAAAGTATAATAATAATAATAATAAAGAAAAAGGAAATGCTGAGAATATAGAAATAAAATTATGTATTTTACCTGTAACTATATTAGAAGAGAGTATTCTTGTAGATAAGGATGACTAGAAGGATATGCAAAAATGAAAATAGCTAATAACACTCATTATGTTAGGCACTGTGGTAGTTTATGCACGTTGTAACAAATTACATACTAGACTATCTCAAAATTTTCAGATAAATTTTACTAGGAGTCATAAACTAATACAACAAAACCAATGTTTTGCAAACATCCACTATGTATAAAGGTATACAAATTCCCAACCCAGGCTGAAAAATAATTCACATAAGCCACACATCAGTGGAAACCTACCCATGGGAGATAATACAACATAATCTAAATAAAACTTTCAGAGACAAGGCATGTGGCTTCTGGACAGCCACAAACTCCCTGACTCTGCTCTAGTGTTTTGGCCACCAAAAGAAGGCCAAGTGGCCTCAGGTCTCTGAAAAAACAAAAAGCAACCTATGGAAGATGGTATGGTATTTGAGGGACATTTGGGGTCTCTGGAAAAATGCATCCTGTATTTTATTTCTAGAAAAGACTCTCTCGTAATGTCAGGTAAGTGAAGAGCCCTCAGAGACACATGCACACACAAAGAAAAACAAAACAACATCAAATGAATCCCACCAAAATGTGTTATGATGGCAGAATTATGGGTGATATGATCTTCTGTAATATATATTTTAATTAAAAGTAGAAAAAAAGCGGACTTACCCTTGATTATCTGTATCCTCTGACCCAAGTGGCTTGGAACCAGAAAACAGTGTCACTCGACTTGAAGCCATCTTGGCATCAATGGTGGAGTAGGTAGAGATGAGACTCTGGACCAGCTCATGGCTGGGCCCCACCTCGTCCTCTCAAGACTATCAAGAAAGGGCACGTGAGGAAAGCACAAAGATCCTGGAGAGACACTGGTTTCACTCTGTTTCTCAAAATTAACTTAGACACATTTCCTGAGAACCTTTTTAATGCCTCAAAAAGCAGAGAAAAGACTGGGCACAGTGGCTCACGACTGTAATCCCAGCACTTTGGGAGGCCGAGGTGGGCGGATCACGAGATCAGGAGTTTGAGACCATACTGGTTAACACATTGTAACCCCGTCTCTACTAAAAATACAAAAAAATTAGCCGGGCATGGTGGCGGGCACCTGTAGTCTCAGCTACTCGGGAGGCTGAGGCAGAATGGTGTGAACCTAGGAGGCGGAACTTGCAGTGAGCCGAGATGGCACCACTGCACTCCCGCCTGGGCAACAGAGTGAGACTCCATCTCAAAAAAAGAAAAAAAAAAGAAAGAAGCAGAGAAGAAAATCCTTCAAACAAAGCTTGAAATGGGTCTGCATCTCCATTAAACTTTTCCAAAGTTCAGGGAGTATATAACCTGATAACCTGAACACCTAACTAGAAAAACCTCAGTTCCAGGGCTACAACAATGCTAGTTTTTCTAACATTTTAAAATAACCCTGATTTTAACCCAATAAAATTCCACTTCAGAACTATGAAATAAACATTTGAAATCTACTTTAAAATACAGAATGAGGAGACCATTGTGAATGAGGAAAAGACCAACGAGAGCTGGAAAATACACTGATTTTGTACAAACGGAGATGGGCCGTGCAGGCACCACACAGGCAGCAGCGGCCGTGCTGGGGCCATGGATCAAGGAGGCATGGAGGACAGCACTATTCTGCTTGGTACAATGAAAACAAGGTATTCTTTCTATTCTACATATGTACAATATGCATTGGGCCTTTATTATAAGTACAAGAGAGAAATCTTCAATAAATAAAAGCTGAGTACACTACTTTTTGTGATGAAAAAATAGATTTAGAAAGAATAATGAGAGTTCACAGCAATGGCTCCCGCCTCACCGATGCCTGAAAACCGTGGCTCCACCAAGGTCAAAATAGACTTTGTCATACAGCACACCCCCAACTCCAGAAAGAGGGGCATAAGCCAGCTGCTCCTTCTTATTTAAACAGCGCTTCTTTTGTCGTTCAGGAAGGACACAAGGTTCTTGGAGGAAACTGACGTCATTCACGACGAAATCTCCTACCCTGGAAGACAGGACCCAAAAAGCCAGCTTCAGCTGACAAGAAGTCACTAAGTATCTACTGTTGACCTAGGGTTAAAAACGATCCACAGTCCAGACTAGTTCAACCATTGTGGAAGACAGTGTGGCGATTCCTCAAGGATCCAGAACTAGAAATACCATTTGACCAAGCCATCCCATTACTGGGTATATACCCAAAGGATTATAAATCATGCTGCTGTAAAGATACATGCACACGTATGTTTACTGCGGCACTATTCACAATAGCAAAGACTTGGAACCAACCCAAATGTCCATCAATGATAGACTGGATTAAGAAAATGTGGCACATATACCCCATGGAATACTATACAGCCATTAAAAAGCATGAGTTCATGTCCTTTGTAGGGACATGGATGAAGCTGGAAACCACCATTCTGAGCAAACTATTGCAAGGACAAAAACCAAACACCACATGTTCTCACTCATAGGTGGGAATTGAACAATGAGAACACTTGGACACAGGGTCGGGAACATCACACGCTGGTGCCTGTCGTGGGGTGGGGGGAGGGGGGATGGATAGCACTCGGAGATATACTTAATGTAAATGTCGAGTTGACGGGTGCAGCACACCAACACGGCACATGTATACATATGTAACAAACCTGCACATTGTGCACATGTACCCTAGAACTTAAAGTATAATAATAATAAAAAGAAAGAAACATCCAAATGCATGCTTTGTAAAGAGCATGACTCATGGGGTCAGTCACCAATAATGACAACAACAACAACAAAAAAAAGATGCACAGTCCAAGGGCTTAAACTATGACCCTAAAGAAGGACATTGTGCCACACTGGAACAGTGCTTCTCTAGCTACAAGACAAAAGGTCAGAGAAGAGGGGATTCAGTAACACCTTTACAGACCTACACATAGCTGGCTTACTTTTAAAACCTCCAGCAAGGCCATCTTCCCTTGTTTGGTCATTTTTCAGTTTTCCTGAGAAATGAAGCCATCCCAAAAATCCTATGTGTAATTCTAGTATGTTCTACAACAAGAGAATACCTGGCACGTGAATTTGGCTTTTATTTTTCAAGTGTGCTCCTCTTAAATAACCATAAAGTGACACCTACCAGTCACATTTTGTTCGGATATCCTCTGGGTTTATCAAATCTTCCATCCTAGAAAAATAAACTCAGATTTAATTAAACTAAAGAGCTTCTGCACAGCAAAAGAAACTACCATCAGAGTGAACAGGCAACCTACAGAATGGGAGAAAATTTTTGCAACATACTCATCTGACAAAGGGCTAATATCCAGAATCTACAATGAACTCAAACAAATTTACAAGAAAAAAACAAACAACCCCATCAAAAAGTGGGCGAAGGACATGAACAGACACTTCTCAAAAGAAGACATTTATGCAGCCAAAAAACACATGAAAAAATGCTCATCATCACTGGCCATCAGAGAAATGCAAATCAAAACCACAATGAGATACCATCTCACACCAGTTAGAATGGCCATCATTAAAAAGTCAGGAAACAACAGGTGCTGGAGAGGATGTGGAGAAATAGGAACACTTTTACACTGTTGGTGGGACTGTAAACTAGTTCAACCATTGTGGAAGTCAGTGTGGCAATTCCTCAGGGACCTAGAACTAGAAATACCACTTGACCCAGCCATCCCATTACTGGGTATATACCCAAAGGACTATAAATCATGCTGCTATAAAGACACATGCACACATATGTTTATTGCGGCACTATTCACAATAGCAAAGACTTGGAACCAACTCAAGTGCCCAACAACGATAGACTGGATTAAGAAAATGTGGTACATATACACCATGGAATACTATGCAGCCATAAAAAATGATGAGTTCATGTCCTTTGTAGGGACATGGATGAAACTGGAAAACATCATTCTCAGTAAACCATAGCAAGGACAAAAAACCAAACACCGCATGTTCTCACTCATAGGTGGGGATTGAACAATGAGAACTCATGGACACAGGAAGGGGAACATCACACTCCGGGGACTGTTGTGGGGTGGGGGGAGGGGGGAGGGACAGCATTAAGAGATATACCTAATGCTAAATGACGAGTTAATGGGTGCAGCAAAACAACATGGCACATGGATACATATGTAACAAACCTGCACATTGTGCACATGTACCCTAAAATCTAAACTATAATAATAAAATAAAGAAAAAGAAACTCAATCATACAGCAGAAATGAATGCCAAAGTTCCTATACCTCCTTTCATGTGTCAATGACTCATCACACTCTTGTCCACTAAGCACGTCATCTAGAAAACTAGAAAATGCAGAAATAAGGAAGCACCATTCACTATCCAGCAGAGGAAAAGGGGCAGGCACACAACTGTGTCTCTAGGCTGAAAGTGACATTCATTCCGTAAGACACCAGACAGGGAGATGACGTCCACCTGGGGTCAGGGATGAGTGAAGAACATATTCAGAAAATCCCTTTCTGGAAGAGGGTGAGCCTGTGCTCTGGGATTTTTACTGTGGCTTGGATTCTGGCAGGTGGAAAAAGGGTATTCCAGGCTGAGAAAACCACAGCACAAAGAAGAGCACAAAGGAAGGAAACTCAAGGCACACACAAAGGACTCAAGCATCTGGGCACGAAGGCAGCATCATTGAAAACTGAGGCTGAACATAGGATGGGGCCACATTCTGTAGCCTTAAATGCTCCCAAGTCCTCCCACTTTCCTAAACATCTCATAATTAATTTACTCCCAAAGGCGCAGCATCTTTGAGCAATGATATAAGTAGACATTATCAACTACACTTCTACCCCCACTATTCAAACAGGCACAAAATAAATCCTACCACTGTTCTTTTTCTGGCCTTTTTAGCTTTGAAATATATGGTCCAGGAATAAAAAGTTTACAATCACTCTTTACCTGTCTGCCAGGATATAAGGATGAGAAGTTTGCCATGTGAGAAGCCTAAACTTCATAACTGTAATATAACAGCCCAGATTGTGGATTTCTTGGTTTTGATATTCTCCATGCACCATTCCAGAGAGGCAGAACAGCTTGGCAACCTAAACATTAAAGGAATATTAAAAATTAAATTTCAATTAAATTCTCGTCAATACTGCAACAAAATAAAAGCTCCAAACAAGAAGCAATCCTAAGAAGGGAGACTTCCAGCAAAGCCACTGTCCTGAGGCTTCCAGAGCCTTGATGGATTCCTTCAGGACTTATTAGAACCCCACAGAGGCAGACTGCTCTGTAGCCGAGCAGGGACATCCATCTGAGTATGGTGAGGAGAGGGAGGTGAGGCCTCTGAGCACAGAAACGGTTCTGTGGCTGATGGACCACAGCAGTATGGAAAGGAAGGGGCAGTGCCTGGTCCTGTAACTGGGAGAAACTTCTGATGTACTCTATTAAGTCCCGACCCCAAAACAGCCAGACACTGCCTGGTGCAGCAGGTACAGAGACAAATGAGATACACCAAGAGGCCCAGAATAACCACTCTCTTGAGGGAAACCTTCCAGAGACTGGGAACACATACACAAAGGGAATTCAGGAGGTCAGGGACTGTGAACACATACACAAAGGGAATTCAGGAGGCAAATCCTAGAGAGACATTAAGTAATGTCTCTTCAGTTTTTTGTTTGTTTGTTTTTTGAGACGGAGTCTCACTCTGTCACCCAGGCTGGAGTGCAGTGGCACAATCTCAGCTCCCTACACCCTCTGCCTCGCAGGTTCAAGTAATTCTCACATCTCAGCCTCCAGAGTAGCTGGGATTACATGCACCGCCACCACACCCGACTAATTTTTGCATTTTTATTAGAGACGGGGTTTGGCCATATTGCCCTGAGCTCGAAACTCCTGGCCTCAAGCAATCCGCTCGCCTCCACTTCCCAAAGTGCTAGGATTACAGACATGAGCCACTGTGCCTGGCCTCTTTAGTCTGTTTTTAAAGGATTATACTGTTAGTATCTAACAATTATTTCTCTTCCTACCAGGTAAACTTCTGTCCAGAACCTGTGTTTTAACTGCTTCTTTGTCTTCTTCAGTTGCCTATTATGCTTGAAGGAGTAGAGGTGAGTGAGAACTCTCATAATTTTAGGAAAGCCATGTACTTGACCAATGTTGAGAAACTCAAAGGTTTCCATTTCGAACCCAAAGCTGGCATCTATAAGCATCAGTACTTAAAAGCAGAACACATCATTTCTCAAAGAAACTACCAAAACAGACCACCTACACTAGGGGTTGGCAACTGGCCCATGGGCCAAATCCAGCCCATCACCTGTGTTTGTAACTAAAGTTTTATTGGAACATAGCCACATTAATTCATTTACATATTTTCTATGGCTGCCTGTGCACTACAACTGTAGAGCTAAGTAGCTGCAGAAGATATGATCCACAAAGCCAAAAATATCTACTATCTGGCCCTCGACAGAAAAGTCCCTCTCCAGACTAAATCAAATGACTACACAGGCATCACCCAGAGAAACCACCACCCTCTGACTTGCTCTAAAAGGCAACCATAAGACAAGGCCCACTAGGATATAAACTTCCATTTTAAGAATTCTAATGCATGAGAAGTAACTCAGAAAAAGCTGGGTCTAACCTGGCCCTTACCTAAGAAATCCTAATTTAAAGGAATGAAGTTTTCTGTAAGATATTTTTAAGCCAAATAATAGGTCTCTGACATCCAAAGAATGGGAAGAAAGTGATAATCAATGAAATATATTAAATATGTACAGAAAATCAACCTCTTGTTTCAATCTCCTCATAGAAAAAAAAAACCAATCTGTTTTTTGCTGGGAAGTATGCAGTGTACACCTCTATCTTATATGGTAATTTATATAACTCAATAGCTCAGAATTTTATTTTAAATAGCTACCAGTTTAGAATTAAGTCAAAAAACAGTAAGATTACGATGAATGGTACTCTATAAGAAAATATAAGCAGATAAGACCAATTTCTATAATTTTAAGACACTTCAAAGATGCAAAATAATTTCAGAATTGATTCCTGGAAACTTCTAGGTTTAATATTAAAGACATTTCTGTTCCTATCTTTCCGTAGATAACTAAAAATAACAAAAAATGGAAACAGAAATGCCCATCTTTGATTAAACTAGGAAACATCCATAATCTGAAACCACAGAATGTATGAAGGTGGGCTTGTAGGAAAGCACAGCTGCCACTGCGGACCAAGGCAGCAAGCAGAGCTTTCCAGCAACACTGGACCAGCTCAAAGAACAGGTGGAATATCCTCACACCACATCTGATGCCACAGAGTGCCAAGGGGCAAGCAGCTGGTTGTAGGGTCAGGAAAAACAGGGAGCAAACAGTCCCTCAGCTGCCAATCTTTGTCATCTAAGCCAGTATTACTCCTATAATCCACACACGCATGTACACACCCAAATCCACATAGTTTGTGCCTTTGCTGTACTCAGGAGGCTTTGACAACCCAGAGCAGAGCAATCAACATAAGCTAGGCTAAATAAATTATGGTGCATCCACAGAATGGAATATTATATTAAAAAGAAGGAGGCAGAGCTACAGTACTTACTGATTATATACCTTCAAGATATATTACACAAAAAAAGCAAAGCACAGAACAGTGTGTAAAATAAGCTACCATTTGTGTTTTTAAAGGGTGGCATGTGGGTTTATATGTATCTAGGAGGATACTGCTCTGCAGGGATCTGAGAGACCAGCGGTTAGAGCAAGGAATAAGAAAATGAGCATTGTGTGTATCCTGCAGTAGCTAGAGTGCTTTACTAAATGTGTGTGCTCCTTTTGAAAATCTTAAAAAGACTTACATAGGCATCTCTCTCAATGATGGTTAAGAGGCTGGGAAGGGGAGCAGGGAGGGAGGGACAAAGAGGGAAAGGTTAACAGGTACAAAAATACAGTTAGAGAGAATAAATTCTAGTGTCCAACAGCACACTAGGGTGACTATAATTTATTATATAATTCAGAATAACTAAAAGAATGAAATTGAAATGTTCCTAAAACAAGGAAATGATCAATGTTTGAAGTGATGGATATCCTAATTACCCTGATTTGATGATCACACATTTTATGCTTCTATCAAAATACCACGTGTACCCCATAAATATGTATAACTATTATGTATCCATAATAATTAAAAATAAAAAAGTAAAGGCATCTCTTAATATGTATGTCTTTAAAATTAGAAACTTGCTACACTTAAAAGAGAAACAAATGACTTCTATGAACTATTTCAAGTACACAAGATTTATACACAACTTTATATTAATAATAACACTTATTTTTACTAATAGTAGCATTACAGATTCAAAATTTGAGGTTATTTAGTTTTCTGACATTACAATGGCACAACTTTAAAATCTGTATTACTTTTCACTTTATATTTTAGGGGTCTTCCTGGGCCAAAGTATAAAAACTGTAGCTCTAGAAAATACTAGATAAAAGGCCAGGAGCAGTGGCTCAGGCCTGTAATCCTAGCACATTGGGAGGCTGAGGTGGGCAGATCACCTGAGGTCAGGAGTTCAAGACCAGCCTGGCCAACATGGTGAAACCCCGTCTCCAATAAAAACAAAACAAAACAAAAAATATATAAAAATGAAAAAAAATAAGGTATCTGTCACCCCACACTTCCTAATCAAGATGGCTTATTTTTTTGCTAATTTTTTTTTTTTTTGACGGAGTTTTGCTCTTATTGCCCAGGCTGGAGTGCAATAGCGGAATCTCGGCTCACCATAATCTCTGCCTCCCAGGTTCAAGCAATTCTCCTGCCTCAGCCTCCTAAGTAGCTGGGATTACAGGCATGCGCCACCTCGCCTGGCCAATTTTGTATTTTTAGTAGACGGGGTTTCTCCATGTTGGTCAGGCTGGTCTTGAACTCCCGACCTCAGGTGATCCGCCTACTTGGCCTGCCAAAGTGCTGGGATTACAGCTGTGAGCCACAGTGCCCGGACTATTTTTTTTTTTTTTTTTTTGCAAATTTGTATTTTATTTTTACTAATTTAAAAAATAATAGACTATCAGAAATAGTGAACATTATCATTTCCATAAATGCAAGAGTGTGTACATTTTCCACACACTGAGTACTATCTAGATTTTCTATGATAAACTCTGACCACTTCTTCAGGCAATTCATGTACTTACTTTAGCATTATCATTAAGGATGAAGGTTCTAGAACTATCAGGAACAAGGGTCCCATCTTCACACAAGTTACTTAACTGCTGGGAGGTTCTATTTCATCTTATGTAAACTACAGATAATACCTACTCACCTCAAGGGTATATCAAGGGTTTATGTAAGCTAAGTTTGTAGAAAGTAGTTAGCACAGTGCCAGGAAGGGTCCAAGAAGAAATGGTGCTTACTATGATATATTTGTACGTATATATGTATGCATGTTAATGTGCTCTTATTAGCTGTGTTCATTAAAGGTGATTTGCTTTTAGATTTTGGAATACATTTCACTGTGCACATTCCATTTGTATTATTAATATAACAACATTTATTACTATTATTATTGTCATCATCAATTCAGTCACATCTACTGTATCTCTGATGAAGACCATGATTTCTTTAATAATCATAAAACTCTATTCCCTTCATCACGGGGTAAATAACCTATCACAATGCTGTAAGTCTCCACCAGCAGCCCAGGCTGCCCCTGCTGACTTACCAGATCTGCTACTTTAGCCAGATAGATCATCATGTTAATGTCGCACCCGCATTCAATAATGGTGAGTCTGTGTTTTTTACCTATAAGTGAAAAGATAAAAATTTTACTTTAAAAAGACCCTGAAAAAACTCTAAGCCCCAACACTAACTTTCATTTTTTAACTGCATCCAGTAAAACACCATATACAAGAGTGTGCCAGAAGTTCATTTTTATAGGCAAAAACTGGTAAAATAAAATAAATTCCATCCTGTTTTTCTTGCTGTGTTCTAAATTTAAATAATATCAAAAGTCTACCCAGATGAATACAAGTGCTCAAACAGGGAAAATTCTGACTGGACAGGCTCCATGATAACCATGATCCTGCTGTTCAGCTGCAGGCCAATGTCTTCGCCTCTATCAAAACTTCCCATATTCCCACTATAGCTAAAAACATCCTCAAATATTATGCAACAGAATATTCATAACAATAATTATTTCTAAATTAAGGTAAAAAGAAAACAGTCAAGAAAATATGGGCTGGGCACAGTGGCTCATGCCTGTAGTCCCAGCACCTTGGGAGGCCAAGGCAGATGGATCCCTTGAGCCCAGGAGTTTTGAGACCACCCTGTGCCACATGGGGAAACCCCATCTCTACAGAAAAAAAAAAAGAAAGAAAAAAAAGAAAAATTAGCCATACTCAGGAGGCTAAAGTAGGAGGATTGCTTGAGCCTGGGAAGTTGAGGCTGCAGTGAACTAATCACGCCACTGCATTCCAGCCTGTGCCAGAGTAAGACTCTGTCTCAACAAAAGGAAAACATGGATGCTCCAAAGATAAAGAAAAGCCTGAATCCAACTATATTATTGCAATAGCAAGAGATTTCAGAGTGTACATTGCCATTCTACCACTGGAAGTTTGTTTCATTTTCCCTCAAACTTGGAAAGGTCGCCATCTCCCAAAGTAGACAAATTCTCACAGGAAAAAGAGAAAACGCACACTTCCACGAGCATGTGGCTTCATAAGGGCAAGCACGTGCACCTGGCACATAGGAGGTACATGCTGTCTGTTAAATGATGTGTTCACAGTGACCAGGCCTGCTAGGCCCTTCCAAGGAACATGCCTGGCAAAGCCATAGAGCAGTCAGGATAAGATATGTATCACATCCTTATCTCTGGGAACTTACCCTTTTCTGAAGTTATAGCTAACTTAGTAAAAGTATAAGAGAGGTAACATGATATGACAAAATTCAACATGTTCCACTCAAGAAAACAAGAAACACATGCATGTTCCTCAGATGACAACAGCCACGCCAACTCTGTGTCTGTGGTGGCATCTCCTACCTGACACGATCATCACAGGGCCTCTGATCTTGGTCAACTTCTGCTGGGTGAAGTTCCGAATGAGGCATTATATCAAAGTGTTCTTTCCAACTTTTGGAGGCCCCATCATCACTATCACTATTGGTGGTGGCTCTAGTGGAGTTTGATCAACCACTGGAATATGATGCTTTTTTGTCTTCAAATCCTGAGTCCTATTCATTAAAAAAAAAAAAAAAGTAAACTCATTTTCAAAATAGAGTAAAAGGTATCAACCTTATAAGTAGACTTTTTTTAGTTTACTTATAGATATGAGTACTTTAGTATATTTTATAGAGAGTACAACAGACAATATATAAATATAATTAACTTGTCAATTATTAATTTGTTAACTACTGGCCCCCATCCAAATAACTGCTGTTCAATAAAGATGTAACAAGATGACTTCAACAGTACAGAGAGTTGAAAATTAAACACTCCTTAAATCTGTTTTATGAGTGATCTTAATAGCTTTTTAAAAAACAAAAGGTAAATACCGAGGCAGTGCATCATAATAGGTAAGAGCAGAGGCTCTGGAGTTAAATTTGGCTCTCCTACTTACTGGTTATATGATTGGAGGTAACTTGTTTTCTTGACCTCAGTTTTCTTATCCATAAAATGAAGGCAAGAATGATTCCTACTCTGGTAAGGCTGCTGGAAGTATTTAGTTGAATAATGTTTAAAGTACACTGCTAGGCACATCACAAGGATTCACTAAAGCTATGTTAGCATTACATACTGTAATTTTTGTAGTTTATATTACAACTTTGTAAAACATATCCAGAAGGAAAAAGCACACTTATCACCACAGAAACAGTTTAAAGTTTAGGAATAAACAAATTCTATAAATTCTTGTATCTTGGGCAAGAAACACCAACCAGTGTGCAGATGCTGGAGGCAAGGCAGCTTCTATGGGAAGTCTTCTCACATTTTAGTAAAAGCCACACATCATGCATCTCCATGTCCTTTGGAGTGTGACTAAACTTGTGAATCCAAATGTCACCTGTGAGAGGCTCCTACTATTTAAAAAGAATCAATGGAAGAAGCATCAGACTGCAGCTATACATACCTGTGAAAGGATCAAGCCATCCCCACAGCAGACTGAACTGCAAAAGCTTTGAGATTTCTCTTCCGGGCATCTTCTTCGTCCCCTAGCTGGAGATCCTGCAGATGCCGCTTCTTTTTCTTTTCAGCTTTGGGCCCACTGTTTTTCTTCTGTAAAATTTCTTTCTGTGTTTCCTTTGGTCCTTAGTCTCCACAGTGGCTATTTACCAATAACAAGTAACTCTAGCCTACAAGGAAGAAGGCTGGGGTAAGAAGGTGGGAGAAGCATTTTACAATCCAGCCAATACCCAGGGAAAAACAGTACATTTCATATATTTCATTATGAAGAGATGATGTATACGTTGATTCTTTGAGATTTTCTGCATAGACAATCATGTCATCTGTGAGCAACAACAGTTTTATTTGTTCCTTTCTCATCTATATTGCTCCCTTCTTACCTTTCATTTTATTTTCTTATCACATTTGCTAGAACTTCCAGTATGATATTAAATAGGAGTAGTGAGGGTGACATTCTTGCCTTGTTTTAAATCTTAGGGGAAAGGCGTCTAGCTTCTCACCATGAAGTATTATGTTAGCTGCAGGGTTGCTGTTGTATGTATTCTTTATCAAGTTAAGGAAATTCCCCTCTATTCCAAGTTTGCTGAGAGTTTTCATCATGAATGGGTGTTAGATATCACATACTTTTTCTTTATTTATTGATATGACCACGTGATTTTTCTTCTTAGATATGATGGATTATATTTATTGATTTTCAAATGTTGAACTAGCTTCACATACCTGGAATAAATCTCTCTTGTGATTTATAATTCTTTTTATACAATATTTCATTCAATTTGCCCATATCTATATATATAGAGAGAGATATATTTTTTTTTTTGAGATGGAGTCTTGCTCTGTCACCCAGGCTAGAGTGCAGTGGTATGATCTTGGCTCACTACGACCTCTGCCTCCCGGGTTCAAGTTATTCTCCTGCCTCAGCCTCTCAAGTAGCTGGGATTACAGGCATCCGCCACTGCGCTTGGCTATTTTTTGTATTTTTAATAGAGACAGGGTTTCACCATCTTGGCCAGGCTGGTCTTGAACTCATGACCTCAGGTGATCCACCCGCCTCAGCCTCCCAAAGTGGTGGGATTACAGGCATGAGCCACCACACCCAGCTATCAATTTGCCAATATTTTGTTGAGAATTTTGCTTCTCTGTTTATAAGGGATATTAGTCTATCGTTTTCCTTTCTTGTAATGTTTTTATCTGCTTTTGGTATTAGGGTTATGCTAGCCTTATAGAATGCATTAGGGAGTGTTCCTTCTACTTTTATTTTCTGAAAGAGATTGCAGACAGTTGGTTCCACCTCTTCCTTAAATGATGAAATTCACCAGTGAAACCATCTGGGTCAAGTGCTTTCTGTTTTGGAAGATTATCAGTTTTTGATTTATTTAATAGGTACAGGTTTACTTAGATTACCTCCTTCTGTTTCTGTTCTCCTAACATAACCCTGTGAAACCTGAAGAAATTACAGCACAAGGTACCTGTAAGGCACATGAGGTAACTGTGAGGTACAGGGAAGGTGGAAGACTGCGGAGCCAATGCAAAGGCAAGGGTAGGAAAATGCTTTTGAAAATAACATGAGATGATACAGAAACTTCACTATGAAGGACAGAAGATCAAGTTGCCAGTCCATTTGAGGAGCACTCCACCTTTAAGAACCCTCCCTCATCCTATGCAGCCAGACAACTAAACCTTCCACTAGCAGAAATAAATGGAAGGTTTATCTTTTAGAGAAATTAAACCACAGTAGCCCTGAGCCCAGGGACACTGGGGCTCACAGGTACACATATGGATAGGCTACAGTATCCTCCCCAAATAGGGTTTTAAAGTGAGTTCTACATACACTGACAGGCACAATTATCAACGCTCTGCTTCCATTCAGCTTCCATAACAGTTGCAGTCAAATGTGTAGCCCTTAGCAGAAAACTAAGTTATTTTCATGAGAAGAAAGCTGACCAGCTCACCAAAAAGACTCACGAAAACCTAAAGGAAATACATAAATTCCTAGATACACACAACCTACCAAGATTGAACCACGAAAAGCTTCAAAACCTGAACCAACCAATAACAAATAATGGGATCAAAGCCTTAATAAAAAGTACCAACAAGGAAAATCCTAAAAGCAATAGCTTCACTGCTGTATTTTACCGAATATTTACAGAAGAACTAATACCAATCCAACTCAAACTATTCCAAAAAATAGAGGAGGGAGGAGTATTTCAATGGCTGATACTTAAACCAAAGACACATTAAAAAAGAAAACTACAGGTCAATATCCCTAAGGAAAATTTATGCAAAAATCCTCAAGAAAATTTACAAGCAAAACAAATTCCACAACATATTAAAAAATTATTGATAATGACCAAGTGGAATTTATCCCAGGAATAGAAGGATGGTTCAACATATGCAAATCATCGTATCAACAGAATGAAGGACAAAAATTATATAATCATGTCAACTGATGCTGTAAAAGCATTTGATAAAATTCAACATTTTATTGTAAAAATGCTTAAAAAACAGGGTATAGAAGAAACACACCTCAAAACAATAAAACTCATATAAGACACACCCATTAAGTAGTATCTTACTGAATGGTAAAAAAAATGAGAGCCTTTCCTCTAAGATCTAGAACAAGAGATGCCCACTTTCACCACTGTTAATTCAGTATTAATTGAGCTTTTTCTGGAAGTACTGGAAGTCGTAGCTACAGCAATCAGACAAGAGAAGGAAATAAAACACATCCAAATTGGAAATAAATCAAATTATAATTATTTGCAGACAATCTCTTATAATTGGAAACATCTAAAGACTCCAAAAAACTATTAGAACTGACAAACAAATTCAAGAAATTTGCAGGATACGTAATCAACATAAAAAAATCAGTAGCGTTTTTATATGTGAACATCAAACATTTTGAAAAAAACTAAGAAAGCAATCCCATTTACAATAGCTACAAATAAAATGAGGAATAACCTTAATCAAAGAAATGAATGATTGCTACAATGAAAACTGTAAAATACTGGTGCAAGAAATTGAAGAGGGCACCAAAAATGGAAAGATATTCCACCTTCATGGACTGGAGGAATCAATACTGTTGAAATGTCAATATAACTCAAAGAAAGCTACAGGTTAAATGCAACCCCTGTCAAAATATCAATGACATTCTTCACAAAAATAGAATAATTCTAAAATCTATATGGAACCACAAAAGGTCCAGAATAGCCAAAGCTATCCTGAGCATAAAGAAATAAACTGGAAGGATCAGATTACCTGACTTCAAATTATACCATAGACCTATAGTAACCCAGATGACATGCTACTGGCATGAAAACAGACACAGAGACCAATGAAACACAATAAAGAATCCGAAAGAAATCCATCCATCTACAGTGAGCTCATTTTCAATAAAGGTGCCAAGAACATAAATTGGAGAATGGACAATCTCTTCTATAAATAGTACTGCAAAAACAGGATATCCATATGCAGAGGAATGAAACAAGACTCCTATCTCTCATCATATATAAAAACCAAACCAAAACAAATTAAAGACTTAAATCTAAGACCTCAAACTATGAAACTACTACAAGAAAACATTGGGGAAATTCTCCAGGACATTAAACTGGGAAAAGATTTCTTAAGCAATACCCTACAAGCACAGACAACCAAAGCAAAAGTGGACAAATGGGATCCCATTAAGTTAAAAAGCTTCCTGCACAGCAGAAGAAACAATCAACAAAGAGAAAATCCACAAAATGGGGAAACATATTTCCAAACTATCCATTTGATAAGGGATTAATAACCAGAATATATAAAAAGCTCAAACAACTGTATAGAGAAAAATCTAATAATCTGATTTTAAAATGGGCAAAAGATCTTAATAGACATTTCTCAAAAGAAAAAATACAAAAGGCTAACAGACTTAGGAAAAGGTGATCAACATCACTGATTATCAGAGAAATGCAAATCAGAACTATGAGGAAATATCATCTCATCCCAGTTAAAATGTCTTTTATTCAAAAGACAGGCAATAACAAATGCTGGTGAGGATATGGAAAAAAAGCAAACCCTTGCATACTGTTGGTGGGAATGTAAATTAGTGCAACCACTATGGAGAACAATTTGGAGGTTCCTCAAAAAACTAAAAATAGAGCTACCATAGGATCCAGAAATCTCATTGTTAGATATATACATGAAAAAGAAAATCAATATATCAAAGACATAGCTGCACTCCTATGTTTACTGCATTACTATTCACAATATCCAAGATGTGGAAGCAACCTAAGTGTCCATCAACAGATGAATGAACAAAGAAAATGTGCATATATACAATGGAGTACTATTCAGCCATAACAAAGAATGAGATTCTGTCATTAGTGACAACACAGAACGGTGCTGGAGGATATTAAGTGAAATAAGCCAGCCACAGAAAGATAAACTGCACATTCACACTTATTTTGGGGAGCTAAACATTAAAACAAACTCACAAAGATAGAGTAGAATGGTTGTTACTTGAGGCTGGGAAATGTAGTTGGTGGGGGGAAGTGAGGATAGTAAATAGGTACAAAATATAGTTAGAATAAATAAGATCTACTAATTGGTAGCATAACAGGGTAACTATAGTCAGCAATAGTTTTTTGTACATTTTAAAATAACTGCGTATAACTGAATTGTTTATAATAAAGAGAAATGATAAATGTTTGAGATAATGGATATCCCATTTACCCTGATGTGATTATTATGCATTACATGTTTGTATCAAAATATCTCATGTACCCCATAAATATGTATACCTACTATGTACCCGTAAAAACTAAAAAGACCTATAAATGCTGATGTCTGGGGATCCCCTAATACAATAGCGAGTTCTGGCTGATCATCCCACAGGGAAGCCACTCGGCAGCCACACAGTTCCCCATACACACACACCGCTAGTAATCAGCTTTGTTAGTGTATAAACCTTAAACTATGTGCAGACAATATCACAAGTCATAAGGGAAATGGAAAGCAAGACCACAATGAGGTACAACTTCACACCCATTAAAATGGCTATTATAATGCAAACAAACAAAAGATGGAACATAACAAGTGTTGACAAGGATAAGGAGAAAATGAAACCCTTGTGCATTACTAATAGTAGTGTAAAGTGGTGGTCTGCTCTAGAGAGCAGCATGGTGGTTCCTCAAAAAGTTGAACACAGAATTATGATATGACCCAGTAATTCCATTTTGAGGTACATAGCCCCAAGAATTAAATGCAGGGACCCAAAAAGATATTTGTATAGCAATGTTCACAGCAGCATTACTCACAGTAGCTGGAAGGTGGAGGCAACACCATGCCCACCGGTAGATGAATAGATAAACAAATGTGATATATGCACACAATGGAATATTATTAGAATATTATTCCTTTTTAAAGGAAGGAGATTCTGACACATTCCACAATGTGGATGAACAATGAAACCTTGAATACCTTATGCTAAGGGTAATAAGCCAAACACAAAAAGACAATTCAGTATGATTCCACTTATCTGAGGTACCTAAGATAGGCAAAGTCATAGAGGCAGAAAGTAGAATGGTGGTTAACAGGGACTGGAAGATGACTGGAGTTAGGAATTACTGTTTAACAGGTACAGAGCTTCACATGAAAAAGTTCTAGAATAGAATGGTGGAAATCATTGCAAAACATTATGAATATAGTTAAAGCAACTGAATTGTACACTTAAAATAGTTAATATGATACATTTTATGTTACATGTATTTTGCCCAGTGAAAAACTAAAAATATATAAGCACACAGCAAATGATCACCAGGCCTTTGAAGAAAGCCTATAAAATAAAATTAAGAAACCAAAACACCAGACGGCAATGGGGAGAATCAAAGAGGTGGGCAGAGAAAACAGAATGCAAGGGCAAGGTCAAGAGAACATTTTTGACAGCTGAAAAGTGAGAGCATATGAAAATGTCGCCAGAAAGATAGAAAATCAAGGTGAATTAGATACCAGAAAATTAAACACAAAATACAAAAAATGAGAGACAAAGATGACAAAAATTAGATCAACTCAAGAGGTTCAATATCTAACAAGATAACAAGAGATTCAGAAGAAACAGGGAAGCTGGAGGGGAAGAAAATTATTATAGAAACAACAGAAAGACATTCCCAAGAATTAACAAGAAAAACAGACATGTACCACTAGGGGTTCATTAAACGCACAAATTGAAAAAAAAAAAGCCTACCCCATAATTGCAACAGTATTTGCTAAGGATATGCAAAAAATTTTAAATGCTTCTAAAGGGGGTAAAGCCAGAGTGGGGCAGGATGGGGAGAGATAGGTCACACACACAAACATATTATTTTGAAATATAAAAATTGATTTTTTTAAGTAAAAATTGTTGAAGTTGGCTGCATCTGGGGAGTAAGTAGGAAGTACTGAATCAAGAGCAGTCTGTTTTTTGTGACGTCTTATACTACCATTGGACTTCTGAAACCATGTTTCTTTAAATTTTATCCTGGTTCTCTTTTAAAGTAATGTATATGCAACTTGTATTTACATGTAAAAATATGCAGGTGAGAAATGCTAATATAAAATTATTCCAAAGCCTTTTCTAAAGTGTCAAGAAGTGCTAGGATTTACTTAGCAGAAATCACCTGAGGATGAATTCCTTGTCAATTCTGGGAAGTGACTGCCAGAGAGAGGGAAAACAGAGTGGTCACAAAACTGTGATCAAAAGACAGTCTGACACATGAAAAAATGCTCATCATCACTGGCCATCAGAGAAATGCAAATCAAAACCACAATGAGATACCATCTCACATCAGTTAGAATGGCAATCATTAAAAAGTCAGGAAACAGCAGGTGCTGGAGAGGATGTGGAGAAATAGGGACACTTTTACACTGTTGGTGGGACTGCAAACTAGTTCAGCCATTGTGGAAGACGGTGTGGCGATTCCTCAAGGATCTAGAACTGGAAATACTATTTGACCCAGCCATCCCACTACTGGGTATATACCCAAAGGATTATAAATCGTGCTGCTATAAAGACACATGCACACGTATGTTTACTGCAGCACTATTCACAGTAGCAAAGACTTGGAACCAACCCAAATGTCCATCATTTGGGTTGATAGACTGGATTAATCCATGATAGACTGGATTAAAAAACTATGGCACATATACACCATGAAATACTATGCAGCCATAAAAAAGGATGAGTTCATGTCCTTTGTAGGGACATGGATGAAGCTGGAAACCATCATTCTCAGCAAACTATCGCAAGGAGAGAAAAACCTAACACCTCATGTTCTCACTCATAGGTGGGAACTGAACAAAGAGAACACTTGGACACAGGATGGAGAACATCACACACCAGGGCCTGTCATGGGGTGCAGGAGGGGGAGGGATAGCATTAGGAGATATACCTAATGTAAATGATGAGTTAATGGGTGCAGCACACCAACATGGCACATGTATACATATGTAACAAACCTGCACGTTGTACACATGTAACCTACAACTTAAAGTATAATAAATAAATAAATACAGTTAATGAGTTAGATCTATGATACTAAATTAAATTATTGACCTTAGTATTACAAATATTTTATAATGACAGTTTTAAGAAAGCTTAGAAAAATCTGCTAGCATATATTAAAAAAAGTCCGATCAAAACATACACTAAGAAATTAATAATGGTTAGATAGAAAACACAAATGTGCAGATTCCCTGGGATTTCTCATTAGGTTAATATTTGCAAAAGTAAATCATGTTTTAACTGTTCAGTTTCCTTGGGGACGCATTTAGTTTTAAAAACATTCAATATTAATGAAATACCTAAATCTATTATAAATATTCTTTCAAAACATCAGAAAGTCAAGATAATTTGACTAAATAGCTAAAAATAAACTCATTTTGTAGAAAGAATGCAAGTAAAATGTTCGGTAAGTGATAAACACACTTACCACAGGTTATTCTGGCAATGCTATACTTCTTGTAGTTCATGGCAGTCTATGTGAGAGTCCTAGTCTTGTCAGAAAACAGGTATTTTACCTAAATAAAAGAAACAAAAATATAGTATTCTGTTGTTTTTGACTCCATCTCAATTTGGATTAAGAAGGCGTATTCTGAAATAGCACAGAAAAACATGTGATCTCTTGGATCACTATCACTATCACAATTAAGATGCATCTGAAAACACCATGGGTCTGCTACAGATAATGTCACTTTCCAAGATGCAAAGTTTTACAGACTTAATACACAAAGCTCTCAACTCACAAAGGTGAAAAGATAACTGACTGAGTAGGTCAACAAGCAAACCATCTCAACAAGATTAAATGAATGCAAAACAGATGCACTCCAAATGCAAATGTGATGTGCAGATTATGTTACCCCTGGCCATGTGTACTAAAGAAGAGGGAGAGAACTCAAGGCCCCAGAACAAGAGAGAAGTCCAGGCCAGGTTCTGGGCACTAACTAGTCATGTGGACTCTGAACACTCACCTCATCCTTCATGGCCTCAATTTCCACATCTATGAAATAAAGGGTCTGGCCAAGAGACACATAACAGCCTTCTACATGTAACTGGAGAAATTGTGTCATGGATAGGTGAGGGAAGGTAATTAATGGAATTGCCTCTAGAGGGCGAATAATTAACAGAATTGCCTCCAGTTTCTCCATGGCTTTCTAAAGAGGGGTCAAGACTTGCTGGATGCCAGGCCGGGCGCGGTGGCTCACGCCTGTAATCCCAGCACTTTGGGAGGCCGAGGCGGGCGGATCACGAGGTCACGAGATCGAGACCATCCTGGCTAACATGGTGAAACTCCGTCTCTACTAAAAATACAAAAAAATTAGCCGGGCGCGGCGGCGGGCGCCTGTAGTCTCAGCTACTCGAGAGGCTGAGGCAGGAGAATGGCATGAACCCGGAAGGCGGAGCTTGCAGTGAGCCTAGATAGCGCCACTGCAGTCCGGCCTGGGCAAAACAGCGAGACTCTGTCTCAAAAAATAAATAAATAAATAATACAAGAAAAATTAAAAAAAAAAAAAAAAAAGACTTGCTGGATGCCAGGTGTCTTCCAGGGATCCCAGAGAATTGGTCTAGGGAGGCAGTGCTTTACTGTATTACAGAAGAGGAATTAATCACACTAATTGCTTACTCTGTACTTTTGCTTAATGATACAATATAAACAAATACAATGAGAATTAATTTTAAAGCAATCAAAAGGCCTTCAAGTTATTAAAGCTCCTGAAGATTCAAACATTACATCCATATATAGAATTATTACACTAGGGGCAATTAATGACTTGATTTATAGATGTTTTATATAGGTTTGATATGCAACAAATCTAGGGGTATAAAAATCAGTAAAATCTGCCTTCTAATAAACAGTGATTTCTGCCTTTTCTTAAAAAATAAGTTATTGTATCAAAATAGTAAAAAATGAACATTTTAAAATAAAAAATGGCTGGGCGTAGTGGCTCATGCCTGTAATCCCAACACTTTGGGAGGCCAAGGCAGGCGGATCATGAGGTCAGCAGCTTGAGACCAGCCTGGCCAATATGGTGAAACACCATCTCTACTAAAAATACAAAAATTAGCCAGGCGTGGTGGCGGGTGCCTGTAGTCTCAGCTACTCGGGAGGCTGAGGCAAAAGAATCGCTTGAACCCATGAGGCAGAGGTTGCAGTGAGCCGAGATGGCACCACTGCACTCCAGCCTGGGCGACAGAGCGAGACTCCATCTCAAAAAAAAAAAACATAAATAAATAAAAATAAAAAATTATCAAGATTATCATTCTGCCTACTGAATTTTAACTTATCCTTAAAGTTCAAAAAAAAAAAAAAACTTCTTTCTCATGCAAACTTTCCCCATATCCCTAATTAGGATGAAGTATTGAAGCATCCTGGGTGATTCCTGAACACTTTCAATCCTTCAATTATTCAGGTCCAGTTTAATGGCACCTGAGAACAATTACATACTGAGAACTGTGCTAAACTTGACAAAGGCGACCAAAGATCTTATACAGGGGCACACCTGTATACCCTCACGTCGGCTCCGAAGTCTCCAGAGGGAAACAGACAGGACATGATGAATCAGCTCTCTTTTTACTGTATTATGCTTGGAAAGATTGTTATGGAAACATAGAAGACAGATAAATCAACCTTGCCTGGAAAACTGGAAAAAGGTTCAAACCGGAGGCAAATTTAGATCAGTATGTACAAGAACTCACTGATTCTTACAGGAGTAGGATATTACCAGACAGACAAGTGAAATGACAAAGCCATTCTAGAAATAGAGAAGGTAAGCAAAAGAACCGAGAAGTGGAAGTTGAAGGCCAGCTCGGAGTGCTATGTGACCACAGCCTAGTCAGCAGTGGGAAGATTTGTGCTCTATGCTAAGAACGTTCCCTGTTATGACAATCCACCCTGTTGCACTAAGAATTTAAGAGCATTTATATGCATATATACAATTCAAGGAAAGATAAAGAGAAAAATTTGCTATCAACTCTGTGTAAATTCGGAAAATGATACCAAAGGAACAGCTTCACCTACATTTCTGTGTCTAGAAAGTTTTATTTTATTTAAAAATGTAGTCTACAAACTTAAGCCTCAATTTTTGGCAATAAACTAAAAAATGATACATAAACCATCAAAGAATTCACTTTGTCCTTGCAGGAAAGAAAAAAGAAGAAAACAAACCTCCATACGAGAGGAGGTCTAAAGAACTCCCCAAACCTCCATGATTTTGCAGGAGACAAGATAAGGGTAATCACCTGCAGCACCTGGACCCATCTAGATTAACTAAATGTACTGAGGCTCCAGAGGAAGGTCTTCAGGACTCAGACCTTAGTTATAGATTAGAAGTTAATCAAAGGAAAGAAGTTTAATTGATTCACAGTTCCACATGGCTGGGGAGGCCTCAGGAAACTTACAATCACGGTGGAAGGGAAAGCAAACACGTCCTTCACATGGCAGCAAGAGAGAGAAGTACAGAATGAAGAGGGAAAAGGCCCCTTATAAAACCATCAGATCTCAGGAGAACTCACTCACTATCACGAGAACAGCATGTGGGAACCACTCCCGTGATGTAATCACGTTCCACAGGTCCCTCCCCCAGCACGTGGGGATTACAATTCAAAATTAACATTTGAGTGCGGACACACAGCCAGACCACATTACAGAGCCAGAAGAGCTGAGTAGTGGGAGCTTAGTAAATGTTCATTAAACCAAATCCCTGCACAAGGATGGCTTCATAAAGGTGCCACCTGTGCAGTGGCAAAAGCCCCACACTCAGAGGGGACCTGAACTTGGTTTAATGCTCTGTTGTCACTGCCTTGAAATTCTTAACAATTTTTGAACGACAGACTCCACATTTTCAGTTCGCATTGGGTCCTGCAAATTATGTACCTGGTCCTGCCCCTGAAACAAAGATATGGTTTGTTCATGTAGGGGCACCCTCAACCCCTCCCTGCCTGTCTCACTCCAAGATGCCCTAAGTGTAGGGGAACATGGAGCTAGGAGATGGCGGTATTTGATGATGATCTTGGAGGTCCCACCTGATCATGGCTGGCGATGCATGTGTGTGGGTGGGAGAATTTGGCTGCTCTCTCCTGGCAGCCTCCATCCCATGCACAAAGCCTGCACTTTGCCTGTCTGTCTCCCTATGTCCCCCTACCTGACTCAGCCCAGGAGTGTGGATGGGGGGCCACTGGGCCCAGTGCTCCTGGTCCCAGCTGTCGCTCCCTGTTGATTGGGGTGATTTGGCTCCTCTGACTACTACTACCCCATCCCCACTAGGACAAGAGGAATTGGTGAAGTGGGCAGGGTGGGAGGCTTAATTAGCAGCCAGGGCTAGGCAGCAGGCAGTAGGGCAAAGATCAGGCTGACTTTTCCTGCTACAGATCTGCTCTCTGGAAGAGGCATTCATGGACTGGCTTAGACTGTGGCTTGGCTATTTTAGGAATATTCTTAACCCTTCCTGAGTTACTGCTGTCATCAGACTTCTCTCCCAGGGCACAGAGCAGCAGACTGTTCCCCTCCCTGTCCCCTCCTCCTCAGTCCCTGTGTTCCTCCCTGGCAGCTGAGACGGTCAGAGTTTTCTCAGGGGTGGGGCAAGTTGACTTCTGCCAAGGAAAACTCCTGAGTCCCTGAGCCCCCTTCTTTGTCCTGCCCTGTGCCTTCTTCTTCACTTCATCATGGCTCTGGACTCAGCAAAGTGGCAGAATGGGCATGACTTCAGGCCTTCTTCTCATCTTATAAAATTGGAACCTCCCAGCCTAACCAACATGGTGAAATCCCATCTCTACTAAAAACACAAAAATTAGCCAGGCGTGGTGGTGTGCGCCTGTAATCCCAGCTACTCATAAGACTGAGGCAGGAGAATTGCTGGAACCAGGGAGGCAGTGGTTGCACTAAGCCAAGATAGCGCCATTGCACTCTAGCCTAGGTGACAGAGTGAGACTCCGTCTCAAAAACTAAACAAAAAAAAAAAATTGGAACCTGACTCTCATCTGAAGGAAAACAGCTGACCTGCATCCCAAGAGTAAGATGGGAAGATGCAGTCCTGGCTTCCAACCTCTGACAGAGCAGGAGCCCCTGCCTGCCTGGCTTTGATGCCCTATTAGGGACAAGTTTCCAGAAGCGTGTCCCATACAGCAGCCAGAGCCCCTCAATGTCCTGGGGTTCCCTCTGCCTGGTTTTTCCTCCACTCCTGTGGAGATGGGGTTTCACCATATTGCCCAAGCTGGTCTTCAATTCTTGAGCTCAAGTAATCCGCCCACTTCAGGCTTCCCAAAGTGCTGGGATTATAGGCATGAGTCACTGTGCCCAGCTATATTTCTGCATTTATTAGTATAAAAATTAAAAATCCTGAGTTTATATTGATACCTCAGATTCCAATGCAACACCACATGGGGTGTTGGAAGAGGGTTCCCTGTTTTTTATTTTTAATTTCTTTCTCCAGTAGTGACAAATCCAGTTCTTATTATTTATGATACACTTACTTATGCATTCAATTCTACTATATAAAGTTGTCTCAGAATTGCTTACCCACAATCCTATGAGAAAGAATATATTTACTGACTAGATTACAGAATTTATGGAGAGTGCTTGCTGCATTTAACCCTACAGAATCCAGTCAACACACTGATTTTCAAGGTTACTTGGATTTTTTCTTTGGAGTGTGGTTATTTTCATTTGTAGTAGAGTTAGGTTCACTTTTTAGTGTTTGTATTCCATTTTGGGTACTTCCCTCCCCTATATTCTGGTTGGTTTTAATTGTTTTGTCTATATTTTGAGTATATGAACATTACTATGGTTCTGAGAACCACAAAAAAAAGATATATTCAGATAAGTGTCACTCTCTTCTTATTCCCGTTAGCCTGTTCCCATTCCCTCCCTCTTTCCACCCCTTTCCCACCTGCCCCCTATAGGTAATCAATCCCCCGATCCCTTTATTTTCTAGTTTATCCTTCTTGCACTTTTTTTTTTTTTAAGGCAGAGTCTTGCTCTGTCACCTAGGCTGCAGTGCAGTGACACAATCTTGACTCACTGCAACCTCTCCCTCCTGGGTTCAAGCGATTCATGCCTCAGCCTCCTGAGTAGCTGGGATTACAGGCATGTGCCACCACACCTGGCTTATTTTTGTACTTTTAGTAGAGACAGTGTTTTGTCATGTTGGCCAGGCTGGTCTCAAACTCCTGGCCTCAAGTGACCCGCCCACCTCGGCCTCCCAAAGTGCTAGGATTACAGGCGTTAGCCACTGTGACTGGCCTTCCTCCACTTTCTACAAATAAACAGAGACACTGTATTTTCTTTAATCCTTTCTTTTTTTTTCCTTTGGAGATGGATTCTCACTCTGTCACCCAGGCTGGAGTGCAGTGGCACGGTCTCAGCTCACTGCAACCTCCGCCTCCTGGGTTCAAGCGATTCTCCTGCCTCAGCCTCCCAAGTAGCTGGGACAACAGGCGTGTGCCATCATGCCCGGCTAATTTTTGTATTTTTAGTAGAGATGGGGTTTCACCATGTTGACCAGGCTGGTCTTGAACTCCTGACTTTGTGATCCGCCCGCCTCGGCCTCCCAAAGTGCTGGGATTACAGGCATAAGCTGCTGTGCCCAGCCCATCCTCTCTTTCTTACAGAAAGGATATGTACTTCTGCCCTTCCCTTTTTTCTAGTTAACAGTAAAAACATACTATTTTTAAATATGGAAAAAGAACAGTCAACATTCCAACATGAATTTTAGGAAAAAAGAAGACACTTAATAAACAACAGTTGTTATGAAGGAAGACTGTAAAGCAGTTGCCAGAACTCTGAGAGGAGATGGCCAGACAGCAAGAGCAGGCAGAAGAGAAATATATCTCAGAAATGAATAGAAGAAAAAAGACTAAACAAACCATCGCAGATAAGAAGCACAAGAAGGTAGATACCACAGTAGATGCCTATAGAACAGAAATGGAAAAAATAAAGAAAAAAAGGAATGAAAAAGATACACAGTATTTGGGAGACAACAGTAGATATGGAAAGTAGGAAGAAAAGAACTTCATACTCACACTTAGAATTCCCAAAGAAGAAAGCTGAGCAATGGAACAGAGCAAATATTTTAAAATACAATTATGCAGGAGCTGGGCACAGTGGTGCACGCCTATAGCCTAGCTACTCCAGAGGCTGAGGCAGGAGGATCACTTGAGCCCAGGAGTTCGAGGCCATAGTGTGCTATGTTCACACCTGTGAATAACCACTGCACTCCTTCCTGGGCAACACAGGGAGACCTCATCTCTAAAAAAAAAAAAAAAAAAAAAAAAAAAAAAAAAAAGACAAAAGATAACAAGTGTTGGTGAGAATGGAGAAAAGAGAACCCTTGTACACTATCAGTGGGAATGCAAATTGATATAGTCATTATGAAAAACACTATGGAAGGCCAGGCATGGTGGCTCACATCTGTAATCCCAGCACTTTGGGAGGCCGAGATGGGCAGATCACGAGGTCAGGAGTTCAAGACCAGTCTGGCCAACATAGTGAAACCCCATCTCTACTAAAAAAAAAAAAAAAAAAAATTAGCCAGGTGTGGTGGTGTGTGCCTGTCATCCCAGCTACTTGGGAGGCTGAGGCAGGAGAATTGCGTGAACCCAGGAGGCAGAGGTTGCAGTGAGCTGAGATCGTGCCATTGCACTCCAGCCTGGGCAACAGTATGAGACCCGGTCTAAAAAAAAAAAAAGAAAGAAAGAAAGAAAAACACTATGGGGATTCCTCAAAAAATTAAATATAGAGCTAACTTATGATCCAACAATCTGTCTTCTGGGTATATATGTATATGTATACATATACCCACACATACACAGGTACATATATACACACACACACACATACATATATACTTTTTTTTTTTGGAGATAGGATCTCACTCTGCCACTCAGGCTGGAGTGCAGTAGCGCAATCATGGCTCACTGCAGCCTCCAACTCCTGGGCTCAAGGGATCCTCCCACTTCAGCCTTCTTAAGTAGCTGGGACTACAGGCGTGCACCACCACACCTGGATACTTCTCCTATTTTTTTGTAGAGATGGGGTATCACTGTCCCCCAGTCTGATCTGAAACTCCTGAGCTCAAGCTATCCTCCCACCTCAGCCTCCCAAAGTGCTGGGATTACAGGCCTGAGCTACCACGCCCAGCCTTGAATTAGTATTCAAAGGGCAAACTGCACACCAGGCAACAGTGAACCAGAACCATAATCACTGAGACAAACTCTAGAAAAATTATTGTACTTTAAACATAAAGAAAGAGAACAAGCCAGAAATATCATGTTGCTTAATAGAAATTCCTGTGGGAGTCCGGACACAGTGGCTCACACCCGTAATCCCAGTGCTGTGGGGAGGCTGAGGTGGGAGGATCACCTGAGCCCAGGAGTTTGACATCAGCCTGGACAACATAGTGAGACTCCATCTCTACAAAAAAAATTTGTTTTAATTAGCTGAGCATGGTGGCACACACCTGTAATCCCAGCTACTTGGGGAGGCTGAGGTAGGAGGACTGCTTGAGCCCAGGAGTTTGAGGCTGCAGGAAGCCATGATCAGGCCACTGCACTCCAGTCTGGGTGACAGAGCCAGACCCTCCGTCTCTACAAAAAAAAAAATTCCAGTAGGGGGCTGGTGCAGCGGCTCACACCTGTAATCCCAGCCCTTTGTTAGGCCAAGGTGGGAGGACTGCTTGAGGCCAAGAGTTTGAGACCAGCCTGGGCAACATAGTGAGACCCTCATCTCAAAATAAATAATAAATTAAAATTAAAAATAAAAAAAAGAAACTCCAATGTGCATCAGACATGTAGGGCCTGCTCAACCTTCTATGCCAGAAGGCAGTGCAGCCACACCTAGAAGACACTGAAGCTGAAGAGGGAGCCACAAACCTCAAACCCAGCCAGGGATAAAGTCTAAAGGCTACAGACTAACAATACCAACCAAACATTTAAAAATCAGAATACTGTTCACATAGCCCTTCTTTTTATAAAATTTTTATTTTAACTTTTTTACCTTTTTAAAAATAGAAAATGTCATACACAAAAATAGAATATCATGGGCCGGGCACGGTGGCTCCCGACTGTAATCCCAGCACTTCAGGAGGCTGAGGTGGGAGGATCACCTGAGGTCAGGAGTTCGAGACCAGTCTGGCCAACATGGTGAAACCCTGTCTGTACTAAAAATACAAAAATTAGCCAGGCATGGTGGCGCATGCCTGCAATCCCAGCTACAGGCATGAGCTGAGACAGGAGGCTGAGACAGAAGAATCGCCTGAACCCAGGAGACGGAGGCTGCAGTGAGCTGACATCATGCCAGTGTACTCCAGCCTGGGCAACAGAGCAAGACTCCGTCTCAAAAAAAAAAAAAAAAAAAATATATATATATATATATATATATACACACATAAATATAAAATGAACCCTGATATTACCCAGCTATAAAAATTATTAACTCAGATATCAGATGTCTTATCTCTGTAAACACTTATCATCTGTAACTATTTCATTCTTGAGAAGACTCTGGGCTGGGTACGGTGGCTCATGCCTGTAATTCCAGCACTTTGGGAGGCAAAGGCGGGTGGATAACCTAAGATCAGGCATTTGAGACCAGCCTGGCCAACATGGTGAAAACCTGTCTCTACTAAAAATACAAAAATTAGCCAGGCGTGGTGGCAGGCACCTGTAATCCCAGCTATTCCGGAAGCTGAGGCAGAAGAATTGCTTGAACCCGGGAGGTGGAGGTTGCAGTGAGCGGACACCGCACCATTGCACTCCAGCCTGGGTAACAGGAGTGATACTCTGTCTCAAAGAAAAAGAAAAAAAAGAGAAGACTCTGCAGGACTAATTCTAACCAACCAAGAGATAGCAGAAAATATTCAGCAGAAGGAATGGCAAACAGCTTTTAATATCTTCAATTGCAGATCCAAGACAAAAACAAAGGTGTGGTTCAGGGCTAAGGAATGGAATGCAAATCTACGTGTTTTCACAATGTAGAAATGGGACAAGTAACTTTTTTAAAAGGCGGCGGAGGGAGAGAAGGGGAGAGGAGGTGCAAGTGGAAGAATCTGCACCCTGCCTCATGCGTAGTCTGATGGGGGTCAAAGCTGAGAACTCCAGCGGTAGATGTTTGGGAGATTACATACAAAGAAGTTCATCCTACGGACTGAAAATGGGGATGAAGAAGAGGAGGGAGGAAGGAATGCCATCCAGAGAGAATGGTTTAAGGAACACCTCCACCTGAAAATGCAGTCATTTGTAAGTGGAACCACAATGTAATGTTAGTGACTGTGTGTTTGGCTAGATGGGAAACTGGAATTTTGGAGAATTAGGAATTATTTGTGGCATTGCTAATGGAAGAATTGATCTCTGGAGAGTTGACTGACACCCAATAGGTGTAGTGTGGCCACAGTCCTTCCTCCTCAGCCAGTCTGGGCTGTACTTGCTCCATGAACCTGGCGGAGACAGGCCTGGGCAGTATAAGCTCCCAAGGGCTCCTCTGGTGAAGCTGTCGTCACAGGGTTAACAAGCATTCTACACAGAAATATAGTTATAATTAAGCATTAACAGTTATAATTAAGCATTAATGAGGCTGTGCTTTGACTAAATTCCTTCTATAGAACTTCCCGTGGCACTGGATACTGACCATCTGCATCCCCACTGTTCCTACAGTTTGGCTTTCTGTTGTTAGAATCACAGGCTTTTGTTTAGGAATTGCTTAAAACGTTTTTTTCGTTTGTTTTTTCAGTTTTTTTTTTCCAAGACAGAGTCTCACTCTGTCGCCCAGGCTAGAGTGCAGCGGCACCATCTCAGCTCACTGCAACCTCCACCTCCCAGGTTCAAGTGATTCTCCTGCCTTAGCCTCCCAAGTAGCTGGGATTACAGGCGCACGCCACCACACCCGGCTAATTTTTGTATTTTTAGTAGAGACGGGGTTTCACTATGTGGCCAGGCTGGTCTCGAACTCCTAACATCAGATGATCCACCCACCTTGGCCTTCAGAGTACTGGGAAAACAGGAATGAGCCACCGCACCCAGCCTAAAATGTTTTTCAGATTCCAAATTCCAGTGAAACAAGTGACCCCAACCAGTTTGAACAGCCCAGAAGAACATAATCAGCATGAGAATACAGTTTTTTCTTCTCCCTGGCCCCATGACTTTACTCTGCACTCTTCAACCAATCAACAATCTCCACACTTTGGCCTGCTCTAAAACTCTTAAGAACCCTAGCCCCAAACTTCTCGGAGAGAGATTTGAGGTTTTCTCCCATCTTGTCTGGCAGCCCTGCGATTAAACCTCTTTCTTCTGCTGCGACCCGGTGTTTCGGGTGTATGGACTTGCCCTGCAATCAGGCAAGGGACCTATTACAGAGACAGTGGCTCTGTGCCCTCTGTGTCCCAGACATGGTCCAAAAGGCAAGTCCCACCTGGCCCTGCCCTCCAGGGCTCCTAGTGTCGGGGGAGCAGAGGCACACAGGAACAGGCAATTGCACAGCGCCACGGGAGCGCCAGCTCCATGGGGCTGGGGCAATGTGGAAGGGGCTGCATTGCAGAGATGGCTCCATGGTAAACCTGAAAATGAGAACTCACTGTCATCCAGCAGGAGAACAAAAGGATGGCCCTCCATGCAATCATTTAGCCAGTGCTGCCCGAGCACCGCGGAAGACACTGGGCATGCACTAAAAAGGGACTGGTTACAGCCCCATGAACCACCACTATGGAGAAGCACACATGAAGGCTCATTGTGACTCTAAAAAGGAGGTACAGGGGGTGTGAGAATGTGTCACCAGGGGCCTGATGCAGTGTGTGTGTGTGTGTGTGTGTGTGTGTGTCTGTCGGCACACCCAAGGCCGCTGAGACCTGACGTTTGGAAGAGCAATAGGCATGGGTGATTTATGGAGAGTATGCCAGGCAGAAAATGCGGCAGGTGTGAAGATACCGAGGCAGCAGGAGCATGATGGGAATGTCAAGGTAGCTGAGGTGGACAAGGAGGGGGTGTTGTGGCAACAGGCTGGAGGTCTGGGAAGCTCTGCCCTCATCAGCAGGTGGGCTTTTCGTCAGACTTGCTCCTCCTGTGGTTGCAAGTGGCTGGTTCTAGGGTTCCTTTCTGGCTACAAGATGTCCAGAGAAAGATGAAGGGCGGCTTTTTTTTTTTTTCTTTCTGAGACAGGGTCTCACTCTGTTGCCCAGACTGAGTGCAGCGGCCCTCGACCTCCCGGGCTCAAGTCATTCTCCCGCCTCAGCTTCCCAAAGTGCTGGGATTACAGACTGAGCCACCATGCCCTGCCTTCAAGACAAGAAAAGCGTTTTCTAGAAGACTCCTGGCCTCAGGCCTGACCTCTCTCCTTGGCCGCACCTCGGTCGCGCTTAAGGCGATCACTCACAAAAACAAGTGAAAAGTCCCTTGGGATTCATCCCCGAGTCAAAGGGGAATGATGCACACCAGAAGGATGCTGGGCTCTGCCAGTCCAGCCCCACCAGCCTCCTGGAGTGGCCCTGAGGCCGGCTCTCCAGACCCTAGGATCTGCTCCTGGAGGCTAGGGCTCCCGGAAGCGCCCCTGACACTGCTCCAGGTGTCTCTTCAAGAACTTTCCCACATTTTACAAAGAAACCTTTTGGGGACAGTCAGCAACAAGTAACCGATCGTGGAACCGGGGCAGCCCTGGGTTAAGGGTGGTAGACGCGTGCCCCGCGCCGGAGATCTCAGACTGGAGAAGGGAACGGCCTCCTACGCAGACCTGCACTGCAGCACCTGGGCTGGCAGCCAGGTTGGGGACTTCGTCCCCTGCTGGGAGACCGGGGAAGGCAGCGAGTGCGCCTTGAGTCCGCTGACCAAATCGCCTCAGAACTGGGAAGCACCACGTAGTCGGTACCTTTGAACTGAAACGCAGAGGCCACGGGTGCGCAGTCCGGAGAGGAGGCGATTGCGGGTGGAGGTAGTACCGGGGTAAAGACATGGAGCGGCTGGACAGGAACATAGGGGCCCGCTAGGGCGTGAGGAGGAAAGGGCCGCAGCAGCCCGCGCCCCGTGCCAGGGCCGGGCCTCATCCCGCGCTCAACCACTGCCACGTTGAGTCACCTACTGGCAGGGCATACTCCGTACCGGGGCCGCGCGCGTGGACACGTGCCGAGGGGGTGCTGGGAACACCAGTCCATCCGGAACCCGATAGACAAAACCGCCCAGGGCGGGAGATTACCGGTTTGTCCCGAAGGGAAGTGGTGTGGAAGGGAGGGGTCTCCCTCACGCGAGCGCGCACGTGCGCGGCCCCCGTGCTTCCTTCTCACGTGCACGGCCCCGTGCCCCGAAGCCCCTCCCCGGGGAGTGTCGGGGCGAGACCCCGCCGGGCGGCAGCGCCCCACTCAACAAAGCGTCCCGCGGGCCCTGCCCCATGACTCACCGCTGGGTGGGGCAGGCGCGCAGGCGACCCGCGAGCCGAGACGGGGTAGCGAGGGCCGGAAGCCCGGCTCCCGACTCCCCTTCGCCCCCACAACCTCCGGCCGCCTGAAGTCCTGAGGGGCCGTGGCCCTGGGTCGTCTCCCCTGTTCCCAGCCTCCAGTCGCAGCTGGCGAAGAGAAGTTCCCGAGGCCCCCGCCCTTGCAGGGTCCCTTGCCCCGCCCAGAGCTGAGCCTTCCCGGGATCTGAGGACCGAGTCCAGCCTAGCTCCCAGGAGGGGCCGGGATCCTGGGGCAGGGAATGAGGGGCAGGGGCTGGCTCCAGAGTCGGGCGGGGGAGGGGCACTAACCGAGATGGGGGCTGAGCCTCCGGTCTGGGAGCTTCGGGAGGCGCGTGGCGGGATGGAAAACATTCCTGAGACCGTTGGCTTGGATTTCCGGATTTGGGAGGCTAGGACTCCGGCTACGGTGGCTTTGCTGTTGGGATGAGAGAACTGGGCCCAGCTTGCGAGGAGTCATGAAGTGGACACAGGGTGAGAACGTGAATTTTAATGAGGGAGCAGACCGAGGAGGTGGTGGCTGCCCGGAGATCAGGGCCAGGCTCTGCTAGATAGCGCCTGGAAGGGGGTCACCCAGGTCTCCCTGCTGTCATTTCAGGAGGCCGACCCAAGTCTCCCTGCTGTCATTTCAGGAGGCCGAATTTTTTCCCGATCCCAGAGAAGGTGTCAGAGGCCTGGTTAGCCGTCTTGTCGATGGTTTCCTGGGTGGTCTTGGCCAGCTGGTCCAGGGCTGGGGAAGGGCGGGAGAGAGTGCAGGTCAGGCAGGGCCCCGGGAACCAGTGCACGTAGGCTTAGCCTGGCCTGGGTCTCCCGGGGGACCTGCTTGGGGCATTGTGGACAGAGGGCTCTGCAGAGGAGAGCAGGTGCCTGGGCCCCGGCCGGGGTGGGGCGAGGAGTGGGAGGTGTGCCTGGTTGCCCGCCTCCCTCCAGCCCCACCAGACCTTTCTGCCCCGCCTCTGTGGCCTGGTCCGCCACTTGCTGAGCTGCCGCTCCGGCCGCTGACACTGGAACAGAGAGATGTGGCTTTTAGCCCCTGTTGAGGCACCACCGACTACAGGTGCCCCACCATTGCCATGCCTCTTATCTGTCCTTGAGTATTTGGTGGTACAGGTCCAAGGGATGGATGCCATGGAGATGAAGTCCCTGGCCCAGGGCCCCCCAGCCCGAGGGGCAGGAGTCCTTTCCATGCCTCTGGGATGTTTTTGTTTATTTCTAACTCTGAGCTCCTTCTCTGTAGGGGAGGAGCTTCCCTTTCCATCTCCAGGGCTGCTGAGAAAATGTTGGACAGAAGAAGGAAGGCAGGGCAGGGCAGGGCCAGGCTGCAGCTAGCATCTGGACTGTTGGCTAATGCTGAGCATGGCCCAGAAGACCCCTGCCCCCATTTACAGCTTCTCCCCTAGAAGCCTGGTCCAGATGCCTGAATTCCCACCTTCCATGCACTTGGCCCTGGGGCTTGGACTTTTGCCAGGTTCTTACTGCCTCCTCCCTCCTGTGGCCTGCCCTGGAGGGCACACAAGCAAAGCCAGTGCCTCTGTGGACAGGCAGCTTAAGACATTAGGAGACAAGTGAAGGAAGGAGGCAAAACTTCCAAGGCCGGACCATCTCCTCTGGACCAGAGTTTCGGCCTGCTGGGAATGGAGTCACCAGCCCCTGGTGGGCTGACAGGTGGCTCCGGCCTGCAGAGCTGTAACTCGTCCCTGCTGCTGAACAGGAAAGGGCCTGCCTTACCCAGACCCCATCTTCCGGAAAGGGTTAGTCAGGCAAGTGTGCTGCTGAGAGGCCCCTGGGAACCTCATCTCGATTAACCCATCAGAAAGCAGCCCATCCTTTGCACCCAGCTCTCAGATGGAAAAGTGAAGCCCAGAAGGAAGGGACCTGACACGGAGGCTTCCTTGGTAGCATTCCGGTCTCAAGGGAAGAACTGTGGGCCTCCCCTGGAGCACTGGTGAAGGAAGGGGTTGTTCTGGATATTGTCTCCTGACTGGGATATGGGCAGGACTGATAGGGAGCTGGAGTCCTAACAAAGCCTGGGCTAGGTGCAGGAAGAACCCACCCAGTGGTCTCCTCACATCTCCCATGCCCCCACCACAGCTGGGTCACCTCTGGAATAAGGAGGAGAGAGCTGGAGGTGGAGGAACTAAGGACCTTCTTTGCCAGGTGGGGACTTAAAGGTAAGGCGACGATTACTTTTCGGCGATGGGGGTGGGATGGAAACAAAGCCCTTTGGGGTCTGGGGCAGCCTCTGGTGGCGCGCAGGTGGAAGTGGTGGCGGGCCGCGCCCGGTCCTGGTCCTGGACCTTCACCCTCTCCTGAGGGCCTGGGCGGGCCGCCCCATAACCACCTTGGAGGGGCTCCCGCAGTGCCCGCAGCGCAGCTCCGGCTCCCGAGCCTCTGTTTCGCTGCCTCCCTCCGGGCACCACCTCTCCGCTGGCCGGGGTGGGTGTTCTGCCCGCCCCTGCGTGTCAGTGGAGGACCGAGCCTTCCGGGCCAAGCTGCCGGTCCGCGAACTTGCGGACCGCGCAGACCCGCCGTTTCTGCCTGGGCCCTGGGTCACGCGCTATCCTCACCGGCTTCCTGGGCGGTCCCCTCCACCTGCTGCTTCAGGTCCTGCAAGCCCTTGCTGGCCATGGCTTCGGGGTATCTGTGGAGTCGTCAAGAGCAGCCGGAGCGATGTTGGATCCTGCCCAGAGTGGCGATGCCAAGCTCCAGCTCCGGTTTTTAAGGCGCCCCAGGGCCGGCCTGGCCCGCGTAGGGGAGAGGGCACGGGGCGGTTCCCGTCATACAGGCTCCGGGGAGTGGCCGGGCCCTGCTCCAGAGTCCGCAGGCCAGGGAGCACATCCTGGCCTAAGACGGGCCGCGGTGGGAAAGGGACAGACGGAACCAGGGACCGAAGAGGTGCTAGGACAGGGGTGTAGAGAGGAGCTGGGGGCAGGAGAAGGGTGCACACCTCCTCCTAGCTCATCAGCCCCAGCCCTCCCTTTCTGATCCTGGGTGTGAGCGCTGGGTCAGCTCCAGGGCAGGAGCTCAGGGCTGGTGTTGACATTAATGACAGCAGCGGTCTTTTACTGAGCATTTGTCTTGTGCCAGATGCTGCCTAACACTCTGCAGTCTCTTGTATGATCTTTACAACCACCTCCTGAAATGGATATTTTTATTAATAGCATCAGTGTATAGGAGGAAACTGAGGCAGCGAGGTCGGTCTCACCCAGACTCACGTGGCAGGGACTTGGATCCTTGAATCTGCCTAGGTGCCTGTAAACCCTAGGGCTCTGGCATCGTCGGAGCCCCCAGCCCCAAATACCTGCAGGGGCGCTGCTGACTGGCTGTGTGCCTATAGCCACTGAGACCCAGTGGATGCAGATGGAGAGGTCCTGGTAAATCCTTCCCCTGAGAGGGCGAGACATAGGTGTGTGCACTTGCAGACCATGCAACCCCAAGGGGGAGAGGGCAGTGTGCCTGTGCAGCCCAGGCAAGGAGATTGCCGTCCGTCACCAAAGCCTTAGGAAGTTGGGCAGGAAGCATGGCTTGGGCCATGGGAAGGCAGGAATAAGCTTGGGCCTCTCAGGTCACCTTTCCTGAGATGGGGCGGGCAAGGCACTAGGGTACGACTTGTGGCTGTTAGGAGGGGACTTAGGAACCTGGGCCTGAGTGGAGAAGGTCATCCCTGGGGTCAGCAAAACAGCCTGCGAGATACATTCCCCTGGCACACAAGGGGCGTGGGTCAGGCCCCACCCAGCTGGGTGTACTCCCACTCCAGAGTCGGCCTTCAGGACCTGGAGGCCAGTGCACACCCACCCTGCCTTTCTGGGTATCTCTAACGCTTCCTGTCCGGGGCTGTTTCCTGCACCTCTGCTGGTGTCTCCTCTATTCTGGAGCGCTGGGAAGCCCCTGCCACGCAGGCCTGGTCTGCTGGTACATACCCTGCTTCTAGTGCTGCGGGGTCAGCCCCTAGAGGGAGGTGTCTGGACACACACACACACACACACACACACACGGTGTGAATTAATGGATATGAGGTCAACCCTGGGCAAAGGGAAGAGGCAGGCGATGAGATTAGGTGGCGGAAGGGGGAGGGAGCGGGTCTCAGGCAAAACAAAGCGGCAGCAACAGTCTTCCCAGCCCCTGCCCCTCCTCTCCCAGAGCCAGGCCTTGCCCTGGGAGTGGCCATATGGATGCCTGGGGGACTCTGGGGAGACCAGCTCAGCCCTGCCCTGCCTGGCTGGCAGCAGCCCTGCCAGCCCTCCTGAAATCCCACCGGTAGTGCCCAATAGCCAGGCAGGCCTTTGAGTGTTCCAGTTTATCACAGGCTGGTGGTACCACTGGGCTCCGGGACCCATGGGCAATGAGCTGTGAGCTGGACAGGAAGGGAGCAGCTGGACAGGAAGAGACAGCCAGCTCCCAGCAGATGATGGTAGAGAGAGCTCCGCATGGCCCTAGCGGCAGGCACTACAGTCAAACCTCTTGGGTTCAGATACTCTTAGAGCAAGCCCCTCACCTCTCTGAGCCTCAACGTCCCCATCACATCACAGCATCTCCCCAAAGTGTGTGTGTGTGAAGATTAAATTGGCTGAAGGGTGCCCAGGACTCAGCAGTGGACCTTGTGAGAGGGTGCAGGGCACCAGGGCTTCTCAGACAAGGAGAGGCAGAAGGAGGGAGCGTTATTACCGCATTACCGTTCCCCCACCCCCACCCCAGTTTGCTGTGGTGTCACTTTTTATTTTTCCTTTTTTTGTTTTTGGAGACAGAGTTTTGCTCTTGTTGCCCAGGCTGGGGTGCAATGACAGGATCTTGGCTCGCTGCAACCTCTGCCTTCCAGGTTCAAGCGGTTCTGCCTCAGCCTCCTGAGTAGCTGAGTTTACAAGCGTGAGCCACCACGCCCAGCTAATTTGTGATTTCGCTTTCTGCAGTTTCAGTTACCCATTGTTGGGGCTCAGAAACCAATATCCCGAAATATAGTGGTGTGACATTCTGAACTGAAGAAGCCTTAAGGTCCCTCCGACCAGACTCTCACAGGTCCCTCAACCCTTCGTCTCTTCCAAAGCATACAGTGAAGTTGTTCTCTGAAGTCCCTCATCTGCCTAAAGTCTGGACCCACCAAAGAAGAAAACAATGACCCCTGGTCCCTTCCCCGAGTTTTCTCTGACTGAACTCATGTCACAGGAAGAAAGACTGAAGCCTGCTCACACACCTGGACAGATTTTGCAAACCGTTGTCTGCTCTGTGAGCCCAACAGACTTTGTCCCAGGCCACTGTATGTTCTTCAAGCCCACTGAATTCCCCTGAAAATCATTTACTAGCCCCCTGAAATTACCACACTTCCCCACTGCTCATCTGTACCCCATTTTGTGGCAGGGCAGTCACTCTGATTTCCCCTTGCATGCTAATGAATGTGTATTCCATTTCTATTCTGCTTTTATGAGCTGACTTTTCAGTGAAGCTTCAGAGGGTAAAGGGGAAGTTTTCCCTTGGCCCCTGCACCACAATTGGTAAGGTCCAAAATGTTAAATGGAAAATTCCAGAAATAGCTGGTCATGATGGCTCACGCCTGTAATCCCAGCACTTTGGGAGGCCAAGGTGGGTGGATAGCTTGAGGTCAGGAGTTCGAGACCAGCCTGGCCAACATGGTGAAACCCTGTCTCTAGTAAAAGTACCAAAATTAGTGGTGCACGCCTGTAGTCCCAGCTACTTGGGAGGCTGAGGCCAGAGAATCACTTGAACCCGGGAGGCAGAGGTTGCAGTGAGCAGAGATCGCGCCACCACTCCAGCCTGGATGACAGAGTGAGACTCCGTCTCAAAAAAAAAAGAAAATTCTAGAAATAATTCATGTTTTAAATAACTTTCATTACAGTATATTGTTATAATTGTTCCATTTTCTTATTGGTTATTGTTAGTCTCTTACTGTGCCTAATGTATAAACTTCATCATAGGGAGGCACATGTGTACGTGTAGGAAGACACATATGTAGGCTTTGGTACTATCTGGGATTGCAGGCAGCTGGAAACATCTTGGGTGTGTCCTGGTGGATAAGGGGAGTCCACTGTGCTCCTGCAGGGAGGTCAGAAGCAGCCTCACAGGGTGCAGAGCACATGAGGTTTCAAAGGCAAAGAGCACTGCCAGTGCCCATGGCTGGGAAGGGGCTTTCTAGTGGTGTTTGTCATTTGAGTCCAGGAACAAACCCTGAGAGGGGGTTGTGGGTGGGGCTGTGGTAGGGGCAGCAGGGACCCCTCTGGGCTCCTCCAGCAGAGGCAGAGGGCTCTGGAGCCTGGGGTAGGCTGTCGCTGGGAGCCGGGCATAGGTGCCCTCTCCCTCACCCCCATCACCTGACCGGCCTTGCTCCTCCTTGCTTTCTCTCACAGCCCAGAGGACTCTCGGGCACACCCAGGCCCCAGGTGGCCTCCTCCTGGGTTCATACAGGCCTGCTTAATGTGCACATGTCTGGGCTGGGGAGCAGGAACAGCCCTGACTGCCCTGAGCTGCTTCCAGACCCTTCATGCCTGCCCGTGGCAGGGTTTGGGAGTGTGGAGACCAGCAGCCCCCTGCTCCGTTCTGCCTCTTCAGTGGATGCCCATGGCCAGACAATAGATACAGCCTGGCTCAGCTGTGTCTGACTGGGCTCCCAGCCTGCTGGGCTGCCCTTGAATCCACTGCAGAGGCTGGATGGGGAGGCGGTGTGGACAGGGCAGTGTCTGAAGTCACATGTGGACGGACTCAAGCTCTGGCTCCAACACCCAGGCCTGAAGGCCTGTGACAAGCCACTGAGATGCTCTGAGCCCAAACCATCTGAGTATCAAAGGGGAAGCCAGGATCCCCAGGGAACCCTGGTCTGAACAAGCCTGCCCGGCATGCAAGGCTTTAAAACAACCCAGGGCCCGCTGGCCAGTGGCCTACATGATGGGCTGTTTGCGTCGTGCCCGGCAGGCTTGTTCAGAGTGGGCTGGGCAAACAGCCCTTCATGTAGGCCACTGGCCAGCAGGCCCTGGGTTGTTTTGAAACCTTAGGTTGGGGGCAATCCACTATAAGCACCTTGGGGCCCATGCAGCCATAGCAGGGCTGGGGAGCCACCTGGGCTTCTGCCCAGTCCTGTGCTTCTCAACAAAACCTGGATCTACAACTCCAACCTGAGAGGTTTGTTCTGAGGATAAAATAAGGTGAAGTGCTCAGAACAGTGCCCAGTCAACGCCTGTGAGGAACTCAGCAGCTGTTGCTTTTTACTATTTTTCTGTCAAGGTGCGGCCTCGTGCATCTCTGCTGTTGTGTTTTTGGTGGCACCTGGCAGGCTTCTGGGTGCAGGAGGGGTGGAGGGGGTACCCAGCTCCAGGTCCAGCGGGGAGCATGAGACTGGCTGGGGCCAGGTGGGAGGTGCTGCAGGGTCACCTCCTGTCTCTCCTGGGGGATGCCCTTCATCCTCACTAGGTTTAGACTTCTCCATCTTTGAAAGTCACCATCTGCCCCAGGGAGGATGTTAGGTGGCCCTGTTCCTCATGCGACACTGGAGCCCAGGACACACGGAGGGAAGGCCCAGGAGCCTATCTTCACCTCTTGCTGACAGTGGGTTCCTCAGGGACTCAGAGCAGGCACACGGAGGCTACCTTGAGGCTGAGCTAAGCTCTCCCCGTGGCTGGGACTGTGAGTCCTATTGAATGTCCTGGGGAGCCGAAGGCAGTGCTGCCTTCTCCATGTTAAAGGCAATGGGTGGGTTGGGGGTGTTCCTGAAGGCTCATACAGGTCCCGTGAATGCCCTGTGTGTGTCCCTATAGGATACCTGGTCCTATCAACAGGGTGAACCTGTTCCTGTTCCTGGGAGGACCTGGGGACCCCTACTCAAGCTACACAGCACCCAGAGGAAGCATGGCAGGAGTGGGCTCAAGTTTTATTTGGAATCATTAAAAAAAAAAAATTCACAGCAGCATATTTGGGGTCAGAAGGACCAGAGGGTGGGAGGGGCTGAGAGAGGGCAGTGAGGTTGGTGCAGCAGCACAGGTGGACAGGCCAAGGGTAGCCAGGGACGAGGGCAGGAACATGGGCAGCCGCAGGTCACTCAAGGCAGGCACTCCTTGTGCTAGGAGGGGATGGTGTCCAAGGCAGAGGAGCTCTCTTCAGGGCGTCCGTGCTGGCCTGTAGCCCTCTAGTCTCCCCGACTCTGGGCCTGGGAGAGAGAATGACCTGCACACCCAGCTCCAGGCCCCAGCCCTCACGGGCCACCCTGAGTGGGCTGGGAAAGGTTGTCCTCTGTGCCCCATGCCTGAGGGGTCATCTGTGGGGGGACCTCCCACTCAGGTTCAGGGTTAGCCCTGCCCACAGTCCCTGTGGGGGCTGTAGAAGGTCAGGAGGCCCCTCTGGGCCCTGGGAACCCAGGAGGGAAGCAGTGAGTCTGTGGGGGATGGGGTCCCTACCCAGGAACCCCCCATGATGCACCCCAGGAGCCCAGCTCCTACCTCCTCTGCCACTTCCTCTTCCTCTTTGGCTGCCTCACCCTCCTGTTGGGGGGCAGATGGCTTCAGGTCCTCCTGTAGGGGACAAAAGGGGGCATGAGGCCATGTGGAGAATGCAGAGACCCCTAGCTGCCCTGCAACCAGGGCCTTGTCTACCCTGGTCTCAAGGAGGAGCAGAGGCCCCTCATGGCCTTGTTGTACTTGGAGGGGCTGGAGGTATTGGGGGTGTGCAATTCAGACAATATCCAGGGCTCTGATGATGCCAAGGCCTTCCAGGGGCACCAAGTACCCTGGAGCCCAGCTTTACCCCTCAAGTTGGTCCCCCGTCTCTGGGAAGCACCTAGTTGGGCTTCACTGATGAGGAACCTGGGTGGGGTAGGGTGGAGTGGGGGTGAGAGTGGGCAGAGGTCCCTGAAGCCCCAGGTCTGACCCCACCCTCAGTAGCCCTACAAGGAAGGCTGATTGGGGTTCACATAGGGACTCTGAGGCCAGGGAGGCTTGGCATGCAGCTCAGGGCCTTCGAGCTCAAAGTGGTGGGGTGTGTTGGCATGACATCAGGCTTGCTCCAGGCCCACTTCAGTCCGCAGGAGCATGGGTCCCTCTCCTTGCCTCCTGGACAGGCTCTGGGCTCAGGCTGGTCAGGGCCAGCAGAGGTTACACAGTCCTCTCTCACTTCCCATCTTCTTCTATCTCGTGCACTCCATGCCAGCCAGACACTTGCATGAGAGATCATGCCATCTGGGTGTGTAGGACCACACTGGTGATTGCCCTGCACTCTGGCCTCAGCACCTGCCTCTGGCGGCGGGCGGGGGGGAGGATCCTGTCACCTCTGTGTTGCCCCAGGGCCATCCTGCCCCTTGGCGGAGTGGGTCATAAAAGGGCAGTGCTGTGCTGGCTGAAGTCGGCCAGGCTATCCAGCAGCAGGGCAGGTGGCCACCTGCTGAGTCCTGCCGCCCTAAGGCTGATGATGAGGCCAGGGGTATGAGCGGTCAGATAGTCCCTGCTGAGGCCTTTCACGGTTCACTGGGAGATGACTCCTGACTGGTTTTTGGGTGTCACCAGGAAATGAGTCTCCCTCGAGGTGGCTCCAAGGGCTCACTAGCCCTGCTCCGCAATTCACTAGGAATGCCCGGGCACCCTCGCCCCAGGGCCTCTTTTGCTCGGGGTGAGGAGGGAGGGGCCCCCTGGGGCTCTATGTGTTCTGCCCAGGACACATGATGATGATGATGATGGTCACCTTCCTCTGCTGGGTGCTCACATAGACCAGGAGAATCGCTTCATGGAGGTCATGGCCCTGCCTCATCACACAGCCCAGGGAGACCGACACTCTCACCCCCATCTTGCAGATGAGAACACGGAGGCCCAAAGAGGTTCCTCCGCTTCTCAAGGTCATACAACGAGGAAGGGGAACTAGGAGAGGGAGCGGCTGCCAGCTCCAAGGACATGGAGACCCTGTGCTGGCCCTGGAAGCAGACACCTGGGCATCACCCCAGAGCCAAGAGGAGTAGGGCAGCCCCCACCCTTCCACCCACCCACTCCCAACGCAGGGGTTCTCAGTGCTCAGAGCCTCAGACTCCACCACCTAGGAGGCCTGGAGCAGGTAGGAGAGCTGGACACTGCTCCCCTGCCCCACCCCCAGGTTGGAATCCTAGCCCAGGCCACCACGTACACTGCCACAGGGTCTCTCAGAGTACAGACTGCTCAGGGGAATTCCAAGCCCACATGAACTAGCCATGGGACCTTGGACACATTAATCTCTCTGGGCCTTAGTTTCCACACCGTCTCATGGGATTTTGTGTATATTAAATGAACTAATAAGCGTACAATGCATAAAGCAGAGCTTGCTGTGTCACAGGTGCTGGGACAGCTCACCCAGCCGACACGCGTCCCTGGGGAGCGCCCCACTGCTCCTGTGCTGTCTGCTATTGGGCTGCACACGCATGTGTACATTCACATGCATGCACACCCACACATTCTCACAAATGCACCCACACGCTCACTCAACACACGGGCACACACACGTACACAAAGGCAGCTGCAGAGGGTAGGGTCAGAAGCAGCACTGCTTTCCCACCACCAGGGGACGCTACTTCCCTGAGGCTCCCAGCAGGAGGCAGCTGCCCCGCCCAGCCCAGGGAGGGAGGCTGGGCCCTGGGGGCGGGGCGGGTGCGACTCAGCCCCCGGCTTGATGACCACTGCCCGGGAGGCTGCCTGTCACCATGTGGGATCCTGTTTTCACTTATAAAATGTGATGTCTGCTAAATGCTGAGAGCCGTCCAGGAGGTGTGGTTTTGAGCATCACTTTCCTTGTCTATGAGATGGGCTCCCAAGTCCCCCGAAGGGGTGGTTGTGGTGATTCCAGACCCGAATGCAGGTCGAACAGCAAGCACGGACCCCACCCCACGCCGGCGCTCAGTGGATGCTGAAAGTGAAGCCAGCCCCAGCCCCCCGTCTTGTTTCCTGGGGTGTGGAGTGGAGTCATGCCACCTCCGCCCAGCAGCCTCTCTGGGCCCAGGAGAAGACTGGGCAGGTCTGAGAGCCGGGGCTCACCTTGCGCACCACCCCAGAGGTGACCGCGATGTTCTCCGCCTCCTCCACGGTCTTGGTGGCCACAGTGTTGACGCTGCTCACCACAGCCTCGCTCACGGCGTTGGCCTGCTCCCTGGTCTTCTCGGCCACTACGGGAGGACACTGGCTGGCCTCCGCCCCAGCCCCAGCCCCCAGGCAGGCCTGCTGGAGTCAGGCTCGCAGCCCCTTCCCAGGAGCTCAGAGCCCTGGCCCTGCTGGGACCCTCCCCTGCTCCCTCTGACTCCAGGGCATCTCTGATGCTGGTGGGGGTAAGGAGACGCCCACCCTAGTTTAGCCTCATGGTCTGCAGGGGTCTGTAGGGCTTGGGACCCCAGCTGGGGGTAAGGCAGGACTCTAGGTTTGAGCCCTAGCACTAGGATGCAGGAGCCCCAGGGGTCCTATCCCCCATGTGTCCCCTGGCCCTGGGGCTCCTCACCTGAGGTCACGCTCTGTACAACATTCTCCTTGGTCTTGGCTCCTGGGGAGGAAATGGAGCTGTCAGCCCAGACCCCCCTCGAGGTGTTGGGAGTGGTCAGGACAAACACAACAGAACAGCTGGACAAACTGTGGGGTCGGTGGTGGGGTGAGGATGGTGTCTGGGGGCTGGCGGCCCCTTCAGAGGGCCTCTTCCTGCTGTGTCTGGAAGAAGTGGATGGATGGGAAGGGGACAAGACAGAAGGTGGGGGACAAGAGAGAATAGGCCTGAGGTAGGGACACTGGCTAGACCCAGGGTCCAGCCCCTGCCTGGGTGTGGCCGGGCCTCAGAAGCAGCAACAGGACAGGATGGGCCAGAGCTGAGTCATTGGCTTGACCTCCCCTTCCTCCTCTGGAGAGCGCCAGGAGAGGATGCGGGGGAGGGAACACTGAGCCTAGGTCTCATCCCCCAGCCCGCCCCTTCTCTCTAGGGAGGGTGGGGATCCGTGACCTGGCTGCAGCCGCGCCCATATGGAGAGGGTGGGGACCACCTGAGCACAGGCTGCTCATGGCTTCAGAGGCTCCAGGCTCAGGGGAGGCTGGTATGCTTGGGAATGTGTTTATGTGTGCACAGACAGGTAGCCAGCCCTGTCTGCGGTCTCTGACACCCAGAGGCCTCGAGGAGGCCAGAGACAAAATAGGTGTGCACAGGGCATTGTGGGTGCTCCAGGGTCTGGAGACCCTGCCTTAATAGCCAGGGCCTCGCCCCCTCCCAAAATGCCTCCCTGGGGCTGGGGAGTAAGGTCTGGCGAAGGCAGCTGGGCACTTCACCCTCTGGCCACCACACTGTCCCACCCTGCCATGCCCCACTTACCCACATACATGACCCCCTCCTTGGTCTTCTCAGCTGCTTCCGTCACCCCCTGCTTGGTCTTTTCCACCGCACCTACCACGCCCTCCTTGGCGATGGAGAAGCCCTTCTTGAAGACATCCATGGTGGGTGTGCAGGGTGTGCAGGGTTGGGCTGCTGCAGGCAGGACGGAGCTGGATCTCCCTGCGAGCTGCGGGCTGGAGCTGGCTCGAGTGCTGCCGCAGCGGCTGTCCCCGCTGCCTCCTATTGACGCCGATGAAATATTGATGCGGAGGCCAGCTGGAGCCCAGCCAGCCCCGCGTGCAGTGGGGGCAGGGAGGGAGGGAGGAAGGGAAGGAGGTTCAGCCTCACCTTCCTCCAGGATAGGAAGGCAGAGACCAGGCTCCCTGGGCTCCTGCTGGCTCAGCCCAGCTCTCCTGCCCTATGCCCTCCAGGGGCTGGAGGGGGCTGGCCACCTCCCAACCCATCCCTGTCCCTCATTCATTTACTGCCCTGCCCATCCATGGGGAGAGCCCTAGCTGGGTGCTCTTGGTCCTGGGGGTGCTGTGTCTATGCTACACCTGGACAGACAGGCACAGAGACAGGAGGCACCTTGGCCAATGTCCCCAGCTTCCTAGGTAGGGGTCAGGGCCACATAGGCCTGTTAGGTGAGAGCGGCCAACCTCCCTCGGCCTGGGCTGTGCAGCTACCCACCAGCATCCTGGATGCCGCTAGACCCTGGGCTCCCATGAAACCAGTTGGAGGATCTGAGGTGGGTGGGGGTGGGGAAATGAAGGACTTCCCCATGCCTTGGCCTCTGGCTGCATGCTGTGTGACCCCAGAATAGTCCCTTCCCTTCTCTGAGCCGCCCAGTGCTGAAGGTGCTGAGGAGGCATGAATTGCCCCCTTTTTCCTGGCCAGCAGTATAGATGGGCAGCAGGTCCCCTGAGATGGACCTGACCACTTCCTATGGCCCCACCTCGAAGTCCACGTTCTTTTCATGGCTCCCAGGGAGCAGGTTCCCATAAGGATGCATTTGGTGGGGCCACCCCCTGTGTGTACCACATTCCCAGAATCCCTGAGCCAAGTCCTCAGGGACAGGAACTGGCTTGTGTGGTTGGCGGTCCCTGTAGGGGCCAGCCAGGGTAGTTGGGGGGCAGGACAAGACCCACCGGGTAGGCTGGCCCAGGCCACTTCCTCTCTTTGTTGTCCTCGTATTTTCTTTTCCTCCTGAGATTTAACTTGAAGACAACGTCAGTAGCAGTTTCTGGAGCCACTTGCCAAGGCTGAGTGTGAGCTGAGCCTGCCCCACCACCAAGATGATCCTGAGCTTGCTGTTCAGCCTTGGGGGCCCCCTGGGCTGGGGGCTGCTGGGGGCATGGGCCCAGGCTCCCAGTACTAGGCTCTCTGATCTGCAGAGCTCCAGGCTACCTGGGGTCTGGAGGGCAGAGGCTAAGGACACCGGCGAGGACCCCGTTGGACGGTAAGAGGGCCTGGACCTTGGCAGAGGTCATGGAGTAGGATCTGAGTCCCAGCTCAGCTAGAGCAGAGCCTCTCTAGACCTCACTGGGGTCCCATGTGTGAAATGGGCTAATAGTATCTATCTGCTGGGCCAGCTGTGAGGCTGAACAAGGAGCCTGGACTGGGTGTTTCAGGATCCACCTAAGAATTGCAGGGAGTTCCCTGTCGGAGCCACGGCAGGGAATGGGGCTTGGGGGGCTGTCAGGGAGGCACAGCTGCTACCATCAATCACCCAGCATGGGGCACTGGGGGACTGTGGCTGAAGCCATTGCCAGCTGGCCTGGCTATGCCTCCTGTTCTTCCAAAGAAATCAATTCTGAAAGCTGAGACCCAGCAAGGCTGCCCTGAGATTTTGATCTCAGTTCCCTGGGGACCTGACTGACTGCCCAGCAGTGAGCAGAGAGGGCCCCCTGCTCTCCAGAGCACAATCCAGGGCACTCTGCCTCAGCGACCCAGCAAGTGGGCAGGATGGTCTTGCAACTGGACCCAGAACATAGCTTTCCAACATTCTGTGTGTACAGGGCCAGGGCCCCTCCTGCTGATGAGGTGTTGGGCCTTTAAGTCCCCCCTCATCTCCAACTGCCCCTCAATCAGAGCAGCAGGTGCTGTTTACGGGGCCCCCAGTCTCAGGGCCAGGCACCTTGCCATGTGTATCTCAGTTCATCCCTCCAACAGCCCCACTTACAGAGGAGGAGCCTGAGGCTCAGAGAGGCTGAGGGGCTTGCCCAAGGTCACACAGCTAAGGAGCAGGATCTGAGTTTGACTCCAGAGCTCATAGTCAACTCTCTGCAGCACTCGGAGCCAGCCCCGGCCCCCAGATGCTCCTACCTCCACCCTCCTGCCCCCACACACCAGACCTGTTTGGCTAAGGGCATCTACATGGATTTAGGGAGTGAGGGGGGGCCACCTTACACTTCTATGCGGTGTATGAGAGCCACCATCGCAGAGCGGACCTGCCTGGGATAGGTCTCATTTGGCTTCTGAGTTGCAGGTTTGTTGGGTGCTTTCCTGAAAATGGATTTGACCAGGGAGGGGCAAGAGGCCCCTTAGTGAGGGGCTGGTGGCAGTGGCGTGAGGAGCAGTGGCTGAGCAGTTGGCCATGGAGAAACCTCATTCCCACCTTCCCCCAACTCTGCTCAGGGCTGGGAGGTGCAGGTGATTCTAGATGGTGGGGCGGCAGGGGGAGCGGGGGTTGGGGGAGGGGCGGGGTGGATCCAGCCACTCCGCTCTGATTCCAGGAACAAGGAAGCTCCACGCCTGAGTCTCAGGCCACCTTCCTCCTTTTGATCAAAGGGAGGATGAGAGGACCCGGTGGACAGGAGGGAGGAGGGAGCTGCTCCTCTTCCTCCCTGCCCCCTTGGTTGTGGGAGAGACATTGCTCCCTTAGCCCCAAGGAGTGAGGGTCTGGGAACTGCTGATGGGCAGCCCTGCAGGGGCCCCGCAGTCCTTCTCTGGGGTTCTCAGAGTGGGAGGGTGCATGTACCTGGCCCAGGAATGCCCAGGTGTCCCAAGCCTGGAAGCCCCCTGCCTGCAGGGCTCTCCTTCCCACATCCAGAAGCTGCAGTCTCCACAGGGCAAGCCCATGCTCTCTCACCAAGCCCGGATGGGCTGGTGAGAAAGGAAGGAAATGCCGCAGCTTCCTGGGCTGATTGCTTCCCGTGCTCCTGTGACCAGGGAGGCGGAAGCGTGCTCCAGCCCCCGTCCCCGCAGCATGGGAAGGGGAGGCAAATTGGGTTCCACTAGCAGGGGTGGTGACACCGACACCATCACGAGGAGGCTCGGCTGCCAGGGCCAGGCATTCTGCCCTGCCTTTGCCGCTCACATCTGTTTCCAGAGCCCCAGGGCTAGGCCGGGCCCAGGATGCAGGCCCCAATAAGACCCTTTGCAAGGAGAAGCTTGAATAGAACCACTATGTCCTCAGACTTCCCTGCGGTGGAGAAGTGAAGGGGTTAACTGCTTCTTAGGTTGCCAGGGACCCTGAGGGGCCCAGCCCAGGGAGCCAGCAGCCTGAGCATTAGGACTTCGGGGGGAAGAGGCTCTTTGTGTGCCCTGGCTTGGGGATGTCTAGAATGTGGGCTCCTCAGACCCAGGATTTGCTGTCCCAGTGGAACTCAGTCTGTGGTAGGGACCGCACTGAGCCCCAGGCAAGGTGTCTCATCTATCACATTGCTGTGACAGCTCAGAGGGGTGGGGATGCCCCCCAGGGCCACACAGCTCCTAAGTGACGGTGAGAGCCCGGGCCCACCCAGGCTGTCCTGTCCCCCCCAAGAGGGTGGCCGTGTAGGGGACGCTGCTGCCAGCAGGCTGGTTGGCCCCAGTCACTGGCCTCAGGCCTCTCCTGTCCCTCACACAAGGGGCACTGGGATTTTCCCAGCTGGGAGCTTGTGGCCCAGAAGAGTCCAGCATATGACTGAAGGTCACACAGGAGTAGGGCAGAGCACAGGCTGCCTTCTCTGGGCCAGGATGCACCTTTTGCACTTGTTCCTCCCCCATCCTCACCCCCACCCCCGACCCCTGCCCGGCACAAAGCCCTTGGCATGAACAGGGAAGAGCCCACACTGGCCAGAGCTGAAGCTTCCAGAACCACACTCAGGGGTTCTCAGCTCTGGGCTGGTCCCTGAGAGAGCCTCAGGCTTCTCTGCCAAGGCCCTTTTCTGACTCAAGGACAAAACCCTGTGAGTTTCTCCCCTGGAATGGTCAGGTTAATGGCTGGCTTCAGGGCCTCAGAAAGCAAGGCTGCTGAGAACACGCCCTCCTTCCCAAGGAAGACTTGAGGGCCCCTGGGAGGGCGTTTCCTGGCTGGGGAAGGGAAGGCACTCCACACAATCTGCATGATGGATGCGCCCTCCCCCTCCCACAGGCTCTCTCCCTCTTCCCCCCACCCCCGCTCTGATCTGTGTGCCGCAGAGGCACAGTTTCTTCGCATTTTGATGATGGGGGAAGGGCCTTGCTCAAGGTCACTGTGGGTTCAGGGAGGAGGAGGAGAGGAGAGGAGAGCGCAGGCTGCCCAGCTTCCATTTAAAGCTCCAAAGGAGTCCACATACCCTCCCATCTGGGTGGGGCAGCAGGTTGGGGCCACAGAAGACCAAGGGCAGCTCCAAACCAGGCCAGATAAGCCCCACATCCACTCTGGGTTGGCCACTGGGAGATGAGGGCACCCAGCAGGACTCCCCAAGGGGAGGGCACAAAGATGAAGCCAGCCTGAGATGGAGGGGCAGAGGGAAAAATGGGCACTTCAGCAAGTTGGGGGGGGGCATGGGCATCAAGGGCCAGCAAGAAGCTGCCAAGAGCTGGAGGAAGCCAAAGCAAAGGTCAGGAATGTTCCCAGGGTTCTGGGCCAGCAGCCTGTACTGTGCCAAGGGAGGGCCTGCCCAGGGCAGGGAGCATGGGCAGAGAGAATAGCAGTGCTGAAGCCCAGGCTCTGGGCAGGTCAGCAGAGAAAGTTCTTGGGCAGGAAGGGTGGGCGGCATAGTTTCCACTTCCAGGAGCTCGAGGTGGAAAGTCCCGGTCACTCCTGGCAGGCTGGACCAGGCCAGGCATGCCTGGGGCACAGGCCTTCCAGGCCCTCTTTAGTAGGTCAGAGGTTTGCCAGGAATGGAACTTTGTTTAGAGAGAGTTTCTCAACCCTGGCACTACTGACATTTTGGACTAGATAATTCCTTGTTGTAGGGTGTGGAGATGTCCTATGCATTGTAGGGTATTTGGCAGCATCTTTGGGCCCCACCCATGAGACACCCAGTCTTGAGTAGCACCCACCACCCAGTAGTGACAATGCACCTGGGGAAAGTACCCTCTCCTCCCATTAAGAACCACTGGTCTAAGAGAGATTTTTCTCTAGGGCTGAGCTGTTACGGGAAGTCAGGGACCCCAAACAGAGGGACAGGCTGGAGCCACAGCAGAGGAACATAAATTGTGAAGATTTCATTTTAATATGGACATATATCAGTTCCCAAAATTAATACTTTTATAATTTCTTACACCTATTTTTACTGCAATCTCTGAACATAAATTGTGAAGATTTCATTTTAATACGGACATTTATCACTTCCCTAATAATACTGATAATTTCTTATGCCTGTCTTACTTTAATCTCTTAATCCTGTTATCTTCTTAAGCTGAGGATGTATGTCACCTCAGGACCCTGTGATGTTTGTGTTAACTGTACAAATTGATTGTAAAACATGTGTGTTTGAATAATATGAAATCAGTGCACCTTGCAAATGAACAGAATAACAGCGATTTTAGGGAACAAGGGAAGACAACCATAAGGTCTGACTGCCTGCGGGGTCGGGCAAAAAGAGCCATATTTTTCTTCTTGCAGAGAGCCTATAAATGGATGTACAAGTAGGAGAGATATCGCTATATTCTTTTCCTAGCAAGGAATATAATATTAAGACCCTAGGAAAAGAATTGCATTCCTGGGGGGAGGTCTATAAACGGCCGCTCTGGGAGTGTCTGTCCTATGAGGTTGAGATAAGGACTGAGATACGCCCTGGTCTCCTGCAGTACCCTCAGGCTTACCAGGATTGAGAAACCCCAGCCCTGGTAAATTTGAGATCACACTGGTTCCCTGCTCTCAAACCCTGTTTTCTGTCAAGATGTTTATCAAGACAATATGTGCACCACTGAACATAGACCCCTATCAGGAGTTTCTGATTTTGTCCTCGCCCTGTTTCCTCAGAAGCATGTGATCTTTGCTCTGCTTTTTGCACCTTAAAGCATGTGACCTACTCCCTGTTCATACACTCCCTCCTCTTTTAAAGTCCTTAATAAAAACCTGCTGGTTTTGCGGCTCAGGTGGGCATCACGGTCCTACCGATAGGTGATGTCACACCCAGAGGCCCAGCTGTAAAATTCCTCTCTTTGTACTCTTTCTCTTTATTTCTCAGACTGGCCGACACTTAGGGAAAATAGAACCTATGTTGAAATATTGGGGGCAGGTTGCCCCGATACTGAGCCCATGTTCCAGGAATTTCCATGGGGCCCCAGGTGGATGTCTGTGCAGACAAGCATGTCACCTGTGGCTCCTGAGCTCTGGGGCCAGCACCTTCCCAGCCCTCTGTTTCAGTGTTGAGTGAGCATTCCTTCCTTCCTTCCATCCTTATCGTGAGGTGTCCCCTTTTTATGTTGACTGATCCCTTGGAGATGCACCGGCCCCTTCCTGGTCTCTGTTCCCACTGGCTGGCATATCAAATCCTGAGCCAACGCCCCATCGTTTTCATTCTTTGGCTTTGGAGTCGGTCTTGATAGTTGTGAGAGAAACTCCCTACTCATTGTTGTCTTTCAAAATGTTCTTTCTTTTTTTCTTTCGAGACAGGGTCTTGCTCCATTGCCCAGGCTCGAGTGCAGTGGTTCAATGTGGGCTCACTGCGACCTCCACCTCCTCAGCTCAAGCAATCCTTCCACCTCAGCCTCCCAAGTAGCTGGGACTAGAGGTGCGTGCCACCACGCCCAGCTAATTTTTGTATTTTTTGTAGAGACAGGGTTGTGCCATGTTGCCCAGTTTTGTCTGAAACTCCTGCACTCAAGTGATCCTCCCACCTGGGCCTCCCAAAGTGCTGGGATTACAGGCATGAGCCACTGTGCCTGGGTTCCAAACTGTTCTTGATTATTCATCTGCATTTTCTCTTCCTGATGAAAATTACTTTATTTATTTTTTTAAGTTTCATTTTTATTAGTTATACATACTCATAGGCAGGGGTCAGAAAACTATGGCCAGTGGGCCAAATCCAGCCCATCACCTGTTTTTGCTAACAAAGTTTTATTGGAGCACAGCCAGGCTGGTTCATTTACATATTGTCATTGACTGCTTTTGTGGTATAATGGCAGAGCTGAGTAGATGGGACAGAGTTCATGTGGCCTGGAAAGCCTGAAACCATGGCCAGCATCAGGGGCATGTGACCTGTGCAGTCACACACAAGGCCCTGCACTCTGGAGGGCCCCACCCTGGGTGTCATCATCTTGAAATTCTTCATACTTTTTGAAGGAGAGGCCCCACATATTCATTTTGCACTGGGCCCTGCAGATTATGTAGCTGGCCTTGTGTCAAATATTTATTATCTGTACCCTTAGAAAAAAAGTTTGCTGATCTCCCGATTAGGAGTCAACTGATTCTCTAAGGCTTGTTGAGACAGTCAGAAGCCCCAGCTCCCTCTGGTCCCAAAGGCAATGACTTTCAAATTTGCAGGTGATTCTTTTGCGTTTACCTCTGTATCACTAAAGAACATGCTTGCATTGCTACTTCTTAGGAGGTAACATTATCTTTTTTTTTTTTTTGAGATGGAGTTTCACTCTTGTTGCCCAGGCTGGAGTGCAATGGCACGATCTTGGCTCACTGCAACCTCCACCTCCCAGATTCAAGCAATTCTCCTGCCTCAGCCTCCTGAGTAGCTGGGATGGAGGTAGCATTACCTATGAGCCAGATCTCATTCCTACCCCAAAGCAAATACATGTGCACGCATCCATAGGGCCATGTGTACTGCTCAGCATTAAGCCTTGAAATAAACTGTGAAACTTTTTTGCCCCCTTGCACACTTTTGGTTTTCCCAGTAGTAAAAATTTAGAACTCACAGAGTTCTAAAATTTCATGTCTTGCTTTTTTCTTCTGCTTATTCCGTGTCTTTATCACTAACTCAGCTCCATACCTTCAGCCAGTTGTCCACATCTGCTCTCTACACTCTCATTCATGCCGGGTGTCGGATCAGCTGCGTCTTCTTGGAGATGCAGCTCCCAGAGCCTCCAGGTGTGTTCCAGTGTGAACTGCTGCCCTCATCCCACAGCCCACTGTCATTCTGGGGGCTCCCTTCACCTGGTTTTTGTGTTGGAATCTGTTTCCTGATCCTGTGCCTTCTCTTTCTTGATTCTCTCTGTTGTTTCGTTGGAGTGTTTCCTGTGGCACCATGGTTCTGCATCCTGGGTGTGCCATGCAATGACCCAGAGAGCCTTAAAATGCTGGTGCTCAGGCCCTAACCTCAGGGGGTCTAGGAGACTATCATTTTTCTTTCTTTTTATTATTATTATTATTTTTGAGACAGGGTCTTGCACTGTCACCCAGACTGGAGTGCAGTGGAGTGATCCTGGCCCACCACAACCTCCGCCTCCCAGGTTCAAGTGATTCTCCTGCCTCAGCCTCCCAAGTAGCTGGGATTACAGGCGCCCACCACCACGCCCAGATAATTTTTTGTATTTTTAGTAGAGACAGTATGTCACTATGTTGGCCAGGCTGGTCTCAAACTCCTGACCTCGTGATCTGCCTGCCTCGGCCTCCCAAAGTGCTGGGATTATAGGCATGAGCCACCGTACCCAGCCTCTTTTTATTATTTTTTGTATTTTTTGTAGAGATGAAGTCTCACTATATTGCCCAGGCTCAAATTCCTAGTCTTAAGCAGTCCTCCTGCTTTGGCCTCCCAGTGTTGGGATGACCAGCATGAGCCACTGCACCTGGCCCAGGACTATTATTATTATTTATTAATATATTATTAATATATTATTAATTAATGATTAATATAATAAATAATAATAATGAGTGTATTATTATTATTAATACACTCATTATTATTATTATTATTGAGATGGAGTCTAGCTGTCACCCAGGCTGGAGTGCAGTGGTGCAGTCTCCACTCACTGCAACCTCTGCCTTCCGGGTTCAAGTGATTCTCCTGCCTCAGCCTCCTGAGTAGCTGGGATTACAGGCGTGCACCACCATGCCTGGCTAATTTTTGTATTTTTAGTGGAGACGAGGTTTTGCCATGTTTGCCAGGCTGGTCCGGAACCCCTGACCTCAAGTGATCCACCTGCCTTGGCCTCCCAAAGTGCTGGAATTACAGGTGTGAGCCACCACACCCAGCCCCAAGACTATTATTTTTAAAGTGCCACACAGTGGTTTTGTTTTTGGGTGTCTTTTTTTTTTTTTTTTTTTTTTTTTTGAGATGGGGTCTCACTATGTTCTCCAGGCTGATCTCAAACTCCAGGCCTCAAGCAGTTCTCCCACCTCAGTCACTTGAGTAGCTGGGATTACAGGTGCAGGCCACCACACCTGGCTTGCATGATGGTGTTGATGTGCAGGCAATATTTCAAACCACTGCTCATCAGGTAGTCTCCTACTGGGATACATGGGAGGTAAATGTTCTGAAACCTGGGTCGTTTGAAAATGCCTTTATTCTCACTCCCCACACTGGTTCATAGTTAGGCTGGATATAGGATTCTGGGTTGTAAATTATTTTTCTTCAGTATTTTGAATGCAATTTTCACTGTGTTCCATTTTCCAATATTGCTGTTGAGAGGTTCAAAGCCATTCCAATTACTGATTTTGTATGAGTGTGTTTGTCTTGGTTTTTCTCTCTGGAAGCATGTAGAAACCCTTTGTTTCCAGAGTTCTAAAATTTCATGACATGTTTTGATGTAAGTGTATTTTCATCATATTGCAGGTAATTGGTGGTGCTTTGAATCTGGAAATTAAAGTCCTTCACTTCTGGAATATGTTTTTTGTTTGTTGTTGAGACAAGGTCTCGCTCTTTTGCTCAGGCTGGAGTCCAGTGGTGCAATCATAGCTCACTGAAGCCTCAACCTCCCGCGCTCACAGGACCCTTCCACCTCAGCCATCTGAGGAGCTGGGACTACAGGTGTACATCACCACACCTAGCTAATTTTTGAATATTTTTGTGGAGATTGAGATCTTGCCATGTTGCTCAGGCTGGTGTTGAAATCCTGAGCTCAAGTGATCCTCCTGCCTCAGCCTCCCAAAATACTGGGATTACAGGCATAAGGCACAATGCCTGGCCTGATTTTTTTTTCATTGATGATTTCCTCTGTCTGTTCTCTCTTTCTGAAATTGGTGCTATTTGGATGTTACATTTGCAAGACTGGTCCTCTATTTTTCTTTTCTCTTTCCAATTTTTCATCTCTCCATTTGCTCTTTTTAGGGAAATTTCTTTAACTTTACCCTCTAACATTTCCATTAAATTTATTTTCATTTCTACTGTTATGTTTTTAAGTTCCAAGAGTTTTTTTTTGTTCTCTGAATGCTCACCCTTCCTCTCCCATCCCCCCCTCATTTTTTTTTTTCATAGCTTCCTGGTCTTGTTTCTTGGGTGCAGTAATTTCTTTTTTTTTCTTTTTTTTTTTTTTTGAGACAGAGTCTTGCTCTGTCACCCAGGCTGGAGTGCAGTGGCGCGATCTCGGCTCACTGCAAGCTCCGCCTCCCAGGTTCACGCCATTCTCCTGCCTCAGCCTCTCCGAGTAGCTGGGACTACAGGCGCCCGCCACCACGCCCGGCTAATTTTTTAAATATTTTTAGCAGAGACGGGGTTTCACCATGTTAGCCAGGATGGTCTTGATCTCCTGACCTCATGATCCGCCCGCCTCGGCCTCCCAAAGTGCTGGGATTACAAGTGTGAGCCACCGCGCCTGGCCGGGTGCAGTAATTTCTTTTATCAACCTGGAAATCTTAGTGCAAATGTTGGAGTGGTTCTCTTCTCCTTACACAGTCTTGGTTTTTGTCCAAGTTGACATTTTTCCGTTTGCCCACTTTGACTTCTTTTTTTTGTTTGTTTTAGATAGGGTCTTGCTCTGCACCCAGGCTGAAGTGTAGTAGCATAATCATGGCTCACTGCAGCCTCAAACTTCTGGGCTCAAGCAATCCTCCTACCTCAGCCTCCTGAATAGCTGAGACTACAGGCATGTGCCACCACACCCGGCTAATTTTTTGTAGGGATGAGGTCTCACTACGTTACACAGGCTGGACTCAAACTCGTGGGCTCAAAGGATCCTCCCACCTCAGCCTCCCAAAGTGCTGGGATTACAGGCGTGCGCCACTGTACCTGGCCCTCTTTTGGAATACAGTGTTTCTCGGGTAAATCCTGGATGTCTGCTCACTTAAGAGGAGAAAGACTGAGAAGCTGACTGGAAGCTGGGGTGTATGGATACCCCTTTCTGACCCATTTTGTCATAGGATCTTCTGGTTGGCTATTTTATGGGAGAACCCCTGGTGTCAGCAGCTTTGGGTCTTTTCCTCTCGGGCTGGCTCATTTTCCTAAGAAACTTTCCAGTCTGCTGCTAAGAGGGTAAAGCAGACTGGGGGCTCAGCACTCAAAATATGGTCACTTGGCTGGGTGCGGTGGCTCATGCCTGTAATCCCAGCACTTTGGGAGGCCGAGGCAGGTGGATCACGAGGTCAGGAGTTTAAGACCAGCCTGGCCAACATAGTGAAACCCTGTCTCTACTAAAAATACAAAAAAATTAGCCGGGCGTGGTGGTGGGCACCTGTAATCCCGGCCACTTGGGAGGCTGAGGCAAGGAGAATCGCTTGAACCTGGGAGGTGGAGGTTGCAGCAAGCCAAGATTGCACCACTGCACTCCAGCCCAAGCGACAGTGCGAGACTCCGTCTCCAAAAAAAGAAAAGGTCACTCGAATCCCCCGCCCCTGCCTTTCCCAACACTATCCCCTGTGTGACAGTGCTTGACGGCCCCAGGACAAAGACCGGCTCCAGAGAATAAAATCCCGGCACTGACAGCCACTTAATCACCAAGGCCTCTGAACGCTGCTTTCTAAGAGCCCACAGATGTGGCCACTTCTCCCACGTCCACCATCACTCAGTCCAAGCTGCCACCATCTCTCCCCATACTCTGGACACAGCTGCCAACATCTTGCCCTCCCATCCTCTCTGCACCCAGGAACCAGGGTGGCTCTTTCATGCCACTTCCCTGCTGAAACCCCTCCATGATTTCCCATGCCCTCAGGGACATGGGCCAGCTCCTCCGCTGAGGTCTGGCTTCTCCCTTCGTCCCAGCCTCCTTCTGCAGCCCCTTCCTCACCCCCACGCACCCCTGTCACATCCGGTGCCTCATCCGACTTTCTGGCCTTAAGACACAGCCCCATTAGCTCCTTCTCCTGAAAGTCTCTGCAGATCCTAGCACTTCTCACCCATTCTAAGAGTGCCCGCTCTCCCTGGGGACCCTGAAGGGAAAGTCTGCACCTCCACATCCACACCCTGAGTTTGAGCGCAGCACCCGGCACCCAAGAGGTGCTGAGCTGTACTGTGCCACAGAGATCATTGCCACTTGCAACTCTGACGAGCTCTGTTCTGGCAGCTGGCTGCCTGGGGAAGGGCTCTCTGACCACTGCCACTGACCCCATGGAGTCAGCCACTGGGTCAGTGAACTGGGGCTCCGTCAGCATGAGTGTCCCCCACTCCTGGGACCACCACAGTACATGCTGGTGAAGGGCCAGGATGGAGGGGCTACCTCTCAGGTGTGCGGGATGCTGAGTGTGACCCCCAACCACCTTGCATGACCTTGATGCGGTGGCCATCCCAGAGAGGACACTGCTCCACCCAGCTGCTTACCTTTCCTTAGGACAACTGTTTGAAAGTCCCTTTCTAGAATGGTCCTAATGGGCATGGCCAGGGAGCTGGTCCCTCATATAAGTAGCAACTGGGCAGGCTGCCAGGGCAGCTGGAATGGGGCAGTGGGGCTGTGTTCACAGAATACTTGTCAGGAGCCAGGCCCCTGGTGCTTCTCTGCCCACTTAGAGGAGGGCATTACGATCACCATTGTATAGATGGGGAAAGAGAAGCTCCCTAAGTGCCTCACTCAGGGTCACACAGCCAGAAAGTGTGAGGGATTTGAACCCAGGATTCTCCAGCCCCGGCTGCATGTTGGTAGCAGGAGAAACAGTGAGAGCTTTCTGGCTCTGCAGCTAACCTCACCAAAGGGAATCCATGCAGACAGCTGCAGTGCACACAGTGTTTCCCCACACTCTCGCAGTTAGTTTTGTTGGCTAAAACAGTCATCACCCTGGAGCTGCTTTTCACAGCTCTGGATTGTGGTGGGTTTCTCAGCCTCTCTGCTGGCTCGGGGAGGCTTCGGGAAGGTGGTGGAGCAGGTGCTCTCTTCGCAGGTAGGGATTGTGCAACATTTGCTCTGGAGCCCAGGGATGAATAATGCGGAAGGCTCTCTCCTCAGGATAATGGATTCCAGAATCCCAGCACTGCTCCGGCAGGAGGCGGGGACCGGTGGCTCTGCACTGCCACCCCCTGTTGACCTGGATGTGGCTCAGCAGCCTTCTCCTCTGGCTTGTTTTCCAGTAACTGGTGCCCCTACCCAATGTCCAAGCTGGTCACCTTACTAGCTCTTTGCAAAACAGAGAAATTCCTCGTTCATTCGCAGCAGCCGTGTCCGCAGGGAGCTCCAGACTGCCAGAGAGTCAAAGTCATGTGAGTAGGGGAGGGTGGGCCATTTGCCCAGGCCTGGAGCGGGCCCTCCCTGGAGTCACTGAGCCAGCCCTCCTCCTCTTCCAGGTACCGCATGGCCCACAAGCCGGTGTACCAGGTCAAGCAGAAGGTGCTGACCTCTTTGGCCTGGAGGTGCTGCCCTGGCTACACGGGCCCCAACTGTGAGCACCACGGTAGGGCTCCCTGCAGCCCCCTTTCCCCCTTGATCTCTGATCCCCAAGGTCAAGCAGCTCCCCTGACCAATGGGGTCAATATCTAATGCTTTCTTCTGCAGATTCCATGGCAGTCCCTGAGCCTGCAGATCCTGGTGACAGCCACCAGGAACCTCGGGATGGACCAGTCAGCTTTGAACCTGGTGTGTTGCTTTCCAGAAGGGGCAGGCAGGCAGGCTGGTGGGGCCCATGTAGCCAGCTGGCCCTTTCTCCTGTGATACAGCAGTGCCATTTCAGGGAAACCTTGCCTCCAGAATCAGCAAGGCCTGCTCTGTGGCCTGCACCACCTCCCACCTTGAAGGCCAGGCTCACAGGGCCCCCAGCTGCCTGCTGGCTAAGCACACACACCCTTTTCCTTCGCCCCATCTTCTGGGAAGGACTGGTCCATCTGGCACTTTCCTTGCCCCCCTGAACCACACAAGCCCTTGTGCCTGGAAAAAGCATTCTCACCCTTTCCCACAGCCCTAACCAGAGCCAGGAAGTCAAGCTGTCCTTGGTCTCGGAGTCAGCACAGGAAACCCACCAAGAGACACCATTTGCAGCAGGGCCCTTCAAGGCTGGGCCCAAGATTGAGAAAGCAAATGAGTTTCATTATGTGGTGAAGTATTTATTGACAAGGGCTGCCAAGAATGAAGTTGTGAGGCCATGTGCATGTGCTGAGGAGGGGAGTGTACCATGATTGATTAGTCATGTCTGCTGTAGGTGTAGGAGGCAAGGTAAGGGCTCACTTGCTATGCATTTGCCCTCCAGGGGTTTAAGGCTTCTAAGCTCCTGCTCAGAGGACATCAGCAGCTACCTTCCCTGCTCTCAGCCTTCAACTCTCCTTCTCTGAACCTCGTGATCTTCCCAGGCCTGGTGAGTTAGCCCTTGACATTTATGTCTGCTGTGTATTTAGGCCACCTTGCTGCAGCGATCAATGAGGTTGAGGTGCAACAGGAACAGCAGGAACACCTGCTGGGAGATCTCCAGAATGATGTGCACCAGGTGGCAGACAGTCTGCCAGGCCTGTGGAAAGCCCTGCCTGGTAACCTCACAGCTGCAATGATGGAAGCAAATCAAACAGGGCACGGTGAGTGGCAGGCTGTAGGGGCTGAGGAAGAGCCTGGTCACACTGAGGGAAGGAGGGGAGGACCCCGCTGGTCCCAGCCTGGGAGGAGTGTCTGCTCCTGCAGGGCTTGTGTCACACCGCATGTCTGTTGCAGAGTTCCCTGATAGATCCTTGGAGCAGGTGCTGCTACCTCACGTGGACACCTTCCTACAAGTGCATTTCAGCCCCATCTGGAGGAACTTTAACCAAAGCCTGCACAGCCTTTCCCAGGCCATAAGAAACCTGTCTCTTGATGTGGAGGCCAACCGCCAGGCCATCTCCAGAGTCCAGGACAGTGCTGTGGCCAGGGCTGACTTCCAGGAGCTTGGTGCCAAATTTGAGGCCAAGGTCCAGGAGAACACTCAGAGAGTGGGTCAGCTGCGGCAGGACGTGGAGGACCGCCTGCATGCCCAGCACTTTAGCCTGCACCACTCGATCTCGGAGCTCCAGGCCGATGTGGACACCAAATTGAAGAGGTTGCACAAGGCTCAGGAGGCCCCAGGGACCAATGGCAGTCTGGTGTTGGCAACGCCCGGGGCTGGGGCAAGGCCTGAGCCGGACAGTCTGCAGGCCAGGCTGGGCCAGCTGCAGAGGAACCTCTCAGAGCTGCACATGACCACAGCCCGCAGGGAGGAGGAGTTGCAGTACACCCTGGAGGACATGAGGGCCACCCTGACCCGGCACGTGGATGAGATCAAGGAACTGTACTCCGAATCGGATGAGACCTTCGATCAGATTAGCAAGGTGGAGCGGCAGGTGGAGGAGCTGCAGGTGAACCACACGGCGCTCCGTGAGCTGCGCGTGATCCTGATGGAGAAGTCTCTGATCATGGAGGAGAACAAGGAGGGGGTGGAGCGGCAGCTCCTGGAGCTCAACCTCACGCTGCAGCACCTGCAGGGTGGCCATGCCGACCTCATCAAGTACGTGAAGGACTGCAATTGCCAGAAGCTCTACTTAGACCTGGACGTCATCCGGGAGGGCCAGAGGGACGCCACGCGTGCCCTGGAGGAGACCCAGGTGAGCCTGGACGAGCGGCGGCAGCTGGACGGCTCCTCCCTGCAGGCCCTGCAGAACGCCGTGGACGCCGTGTCGCTGGCCGTGGACGCGCACAAAGCGGAGGGCGAGCGGGCGCGGGCGGCCACGTCGCGGCTCCGGAGCCAAGTGCAGGCGCTGGATGCCGAGGTGGGCGCGCTGAAGGCGGCCGCGGCCGAGGCCCGCCACGAGGTGCGCCAGCTGCACAGCGCCTTCGCCGCCCTGCTGGAGGACGCGCTGCGGCACGAGGCGGTGCTGGCCGCGCTCTTCGGGGAGGAGGTGCTGGAGGAGATGTCTGAGCAGACGCCGGGACCGCTGCCCCTGAGCTACGAGCAGATCCGCGTGGCCCTGCAGGACGCCGCCAGCGGGCTGCAGGAGCAGGCGCTCGGCTGGGACGAGCTGGCCGCCCGAGTGGCGGCCCTGGAGCAGGCCTCGGAGCCCCCGCGGCCGGCAGAGCACCTGGAGCCCAGCCACGACGCGGGCCGCGAAGAGGCCGCCACCACCGCCCTGGCCGGGCTGGCGCGGGAGCTCCAGCGCCTGAGCAACGACGTCAAGAGTGTCGGGCGGTGCTGCGAGGCCGAGGCCGGGGCCGGGGCCGCCTCCCTCAACGCCTCCCTTGACGGCCTCCACAACGCACTCTTCGCCACTCAGCGCAGCTTGGAGCAGCACCAGCGGCTCTTCCACAGCCTCTTTGGGAACTTCCAAGGGCTCATGGAAGCCAACGTCAGCCTGGACCTGGGGAAGCTGCAGACCCTGCTGAGCAGGAAAGGGAAGAAGCAGCAGAAAGGCCTGGAAGCTCCCCGGAAGAGGGATAAGAAGGAAGCGGAGCCTTTGGTGGACACGCGCGTCACAGGGCCTGTCCCAGGTGCCTTGGGCGCGGCGCTCTGGGAGGCAGGTGAGTTCCTGGGCCGGGGAGACTGGACGAGCCTAGGAGGCCAGGGCCGGCTGCCGGCAGCTCTTCTGCCTCCAAGAGGGCAAGGAAGAAAGAGAACAGGACGGCCATCCGTCACCCCTACTGGGTACACCTTCCCCTTGGCCCACCTGCTTTTCAGGGGTGTGGGTCTCTGAAGCTACCTGGCTTATGGGGAGACAGGAGAAGTCACAAGAAACACCTGCTAGTGCCAGAGCCCGTGAGCGACAGAGCCTGGAGGCCACACGCACACTAGTGCCGCCTACTGCTTCTGCTGCAGAGAGGGAAGGGCCTCCTGCCCTGCCAGGGCAGCCTTCAGGTCCCCCCATCTCATCTCTTCACCTCACCCCCTTCGTTCCCATGTGCGTTTAAGCCACTGTATCTAGGGAGAATGTGGATAGGGACTGTGGCCACTTGCAGCCCCACTTAGCTCTGTTTCACTTTCCATGATTTTAGTTTTTTTTCTTTTTCTTTTCTTTTTTTTTTTTTTTTTTTTTTTTTGAGATGGGTCTCACTTTGTCATCCAGGCTTGAGTACAGTGGTGGGATCATGGCTCACTGCAGCCTCGACCTCCCCAGGCTCAGCTGATCCTCCCACTTCAGCCTCCAGAGTAGCTGGGACTTACAGGCATGTGTCACCATGCCTAGCTAATTTTTGTACTTTTTGTAGAGACAGGGTCTTGCTATGTTGCCCAGGCTGGTCTCAAATTCCTGGGATCAAGTAATCTGCCCACCTCAGCCTCCTGAAGCGTTAAGATTACAGATGTGAGCCATGTGCCCAGCATTGATTTCAGTTTCTTGCATCAACCACGATCAGAAAATAGGTGAGTACAGTACAATAAGATTTTGAGAGAGGGAGAAAGCACATTCATATAACTTTTATTGCAGTATATTGTTATAATTGTTTTATATTTTATTATTATTGTCAATCTCTTACTGTGCCTAATTTACAAGTTAAACTTTGGCATAGGTATGTACATAGAGAAAAAAAATAGTATATATAGGGTTTGGTACTGTCTGAGATTTCAGGCACCTGCTAAGGTCTTGGAACACACCTCAGTGGACTGTACAGGGAAAGCCATGGGCCCTGGAAGGAGCTCATTCCCTCTGCAAATACAGTTAACCTGTCCCACTGCTCTGTGCTAGTCCCCTTCCTGGGCTTTACCACAATGACCCATCCCAACAGGTCAATGACACGCTCATCAGCACTTCCACATTACCTGAAACTGAGGCGCAAACAGAAGTTTCCTGCTTGCACAGCTAGTGAGCAGCAGAGGAGCGCTGTCTTTAGGGTGCTGGTTCTTCCCCTCCAAAAGGCACTCCATGGCTGGTCCCTGCAGGGCCCTGGGCCTGGGAGCTGGCTTTGAGGCTGAAGGCATGTGCGACCAAGCTTCCCATCCCCTCCCTGAGTGTGGTCCTGGGAGGGGGACAGCTAGGCTCTGTGTATCAAGTGACTCTCCCTGCCAGAGGCTGGGCTTGGAGCTGTGGCCTCTCCCCACCCAGACACCCACACCCCACCTTGTACCTAAGTACAAGGCCACCATCTTGGCCATGTGCAGCCTGGCATGTGGCAAGTCCAAGGTCTTGTTGAAGGTCCCGTCCCAGGCAGCCCCTGCCCCTGCTGACCCTCCCTATGGCCCAAGAGGCAATGTGGAGCAGTGGGAAGCACCCAGGCTCTGGCATCACTTGTCTGTTTCTTCCTCAGTAAAATGGCAGAATCCCTACCCACGTCAAAGTTTTGTTATGAAGACTGCTGCGTTTACCAAATACCTAGCACAAGGCTTACCCCATGTAGGAACGCAGTCAACGTTTTCCCATTTCCCCAGCATTTTCAGGGTCCAGGTTGTGTCCATCGATACTGACACTTCTCTCGTTTCCTCTCGTGCATGGTGCAAGGCTTCAGTATGCTGATGACTTTCAGAATTTGCCCCATGGTTTGGAAATGTGGTTACCAAGACAATATTTATTTCAAAAAAATGTTGTCCTTAAAAACAAATTTCCAGGCCGGGCACAGTGGCTCATGCCTATAATCCTAGCAGTTTGGGAGGCCGAGGCGCGTAGATCACTTGAGGTCAGGAGTTCCAGACCAGCCTGCCCAACATGGTGAAACCCCATCTCTGCTAAAAATACAAAATTAGCTGGGTGTGGTGGCCGGCGCCTGTAATCCCAGCTACTCGGGAGGCTGAGAAAGGAGAATCACTTGAACCCGGGAGGCATAGGCTGCAGTGAGCTGAGATTGCGCCACTGCACTCCAGCCTAGGCAAGAAGAGCGAAACTCTGTAAAAAAAAAAAAAAAAAAAAAAAAAAAAAAAAAATTAGCCAGGTGTGGTGGCAGGCACCTGTAATCCCAACTACTTGGAAGGCTGAGGCAGAAGAATCACTTGAACCTGGGAGGCAGAGGTTGCTGTGAGCCAAGATAGCTCCATTGCACTCCAGCCTGGGCGACAGAGTAGGACTCTGTCTCAAACACACACACACACACACACACACACACACACCACACACCCCAAATTTCCCTTTATTTGTTTGTAGGAAGGCTGTAGGGCTTGAATGTGTGCCCTGCAGGGAAGCACATTCTGAGTTTGCACAGCCCTTCCCGCATCTTAGGGCCTGTCCGGCGCAAGGCTGAGTTGAGGGTCTCCCTCTGCGGCGGAACTCCCTGCGCAGGCGCCTAGACGGAACGGCCGGAACGAGGGCCTAGCACCGGTAGAGGGCGCTGCGGGCAGGCCTTCCTTCGGCTAGGCGAGAGACCCACCTGCAGGGTGTTAGGGGAATTGCAGAGGCAGCCGCCGGCCTCTGACTTGGGCACATTTTTTTTTTTTTTTGAGACGGAGTCTCGCCCTTTCGTCCAGGCTGGAGTGCAATGGCGTGATCTCGGCTCACTGCAACCTCCGCCTTCCGGGTTCAAACGATTCTCCTGCCTCAGCCTCCCGAGTAGCTGAGATTACAGGCGCCTGCCACCATGCCCAACTAATTTTTATATTTTTAGTACAGACGGGGTTTCACCATGTTGGCCAGGCTGGTCTCGAACTCCTGAACTCGTGATCCGCCCACCTCGGCCTCCCAAAGTGCTGGGATTACAGGCGTGAGCCACTGCGCCCGGCTTTTTTTTTTTTTTTTTTGGACGGAATTTCACTCTTGTTGCCCAGGCTGGAGTGCAACGGCGTGATCTCGGCTCACCGCAACCTCCGCCTCCCGGGTTCAAGCGATTCCCATGCTTCAGCCTCCCGAGTAGCTGAGATTACAGGTATGCCCCACCACGCCTGGCTAATTTTGTATTTTTAGTAAAGATGGGGTTTCTCCATGTTGGTCACTATGGTCTCCAACTCCCGACCTCAGGTGATCCGCCTGCCTTGGCCTCCCAAAGTGCTGGGATTACAGGCGTGAGCCACTGCGCCCGGCTGATTTGACACAATCTTAACACAAATGGGAAACCTATTCTCAACTGTCTAATTCTCAAAAAATCTTCCAGAACTAGAGAAAAGCAACATTTTTTTATTCACAAAGGCTTACTGGATTGGGAGTCAAAGAGCTGAGGCTTGAGTTCCGGGACCCAAGTCAGTAATTGCTCAGCAAACTGCTCCTCTGCAGACTTTGGTTTTATCACCTAAGAAATGGGGACCTTCTTTTAAACCCCTACAGAGGAGGCAGGTTGAGAAACCCCATGGTGGACATGACCTCGTTGGTGCCAAGGCCAGTGTCACAGCCAGGACCCAAGTAGGACTCACCCTTCCTGTGCCGTCTCATGACCCTGTCCCCAGCTGCCCAACCATGCTGGCCAGGCAGCAGGACTGGCTTCTTCCTGGCTGTTTGTACACCCTCCACACATGGCAACTTCCTCTGCCTCTGTGCCCGTGCATGGACCTGGCACCAGTGTTCTGTCAGTGTTCCTGTCCTAAGGCTGGCCAAAATGCTCCCTGCAGAGAACCAGAAGTCTAGAGATTCAAGGTCTGCTCCCAGGAGGCTTGGTAATTTACTAGTTGTGTGGTCTGGAGCAATAAGCTTTTTCTTTCTGGGCCTCAATTTACCCATATGTAAATCTCAGGGCTCTGTACGACATTTTGAAAAACCACATTAAGATGACCAGCTTGGCCAGGAACGGTGGCTCACACCTGTAATCCCAGCACTTTGTGGGGTTGAGGTGGGAGGACCGCTTGAGCTCAGGAGTTTGAGACCAGCCTGGGCAACAGAGCAAGACTCTGTCTCTACAGAAAATAAAAAATTAGCCAGGCATGATGGCGCATGCCTGTAGACCCAGCTACTCAGGTGGCTGGGGTGGGAGGATTGCTTGAGCCCAGGAAGTTGAGGCTGCAGTGAGCCATGATCGCCAATGTGCTCCAGTCTGGGCAACAAGAGACCCTTTATCAACTGAAAAAAAGACGACCAGCTTGAAGGGGCTTCTCTTCCCTGGCTCCACCTGCTCTTTCCTTCTTTCTCCAAGGTTCTGTCTTCAACATCCAGGAGGATCCAGCCTTCATGGCTCTGCAGATACCTTCCCAGTGTTAGCATTATTATTACCTTGAAGATGGATATTTTCTCCCTCTCCCGAGTATCTCAAGATTTCTAGCAAGTAGTGGTCGTCTGGGAGTCAGAGACCTGTGTTCCTGTCCCAGCCTGCCATTTACAAACCATGTAGCCTTGGGCAGCCGGTGAAGGATTCAACCTGTTTTGTCAATCAGGGTTACTGTCTCTCAAGAAAGTTGGAAGGAAAAGGGATCAAACGAGAAAGTGCTTTGTGGCTGGGCATGGTGGCTCACCTGTAAGCCCAACATTTTGGGAGGCTGAGGCTGGAGGATCACTTGAGCCCAGGAGCTCGAGATCAGCCTGGGCAACATAGTAAGACTCCATCTCTACATTAAAAAAAAGGGCTACAGTGAGTCATGACCACTGCTGCACTCCAGCCTGGGAGACAGAGTGAGTCCCTGTCTCAAAAAAAAAAAAGAAAGTATTTTGTTAAAATGTACATCAGCTCAGACAACAGACTTGCATTTTCCTTCCTCTCTATTAGTGAAAAACAGAATTGGCCATCTAGCTGCAATAACACTGCTGTTGGGAATATCTAGGTTATCTAGAAATAGTGACCTATTTCCAGTGCTAATAAGGTGAGGGCAGTAGGTCTCAGGGTTTAATTTCCCACCCAAGAGTGTAAGGGATGAGTCACTAAGCACTGTCCTGTTATGTTTCAGGATCCCCTGTGGCCTTCTATGCCAGCTTTTCAGAAGGGACGGCTGCCCTGCAGACAGTGAAGTTCAACACTACATACATCAACGTTGGCAGCAGCTACTTCCCTGAACATGGCTACTTCCGAGCCCCTGAGCGTGGTGTCTACCTGTTTGCAGTGAGCGTTGAATTTGGCCCAGGGCCAGGCACCGGGCAGCTGGTGTTTGGAGGTCACCATCGGACTCCAGTATGTACCACTGGGCAGGGGAGTGGAAGCACAGCAACGGTCTTTGCCATGGCTGAGCTGCAGAAGGGTGAGCGAGTGTGGTTTGAGTTAACCCAGGGATCAATAACAAAGAGAAGCCTGCCGGGCACTGCATTTGGGGGCTTCCTGATGTTTAAGACCTGAACCCCAGCCCCGATCTGATCAGACATCATGGACTTGCCCAGCTCTCCTTGGCCTGGGGCTCTGGCCAGGGATGGGCTGGAGGTCATTCAGTTGGTCTGTCTCTTCCCTGGAAACCTTCTGCAAAGACAGTGTGGTGTACGTGGCCTCCTTCTAGCCGCACGGGGCTTGGCCATTTCTCCATGATGAGAAGGACTGGAATGCTTCTCCGGGCAGGACATGGTCCTAGGAAGCCTGAACCTTGGCTTGGCATGCCTTCTCGGACAGCACGGCCTGGGCTCCAACTCTTCGCCACACCCTGTATTCTACAACTTCTTTGGTGTTTTGCTCCTCCTGTGGTTGGAAACTTCTGTACAACACTTTAAACTTTTCTCTTGCTTCCTCTTCTCTTCTCCCTAATCGTATGATAGAAAGACATTCTTTCCCAGGAGGAATGTTTGTTTAAAATGGAGGCAACATTTTGGCCAACACTGGAAAGCACTAGAGGGCAATGGGATTAAACCAACCTGCTTGGTCTCTATTAGTCAGTAATGAAGACTTCAGCCTGGCCAACCAAGGGAAAGGAAATATCTTTAGTTTCAGTCATTCCTTGTACGATATGGTTTAGCTGTGCCCCCACCTAAAATATCATCTTGAATTGTAATCCCTATAATCCCCACACGTCAAGGAAGAGATCAGGTGGAGGTAATTGGATCTTGGGAGCGGTTCCCCCATGCTGTTCTTGTGATAGTGAGTTCTCATGAGATCTGATGATTTTATAAGTTTGATAGTTCCTCCTGTGTTCATTCTCCTTCCTGCCACCTTGTGAAGAAGGTGCCTTGGTTCCTCTTCACTGTCTGCCATGATTGTAAGTTTCCTGAGGCCTCCCCAGCCATGTGGAACAGTGAGTCAATTAAACCTCTTTCCTTTATAAATTATCCAGTCTTGGGCAGTTCTTTATAGCAGTGTGAAAATGGACTAATACACTTGTGTTTATCTGTAATTTAAATTTCATGTCTTTTTCTCCTTGCCTTACATAGGGTAAAGACCAAGAAATGCCAAATGTGAACTAAAATGTGTAGGGCCTTCACCTTTTTTACTTCCTCCAGTATCTTAGGACCATCGTAATTCTTGTTAGCATCTCTAACCAGGAGGCAGCTGAGGGAGGAGGGAAGGAAGACTGTAAAAATCCCGCTCACTAATGATCAACTTTGGAATAAAGTGATGCCCTTCAAATCTCTGCCTCATTTACTTCTGGAGGGAAAAAATAATTGGTAGAGTAGGTAAAAAAAATATGGGACAACGTGAAACTATGTGGGTAAATGTGACTGATTATTCCAGGCCCTGTTATGTAGAATGATTTCCGTTCATTTTACATAAAACACTCGGAAGCTTCCACACTAGGCAAAGACACTAATACTGGACTAGACAGTACAGCTCATAGCTGCAATTATTCCTGTAATATACCAGCATATGGTTTTCAAAAAATTTCAGATCCTATAGCAAACCGACCTGAGAAAACAGTCATCTAGCTATCAGAAACAAGGGTTTTTTTGGTATTAGGTACTCAAAATTTGTTGAATATAGTCTTCTCTATAAGAAAATCAGATTGCTGAGGCAGGAGAATCACTTGAACCCAGGAGGCGGAGGTTGCAGTGAGCTGAGATCGTGCCACTGCACTCCAGCCTGGGAGACAGAGCGAGACTCTGTCTCAAAAAAAAAAAAAAGAAAAAAAAAATCAGATTGGACTTCGTAGTGAGTTGCTTGTTGGTGTTAACAAGGTGCCAGCACTTCTCATTGTTTGCTAGGAGTCATTACTTCACTTGTTCCTCAGAATTTATTTAGCACTAAGTTTTGTGCACTCACTGTGCTAAAACATCGGTGTTAAAAGGAACAGTATGCCAGGCCACACTGCTAATGTTTGACATGGGGTAAATCACAACCTGTCTTGAACTTTGTCTTTAGTGTGAGGTGGTTGATCTTACAGCTCTAATTAGGTATTCCAGCATTCTTTTTTGAGATGGAGTCTTGCTCTGTCAGCCATGCTGGAGTGTAGTGGCGCAATCTCGGCTCACTACAACCTCTGCCTCCCGGGCTCAAGCAATTCTCCTGCCTCAGCCTCTCGAGTAACTGGGATTAGCGGCACCCACCACTATGCCTGGCTAATTTTTGTATTTTTAGTAGAGACAAGTTTTCACCATGTTGGCCAGGCTGGTCTCGAATTCCTGACCTCAAATGATCCTCCCGCCTCAGCCTCCCAAAATGCTGGAATTACAGGCGTGGGCCACCACGCCTGGCCTCTGGCATTTTATTATCTTAACCACAGGTTTAAATATCACCCACCCCCAGTGCAGCTGTCAGTTACCAAGACCAATTCTGCCCCAAGGCATGAAGCAGTTGGCCACGCCAGAACAAAGATTAGAAGCCCAGTAGCAGGTGGGCCTTGCTGCTGCAGACTGTGCTGTGTCTTCTTTCTGCTCAATCGTGCAGTGACTGGTCAGGCTCTGCTGGTAACAGTTGAGACATCAGGTAATGCAGTCTTATCCTTTGGAAGTTACCTCCCATAGTAAATGAAGTGAACTGATCCCTTCCGGAAGGGGTACATGTCATCCAACCCTCATATGGTTGGTCCTCTTTGAGAGGAAGGTTATACATGAACATGCTAACTCTGCCAACAGCATGGCTGTGTCACTCCAGAAGCTTCTGGGATAACTAGAGAAATAATGGTTCTTCTAGACAGGGTGTTTTCCATGCAACAAAACATATATGACTGCATTTCACAAAATCTTAACATCAAGTTTAAGGGCAAATTTTGTTTAAACGGTCCTACAATTAGGACCCCAGATTAGCAAGAATTCCGAAGTTCATCTGATACACTTCCTGTCTCCACCTGGGTGGAGGCTCCTTCTGACTGTACTGCAAGCAGACCCCCGTTACCCAGACCAGTGGTCAGCACCCTCACTGTGGCACCCAAAACAACACAACGGACGGAGCACACGGTGGTACCCGCAAACCTGATGTGGAAAAAATATTTTAAAATCCCCAAATTGGTGGCTCATGCCTGTAATCTCAGTACTTTGGAAGGCCGAGGCAGGCGGATCACCTGAGGTCAGGAGTTCAAGACCAGCCTGGCCAATGTGATGAAACCCCGTCTCTACTAAAAATACAAAAATTAGCCAGGCATGGTGGCGGGCGCTTGTAATCCCCACTACTCAGGAGGCTGAGGCAGGAGAATCACTTGAACCCGGGATGCAGAAGTTGCAATGAGCCGAGATCGAGCCATTGCTCTACAGCCTGCGCAACAAGAGCGAAACTCCACCTCAAAAAAAAAAAAAAAAAAAAAATCGCCAATTGGAAAATGAGATGGTACCATAAGTACATCAGGACATTTTAGTAATTCCTGAAAAATAGAAGGGATCAGGTCTGAAATGAAACAGCAACAAGAAATCATGACCTCAAACATGTGAGACTGCTGGGGAGATGGGAGTGCTTTGGGGGGAGCCCCAAACTCAAACCCAGCCCTTGAGACATGTCGGGGAGGCAAGGGTTGAAAAACTAACTATTGGGTACTATGTTCAGTATGTGGGTGATGGCATCATTCATACCACAAACCTTAGCATCACACAACATACCTAGGTAACAGACCTGTACATGTAGCCCCTGAATCTAAAATAAAAGTTGAAAACAAAAACAAAAACACACAAAAACCAACCCTAGAACAGTTCCACCATCACCACAAGGAAAAAAATAAACACATTCGGGGTCACTGTGTGTCAGAACTCCAGCCGTGCCGTCGGCTCTGAACCCCAGGTACACAGCAGCTGCTGGGCCTCTGGAAGCAGGGAGCCCCCATACCCTGACAAACACGCCCTTAACAAACCTGCAGGGGCCAATCCCAAGTTGTCTGCAGAAACCACAACATAATGCCAAAGTCACTCCTACTGTTAGATTTTATTTCAGAAGCAGTGTGAAGAGGCTACATAGCTCGTGACATGTTTCTTAGAACTCTCCTTTTCTCAGCCTCTGCACCCTCTGTTATGTCTTTAGCTCAAAAACGGAAAAGCTCTCCCCGCTGTAGCCTGAGCACCACCCTCCTTCCATCCCCTCCATCAAGAAAGCTCCCCAAACCTGGCTTGACGATGACTCAGCTCTCTTGGAGGGGGTAGTGGAGGTGGATGAATGCGGCAGGGAAAGCCAGAATCCTTCTGAGAAGGAAAGGGGAAATGAGGCCAGCATGGTGGCTCATGCCTGTAATCATAGCCCTTTGGGAGGCTGAGGCAGGAGGATCGCTTGAGGCCCAAAGTTTGAGGTTGAAGTGAGCTATGACTGTGCCACTGTACCCCAGCCTGGGTGACAGAATGAGACCCTATCTCAAACAAACAAAAAACCCAACCACACCAAAATAACAATTAGCAAAACTTCAGTAAGGTCTATAGATTATGGTATTGTTGGTCATTGCTATTGTATCAATGTGAACTTTCCTGGTTCTGATAATTGTACATAATTGGTTAAGTAATAGAACATCCCTGAAGTATTTAGGGATAAAGGGGTATTAGCTCTGTAATTTGCTTCTAATAGGTCAGAAAAAAATGTGTGCATACACGATACACAGACATTACAAACATTACAAGATGAGTCTCTGTGATTCCTGTACACACACACAGAATGACAAGGCAATTGTGCAATGTTAGCAGTTTATGAATCTGGGTGAAGGGTAAATGGCAGTCCTTATACTATTCATGAAACTTTAATGGAAGCCTGGAATCATTTCAAAATAAAACATTTAGCTGTTGAAATAAACTCAGATGGGCTGACAAAAGTAGAAGGTAGGATGAAACACAGGAGAAGCATAGTAACAATTATGGAAGAAACATCTAGGGGACCTGAGATTTGTTCTAGAAAGTTCTAGAAAGAGAAAAGGAAAAGAAAGAAAAAAGGGAAGAAACAAAAGAAATAATGGGAGAAAATTTCCCAGGTCTAAGAAAAGACCTCATTAGTACTAAGAAACAGAATGAATATATTTAGATATGGCCAGTTTCAACTTCCAACATCAAGAATAAAAAGAAAATTCTATTTCTTGAAAGTAAGTTACCCTGTATAACATGTCATTTATTAGATCCACATCAGACTTCTCACCGGCGACAAGGGATGCTAGAAGATCATGGAGTATCATCTTCAGAGTTAGATTCTATCTTCAGCCAAACTCCTAGCCAAGTATGAGGACAGGATCAAGTAATAAAAATTGCTTTTGAAACGTCTGATTAAAATCCCTCCCACAGCAGTGTAGGTCTTTCGGTGGAGACTTCCATTTTTTTATGTTTTTCAACATTGACCTGCATTTCAGTCATACAGTAGAGCAACAGATGTCATCATATGGATTCTAAATTGGCTTTTAAAAATGGCTCTTCCATTAAAGAAAAACAAGGGGGGCCCAACTTTTTCTTCACGTCACTTGAATATGTACATACATACATATATATATTTTTTTTTATTTTTTTATTTTTTTGAGAGATGGAGTCTTGCTCTGTTGCTCTGTTGCCCAGGCTGGAATGCAGTGGTGCGATCTCAGCTCACTGCAACCTCCACCTCCTGGGTTCAAGCTATTCTCCTGCCTCAGCTTCCCAAAGAACTGGGACTACAGGCGAGTACCACCACACCCAGCTAATTTTTGTACCTTAGAGACAGGGTTTCACTGTATGTTGGCCAGGCTGCTCCTGACTTCAGGTGGTCTGCCCGCCTCGGCCTCCCAAAGTGCTGGGACTAGAGGCGTGAGCCACTGCACCTGGCCGAAAATATTTTCAATATAAACATTCCATATTGATTTTCAGATGTTAACACTTTGAGCTTCCTGCATAACATTTAGAATGTGAGCCAGGCATGGTGGCATGGTCCCAGCTACTCAGGAGGCTAAGGTGGGAGGATGGCTTGAGATCAGGAGTTTGAGGCTACAGTGCATTATGATTGTGCCTGTGAACAGCCGCTGCACACTAGCCTGGGTGACAGTGCGAGACTGTCTCTAAAAAAGACAAAATTAGGATATAAGCACTGAGGTGGATGTAGGGACATTGAGAGATATGGAATTGACTTAGATTTCATTTGAACAAAGACCAAGAAGCTGCTAAGATTCAGAGGAGCAATAGGTTGATGGAATATGTGAATTAACAATTCCTATGTCAAAAGGAGATTATGGGCTGGGTGCAGTGGCTCACGCCTATAATCCCAGCACTCTGGAAGGCCAAGGTGGGCAGATCACCTGAGGTTGGGAGTTCGAGACCAGCCTGGCCAACATGGTAAACCCCATCTCTACTAAAAATACAAAATTAGCTGAGTGTGGTGGTGCACACCTGTAATCCCAATTTCTCAGGTGGCTGAGGCAGAAGAATTGCTTGAACCCGGGAGGCAGAGGTTGCAGTGAGCTGGGATCACCCCATTGTGCTCCAGCCTGGGTGACAGAGCAAGACTCCATCTAAAGAAAAAAAGATTATGAATGAACCTTTCAGCCCTAGTCCTTGCTCCCTTCCAAAAATATTTTTTATATGTGCCGTTGCACTTGAAATAAGCCGCCATCTGGATCCTAGCATCGAGGTGACTCTCCCACTTCTGCTTATACCAGCACTCACACATTTAAGTCTCCATGCCTGCAGTAGTGCCGCTGACAATAGGTGGCCTCTGCTCACTGCTGGCCACTTTCAGCGGATCATGCCCACCCAGTCAACACTGTATGCTCCGAGGGCTGAGCCAAGGCTGTGTAGGAGAGTGCACCTAACTTGATATAAGGATGACATGTCAGAAATGGTCAATATGCTACTACTATCAGCAGACAAATGTTTCTCCAAGTGAAGACTTAGTAACCGACTTAGCGTCTGCTTGAAACTATCTACAAGGATTAAACCTATTTTGGAAGAACAAGGATTAGACAATTGTTTCTTAATGTCTGCTCTATTAATAATATTAAAGAAACCGGCCAGGCGTGGTGGCTCACTCCTGTAATCCCAGGACTTTGGGAGGCTGAGGTAGGCAGATCACTTGAGGTCAGGAGTTCAAGACCAGCCTGCGCCAACATGGTGAAACCGCATCTTTACTAAAATACAAAAATTAGCCGGGTGTGGTGGTGCACACCTGTAATCCCAACTACTCGGGAGGCTGAGGCAGGAGAATCACTTGAACCCAGGAGGCAGAGGTTGCACTGAGCCAAGATCGCGCTACTGCACTCCACCCTGAGTGACTGAGCAAGACTGTCTCAAAAAAAAGATTGAAAAGAAACACTCAAATGTATATAGTGGTAATGTCTGGCAATAGAATTTTGAGTGATTTTTATTTGCTTTATTATTTCCTGTTGTTTCCCAAATTTTCTGCCATGAGTACATTTCCATAATCAGAAAACAATGTTTTGACCGGGCATGGTGGCTCATGCCTGTAATCTCAGCACTTTGGGAGGCCAAGGCAAGTGGGCCACCTGAGGTCGGGAGTTCGAGACCAGCCTGGTCAACATGGTGAAACCCTGTCTCTACTAAAAATACAAAAAATTAGCCAGGCATGGTGGCAAACACCTGTAGTTCCAGACTGGGGAGGCTGAGGCAGGAGAATTGCTTGAACCCAGGAGGCAAAGGTTGCAGTGAGCTGAGATCGTGCCATTGCACTCTAGCCTGGGCAACAAGAGCAAAACTCCGTCTCAAAAAAAAAAAAAAAGAAAACAATGTTTTGTCTTGTTTTTTAAAGGAAAAACCCCTGAACTGTGATAGGTTTAGAAGTTCTCTATCTCCACAAGGCGTGTACCTACCTGTGCTCCATACTGGGTTTCTGGTAGTTGAAGTGTACATCTCAGGAACATATGTATGTACACTAACTTAATTGTTATAAAAATCTCAACAGATGACTTTTGATGCACAATACCGTCTGAGTGTAGCATCACAAAACACATCACTAAAGTGTACTAAAATAAGGTTATTTACTTCAAAATGATACATTGGACATAATCTGTATATAGAACAAAGCAAGTAATGGTAAACTTAGTAAGGCACCTTTTAAACCCGATGCTGTACAAAATACATTTAGTGTGTTACATGTCAAAGACGAATCTATATTTTTGGTGTTTTACAATTGCCTGATAAAACTGCTTGCTTTTACCCTTCTTTCAATGCCTATGTACAGTTTTCCCTAATGAAGCAATAATGATATTTCCATCTTATACAATATATACTACATTTTAGTTTTTAAATGGGCCAGGACAAAGGTCACTAAAAGGGCTTAAATAATTCCACAGAAAACAGAATACAGAGCATAAGCTAAAATTACAATAGTTAATCCTTTACAAGAGCCATATTCACATACTTTCCTTACGGGACCATCATTACATGTGGCTTCACAGGATGCTGCGCTGGATTTTGGTTCTTAGGAACACACCTCCTCCCTGCAGTCTCCACTGTGACTCTCACAGCAGCACCGACGCAAGAGACGAGCTGTGGCACTGCTATTTCAACACCGGACTCCAAGTAAGTAATCAATATGACCACTTTTAAACACTACGAGGGCTATCATAATCTTCTGTTAAAATAAAAATCATTTCTGCTGTTGAAATGATTTTAGATATTTAGAAACATTTCAAAACAACATCTATGAAGTATGTTTATGAAAGCTGCCCTGGAATAAATTATTCAATATCAAATTTGATCCTGGGACAACTCAAAGATGCATGATTCTTTAAAAACTATAGTGCATTTTTGTTCTAAACAGAACAAAGCATCTGAAGAAAAGTACTGACTGTTAGAGTAAATCAAAATTTGGCACATCCTAGGAAAACAATTTTAAAAAACTATAGGTCACTTTCTAAGTTTAGAAACACTTCTGGACACTGGAAAGGCAATGTAAAATACTGATTAAAATAACTTTTGTGAAAATATTTCCAAAGAAATCGGATGCAAGTTTTATACATCAGAAACTTGTTCAGTAAGAAAGCACAGTAAAAGCTTAGAATAAACAAACTGAAGGAAACCCTAATATGCCTTTAATCCTACAGCTATTTGCCAGCATAAAGAGAATTCACAAGGAGAACTCTCTTTGAGGGTTAACTTTTCCTGTTTATAGTCAGGTAGTTTGGGTTGTTTGCTTTTATATTTTAATTATTTAAAGAGCTATCTGAATGAAGCTACACACTTTAAAAACACTAAATTACAAGTGGGACCAAATAATGGCTTCCAAGGTTTTACAAATTTACTAACTATGGTACTACATAATACTTCTTCTTGCTGGCCTATCATATTCTTCAAATATTTCACTTACTCGACGAGCTTCAAATTTAAGAATAAGAGTGGAAAGGAGAGACAAAAACTAAGTTTAATGCAACATTTTTGTTTTTTGTTATTTGTTTGAGATGGAGTTTCGCTCTTTTGCCCAGGCTGGAGTGCAGTGGCACGATCTTGGCTCACTGCAACTTCAACCTTCTGGTTTCAAGCGATTCTCCTGCTTCAGCCTCCCGAGTAGCTGGGATTACAGGCACCCGCCACCATGCCTGGCTGAGTTTTTTATTTTTAGTAGAGATGGGGTTTCACCATGTTGGCCAAGCTAGTCTTGAACTCCTGACCTTGTGATCCACACGCCTGGCCCCATTTTTAGATTAAGATTCCAAAGATGGCAGCATTTGCTTTTTAAAGAACATGTTATACTAGAAAATGTTTTTTACTGAGCAAGTTTCTAAGATTAACTCTTGATATCACTTTTACTAGACCAAATTAATTTTAAAAAACCGTAATAGTGGCCTCATATACTGGCTGTAATTTTTTGCTTCCACATACCATTTGTACATTTGCAATAAACTTTGCCTGTCTTTATATTTTTATTAAGATGACAAATGACTTTAAAGATTTATGGTATCAAGTCAAAAGTAAACCAAGATTTAAGTAAATTGGGTGTTCTAAGTGCAATCATATCATACGGAAACTCAGATTAAAATATTTGTATTTCTCAGTATACATACGGGGAAAAATTCTGAAAAAGCAAGTTATTGGGTATTATCCATATGCAAATTTACTTATCTTGATGAACACTTCAGACTTTAATTATGGTAGATGAAACTTATTAATCAAAATGGTTAAGGCAAGTTTCAAATTTGTGAAATTTGATGTGCAGACAAATTTGTAAGTTTTAACCTTAAATGACAGTCAAATTTTGGTAATGGGTAGACATATGCTGATTTCCTGCCGTTTAATTTAAACCTTTTTGATGATGTTGTGATATAATCACATTTATTTTATGTTATAATCAAATAAAACTATCTCACTTGATGTACTCATGAGTTGTTTGCTCAGAATAGATTAATATTTAAAAGGCATTAAAGAAGTATAAGTTTATGTAAACCAGATTTCTTGAGATAACAAGGCATCTATAAAATATGAACCATTTTATTGAAGAACAGTTTTACAGTGTAGCTACAGATACTGACTAGATACTAAATATTTCTGCCTGATTTTTCATTGTCTTCACAAGTTAGGGAACAGAAATCAAAAAACCAAAAATCTCAAATGATTTAGATGTCCAAAACATATTTAACAGTTGATAAATTTATAACAGCTCTGACATATAAATTTCTAATTAGAGAATCCTTTCATTTGAAAAAATTGAGATGATATTACCCTAATGAAGTTTTTGGCTGAAGTTAACAAAGTCCTGGATTTGATATATTACTTTGAATGCATTAATTCTGAAAATTCATATTTAGTTCTACTTTATAACATTTCTTCTCTTAAGGATGGGATGTGAGGTACACATGAGCTGGTTTCTACAGTATGAATGTATGTACATATATAAAGTATGGTTGTAAAGGAGTGGGTGATTTGCAAATAAAGCACATTATACACAAAATATAAATAACTTCCCTTTTAAAAGTTGCTGAGAATAAAGAATACAGAACACGGTTATAGGCACTTACATTGCTATCAAATGCAGGAATTCACTTCAATAAGAAGTGCTTTCTTTGTAAGCATGGTTCATGGCATTAGAAGCTCCAACTTTGGAGAGGATGCTTTCCATGACAAAAATAATAACCACAAAAAAATGGTGATTGAAGGAAAACAATCCAAATTTACAGATGCTTTAAACTTCTTTTGGCCTTGGCATCAGCTTTCATGTTAAAAAATAAAGCTGGTGGGGAAGCTATCTCACTTGCAAGGTAAATGGCTTGTATGAGATTGGCGAATCTTGGTCAGATATTGCATTTTTAAAGCACAAAACCACCGGCCACCAATATCTTCTTGTGCATGCATATAAATTATTTTCTTCTAATTCAAATGGCAGCAGAGGAATCCTGGCGTGCATGTGCATGGAGACACACACACATCACTAAGGAGGCAGGACAAACTATCATAAACTAAGCAGTATCCCAAACACATCATCATCTATAGGCTGTTTTACAAAGGTAGAATACAAACGAACTGAATGTCTCAGGTAAAAGGCAAAGTCTATTTCTCCATCTCTGCTACACTCATTTATCTTCTTAAGGCTTTCACAGAAAGCACCATTTTATGAACAGGCAATTCAGTACCCAGAGCTTGACTGGAGACACTAATCAGGATTGAAGTCTTGATGCAGTTCATAAAAACCCATTTAAAAAAAGGCATCAAAAACCACATTTAAAATAAAGCTGTCCATATATAAAGAATGAAGTGTTTAGAAGTTCCCAGCTTGTATTCTAATAAGAGTACTGAAAGGTTTAATATTAGCAGCCTGTGAACACGTAGTGAAGAAAGAGTCTGAGAACCACGTTAACATCCTTATTCCACTCTAATTCCACCCATGCCATGGGTAAAAACAGTTCTTGCAGTCTAGAGTTTCTCCTCCGATGGTTTAACCGTCAGATTTTTACATCTTGGGATTCAACCATCTTGGCAAGCGTCTTCTTAATTCTCAATGCTGTGAGTCTGGAGGCTGGATTGTGGGCCCAGCATTCTGACATTAGCTTCAAAACTGCTCGTAGACACTGAAAAGTAAAGAGATGTTTAGTGAGCAGAGAATATCTTTGGTGGCATTTACCAATCACTTCTTCAGGGGACTGAGTTCCACTCACTTCATCACTGTTCCACCGATTAGACACAATTGGCCGCAAACGTTTGACACACACAACCTCACGCATATCTTCGTATGACGGATCACTCGGTACCATGTTGTAATATGGCAATTGGTACTCTTCCACGATCCCTATAAGGGAGTGAGAAAACACGGGCACAAAAATGGTTGCTGGACAAAATATACCAATCTAGTAAGCATCTTTTGCTAAACTATGGAACTAAAACGGATTCTTACACAAGAAAAAATACAGACACGATGATTCACTCTTAATAGTAGATGTATGTTTTTCTCTTATTTATGTCCAACTATTTTCTCTACCTCCACCAGGGATGTCATCACAACTGTGATAGAGTCCATCAACAAAGGGCATATCAATCTTCCTTAAAAAAAAAAAATAAGCAAGGCGAAATCAGCCATTTACCCTAAAGTATAATTATTTACTTATATGGTTGTTCCTACTAATGAATAGTTTTTATTATTTTGTTTCATTTTGCTCTGCAGTAGAAAGACTTATGAGGTGCAGATAAGGGTTCACACAGCAGGCCTGAGACCTTCCCTTAGAAAAGGCGGCTTGCAAGGTTTGGCCTTGGCCAGTGCCTGGGTACACAAATGGTAAACAGTTCCCTAAATGGATATAAAACTTCCCGGAAACGGTGAGGGTGACTCACCACTCCTGGGCTGCTTGTGCAAACAATGTGGTGTGTACTGCACGTCTGCTTTCCTGCTGGAATTCTGGTACATGCCAGGCACAGGATACCTATGTGACCAGCCTCCAGTAAAATCTCTGGGTGCCAAGTCTCTAAGGAGCTTTCCCAAATGAGAACACTTTGTATGTGTTGTCACAACTCGTAGGAGGAATGAAGCACACCCTGACTCCACTGGTACAGCACCCCGGGAAGCCTCGCCTGGTTTTCTAAACTTGGCTGATTTTGATTTGTATCCTTTCACTGGGATAAAAGTTAGCCATTGGGACAACCACATGCCAAGTCCTGTGGTCCTTCAAGTGAAATCACACAACCTGGGGGCGGTCTTGGGGACTCTGACGTATGTGACATCTAAATTATGTAACTGCCAGCAATTGCACTCCTAGGTGTATACCCAAAAGAAAGGAAATCAGCTAACCGAAGAGATACCTGCACCCTCATGTTTGCTGCAGCACTGTTCACAATAGCCAAGATGTGGAAGCAACCTAAGTGACCATCAACAGATGAACAGATCAAGAAAATTTGGCACCTACACACAATGGAGTATTATTCAGCCAGAAAAAAGAATGAGATTCTGTCTTCTGAAATAACATGGAGGAAATGGATGTCATAACATTAAGTAAAATAAGCCAAGCACAGAAAGACAAACTTCACATGTTCTCACTTACTTGTGAGATCTAAAAATCAAAATGACTGAACTCATGGAGATAGAGAACAGAAGGATGGTTACCAGAGGTTGGGAAGGGTAGCAGCGGATCGGGGGGGATGTTTAATGAGCAGAAACAAAATAGAAGAATGAATATGTATTTGGTATTTGATAGCACAACGGTGGGGGGGAGACTACAGTTAGTAATAATTTAATTGTACACTTAAAAATAACTCAAGGAGTATAACTACTTGGTGAAACAAAGGATAAATGTCTGAAGGGACAGATACCCAATTCTCCAAGATGTGATTATTACACACGGCATGCCTGTATCAAAATAGCTCCTTATCCAATAATATATACACCTACTATGTGCCCACAAAAATTAAAAAATAAAAAGTTATATAACTGGAGCTGTTATTTTTTAAATGATGGGTAAATAAACATAATCAGAAACTACTCAAACTCCTACCTCCTGTGATACAACGACGAGCCATCTCCCAAATGATCAGGCCGAAGCTGTAGATGTCAGCCATGATGTACGGCTGGAAGTGGTTTTTATTCAGGCTTTCGTCCAGCACTTCTGGAGCCATGTAGCGTTTGGTGCCCACCCTGGTATTCAAGGGCACATCAACTTCATTTGTGTCGCTGAAACAAAAGAAAGCCAAGGTCCAAGTTGAGGGCCAAGAATAAAATAGTTTATCTTGTATTTTTGTCCTATTTTATAAAAGCTTCTTTTTCTCCTTGGGGCCAGATGTATTGTGGAATTTAGCATTTTTCAGATTTTTCTTTAAATACATGCTACATACTACACGACATCCTCGGCAGAATTGGGGCAGCACTCTTAATCCAACTCAGTACTCAGTACTGTGTCTACAGCAAAACACTAAGTGCGATAATCCTCCTCAACTGGATAAGGGCAATACACACCTCACATCCATTCAGGTCAGGTTTTGTCACTAAATAAGTTTGGTGTCTAAGAAAGAGGACAACACTGAATATAAGATAAAGTAAAGCCAGGCACGGTTGCTCATGCCTGTAATCTCAGCACTTTGAGAGGCCAAGGCGGGCGGATCACCTGAGGTCAGGTGTTCAAGATCAGCCTGGCCAACATGGTGAAACACTGTCTCTACTAAAAATACAAAAGTTAACTGGGGTGCTGGCACATGACTATAATTCCAGCTACTTGGGGGGCTGAAGCACGAAAATTACTTGAACCTGGGAGGTAGAGACTGCAGTGAGCCGAGACCATGCCACTGCACTCCAGCCTGGGCAACAGAGTGAGAATCTGTCTCAAAAAAAAACAAAAGAAAAGAAAAGAAAAAAAAAAGATAAAGTAGTAGATAATTATGTCTGAGAAGTGGTGAATATGAAAATACAAGAGGAATCATTTGCTTTTACCACTCTCGTATGATACACGAAGGCTTTGTGACATAGGATTACATTTTCTTCTTTATGGGTCCCATCAACACAGTTCTGTTGTTAGCAATGTTTACATGATCATACTGACAATTAGTAATAATTACTCTAAAGCAGTGATCAATATAATGAGTTGTATTTTCTTATAGCATCTGATAAATATCTGAGCCAACAAATACTACACTGACTCAGAACACTGTAACAGATTTAAATGTCTCTTACAGTTGTTTTAAAGACTGGTACTTTTATATTATAGCCTAAAATGAATACTGAAATGTAAAGCAGCCACTCCATTCTAGAATTACAAGATTAAAATGGTTTCAAAGGTTTCCTAAAAATTTGTAATTTCTAACACTTACATTTGTTTTAAAATACTGACACCATCAAGTGTTGACAGAAAAATGACATCTTTATCTCTACTGCTTACAGGTGTGTAAACTGAGGCACACTCCTGAAAGAAGTAATATGCAACATACCATAATTTAATATGTATAAACTCACTGCCTCAGCAGGCCCTTCTCTAGGAATCCATCATGAAGAAATGCTTGTACAAGTGCACAGGGATCAAATATATAATATATGGTTAAAATACCACAATGTTCATTAAAAAACTTTTTCATAATCAACTGAAGACACCTTTAATGTTCATCAGTTGGGTCTTAAGAATAAACTACAGTACCTCCACATATGGAAAACTCTGTATCTGTTAAAAAGAATGAAGTAGATTTACATCAGCTGAAACGGAAGGACAGCTAAGACTATATGACTCACACCTGTAATCCCAGCACTTTGGGAGGATCAGCTGAGCCTAGGAGTTTGAGACCAGCCTAGGCAACACAGTGAGACCCCATCTCCACAAAAAATAAAAACGTTAGCTAGGTGTGGCAGTGCATGCCTGTAGTCCCAGCTACTCAGGAGGCTGAGGTGGGAGGATTGCTTGAGCCCATGAGGTCGAGGTTGCAGTGAGCTAAGATCACACTACCATATTCCAGCCTGGGCAACTGAGTGAGACACTGTCTTAAAAAAAAAAAAAAAAGCTATATATATATATATATCAAGAATTATGTATAGGAGGAGTAGGACACAATTTTTGTAAAAAGAACAAAATCCCCCCAACTATACATTTATGTAACTAAAAACGAGCATATGCACATTTTTAGAATTCCATTATCTTGAATACAAATAGGGAAATATCTTTTGGAGATTAAAATAATTTCAAAACAGTGGGGCAAAGAACCACTCACCTGTTGAATTTAACAGCAAGGCCCAGGTCAGCAATGCAGCAACTCCCATTTTTCTTGATGAGGATGTTTTTGCTCTTTAGGTCTCGATGAGCAATTGCGGGCTTTCCTTGGGTGCCATAAATTTCTGTGTGCAGGTGGCACAGACCACAGGCAGCTGAATAAGCCAATTTAAGCAGGGCTCTGGTGTCCAGTGTAGCACATTTCAGGAAGTCATAGAGAGATCCATTTTCATGGTAATCAGTAATCAAATAGAGCTGAGTCCAGGAACCTGTACCTTTAATGTCTGCCGCTATGAAACCTGTCCAGTTGATGAGTTTAAAAGGTTAGTTATCATCAGAGATGGCTAGGGAGAAGTAATGCTCATTCTGGATACCAAGAAAAACTTAGGTATCATGTGCAGATAGTGAAACTTTAATTTGCCTGACACCAAGTCGTGAATGTGTTACTAAAAATTTTATTTCTACATTTACACATATAACTGTACTTCTACAATAAATTTATTATAATCTTAATAATCATGAAAGTGATAATATGATTAAGAAAAAGATCATATATGCCAGGCGTGGTGGCTCACACCTGTAGCACTTTGGGAGGCCGAGGCGGGAGGATCACTTGAGGTCAGGAGCTCGAGACCAGCCTGGCCAACATGGCAAAACCCCGTCTCTACTAAATATACAAAAATTAGCTGGGCATGGTGGCACGTGCCTGTAGTCCTGGCTACTCTGCAGGCTGAGGCAAGAGAATCATTTGAATCTGGCGGCAGAGGTTGCAGTGAGCCAAGACAGCGCCACTGCACTCCAGCCCGAGCGACAGAATGAGACTGTCTCAAAAAAAAAAAACAAAAAAAGAAAAGAAAAAAAGATCACATGTTATACAAATAACCTGGAGAATATTATCAACCTACATGATTCTCTAGTGGAAAAGGCTCTCAATTTCAAAGCAAAAAGTGGACACTTTAATAAAATTAAGAATGTTCAACTAAGAGCTCCTAATTAAGCCAACTCCCATTTGCCCATCAGTGACTCATCACAGCTGCCTTTTCAGTCTGGCTCCTTGACTGCCAGGTCCACAGTCTGCTCTTTTCCTTTCTCTCCTACCCTCTTCCCTCCAGAAAAAGGTCAGTGAACGCTATGCACTGAGCTGAACAGTGCTCCCCGACAAAATTCACGTCTAAAATCCATGTCATCTATAAACATGACCTTATTTGGAAAGAAGGTCTTTGCAGATGTAATCAAGTTAAGATGACTCATACAGGATTAGGGTGGGCCCGAATTCAATGGCTGGTGATGTTATAAGGTCGAAATGTGGACCCAGGCACCCAGGGAGAAGGCCACCTGATGACAGAAATGGAGACTAGAGTGTTGTCTATACTAAGCCAAGGAACACCAAAAATTCCTGGCAACCACTGGTAGCCAGAGTATTCAGAGACACAACAGCTCTGCCAACACCTTGGTTTTAAACTTTTGGCCTCGAAAATTGTGAGTGAATACGTTTTGGAGGTTGAAGCCACCCAGTTTGTGGTAATTGATACAGTAGCCCTAGGAAACTAATACAATTGCCTGCTTGGCAACATGCTATGTGCTCTCCAAATTAAAGGGAGGAAAACAGGAGGTGAAGGGAAAAGAAAACTCAGGATAGCCAGGTCGGCTTATGTACCTGACTGACCAGCTCATACCTGAATTACTTTGCTATTGTGTAAATGTGGAAATGGGGGGAAACACACATTAAACACAGAACGTACAATGAAACTGCATGTTGGGCTGTTGAGCTTATTAAAGGGAAAAGGCATATATGTTAATATTACCCTAAATCACTGCTTAAATTATCTATAAAAGACTGGGTTTTCATTACTATGGGAGTAAGTCCAATAAACTAGTATTATTTTCCATTTGAAACTCACTGCTGTTTCTTCAGCTGGTTAGTAAAGAAAGAGCTTGGTTGGCATTCCAGACTATGTTTTATTTAAACCATGGATTCTACTAGGTTTCCTTTAGCCAAATGTATATAGTTGAACTCACACGTTTTCAAAGCACATATGGAGGCTTCCACCTGTACCCCACTAACCTTGTCAAACATGAAATTGACTGAATCAGTGTGTACTCACCAAGTATGTTTTCATGGCGCATTAGCACAGTTTGGTAGATTTCTGTTTCTCGAAACCAGCTGGCTTCTTCAGTGGTAAAGAATACTTTCACTGCCACTTTTTCGCCACGCCATTTACCCATCCATACTTCTCCATATCGGCCTTTACCAACTTGCCGGACCATCTGAATCTGTTTGGCAATAGTTCGCTGAACCTTTATAGAAAAAAGTAAAAGGTTTGAGCTCTTGATGAAAGAAACCCATTGGCCGGGCTCGGTGGCTCACGCCTGTAATCCCAGCACTTTGGGAGGCCGAGGTGGGCAGATCACGAGGTCAGGAGATCGAGACCATGGTGAAACCCCATCTCTACTAAAAAATACAAAAAATTAGCCGGGCGCAGTGGCTGGCTGCCTGTAGTCCCAGCTACTCGGGAGGCTGAGGCAGGAGAATGGCATGAACCCGGGAGGCGGAGCTTGCAGTGAGCCGAGATTGCGCCACTGCACTCCAGCCTGGACGACAGAGCAAGACTCCGTCTCAAAAAACAAAACAAAAAAAAAAACAAAGAAACCCATTAAGATTGGCAAAGGGGTGGTCCATCTCATCAAAAAGCACGGTATACCCAACCAACTCCAGTTAAAAACTTATAATGTACTTTTTTTTTTTTTTTTTTTTTTGAGATGGAGTCTCGCCCTGTCGCCCAGGATGGAGTGCAGTGGCGTGATCTTGGCTCACTGCAACCTTCACCTTCTAGATTCAGGTGATTCTCCTGCCTCAGACTCCCAAGTAGCTGGGATTACAGGCACCCACCACCATGCCCAGCTAATTCTTTTGTATTTTTAGTAGAGATGGGGTTTAGCCATGTTGACCAGGCTGGTCTTGAACTCCTGACCTCCGGTGATCCGACCCCCCCTCGGCCTCCCAAAATGCTGGGATTACAGGCGTGAGCCACCATGCCCAGCCATAATGTACTTTAATGTATGAAACAATGTACAATGTATTCTGAAATCATAAACAGGTTATTCAAAGTGGCTGTTTGCAAAAATGGTCGTAATAATTACCCTCCCAGTGCACACAGTCGTGGGTAGTCTTGGTCCGCACTCAGGGCTTAGGCCACATGACTTGCTTTGGATAAAAGAACAACAGCGAACATGATGCAAGCAAAGACCTGACAAATGTTTGTGGACTGGGGCTTGCCCCTTCCTGCTGCTTTGGGAACCCTGTGACCAAAAAATAATGGCAGCATGAACTGTCGGCCACGGGTGTGAACTACACCACCTAGCTCTAGCTGAGCAAGTCCAACAAATGAACTGCCCCACAGACTCACAGAATGGGAAATAATGTTTGCTGCTCCATGGCACTAAGTTTTGGGGTGGTTTATTACGCAGCGAAGTCCAAATGACAGTTAAAGATCTTAAAAATCCCATCTATAAGACCCTGCCTAATCTGGCCTGGCCCCATTATTCGCTTTGACCACCCACCCACAAACCTCTTGTTTGACTTATCTCAACTTTAAGAATTCACTCAAACTCATTCCTGTCTCTCGGTTTTTTTGAATGTCCAGTTCCCTTAAGAGTGCTATTTTCTCCCTTAAACACCTTCATAGCACACAAAACCTCTCAGTTGTTGCACTTAACACAATCATAACTTTATTCTTATTTACATATATATTTGCTTGAACTCCATCCCCTGCTCACAGAATATAGGTATTTATTTGGGACAATATCAGAAGTACTTTAATATTTGTTAAATAAAAGATGTACATGGATTGTTACCTTTCATTTTCAGAAGCATTAGTGATCATTCTAAATTAAAAAGAACATTATGTTCCAAGTTGGAAATGCTTCTAAAATGGACTAGATTTAGTGCAAAGCTAAAGTGACTTTATGTATCATTTATTATAGAACACTTTTGTAAATTTTGTTCTGTTTTTTTGAGACAGAGTCTCGCTCTGTTGCCCAGGCTGGAGTGCGGCGGCCAATCTCAGCTCACTGCAACTTCTGCCACCCCAGTTCAAACGATTTCCTGCCTCAGCCTCCCGAGTAGCTGGGATTACAGGCATCTGCCACCACGTCCAGCTAATTTTTGTATTTTTAGCAGAGACAGGGTTTCACCATGTTGGCCAGGCTGGTCTCGAACTTCTGACTTCAAGTGATCTGCCTGCCTCAGCCTGTAAGTTTTTAAGATTATTGAGGTATAATTTATATAAAATGTACCCTTTTTGAGAAAAGTGCAACAAGCCTTGGACAAATCTATATCACATAATCACCAATACCACAATTAAGATACAGAATATTTTAATCACGTAAAAAAATTCTCACTTTTTGGCCGGGCATGGTGGCTCACGCCTGTAATCCCAGCACTTTGGGAGGCCAAGGCAGGTGGATCACCTGAGGTCAGGAGTTCAAGACCAGCCTGGCCAACATGGTGAAACCCTGTCTCTACTAAAAAAAATATAAAAATTAGCTGGGCATGGTGGTGCATGCCTTAATCCCAGCTACTTGGGAGGCTGAGGTAGGAGAATCACTTTTGTGTAGCCTTTTGTGTCTGGCTTCTTTCATGTAGCATAAAATACTTTTGAAATTCACCCACTGTTGCTGCTACATGTGTTAGAAGTTGTTCCTTTTTACTGATGAGTAGTATTCCACTGTATGAATGTACCAGCATTTGTTTATTCATTTAGCAATTCATGAGCTTTGGGGTTGTTTCCAGTTTATGTCTATTAAAAATAAAACTGCTATAAACATTCACATTCAGGCCTCTGGTGTGGACAAGTTTTCATATCTCTTGGGTAAATAATTAGCAGAAGGATTGCTTCATTGTACGGAAAGTATGCCCTCAACTTTCCAGACAATTGTCAAACTGTTTTTCAAAATAGCCATACCATTTTGCACTCCAACCAGCAATGTATGAGATTTCTAGTTGATCTACATCTTTGTCACCGCTTAATATTGTCAGTCTTAGCTATACTAGTGGATGTGCAGTAGTATCTTACTGTGTTTAATTTGTACATCCCTGTTGACGCTGAGCATCTTTTCATGTGCTTGTTTGCCATTCTTATATCTTCTCTGGGGAAGTGTCTGTTCAAATCTTTTGTCCATTTTAAAAAAAAAATTGGGTTGTCTTATTATTGAGTTGCAGAAGGTCTTTATATATTTTGCACAAAAACCCTGTATCAGATCCGCTTTGCCAATCTGTGACTTGTCTTCTCATTTTTTTTTTTTTTTTTTTTTTTTTTAAGATGGTGTCGCACACCATTGCCCAGGCTGGAGTGCAGTGGCGCGATCTTGGCTCACTGCAAGCTCCGCCTCCCGGGTTCACACCATTCTCCTGCCTCAGCCTCCCGAGTAGCTGGGACTACAGGCACCTGCCACCATGCCTGGCCAATTTTTTGAATTTTTAGTAGAGATGGGGTTTCACCGTGTTAGCCAGGATTGTCTCAATCTTCTGACCTCGTGATCCACTCGCCACGGCCTCCCAAAGTGCTGGGATTACAGGCGTGAGCCACCGCGCCTGGCCGTCTTCTCAATTTCTTAACAGTGTCTTCTAAATAGCAGAAGTTCTAAATTTTGATAAAGCCTGATTTATCATTAAAAAAATGATTTGTGTTTTTTATGTACTGAAGAAGTCTGCCCAAGGTCACAATAATTTTTTCGGACATTTCCTTTTAGAGGTTTTATACTTCAACTTTTACATTTAGGTCTATGCTACATTTCAAGTTAATTTTGTATACAGAGTGAGGAGGTAAGGGCTGAGATTAACTTTTTGGTAAATGGATTCCTGATTTTTCCTGCACCATCTGTTAAATGGACTGCCTTTTTCCAATTGAATTACTTGGGCATCTTTTTTTTTTTTTTTAAATCAATTAACCATATTAAGTGCATGTTCCTTTCTAAACTCCATAATCTGTTCCATTCATCAATACATCTATCCTTATGCCAGTACCAAATTGCAATCATTGTTGAGTTTTACGGTAAGTCCAGAAATCAGGTAGTGATTCCTCTTTGTTCTTCTACTTCGAAATTATTTTGGCTCTTCTAGTCCTTTGCATTTCCATATAAATGTTACAATATACATCAATTTCTATAAAAGTTTGCTCTGATTTTCATTTGGATTCAAATGAAATTACACACCAATTTGAGGAAAACTGAAATCTTAATACTGACTCCTCAGATTTATAAACATCTCTACTTATTTAGGGCTTTATTAATTTCTTTCAGCAATGTTTTATAATTTTCAGTGTGCAGGGCTTGCATAAATTGTTAGGCTTATTCTAAATATTTCATGGTTTTTGATGCTATTTTAAATACTGTTTTTATCATTTCCTAATTGTTTGTTGCTAGTGCATATAAATTCAGTGATATTTGTACAATGACTCTGTATTCTGTAACCTGATAAAGTCATTTACTGGCTGCAGTAGTTTTATTGTACTATTCTTGGGATTTTCTACATAAACAACCATGTTGTCTGCCTATGAAGGCAGTTTGACTTTTACCTTTCCAATTCAATTAGAGTTATTTAATAAGATGAATTTTAAAATTAGAGATCAGGGTGGGTGCGGTGGTTCACGCCTGTAATCCCAGCACTTTAGGAGCCAAGGTGGGAGGATCACTTGAGGCCAGGAGTTCGAGACCAACCTGGCCAACATGGAGAAACCCCATCCCTCCAAAAAAAAAAAAAAAAAAAAAAATTAGCCAGGCATGGTGGTGCATCTGGTAATTCCAGCTACTTCAGAGGCTGAGACGGGAATTGCTTGAACTTGGGAAGCAGGGGTTGCAGTGAGCCGAGACTGGGCCACTGCACTCCAGCCTGGGTGACAGAAGACAGACGATCTCAATACACTTAAAATAAAATAAAGTAAAATAAAATAAAATAAGAGATCAGTTTCTTTCAACTAATACAATTAAAAACCAAAACCTATCTGGATATCTAGTGTTCATAATACAGGTCCTCTCAAATAAGAGTTCCTTCAACCCAAAAATCTGAGTATTTCCATATATAAATGAACCTGCTGGGATTATTTTTTTCCCCTGATACCAAGAATCAGTCCAAATTTGTTGGAATTTATTTGTAATTCCCTTTAAAATTATTTTTTATTGAACTATGTTTTGGTAGTAGTATACTGAGAGAAGCATCCTTTCTATCTGTTGAAACTTTATTTCAAAATCTGAGATAGTTACAGTTCCCTCAATCAATCAGTTTAAACTTATAGATGCAAGGAATCTTATACCTGATTCCTCTTTAAGTTGGCTGGTAAAATGCTTAGAGCAAAACTTGTGAGCTAACTCTTGCCTTTCGTATAGGACTTCGTGATCTAACTTCCCCCGCCTTTCTCTGTAGGACTTGGTTCCTAACTTTGTTTATAGCTCTATCTTACTTGCCTATTCTATTTTTCTTGGTTCATATTTCTTATTTTTAACTAATTTCACCTTTGCAATACTGCATACCTCTTTCTAAATAAGGAGAAAAAAATGTGTCCACTATTGTTCCCTGATCTGCAATAATTATACTGTCCACCATCATGAGGACACATTCTAAATCAACACACCATTCATGTTTATAGGAACGCTTAACTTACCAATAAAGGTAGTCCAGACCCACTACCAGAACTTTGTGACTGGTCAATAAGGTCTTTTAGTGATTCTCCAACTGGAATAAATGCTTCATCCTGTTCCAAATCACGATTGTAACGACGTCTGCTTGAGATGCTCTTGCAATAATGCCTTTTAAAAAAGCAGAAAACAATCTACATTAAAAATGAGAAACTGTAAAACCCTAAGAAAAACCTTGAGGTTCTCTATACCGTTATCCTTCCCTCAGACAGAATCCTATCCAAATTAGTCTTATCATTGGATAATATATCCTGTCAAATACATCTAGAAATGGAGTTCAGAGTTCTATGTATGATGTTAAAATGGAAAGATGTCTATAGTGTATTGGCATGTAAAAAGACACTATCAGAATCAGATGTGAAGTGTCATCCTAGCTATAAAAAAATACAACTTCAAATAATCACAATATACATTTCCTTACATTCCAACCCAAACCTCGAAGTCATATTTTCAGACCTTTGCCAACTTGATAGATATGAAGCAATGCCTTCTTTTAATATGCTTTCCTCTGGTTACTAGCAAAATTGAATTTTTTTCCACAGTTCAGCTTTTTTTTTTTTTTTCTGTGAACTGCCTATTCATATTTTTAACAAATACTTTTTTTTTTAGATAGAATCTAGCTCTGTTGCCCAGGCTGGAATGCAGTGGTACGATCTCAGCTGACTGCAACCTCTGCCTCCCAGGCTCAAGCGATCTTCCCACCTCAGCCTCCTGAGTAGCTGGGACTACACGTACGTGCCACCATGCCTAGCTAATTTTTTTTTGTATTTTTAGTAGAGATGGGGTTTTGCTATGTTGCCCAGGATGGTCTCAAACTCCTGAGCTCAAGCGATCTGCCATGTTGGCCTCCCAAAGTGCTGAGATTACAGGCGTGAGACACTGTGACTGACCAATCTATTTGTGTTTATTGCACATTATTCAATTGAAGTGTTCCCTGAACTCTTCTCCTCATCGCTTTGTAGGCGTTCATTATATAATCTGTACATCAAATGTTGACAATTGTGTTTCAACAATCTTCTCAGTCCGTGATTATCACAGCATTCTCTTTATGGCATTTTTATGTCAGTTTTAAAATTTTAGTGTAGACAAATTAGTTCATCTTTACTCTTTTTGACATATGCTTTTGTCTCTTAAGACAACCTTCCAATCCTAATGTCAATAAATACGTTCTCAAGGTTTTTTTTGTTTTGTTTTTTTTGAGACAGGGTCTCACTCTGTCACCCAGGCTAGAATGTAGTGGCATGATCTCAGCTCACTGCAGCTTCAACCTCCTGGGCTTAAGTGATCCTCCCACCTCATCCTCCCAAGTGGCTGGGACTACCGGTATGTTCCACTATGCCTGGCTAATTTTTGTATTTTTCATAGAGATGAGGTTTCACCATGTTGCCCAGGCTGGTCTCAAACTCCTGGGATAGGGAGTTGATTTGAGCACAAGAGTTCGAGATGAGACCAGCCTGGGCTCAAAGCAATCCTCCTGCTTTGGCCTCCCAAACTGCTGAGATTACAGGTGTGACCCACTGTGCCTGGCCTGGTTTTAACATATTGATTCTCTCATTTAGTCATATGGTCCATTCAGAATGTATAATATATAATGGAAACTAAGAAACAAATTATTTTCCATATAAATAGCCCAATGTACTTAACTATTATAATTTTATTTTTAAAACTTTATATGGGTAATTGACTCAAATGGTTTAAAATCCAAAAGGCACAAAAGGGTATATGGCAAAAAAAAACCTTCCTCCCAGCTCTATCCCTAAGCTATCAAGTTCACTTCCTTAGAAGAGACCTATTTCCCTATTTCCTTAGAAACAAAACTACTTGTGGTTTCTCTGGTAATCTGGAGAGACACTGATGCCGTTCTGCATCTTGCTTCTTACCTGGGGTATCATTCCACGGAAGTACACAAAGTGTCACCTTTTTCTTTAATGGCTAGATAGTATTCCACTGTATAGCTGCTAACCATTCACCTACTGGTAATATTTATTTTTCTTTATTTATTTTGAGATGGAGTCTTACTCTGTCCCCTAGGCAGGAGTGCAATGGCGCAATCTCAGCTCACTGCAACCTTTGCCTCCCGGGTTTAAGCAATCCTCCCTGCCTCAGCCTCCCGAGTAGCTGGGATTACAGGTGCCTGCCACCACACCTGGCTAATTTTTGTATTTTTTTTTTTAGTAGAGATGGGGTTTCACCATGTTGGCCAGGCTGGTCTTGAACTCCTAACCTCAAATCATCCACCTGCTTCAGCCTCCCAAAGTGCTGGGATTACAGATGTGTGCCACTGCACCCGGCCACCTACTGGTAATATTTAGATGGCTTCTAGTCTTATTGCATGCAAGTGTGAAATACAATTTTCTACCATATCTGTAGTAGGAATTACTGAATTTGGAACTTTGATGGAGTGCCCTACTGACCTCCTTAAAGGGTGAACCAGTTGGAATCCCTCCACCAACATATGAGAATGCCTATTTTCCCTACACCTTTATCCCTACCCTTGTGTTATAAACTTTTAGAATTCAGTTTTAAATGTATCAAATTTCATATTTATAGAACTTAATATTTAATTTTATCAAGCATCTTTATTCGCCTACCTTTGAATGTCATACAGTTCTCCATGGCTTGGTAATGAAAAAGCCATCCTTTGTCTCCTCTCCTCCTCCTATCCAGTTTCCACTTCTTAGAATCACGAATTGTGACTTTTTGAAGCTTATTTAATATTTACCCATTTCTTTTTTCTTTTTTTTCTTTTTTTGAGACAGGGTCTCACTCTGTCGCCCAGGCTAGAGTGCAGTGGTGTGATCTCAGCTCACTGCAACCCCCACCTTCCTGGTTTGATCAATGCTTGGGAACCCCAAGTAGCTGGGACTACAGGCACACACCACCACACCAGGCTAATTTTTGTATTTTTAGTAGAGTTGAGGTTCCACTAGGTTGGCCATGCTGGTCTCGAACTTCTGGCCTCAAGTGATCCAACCACTTCAGCCTCCCAAATTGCTGGGATTACAGGCGTGAGCCACCACACCTGGCCCTCATTATTTCTAAATAGCATCCTTACATTGACATTTTAAGTTTTTCAGTCTTAGGCTTTAACTATTGACCTTACACTGGGGAATATGACAATTTAACTGATCATTTAACACCCTGCGGCTTCCCAAAACAGAAATACTTCCATCCTCACATCCTCCTTACATAGTTATATTATTTGTTTAGCTCAACATTCAGTGCTTGCATTATTATGACTACCTAAACTCTATCTACACGAGGCCCTTGCTGTATAACATGACTATTGTTTTCTTTCTTGCATACCCTCTTCCCCCTGCCCCAGAGCACAGGCAAAGATCCATTACTTCGGAGGGAGGAGAAGCAGCAAAGTCCCTCTGCCTCTTCGGGATGTAGAGGAAACGCTCCCTGTGCTCTGACCAGGTTAAGATCCTCTGATGCTGAGGAAGAGGAGAAGACGACACCTTCCTCTCTCCTTGTGGGCATAGGATCCTACAAGAGGACCACAGGGCGGTCAGCTACCTCTGTGGGAGGAGGTGCAAGAGCCCTGAGGAAGCTGCACCCTTAAGGTCTAGCAACACAGAACCTACCTAAGGACAACAGGCACGCCCCCCTCACTTTCCAACTGTCCTCTAATGTGAATAACACGCAACAGCGGATGACCTCTGCGGGAGGAACAAGAACATTTGGACAGTGACTCCCACAGAGGTGCGATGATGTGGTAAGAGCTGAAAGCTACGGGGGAGGTAGGAACTCAGAGAAAAACCCTTCCTTCTGCACCTAAACCCCAACTCGAAGCAAATGAACAGCAGCCCATCACAAGAAACTTGTGAGGCATTGAAGGCACAGGCCCAAACACTGAACAAAACCTTAACCCAAATCGACTCGTACTAGACTGAACACCTCCTGCCTATCAACAGCCTAAGAGGAGGTATGCCCATTTTCAGGAATGTCTTTATCTCGATGTCTGTTTTTCTTTTTAAAACTGATGTATAACAGTTGTATATATTTTGGGGGGTACATGTGATATCTTATGCATGTATACAATGTAAAATGAACAAATCAGAGAAACTGAGATAGCCATCACCTCAAATATTTATCTTTTGTTTTTCTTTAGGTGGGGAAGAAGAGGTAGGGCCTTGTTCTGTTGCTTGGGCTGGAGTGCAGTGGCATGATCTTGGCTCACTGCAACCTCCGCCTCCTGGGCTTGAGCAATCCTCCCACCTCAGCCTCCCCAGCAGCTGGGACCACAGATGTGCACCACCATGCCCAGCTAATTTTTGTATTTTTTTGTAGAGATGTGGTTTCGCCATGTTGCCCAGGTTATATCTTTGTGTTGGGAATATTACAATTCTTCTCTTAAAGACTAGCTACTTTGAAATACACAATAAATTACTAACTATAATTTCCCTACTGTACTATCAAATACTAGAACTTATTCCTTCTATTAGTGATTGTGTTTTTGAGCCCCTTAATCAGCCTCTCTTCATCCATCCGTCTCCATCCAACCTCCTTCCCTCCATCCTTTCTAGCCTCTGGTATGTTATTCTACTTACCACCTCTATGAAATCAACCTTTTTAGCTCACACATATGATTGAGAACATGTAATATTTGTCTATGACTGGCTTATTTCACTTAACATAATGAACTCCAGTTCCATTCATGTTGCTGAAAATAACAGGATTTCATTAATTTTCTGGTTGAGTAATATTCCACTGTATGGACCACATTTTCTTTATCCATTCACCTGCTGATGGACACAGGTTGATTCCACATCTTGGCCATTATGAATAGTGCTTAAACATAGGTGTGTGAACAGGCCTTCAATATACTGATTTCCTTTTGGATATATACCAAATAGTGGGATTGCAAGATCATATGGTAGTTCTGATTTTAGTTTTTGAGGGGCCTCCACACTGTTCTCCATAGTAGCTGTGCCAATTTACATTTCCACCAGCAGTGTGCTAGGGTTCCCCTTTCTCCACACCCTCCCCAGCATTTGTTTTCTTTTTGATAACAGCCATTTTAATTGGGGTGAGGTTGATAACTCATTGTGACAATCTCTGCTATTCTTACCATGATGTACAACATCCAAATAAACTTATGAGACCCACTAAAAAGCAAGGAAAAATCACTCACTGCCAAGATGGCAGGCAATGAAGAGGACCAGTGTCAGACAGCACTTGGGCTGAAGCTGCCAGGAGGGCCTTTCACAGAACTGTGATTAAAAGGGGAAGGCACCTGGTGAAGGTGGTAACAGAATACAGAGATGGAGAGTCAGCAGAGAAATGAAGTCAGACAGGAATGTGAGAAAGGGAAAACATGCTATTAAAGATGAAGAATTAGTTTGATGAGCTCAACGATACACAGCTCAGATGGACACAGGTGAAGAAAAAAAAAATATCTGTGCATTTGAAAATAGGTAAATAGAAGTTACCTGAACTAAAATACAAAGAGAAAAAACGAGTGAGAAAAACTGAAGAATTAAAGAGCTGTGGCACAACACCAAATAATCTAAAATATGTATAATTGGAGTCTCAAAAACAGAAGAGACAGATAAAAGGACAAAGTGTTTTAAAAAAAAGTAGATAATTTTGCAATAATAATGAAAGATAGCAAACCATAGATTTACTAAGCTCAGTGAAACCCAAAGCAGAGTAAATACCAAAAAAGAAACACACACACACGCTTCTAAATGTATTGTAGCTGAGTTGTTTAAAAGATAAAGGAAAAACATTAAAGGACACCATGAAAAAAATTACACACAGTACATCAAAGATAAAATGTATGTCAGAAGGTATGCAAGTGGAAGATAATGAGTGACAGCTTTAAGGGAAACAAACTTGAGCCCATCCAGAATTCTATAGCCAGTGAAAATACCTTGGGAAAATGAAGTCAAAAGACTGCAGACAAAAGCTGAGAGGACTTATAGCCAGCAGACCTGCACCCCAAGAGGTTAAAGAAATTCTTCGGGCAGAAGGAATATGGTATCAAATGAAAACTTGGACCTAAAACTTAGAATTAAATACATAGAGAGTGCTGAACGTGATAAAAATACGTGTACATATAGGGCATTTTTTCTTATTTTTAATCACTTTAAAAGCTGATTGACAGCTCCTTTTTTAGGTATTCAGAAAATGTTTATGTTCTTTCTTATTAAATAAAACATTACTTGGCAATTTTTTTTTTTTTTTTTTTTTTTTTTTTTGCTGTAATCACTACAACTTAAAAAATCATTCAATTCTTAATATTTAACTACTGCAGGACCAGGAGTCCCCTAAAGACAATGAGGATAAAGGGTCCATTATAAAGCCAGAAGCAGGCTTTTCATCTGACAAATGCATCTGTGATGCTATTTCCCAAGCAGAAATTCTGGGCCAAGGGTGGCTGGCAAACATCAACAAGAGTAAGTATCCACTGTGTGCCAAGCATGAGGGACACACAAGACTCACCATGGGCACCCTTCAAAATTCAATAGGAAAGTGGCAATTTAAACAGCCAGCCAGTTGATCATCAATATTAATGGTTAAGTAATCTGTTACCAATGAGGTTCCTGTTGAATGGAAATGCAGACTTTTGGCAAATATGCATGAGTAAGTAAATGAATACTTGCCAATGTAAAAAAAAATGCAAGATAAAATTAGTAAGTGTTATGGGGGCAGATCATAGGATCTAAGCAGTCTGAAGGATTAAAGGAGCTACAAAAGAAGATGCCAGAGGAAACAACCAGGAACTGGCGTATGGTACAGAATGATGCCTCGTCCACAGTGGAGGGAGGCCATGGTTCCAGATAAGGTTTTAGAGAAGGTATCGGTTTTGAGGATCATGGGTCATGAATGTAAATGAGACTGAAGAATAAATTGCAGACATATCTAAATTGGAGGAAAACGATTACATCGGAAAAAAGGGAAACAAAACATTAATGAGGCAAACAAAACAGAAAAACCTTAATATGCTGACAGACAGACCTCTCTTTAACTTTAATCTTATCCTTTTACGGTTTGCTATGGAGAACAACTTGTGACTTGTTAAAGTTCAACTAAATATGAATGAATATTCCAAATTACAGATTGTGTATATCTGATCAATAATGAATCTTCACAGACTGAACTAGCACATGAAGTTCAAAAGCTAAATAAACAGGGCAGTCACAAAGTTCTATGTAGTATTTAGTTTAGAACTATAAAAAAGCCTACATGACCAGTTCCTGATGTTTGATTGTATGTTCTGTGAAGTGTTATAGGTCACTCACTTGAGTGTCCATGGCCTGAGTCTCAGATGAGTAGTCTTTTTTGTTCATCTTAAAAGATATTGTTAGTTTGTGTCAGGGTCACTTGGATCCCCATTTCCAGCTCTTCATTCTTTTATGTGGATTATTATCTCCACCTGGCCTGTCTTTCCACTCGAAGAACTTCCCTTCACATTTCTTGTTGGGTAGGTCTAAGGACGTGGAGTTCTTTCAAGTTTTCTGTATGACTGGAAATCTTCACAATACCTTCATTTTTGAAGGATATTTTCTCTGGCTATAGAATTCAAGGTCTGTGATGTTTTTCTTTGGGCACTTTAAAGATGTTGGTTCGCTATCTTCTTGACTTCACCGTTTCCAACAAAAGGTCTGCTGTCATCCTTAACTTTGTGCCTCTGTAGATACTCTGCCTTTTTTCCTTCTTGCTTCATTTAATATTTTCTCTTTATTATCGGTTTTGAGCAATACAATTATGTGCCTTAATGTAGTTTTCTTCATGTTTTTTGTACTCAGGGTTTGCTGAGCTTTCAGGTTATCTGGGTTCATGGTTTTCATTAAATTTCAAAAAGCTGAGTGCAGTAACTCACGCCTATAATCCCAACACTTTGGGAAGCCGAGGCAGGTGGATCACTTGAGGCCAGGAGTTCGAGACCATCCTGGCCAACATGGTGAAACCCCATCTCTACTAAAAATACAAAAATTAGCCAGGCTTGGTGGTACACGCCTGTAATCCCAGCTACTCAGGAGGCTGAAGCACGAGAATCGCTTGAATCCGGCAGGTGGAGTATGCAGTGAGCTGAGATTGCACCACTGCACTCCAGCCTGGGTGACACAGCAAGATCTTGTCTCAAAAATAAAAATAATAGGCTGGGCACGGTGGCTCATGCCTGTAATCCCAGCACTTTGGGAGGCCGAGGTAGGCGGATCATGAGATCAGGAGATCGAGACCATCTGGCTAACATGGTGAAACCCCGTCTCTACTAAAAATACAAAAACTTAGCCGGGCGTGGTGGCGGGTGCCTGTAGTCCCAGCTACTCGGAAGGCTGAGGCAAGAGAATGGCGTAAACCCGAGCCGAGATCGCGCCACTACACTCCAGCCTGGGCGACAGAGCGAGACTCTGTCTCAAAATAAATAAATAAATAAATAAATAAATAAATAAAATAATAATAATAGATAAATTTGAAAACATTTGATCATTATTTCTGTATGTTTTTCGTCCCTCCTCTCTTCTGGGAACTCCAATTATATCTATATTAGGCCATCTGAAGTTGTCCCGCAGCTCACTGATTCTCTATTCATTCCTATGTCTTCATGTTCACTCATCTTTTCTTCTACAGTGTCTGTCACTAATTTCATCTAGTATATATTTCATCTGAGATATTATAGATTTCATTTCCTAAAGTTTCATTTTGGTCTTTTACAAAATCTGCCATGTCTTGATTTAACTTTTGTACATATAAAATACAGTTATAACAACTATTTTAATGTCATTGCTAATTCTAAGGTCTATATCAGTTCTGGGTCAGTGGTTTTGATTGCTTCATTTCTTCCCTCATTATGGACCATATTTATATGTATTCTTTTTTTTTTTTTTTTTTTTTTTGAGACGGAGTCTTGCTCTTTCTCCCAGGCCAGAGTGCAGTGGCGCGATCTCGGCTGACTGCAAGCTCTGCCTCCCGGGCTCATGCCATTCTCCTGCCTCAGCCTCCTGAGTAGCTGGGACTACAGGCGCCCGCCACCGCGACCAGCTAATTTTTTGTATTTTTAGTAGAGACGGGGTTTCACCATGTTAGCCGGATGGTCTCGATCTCCTGACCTTGTGATCCACCTGCCTCGGCCTCCCAAAGTGCTGGGATTACAGGCATGAGCCACCACGCCCGGCCCATATATGTATTCATTTATTCATAGTATTCATTTATTGGATGGCAGACATTGTGAATTTTACCTTGTTGGATGCCAGATATTTTTATATTCCTATAAATACTGTTGAGTTTTGTTCTAGGATACAGTGACTTAGACACGGTGTGATCCGTTTGGGGCTTGCTTTTAGGGTGAGACCAGAGCCATGTTTAGTTTAGGGCTAATTATTCCCCATCACTGAGGCAAAATCCTCCTGAGTCCTTCAACCAAAACCTATGAATTATGGGGTTTTCAACCCTCACAGCTGGTGTGAACAGATCCTACTCCCAGCCTTGTGTGAGCACCAAACACTGTTTTCTCAATCATTTCAGGTGTTCTTTCCCCAGGCTTGGTAGCTTCCTCACAACTTTTCAAACTGAGACAGCCTACCAGCTACACCCGGGTTCCCCCTGTGATGCCCAACCCGAAACTCTGTTCAGGGAGAAGAAGGTGGGCAATCACAAGGCTCACCTCACTTGTTTCCTGTTTCTCAGAGATCAGTATCCTTCACAGCCTGATACCCTGATTGGCAAGCTGTTAGTATATGGGTAGGGTTTACTGATTACAAGTTTCACTGTAAGATAATCTGCCTGGACCATTTCACTGGGCCCTAACAGCAGTATTTTTAGGTTTTATCTCTTGGGCTGAACAGATTTCCTTAAGAAGAAACATCCTACCTATTGCTTAGAGAGCACACACCTGGCTGATAGGGTTCTTTACTATGTGGCTGAAGGTACTGCAGGCAGTCTCAAGACACACCACAATGAAAAGTGTAGGTAGCTCTGCGGTAACGCAGCATGAAAAAAAAAAAAAAAAAGAAAAGTATAGGTAGCTCATATTACAAAGGGCTGATTTCTGAAATATAAAGAGCTTCTATAAATCAAAGAGAAAAAAATCTATGCAATTCAATGGAAAAACAGGCCCCCCAAAATGAATACATGATTTAAATAAAAATATAGATAGCTCTTTTCTTAAAAGAAAAATAAAAGCATACTCAACAATATTTTACTATATACATTACAGGCCAGGTGCGGTGGCTCACGCCTGTAATCCCAGCAATTTGGGAAGGTAAGGCGGGTGGATCACTTGAGGTCAGGAGTTCGAGACCAGCCTGGTCAACATGGTGAAACCCCCGTCTTTACTAAAAATACAAAAATTAGCCAGGTGTGGCAGTGCATACCTGTAATCCCAGTTACTTGCGCAGCTGAGGCATGAGTATTCCTTGAACCTGGAAGGCAGAGATTGCAGTGAGCTGAGATCACTGCACTCCAGCCTGGGAGACAGAGTGAGACTCTCTCTCTAAATAAATAAATAAATAAAATAATATATACATTACAGTGCCCTTGTGTAATAAAGAAACCAATGTATAAAAAAAGTATTTTAATATGAAAAATATAAATTAAAATCACCTTGAGATATTACCACCTGTCTTACTGGCAAAGATTCAGTTATTTGACGAAGGGACTTTGAGCTTAAAATAACCGATTGAGCATACTTGCTTGCTTTTACTAGCCCACTAAAACAGCAATAAAAAGTTTTAAACTTCTTTGTCTAACAGGCAAGGAGAAAAGGAGATAAAATAACAGTAAACATTGTTGGAATTCACGAAGCAGATGAATGAGTACTGACTTTGCAGACCCAAAAAGTCTGATTCTTAGGCTAGAAATTGAGAAAACCAAGAAGCAATCAGTTTATACTATGGAGTTCCCCCAAGAACTTCGGAACTGGCCATTGTGGTTATCTCTGGAAGTAAAGTTGAGGGTGACAATAACACCAAGAAGACTGCTTGAAAGTCAATTTTCAGAAAGTCAGACACTGGATTATCCAATACTGTGTTAGCAAATCACTCCCAAACTGAGTGGCTTAAAACAGCAATTGTTATCTCACTGTTTCTGTGGATCACGCATTCAGGAGTGACTTGATTGGGTAGCTCAGGGTCAGATGTCAGCTGAGACTGCACTCATCTGAAAGCTTGACAGGAGCTTGCAGTCACTTCCAAGGCGGCTCACTTTCAAGGCTGACAGGCTGCAGGCTGGGTATTGGCAAGAGGCCTCAGTTCCTCCCTGTGTGGGCCTCTCTCAGAGCTGAGTGTCCACATAGCATGATGCCTGGCTTCCCCCCGAGTGAGTGATCCCAGAGACCGTGGTGAAGGCTGCAAAGCTGTTTATAACATACACCTGGAAGTCACTTTTGCCATATCCTATTTGTCACACAGATCAGCCCTGATGTGTTACGGGAGGGGACTGGCCCCAAGGGGAGGAACCCAGGCAGTGAGAATCGCTGGGGGCCATTTGGGATGATGGCTACCTCAGATGTGGAGCTCTCCTCTCCACCCCATCTCCTAGAAGATTCCAAGTCTATTATCTAGAAAGACCCAAAATACGGTTTCTCAACTGTGGTACCCCATTGTTGAGGGTGAGGAATTATAATAAAAACAAGGAGGTCGCCGGGTGCAGTGGCTCACGCCTATAATCCCAGTACTTTGGGAGGCCGAGGTGGGCGGATCACGAGGTCAGGAGATCAGGGCCATCCTGGCTAACACGGTGAAACTCCGTCTCTACTAAAAATACAAAAAATTAGCTGGGCATGGTGGCAGGCGCCTGTAGTCCTAGCTACTCGGGAGGCTGAGGCAGGAAAATGCCGTGAACCCAGGAGGTGGAGCTTGCAGTGAGCCAAGATAGCGCCACTGCACTCCAGCCTGGGCAAGAGCGAGACTCCGTCTCAAAAAAAAAAAAAAAAAAAAAAACAAGGAGGTATGCGAACGTCTTTTCCTCAGTAATCTGAAGTGTTTCCTTTATCATATGCTAAATTACTGTATGTACTTGGGCACTTGGGTTTGTTTATTTATGGGTTTACTAACTTGTTTCATTAATGTATCTAGGTTGGTATGATAATGTTTTATTATTAAAGTTTATATCCATTAGGGACTGTCTCTTATTACTCTTCTTTTTTGGCAACTGTCTTCTGAAATCATGGCTACATGCAAACAATTCTGGAGCTCCAAATTTCTAGAGAATTATAACGCAAAAAAAAAAAAAAAAAAACAGAATTATAACGCAGTGGGGTTTCTTGGGACAGACTGAAAACATTCAGATACCAGAAAGCTCACTATTCCATTAATAAGAAAATCATTAAGTATTCATGAACATACAAGAAGTATGAAATTGTGCCCAATTAATTAATTGGTAGTAAGGTCCTTTTCCCTTAAGAGAACTATAGTCCAGTTACATAAAGGAGATATACAACCAGAGAATACAAGTTAATGGTTTCTGCAACTGGCTTTACAAACAGCGGTTGACATCTAACATTTGACAAAATATTTTGCTTCAAAATAAATATCTTCTTACTTGTAACAAAAGCAGCTGGAGAAGATGATCATAGCAATTATGCAGACAGCCATAGAAATGAGCAAAACCAGCCATCGAATGCTGCCATCAAAAAACGGACCTGATGATAAAAGTAAACAATGAAATAAACAATGAAATGAAAAAATAATCTGAAGTGTTCAATTCTAGGTAGCCTGGTTACTGTAAAACCAGAGAAGATATTTGAGAAGCATGCTCCGACTTTTCTCGGCTAACCTACCTATGACAACAGGGGGCAGTGTGGGTTGCAAATACTGGTTACATAAATTGGTCCGACAACATTCTATTGTCCGGCGTAGCTGGGCTTTTGGAGAATCCTAAAAGAAGAGTAATGATAAAATTAGAAATGGTTTGGTATTTTAAACTGATGATACGTCTTTTTAGTATTCATAAAATACAATTTCTAATTCAGTGAGTGAAAGGGGCCTGCAAATTTTATATGTAAAAAGATTATTGAAAGATTAAAATTTGTGCTGAAATAGTGAAGACTGCAAAATGGCTTTTCTTAAGAACATATCTATGTGGATGGTGTGTTAGACACTAGATTAGAACACCAAACCCGAACTTAGGTAATTACAATCATAAACTGGTCTGGTACATATAATCTCACTGTGGTACTGAGATGTGGATGAGATATAAGATCAGACTACAAAGTGGAGGGTGTCCTAGTCCAAAGAAAAGGCTGGTTAGCAAGGCAGCTGAGCATGCAGAAGCCGCTGCAGACCCTGCCTACCCCAGCCACGTCGGAAGTCATGAGCCTGATGCGGAGGCAAGTTGAGCATCCGTGGTGAGGGAAGGACAAACTACAGAAAGCATTCCTGAGAGCTGATTACAGATCACCAGCCAGCAAGGAGACTGTCCCTAAAAGAGCAGAAAGCTAGCACAGAGAAGGACACAGTCACTGGAAGGGCAGCAGCACTTGCATGTGATGTTTTATTGGATTAACAATACAATATCTGACAAGTTGAATGCTGCCATTTCAGCACAGCCTGGGGAGAACTGCCATTCTGACCAACATGTGAATAGTAAAGAACTGTTTGCCACTACACAAGTAACAAGAATGTAAGCAGAAATTAAGGAAAAGCCTCAGTATAATCAGCTATGACTTTAAAGAGGTAAACATGAGCCCGTGACTTCAGATTCTGTTGGGAAGATGGTCAAGAACATTTGGAAATCTCCAAATACATATTTTATATTTTAAATGAAGTTTTATTAATAACTTTTAAACAATTTTTACTTTTAAATGATCATAAGGAGAGAGAGAAAAAAGTTAGGGTTAAACTGGAGAGTCTGAAATAATCCCAGATTCAGAGAAAACACATGAAGGAGGAAACGAAAATCATATAACTAACGATGAATGAAAGAAGTGCCAAGCATCCAAAAAGGGTTCCAGGAAAGCTAAATTGAGTTTGGCCTTGCAGAAGAGAAAAGTGCAAAGAAAAACCAAGAAAGGGTTTCTTTGGCAGCATGGGGTTTCTCCAAGCAACAGATGTACTGCTGACATGACAGTGGATGATAAGGACAAAAACGAACAATTCTTCAACTCCTGTCTTGTTTCTTTTTCTCTATGAAGGATGCTGACAGGGACGACGAAGGTAACTCAAACACTACTAAGTGGGAAATGATATCCCAAATATACGAAGAGATCTTACGATGTTTTTGTACTCCTTATGAGTTCCTATATTCTAACCTAGGTGAATTATATCCCAGGAAGATGACAGCCCTTGTAAGAGAGATGGCTGAAAGACAGGCGTAATTTAAAGACTTCAGAAAGATGGAGTGTTGGAAACTATGATAGATAACAGAATGTTATATTTTTATATAAACATTTTTATATAAACATGTATATATGTTTATATATATGTTATATATATGTGTATTATATATGTCCCTTTTCTTTAAAAGGGAAAGAAAGTAGACTTTAAGCTGGGTGTGGTGGTGTGTGCCTACAATCCCAGCTACTTGGGAGGCTGAGGCATGAGGATCGCTTGAACCTAGGAGTTCAAGTCCAGCCTGGGCAATGTAGTGAGACCCTATCTCTAAAAATAATAATTTTTAAAAAGAAGCCAAAAATAGACTCTGCCAACAGATTAAGGAGCATAGTATTACAGAAAATACAAGGGTTTTGGAATCAAACAGTTTGAATCCTAGCTTTGCCAGTTGTTCACTTTGTGACCTTGAGCAAGTAATTTATCTCTGGGCTTTAGTGTGCTAAAAAATACAGGTTAAAAAAAGATGAGCTGGGCACAGTGGCTCACACCTGTAATCCTAGCACTTTGGGAAGCTGAAGCGGCAGAATGGCTTGAGCGGAGGAGTTTGAGACCAGGCTGGGCAATATAGTGAGACCCCATCTCTAAAAAAATTTTTAAATCAGCCAGGTGTGGTGGTGCACGCCTGTGGTCCCAGCTACTAAGGAGGCTGAGGTGGGAGGATCACTTGAGCCCAGGAGGCTGAGGCTGCGGTGAGCTGTGATTGCGCCACTGCACTCCAGCCTGGGTGATGGAGCAATACCCTGTCTTTAAAAAAATCTGCTCTATAGAGTAGTTGGGGGGAAACAAGGTAGAATATACTGAATCCCTAAGATACTATACACATATAGCAAATATTCAATAAATTAACTTCCCTTCCTCTTGCTTGACATGAATCCCAGATGAGATTCTAGACTAAGCCAAAAAACTTATAAGCCCCTAAAGACCCAGTGTGGCTTCAGTAAGAATAAGCAACACCTGACTCATCTCACGTCTGTCTTACTCAGGTTAACTATATATCTGGGTAGGCAAAAATTGGGTTTGTCGAGATTATGAATTTGGGTGACACAGCCCTTCCTTTTCCTGCACTCTCCACCCGTACCCTCTGCCCAAGTCAATTCTGTATTTCTAGATTTATGTGGGGAATATGAATTTTTGTGGGAAACAAATTTACTCGGCACTTATGAAGTAAGTGATTCTGACTTAAATAAACTTATTCAGTGTGCTTGGGCTGGAGACAGTATATGAGGAAGGAACTGAAGCCAAGTTACAAGGAATGGCAGCGAGGTTTCTGAAAAATAATTTGTCCTATAGGAGGAAACAGAATAAGCACAATTTACCAATGCAGCCTGGGGAGTGGAAGAACGCGAGGCCTGGTAAGAGGCACTCACATCTGTTCTGCGCCACACCTGGCAGTGCGTGAAGACACTGGGGAAAGGGTGAGGATGAGCATGACAGAGCTGTGCTTGGGTGACGTTTACCAAGAAATACAGAAAGTTAGGTAAGTGCTGGTCAAAATTTTTGTTGGCGTAACCCAATTCTTAAAAGCAACGTACCCTTCACGTATTTTTCAGCTGACACTTAAAAATTTTCACCATAAATTTAAATGGCTGCAATATATTAATAATTTCTGGCTTACTGTACATAATGACACTTTGACATAGAATTGTTACCTCATTTTGAAATAGAAGTGTTACATCATTTTTTAATGCATTCAGTAGAATCTAAATAGCACTGCAATTTGATACCCATTATCATCAGTTTAAAGAATAAATGAACAAATGCTTCTTTTAGCAATGAGAAATTTTACACTAGAACTCTTATTTCTCCTTGAACTCTTATTTCCTTTCAATATCACCCATGATAATTATGTCCTAAATATATAACTGTCCACATCAAAGTACATAAAAATTCTTTTATTTCCTATAACTGTCTGTCTTTAAGTCTTAGAAAATTATTCTAGTTTATCATAACCATTATTAGCATAAAATTGATCAAAACAATATATATGTTACAATCTTTATTAAATACAAACTTAAGAAAATGTTATTGGAAAGGGCATTTTTTCTTTTTCTTTATGATACAAGATCTGGCTATCACTCTGCACACTAGAGTGGAGTTGCATGATCTCAGCTCACTACGACCTCTGCCTCCCGGGCTCAAGTCATCCCCCCACCTCAGCTTTTTTTTTTTTTTTTTGAGACGGAGTCTCGCTCTGTTACCCAGGCTGGAGTGCAGTGGTGCTATCTCGGCTCACTGCAACCTCCACCTCCTGGGTTCAAACGATTCTCCTGCCTCAGCCTCCCAAGTGTGCCACCACGCCTGGCTAATTTTTGTATTTTTAGTAGAGACAGGGTTTCACCATGTTGGCCAGGCTAGTCTGAAACTCCTGACCTCAGGTGATCTGCCTGCCTTGGCCTCCCAAAGTGCTAGAATTACAGGCATGAGCCACCAGGCCCAGCTAATTTTTGTAGAGATGGGGTTCTGCCATGTTGCCCAGGCTGGTCTCAAACTTGTGAGCTCAAGCAATCTACCCATCTCGGCCTCCAGAAGTGCTGGGATTACAGGCATGAGCCACTGCACCTGGCCAGGCATTTCTTAATGATATGGATGGGACTTTTAAAACAAATCAGTTCACGAATTCATGGATAAAAATTACTGCTAAAGTGAGAAGATTCATCATTAATCTTATTCGTATTTTTCCTTTTGTCATCATCAAGACAATTTATTCACATAAGCAAGATGATGATCATGGAAAGACGTTGTTATACCACTGTCCCATAATTTTTTTTTTTTTTTTTTTTTTTTGGATGGAGTTTCGTCTTGTTGCCTAGGCTGGAGTGCAATGGCATGATTTTGGCTCACTGCAACCTCCACCTCCTGTGTTCAAGCAATTCTCCTGTCTCAGCCTCCCAAGTAGCTGGGATTAAAGGCACGTGCCACCACACCCGACTAAGTTTTGTATTATCAGTGGAGACAGGGTGTCGCCACATTGATCAGGCTGGTCTCTAAGACCTGACCTCAGGTGATCCGCTCACCTCGGCCTCCCAAAGTGCTGGGATTACAGGCTTGGGCCATCGCGCCACCATGACCAGCCTGTAACTGTTTAAAGTCCTTCCAAAGCATGTGCTAAAAGTGCCATAAAGATCCTATCATCAAAAATTATTTTCAATGATCCAGCAACTTGGTTGAAAGCAAACAATTGAAAACCATCTGTCATGTAAACACTTATTTGATATCCCGACATAGCCTACACTGATGCCTTTACTTCGAATTACAACACCGTTTGGAAACTTGAAGTTTTACACCTCAGGCCTTCCATTTGTAAACTAGGAGGGGTTGACTATGAAAAGTGACTAAGGGAAAGAGAACTGCTTGAGAAGTTCTGTTCTCAGGCAGAGAAATATTCAGCAACAGGACCTACTGAAGTTTAGGATCCAAAAACTGATTCCCTTAAAACGTGCCCGTTACCCTTGTATAACACCGTCTAAGTGTACCCACGGATATGGGTAACAGCATGAAGACTGCTCTATTAAAGAATCAATATGGTCAAAGCTAACATCTATTAAGCCCTTACTATGTGCCAATCGTGCTAAACTATTCCCATGTATATTATTTGATCCTTATAGTAATTCCTTCATGGATGAGAAAACAAGAGAGCAGAGCACCTTATCCAAAGGTTCACATATATAGTATACAGATGTGAACAGCTTGTCAAGTTTAACAACTAACTTACAATGGTGAATTCAGCTTAGGACAGGCCTACTCTAGGGGCCTGTTGAACACTGGTTATTACTGCCGGGCTCAGTACCCTAACCATAGCTCTTTCTTCAATTTTTTAAGTGATTAAAAAATGTATAGTATGTGTGGTTGATAAACATGCAAATAGCCTAAAACTGGAAGAAACAACTGAATTAGCATCCTTTAAATCCCAACAAATTAGAGCAAAGGATTAATGCTTATAAGATAAAATTCATACAGACAAGTATGTAACAACTGTATACGAAAACCTCATTCCATTCCCATCTACTTATTTGTGTGAAGAAACCAACAGCACCAATGAAGAGTGGAGGAGATGTGGCTCAGCAGCAGCATGAATGAGTGGCATAGGGATTTCAGTGGACAGAAGGCTCAATGGTTCAAGAATATGGCATGACTGCCAAACATCTAACACGAGACTGTGTTTAGAAAAAGGGAACAGGGCTATTTACTCTCTACTTTTTTCCTTGGTCATACCACACTCAATTCTGCATATTACACTGAGGAAGTGGAGAGTGCGTAACTGTAAAGCCGATCATAGAAGGACTAGTTGAGGTCATTATGAACAATTATTTTCACTGGGCAAAGACTAGTAGGATGAAGCACTTTTTTTACTTAGTAAAGGGCTGTCATCTTAAAGAGAGATTAGGTTTGTTCTCTATGGTTCAGAGTCAGAAAGGAAGATAGATTTGCAGTCATTTGCAAAGAGGGTGATTCCAAACATTAGCCGAGAGGTTGAAACATATAACCTTTAAGGTTTCTATCCATCCTGAGAATTTCTTTTCTTTTTTTTCTTTGTTGAGACAGAGTCTCGCTCTGTCGCCCAGACTGGCGTGCAGTGATGTGATCTCAGCTCACTGCAAGCTCCACCTCCCGGGTTCATGCCATTCTCCTGCCTCAGCCTCCCGAGTAGCTGGGATGACAGGCGCCCGCCACCATGTCCAGCTAATTTTTTGTATTTTTAGTAGAGATGGGGTTTCACTGTGTCAGCCAGGATGGTCTTGATCTCCAGACCTCGTGATCCACCCACCTCGGCTTCCCAAAGTGCTGGGATTACAGGCGTAAACCACCGCGCCCGGCCTCCGTCCTGAGAATTTCCAAATAATAGGAACAACTTTCTAACATAGCTGAGACTTAAATTATGCACAAACAATTCTATCTGGAGCTGGTTTTCAGAAACACTGGAAGGATCTCCTGGGACAAAATTACTATACAGAATTTTGAAGAGATCAGGTTTATAACCCAGAGCCATCAGGATGCTCATAAATTATTACCATTCTGATTCCTTTGCTGCTGCTTTTAAAGCAGCTCCACTGACACCTCCTTACAAGGCCTTAACATTTTTTTTTCAACTTTAGTGGTTGCCCTAGAGTTTGCAGTATATCTTTAACATTTCTAAGTTGTCTCAGAGTGATACAAAGGTTACTGCCACTATCTTAAAAGTCTTCTCAGTAAAGTTTATAATCTACAAATAAGTATGACAATATAATTTTTTTGCAGTCATGACAACCTAGGATGATTTAAAACTTTTTTTAAGGTAAAATAACCTGGAATTTAAATTACCATAATCATATTACTTGAATAAAATTTTTATTTTTAAAGAAACGTTAGCTGCAATTATTGTGATAAGAAAGTTTAGAAACTTTTTCTCACTGAAAATTGTAATCAGTAGCCAAAGACGGTTGAAATTTAAAAAAAGAAAGAAGAATTTTTTTTTTTTTTTTTTTTTTTTGAGACAGGGTCTTGCTCTGTGGCTCAGGCTGCAGTACCGTGGAACGATCTCGGCTCACTGCAACCTTGGCCTCCCCGGCTCAAGCAATTCTTCTGCTTCAGCTTCCCAAATAGAGAACAAAGAAAATTGTAATCAGGCTGGGCACAGTGGCGCACACCTGTAATCCCAGCACTTTGTGGGCTGATGCAGGCAGACTGCTTGAGCCCAGGAGTTTGAGACCAGCCTGGGCAACATGGTAAAACCTTGTCTCTACAAAAAATACAAAAATTAGCCAGGTATAGTGGCATGCACCTGTAGTCTCAGCTATTCAGGAGGCTGAGGCAGGAGGCTGGCTTGAGGTTGCAGTGAGCGGAGGTCGCAGCACTGCACTCCAGCCTGGGCAACACAGCCAGGTGCTGTCTATGGAAATAAAAAAGGAAACTGTAATCAAACAATTAGCTTTTCAGAAATGATTTAGTTATAAATTCTACATATGAATATAGGACAGAATCTAGACAGTAGATATTCCTCCAATATATTTACTGATGTGAACATACAGCAATGTGTACATCAGGCACGTTTCTCCTGGGGGAAATCGATGCTTTCATATGGCCCCTCAATTCTTTGTCTCATGGGTCCCAAATTATATCTTACTTTGCACTGAAAATCAGATCCTTCATATTTCATACACCCTGAAGCTAATGTGGTTTCTCCCTGGTCATCTTCTTCTATGATGGCAAAGCAATGTCCATTAGTTCTAAAACAGAAAAAAACAAAACAAAACATAAATTCACATAGAAAGTACTAATGAAATTTGAGTCTGAATGTGAACAGGTACAGATGGCCTTTAATACTTTGTTTTGTGATTTAGAATTGCATTCACATGTGATTTATTGGCAAAGCCAAAGAGGTTTTAAGACAAATGAAAGTTATATCTGAGCTACGATCTAAAAGGCCAGTGACAACCCTTTGTCAAGCAGAAAAGGATTTCAATTAAACAAGTCCTCCACATAGGAGTTATGTGACTTTTCTTTGCTAATCACAGTCATGTGATCACAGAAAGCTGATTTATAAAATTTTATGTCATGTTTTGAAAATATACTTTAAAATAACTGTCTCTTTTTACCCATTTTTTTCAGTACTTCCATATTGTATACGATAATAGATAAAAACAAACTTTTCTCTGAAACATACAAATAGGCTTAATGACCAAAAAAGGGGGACTGAAAGGCACCTTTTACTGAATATGATGAAGGGAGAGGACTTTTGAATAAATTTTCAATAAATTTACATACATATATAATGAAATTCTTATTTTAGTGTTAGCATCCTGGAGTTTCCCCTTAATATATTCATATAGACTTCAACAGGTATGGGAGAAATTTCTAAAAGCTTTTTCTGTGCTCCTATTTATTGTTAATATCAGGAATTGTGCTGCTTCTACTTAGAAGAATTTTGCAGAATTCTTGGTTTTCTGTGAGAAGAAAATGTTAAGTGTGGGGCAGAATTCTGTTAAAATGGATGATTAGGTTTTACTCTGGGTTACTAAGCCACTAACAGACAGCCCATTATATCAGGCAGGTGCTACAGACAAGAAGTTTAGCAAAACATTATTTGGTGACATAGCAGAAAGCAGTTCCCTGCTGGCAAACTCCCAGGAAGGTATAAATGGAAAACTAGTCACAGTCAGCCAAGCAGAGCTCACCACCACCAGGGGACAAGCAGCAAACCTAAGACATGATGACCGTCATGCAGGTTCAAGAGTTTACGTGTAAAGTTTCATGCTTTCTATCTGGTTCATTCAGGGAGCATACAATTATTAAAAGTACAATATGACATTCGTTATTGCCTCTATAACAAGGAGACAATTGACTGATGAGGTTGAGTTGTTTAGGCAATTTTTTTCGGTCTTATTAAGTCAATATGTCAATGTTTCCAACAAATATGGACTAGAATTACATGAACATATATAAACATGTTGTGCAGTTAACATGAAATACACTAGAAAAATTATAATAGTTTTATAAATCAGATTTGGATTGGTAAATTCACAGGTAAGAAAAAAGCATAAAATTAACACAATATGATTTATATATATCTGCAAAATATTTCAACTAATTAAGAAGTAAGAGGCCAGGTGTGGCAGCTCACCCTAGTAATCCCAGCACTTTGGGAGGCTGAGGTGGAAGGATTGCTTGAGCCCAGGAGTTTGAGACCAGCCTGGGCAACATAGCAAGACCCTGTCTATAGTTATAAAACAAAAAAATTTAGGCCGGGCGCAGTGGCTCACGCTTGTAATCCCAGCACTTTCGGAGGCCGAGGCGGGCGGATCACGAGGTCAGGAGATCCAGACCACGGTGAAACCCCGTCTCTACTAAAAATACAAAAAAAAAATTAGCCGGGCGTGGTGGCGGGCGCCTGTAGTCCCAGCTTCTCGGAGAGGCTGAGGCAGGAAAATGGCGTGAACCCGGGAGGCGGAGCTTGCAGTGAGCCGAGATCGCGACACTGCACTCCAGCCTGGGTGACAGAGCGAGACTCCGTCTTTTTTTTTTTTTTAAATTAAAAAGTAGGAGGTTGTCAGTGAGTTTTCTGATTTCTTTTTTGGTAATCTCTTAAGTTTTCTAAAATGAGCATCAATAAATTTAAGATTAAAAGATCATTAAAAACTCAGATGTTAAACAAATACTAGATCCCTTTGATCTTATTTTAAAAGCTGCATTATAACATAATTCTAATATAGTAACTCACCTATCAATCATTTAATGGAGTAATGTTCTAATATACAAAACAAAAGGCTTTTTGGCTTCCTGGAAAGATACCATATATGAAGGAAAAAAAACCTCAGACAAGTTTAACAATTCTTAAAATAGCACTAAATGCAACTCTATTCTCCTAACTCTTAAGAAGGGCTGCATAAAATACTTACATGCATGTGTTATTAATAGCATCATCCGGGCAGTGCCCTGAGCAATAGCACTTTAAAAAAGGCAAGGTATCCTCTGGTGCTAAGGTTACTCCATTTTCTGACTTTTTCTGGTCGGAGTCTGATTTCATCCCAGTGCCATGGAGCATACTGTCCAGATTCTGTCCTGCATTCAAATATGGAATTTGTTAAGTAAATCATTTCTGAAAAGCTCATTGTTTCATGACAATTCTCAATGAGAAAAAGTTGTTAAAGCTTTCTTATCACAATAATTATAGCTAGCATGTTTCTTTAGAAATATAAATTTCATTCATACAACAAACAGACATTTATTAAGTTAGTATGCACAGAATTACTGCACCAGGTATTGTGGGGTATATGAAGACAGCTATATCACAATTTTTGCACTAGTGAAAGACAAACGAGTGGCGCAAGGCAGAATACAGTCAAATCTTGTTTTTTGTATTTTTAAAATAACTTGGCCGGGCGCAGTGGCTCACGCTTGTAATCCCAGCACTTTGGGAGGGCGAGGTGGGCGGATCACGAGGTCAGGAGATTGAGACCACGGTGAAACCCCGTCTCTACTAAAAATACAAAAAATTAGCAGGGCGTGGTGGCGGGTGCCTGTAGTCCCAGCTACTCGGGAGAGGCTGAGGCAGGAGAATGGTGTGAACCCGGGAGGCGGAGCTTGCAGTGAGCCGAGATCACGCCACTGCACTCCAACCTGGGTGACAGAGCGAGACTCCGTCTCAAAAAAAAAAAAAAAAAAAAACTTAAACAAATTTTAATTTAACCAGGGAAAGGCATGAATGCAGTCCCCCACTACCACAATTATGCAGTTGAGTTTCCCACATTTGGGGAAATCGCAGGGGTCAGCACATCCGGAGTGCAATGAATAAGCCTCGCCCTGGGAAAACCACCTTTGTGACCGTGGTCTCTCCCCTGCCAAGTAAAAGTATACAGTCATCACTTGTAAGAAAGGTACAAAACGGGGAGAGACTTCAGAGAAGTCTGTGAGAGTTTCCAATCATTAAATAGAGACAAGTTATGATTCTTCTTTTAACTCTTTGGTTCAAAACTTGTGACCAGCTTTCCTTTATTTGTGCCTCTATGTGGAAAAGGAGTTACTAAGCATCTTGCTTTGGCCTTTAATTGCTTAAGTAACGAAATTATGAGAGCATGGGGACCAATCATGTTATCTGGAGACTTTCACCTCAAGGTCATTGGTTTGAATGCAGACCATGCTGGCAGAAACTGAAGGTTATAGAAGGGCAGCAGTTAGCTCACAGAAATGGAACTATGTTCTTACACTAGAGTCTAGTAGCCAGCAGTGACAGACACTGTCATATTTGGTACTAAATCTTTCAGGTTGGAAGCAGAACAGCACTAAAAAAACTGCTCTACTAATTACTTCCTCTCTCTGACTCAGCTAGGCCATTCTTTGTGGGTTACTCTCAAGGGAATGAAAGGTAGAACCAAACAGACAAGTGTATATGTATTTCATTATAAATGTTAAATAAGCGGTTCAAGACACACACAGACTTGATTTTACATTTACCATACTGATGAGATAAACTACTGAAAAGACAAAAAATATCACATATGCACACACTGGTAACAGAAAAAGTGCTGCTAAACAGTGTTTTGATGATTCCATGCCTTCAGTTTTAATAATCTTCATTTTTTTTTTTTTTTTTTTTGAGACATGATCTCACTCTTGCCCAGGCTGGAGTACAGTGATGTGATCAGAGCTCACTGCAGCCTCAACCTCCCAGGCTCAAGTGATCCTCCCACCACAGCCTCTGGAGTAGCTGGGACCAAGGGCACATGCCACCATGCCCGGCTAATTTTTAAATTCTTTGTAAGGACAAGGTCTCCCTATACTGCTCAGGTTGGTCTTGAACTCCTGGCTCAAGCGATCCTCCTGCCTCAGTCTCCCAAAGTGCTGGGAATCTAGGCGTGAGACACCATGCCTGGCCAATAACCTTCACTTTCTTATACTGAATATTTAGTAAAAGAATTTGCTACTGAATGAGTATAGAAAACATTTTTATTTATTTATTTTTGAGATAGAGTCTCACTCTGTCACCCAGGCTGGAGTGCACTGGTGCAATCTCGGCTCACTGCAACCTCCGCCTTCCAGGTTCAAGCGATTCTCCTGCCTCAGCCTCCCGAGTAGCTGGGATTACAGGCACCCCACACGATGCCTAGCTAATTTTTTTGTATTTTGTTGGTAGAGACAGGGTTTCACCATGTTGGCCAGGCTGGTCTCTCCTGACCTCAAGTGATCCACTTGCCTCAGTCTCCCAAAGTGCTGGGATTACAGGCATGAGCCACCGTGCCCGGCCAGGAGAGAAAACACTTCAAAAAAAAAAGCTGGAAGTTTGCGTACATACATGTATTACTCATCCCCGCGCCCCCCACACCACTCTCCTTTCAGAAATAAATTCCGTAATATGATGTCAAGGCTTCCGTTGGACCTGATTGCTACAAAGCGGAAAGACCTCATTTATGTTAGAAACATCAACTGTAAAAGATGGTGTGGGGGAAGCAGGAGGTACAGGAAGGGAAGAAATCCACTGAGCAGGAAATGAGGAGACTGGGATTCTGTTTTGCCGTGGGCCTACCCCGCTTTACCTAGCTGGATGGTCTTGGGCAAGCCATGTCACTTTTCCAGGCTTCATTTACTCTATAAGGCTATAGGAGTAGAGGACAGGTGAGGGCACCTAACCAGCTTTAAAATCCTATTACATTAACAGAAGACACTTATCAATTCAGCTCTGGAGAACAAACAGTATATATCACAGCAATTGATTTTTCAAAAATCTAGTGACACAGAAAAAGCAGTTTAGTGTGGCAGAAATATCACTTGAGATAACAGCAAGAAGTGAAGGGTTCAAGTCCCAGTTATGGGCACAGATAAGTTACTCTCTGAACCTCAGCTATCTATAGAAAATGGTGATAATAATTCCTGCCTAATTCAAATCAAGAAGTTATAGGTAGATCAAATGAATATCTACTAAAGTGCTTAACTACATGTAAAATAGTATACAAATGAAGATGTTACTAATAACGAAGATCCTAACACTAAAAGATCACTGATACATGAAAAACTCAAAGTTATATGAAACTTTCTAGAATAGTATTTGAATTTATGAGACAAAAAACTCAATTACAGTAGTTGTATCTGGAGCTTCTATTATTGCCAAATATTCAACAGAATACTTATTAGGGATCTATTATGTGCAGGCAAGGTATTAAATGCTAGAAACACAAAGATGTGGCATCAAAACCACCTATGTGGCCTTGAGAAACTTGGTGGAAAGCAGAGGGGGAATAAGCACAAAAGCAAATAAATACAATGTGAAAAGTGACAAAATACAAGGCCAGGTGCGGTGACTCACGCCTGTAATCCCAGCACTTTGGGAGGCCGAAGTGGGTGGATGACCTGAGGTCAGGAGTTCAAGACCAGCCTGGTCAACATGGTGAAACCCCGTCTCTACTAAAAATATTTAAAAATTGGCTGGGCGTGGTGGCAGGCGCCTGTAGTCCCAGTATTCAGATGGCTGAGGCAGGAGAATCACTTGAACCTGGGAGGTGGAGGTTGCAGTGAGCAGAGATCAAGCCATTGCACTTCAGCCTGGGCGACAAGAGCAAAACTCCATCTCAAAAAAAAAAAAAAAAGTGACAAAATATGGAGGTGTTTACATGTAAACAAAGGAAAAGGCTCATCCTAGGTGTCAAACTCAAACTGATCTTAGGTGTCAAAAGTAATGAAATCTAAGCTACATCTTAAAAACTTGCAAGATTTCACCAAGCGGATACTGAATACAAAGAAAAGTAACTGGAAAGAGCCTCTCTGTGCTCTCCCTAGGTGACAGCGCCCACTCTGTTGATGGTTCCTGGATGTACCCCTCTAGCCATGACCTGCTTAGGCATCTCCTGACTGACTTGTCCTAAATGAACTCTTGATTTGCCTCAAACCTGGTCTTACCAAAGTCTTTTGGCTCAACCTCCAAAATGTACGTAAACTGTTTTCATTTTTCTCCAACTCCGCTGCTGTCACCAAGGCCCATCACATCATGCCTCTACTAAGATAAGAAGTCTCCAACTGGTCGCTCTGCTTCTGCTCTTGGTCCCTGCGACCCACTTCCCACAGAGCAGCCAGAGACATTTTATAAACACAAATCTGTCACTCCTATATAAAACCAACCAATGGCTCCACAACGCACACAGAATAAAATCCAACCTCCACTGTGTGCTCCCAGGGCCCAGCAGGATCTGGGCCCTGCAGGTCTCACCATCATCACTTCACTTGGCACATGGCCTTCTGTCAGTTCTGAACATGTCAATCTCTCCCCACCCACAAGTCCCGTGTATTTACAAAGAATAAATTACGAGCCCTGGGGTGGACTGGGGGTATAGGTTATATTTCGAAACAAACACACACAAAATATTTAATAGCTTACATGTTTAAGTATAACATCTCAGGAAAAGATGAAAACATATACATACAAAGAGACAAACAGTTACAAGAGACACATGACTATACACAGGCACATTTACAGGTCCTTGTAATCAATGGCAATTTTTGGCATCAATGATTTTACTAGATTTTTATTCCTGGCTAAATAATTTTTCATACTTTCCCAATAATTTATTGGCTTCCATTTTCTACAGCAAATAAATGCTCTCTGCCCCAACCTTAAGACAGAATGTCTACAACAGAACTCAGATGGCAAACGGTTGGTGAGACCAATGGGCTACTGATACACTATACATATGAGATAATCAGCAATGGTAACCTAATGAATTCTGTAACAACAGTCTGCACCATTAATTAAATAGAAACCACGAAGACATCAGCAGGAGGAAAGTCAAGTACAAGGAGGCAAGAACTAGGGAAAAGGTGGCATGTCTACAATTGTGCTGTCCCATATGGTAGCCACTAGCCACATGTGACTTAAAATGTAGATGAATTAAAATGAAGTAAAATTAAAAATCAGTTTCTCACCCACACTAGTCACAACTCAAGTGCTCAAAAGCCACATTTGGCTAGTAGCTATCACACAAGACAGCAGAGATATAGAAAAGAGGTATTGGTTTTGTGGGCCCCAAGGTCTCTGTCACAACTATTCAATTCTGCTGATACAATGCAAAATCAGCCAGACAACATGTAAAAAAATGAACATGGGTGTGTTCCAATAAAATTACTTATGGATAATAAAATTTGAGTTCCATATAATTTTCATGTGTCATGAAATACTCTCTTGATTTTTCTTCAATCACTTAAAAATGCAGAAACACCATTCTTCACTCATGAGCAGCACAAAATGCAGCAATGCGCTGGATTTAGTTTGTGGGCTATAGTTTGCAAATTACTGATATAGAAATTTCCATCACCAAACAAAGTTCTGTCATACTATGTTGGTCTAGGAGGAAAATCAAAAGAAAAGATTTTGTGGCAGGGCCAGAAAGCATAGAAATGGGCTTTTCACATCTGATAGGATAATATGTGAATGATTAGGCTTATTTTATGACACTTTTGGAAGGCCAATAAAAAATTACAATTAGATGTATTTCAGTTGAACATAAAAACTGCAGTTAATCAGTTAACATTAATCAAACTTGGTTCTGAACCCATTATCAAGAATGGGTTGATACATTCCGACACATGCTGACACATGTCCGACACATACTGACATGCAGTGTCATCCATAATGTCGCTAAGTGGCAAAAAAAAGCTTCTAGAAACATGAATATAGTTATTGCATTAAAAATCATATGCTTGGCTGGGCACGGTGGCTCACGCCTATAGTCCCAGCACTTTGGGAGGCCAAGGCGGGTGGACTGCCTGAGGTCAAGAGTTTGAGACCAGTCTGGCCAACATGGTGAAACTCTGTCTCTACTAAAAATACAACAAATTAGCTGGGCATGGTGCTGTGAGCCTGTAATCCAGCTACTCAGGAGGCTGAGGCAGAGGAATCACTTGAACCAGGGAGGTAGGGGTTGCAGTGAGACAAGATCACACCAATGCATTCGAGCCTGGTTGACACAGTGAGACTCCACCTCAAAAAAAAAAAAAAAAAAAAAAATCATGTGTTTGCCAGGCATGGTGGCTCATGCCTGTAATCCTAGCACTTATGGAGGCCCAGGAAGGTGGGTTGCTTGAGCTCAGGAGTTCAAGATCAGCCTGGGAAACATGCTGAGACCTGGTCTCTACAAAAAATTTAAAAAATTAGCTGGGTGTGGTGGAGCACACCTGTAGTCCCAGGTACTTGGGTGACTGAGGTGGGAGGATCACTTAAGAACCCAGCAGGTTGGCAGGGAATGGTGGTTCAGGCCTGTAATCCCAGCACTTTGGGAGGCCGAGGTGGGTGGATCACCTGAGCTCAGGAGTTCAAACCAGCCTGGCCAACATGGTAAAACCCTACTAAAAATACAAAAATCAGCCGAGTGTGGTGGTGTGTGCCTGTAATCCCAGCTACTCGGGAGGCTGAGGCAGGAGAATCGCTTGAACCCAGGAGATGGACATTGCAGTGAGCTGAGACTGTGCCACTGCACTCCAGCCTGGGCCACAGAGCAAGACTCTTTGTCTCAAACAGAAAAAAAAAAAATTATATGCTCAAACAAAGCAAAGTTTACACTGTTGAACTCCTGTTATTGCATTATGATCAGAGTATGTGGCCTTTGAGGAATCTTGTTTTTTGTTTTTTTTTTTTGTTTTGAGATGGAGTCTCACTCTGTTGCCCAGGCTGGAGCACAATGGCACGATCTCCACTCACTGCAACCTCTGCCTCCTGGGTTGAAGCAAGTATCTTGCCTCAGCCTCCCAAGTAGCTGGGATACAGGCGCCTGCCACCACGCCCGGCTAATTTTTGTATTTTTAGTAGAGACAGTGTTTCACCATGTTGGCCAGGCTGGTCTTTTTTTTTTTTTTTTTCAGACGGAGTCTCACTCTGTCGCCCAGGCTAGAGTGCAATGGCATGATCTCAGCTCACTACAAGCTCCGCCTCCTGGGTTCACACCATTCTCCTGCCTCAGCCTCCTGAGTAGCTGGACTACAGGCGCCCGCCACCATGCCCGGCTAATTTTTTCTATTTGTAGTAAAGACAGGGTTTCACCGTGTTAGCCAGGATGGTCTCTATCTCCTGACCTCGTGATCCGCCCACCTCAGCCTCCCAAAGTGCTGGCAGGCTGGTCTTGAACTCCTGACCTCAAGTGATCTGCCTGCCTCAGCCTCCCAAAGTGCTGTGATTACAGGCATGAGCCGCCGCGCCCAGCCAAGGTATCTTATACTTAACTGAAATATTATTTCAAAATTACCCACGATAATCCAAGGGTGACATGGGTGTGGGAGAAGTGCATGGGGGTAGAGAGGAAACAGCCTTGGTCATGAGTTGATACTGTCAAAACTGAGTGACAAGTTCATAGAGTTTCATTATATTATTCTCTCTACTTAGGCATATGCTTGAAATAAGTATTTTTCCTATAAGTAGTTTTTGATGGGTTTTTTGTTTGTTTTTTGAGATAGTGTTTTCGCTCTTGTTGCCCAGGCTGGAGTACAGTGGCGTGACGGCTCACTGCAACCTCCGCCTCCCAGGTTCAAGCAATTCTCCTGCCTCAGCCTCCCGAGTAACTGGGATTACAGGCATGTGTCATCACACCTGGCTAATTTTTTATATTTTTAGTAGAGACGGGGTTTCTCCATGTTGACAGGCTGGTCTCGAACTCCTGACCTCAGGTGATCCGCCTGTCTCGGCCTCCCAATGTGCTGGGATTATAGACATGACATGAGCCACCGTGCTAGGTCTTTTTTTTTTTTTTTCCTACAAGTAGTTTTTAAAATACTTAAATAAAACAATAATGTATTCTCACAGCATCCAAAAAAAAAAATTGAACCCCACATGTAAACCAAAAAGTCCTCTTTGTGCCCATCTAATCCCCCTCCCACTCCTTAAACATAACCACTATTATCTGTTTGGTGTATATGCTTCTTGTCCTTTTTCTATTCATTTACACATATATGTTTATAAATGAAGTATTCTTCCAGAAAACTTTTTATTTTATTTTTTTGAGACAGGGTCTCACTCTGTTGCCCAGGCTGGAGTTCAGTGGCCCAATCTCGGCTCACTGCAATCTCCACCTCCCTGGTTCAAGCGATCCTCCCACCTCAGCTTCCTGAGTAGCTGTGACTACAGGCACATGCCACCATGCCCAGCTAATTTTTGTATTTTTAGTAGAGACAGGGTTTCACCATGTTGGCCAGGCTGGTCTCGAACTCCCGAGCCACTGCACCCGGCCAGAAACCTTTTATAAAAGTAGAGAAAACTGTACAATGAACCCACACATACCCATACAGCCCAGCTTTTATAATGATCAATTCATGGCCCTTCTTGTTTCACTCCCTCCCCCTTTCGTATAATTATGAAGCTAATACCAGATATGTCCATTTATCTGTAAATATTTCAATGTGTATCTCTAAAAGAACTTAAAAAAAACACACAATTATCACACCTAAAAGAATTAATAGTAATTCCTTATCCTTACCAATATCATCAAACATCAAGGCAATGTTCAAACTTCCAATTATATTACAAATGTTATAAATTGCTTTCTAATTTCCAATTGTATCATAAATATTACAAATTACTTTAGTAGTTTCCTTGAATCAGGATCCAAATAAGGTTCACACAACACAGCTGGTTGTCTCCAAGTCTCTTAATCTACCAGTTTCTTCTTCCTCTTCCTGCCCTTGAGATGTACTTGAAGACATTGGGTAACTTGTCTGGTATTTACCAGTATAGTATTTACCACAGTCTGGAATTTCTGATCACATCCTCCTGGCATCATTTAACATGTCCTCTTGTTCTCTATGGATTTTGTAAACGGTAATTAGCTCGAGAGCTGTGCTGTCCAATATGGTAGCCACAAGTCACATGTGTCTACTGAGCGCTGAAATGCAGCTGCTCTGTATGTTGTGGGCAGGAGACAACCAAATGCCTGCTTATCTCTGTTTTTAAGGTCTAGATTCACTAATTCAATCGGCATAGTATAAAATAATATATCTAATCCTATCATTTGTCTTTTTTCTGACTTGGAATACATCTATGAGATGCTTTCCCTCACCTACTAATTGGATACAGGTGGCACAGTTCATGTTAGAAAGGCAAGATTAATGCTTGATTTCCCCCTCTATTTACCAGTTTTCAAAATTAATGACCTCATTAGCATCTTTTAACAGTAACCAACTAGTTTTGTTTTCTTTTTTTGAGACAGAGTCTTGCTCTGCTGCCCAGACTAGAGTGCAGTGGCGTGATCATTGGCTCGCTGCAGCCTCAAGCTCCCGGGCTCAAGTGATTCTCCCACCCACCTCAGCCAGGAATACAGGCACACACCACCACACCCAGCTAATTAAAAATTTTTTTTGAGGCCGGGCGCGGTGGCTCACGCTTGTAATCCCAGCACTTTGGGAGGCCAAGGCGGGCGGATCACGAGGTCAGGAGATCGAGACCATGGTGAAACTCTGTCTCTACTAAAAATACAAAAAATTAGCCAGGCGTGGGGGTGGGCGCCTGTAGTCCCAGCTACTCGGAGAGGCTGAGGCAGGAGAATGGCGTGAACCCAGGAGACAGAGATTGCAGTGAGCCAAGATTGCGCCACTGCACTCCAGCCTGGGTGACAGAGCAAGACTCCATCTCAAAAAAAAAAATTTTTTTTTGTAGAGACCAGCTCTATGTTGCCCAGGCTAGTCTCAAACTCTTTTTTTTTTTTTTTTTTTTTTAAAGGGACTCTCAGTTTAGCTGTGGATGTTCTCAAATCTTGAGGCTCAAGTGATCCTCCTGCCTTGGCCTCCCAAGTGTTGGCATGTACAGGTGTAAGTCACAGCCCCCAGGCCTAACTAGTTTTTTTCTTAAGTGTTATTATAAACACATGGATTTAAACATATTTGATTTGTTTGAATCCACTACAATTAGTATTCAATTCAAACCGGTCACTGAATCCTTTGAACTTTTCCTTGCTTTCTGGCCAAGATACCAAGATCACCTTGCTCTTTCCCTGCCAAACTTAAACTCAGTGATTTCTCCAAGGAGTTCTAGATTCTTAGTGAAAAAAGATAATCAGATACTACAATTGGGTTGTTACAGGTGCTTGTTGCTACTGGGCTGGTCAGTGTAAAAATATATGGCTAAGAAAGCAGTTTTCCAACTTGCTTTTTTCACTTTAACTGTATTCATCCATTAAACCAAAATGTACTGAGTAACTACACAGTGGTAGCCACTGTTTTAAGCCCTGGGTGACTAGAACAGTAAACAAAACAAAGTCCCATATCTATTAAAGCTTACGATCTTGGATGGAGAAAGACAATAAAGATGAATAAATACTGACACTTGGTACTATTTTAATATTTATTCATAGATAAGTGCTATGATACCAAATAAAGCAGGTCACTTTCTAGCATGGGAAAGGAGCAGAGTGCCTCAGAGCGGAGGTCATTAAACCAAAGGCCAGGAGAACAGGCAAAGCAGAGGCCAGTGGCTAGGTCAGAAATTCTCAGAACATACATCCAGACAAGATATTTAACTGTGTTTAATGGAATGAAACCAAAGAGACCAGAGCAAACAGAATATAGGACTACTACAACTTTACAGGAACTGTACTGCCAAAGATATCCCAGGCTGACTCAGTCAGGCTGTGAGTTTTCAATCCATAGGACAATTTCCAGTAATCAGACCTCCATACTAACAGAAAGCAGGCCGCTAAAGTTGTTCAGTCTCCACAAAGATCATCCTCCACTAATTCCATCTCAGATGTGACCATGAAGGCAGAAACACTAGCCAAGGAACACCAGAGACAAGGCAAATCCTCCCAGAAAATAAAACTGGAGGCTGACAAACAGGTTAAGCATCATTTATCTACATGCTATGGAGCAGTGTAGATAAATGAATACTGAGGTTGTTTCCAATTTTTCGTCCTCTGAATGGGAGTTTTATACAGTACTTATCCCACTTTATCTTTATCACTGGATACCAGGTATACTGTGCACCGATAATTGCTTTTAGCCACACACTGCTGGACCATGAAGAGGCACCTGGACCTGAAGGAGAGGGCTTCGCACCAGCCAGAAGTCCTGGATTAGTAGCTGCGTGTACTAAATGGATGCAACTCTGGGGTATAGAACCCTTTGAAAAGGAACTGAAAATTTCATAGCAACATGAGCATTTTAGCATATGACGTCAGGTCGACAGATGTGGTATCCAGCAACAGATACTCTTATTCTTCTCCTTATTCTTCTCCTTATTCTTCTCCTCCTTCCCATGCTGGCAACAGGCATGTGCACATGTACACACACATTAAGAGTCTGCCCCCTCCTCCACGTGATTCAGGGAAGCGCAGCCCTCCTACTCTCAGCAGAGATAATTGTTGGTCTAATCCAACAATTTTAGTTTCATTCCCCTTGCCAGTGATTTAACACAAGAGCATATAATGAATTTTGGCCACTAAGATTAGAAGGAAGTCTGTTGGGGAGAGGAAGTGAGTGAATGGGGAAAGATTTATCAAATAAAAAGAGACACAAACAGATTTCCCTCTTCTTTAACTGAGCATTGTCAACACATGCTTACCTCATCTGCATGTGATATCTAGTCTCTCAGCAGCCACACTGTGACACTGTGGCTAACCTGACATTTAGAGATGGCACAGTTGAAAAGACAAAGAACTTGGGTCTTGATGAGGCACATAACCAACTACGGTCCCCTTATATACAGATTTCTTGTGTGTTACTACATTCTCCTTATAGTTCAAGCTTTTTTAAAAAAAAAACAAAAATCACCTAGCCCAAAATGTCATGTTTAAGCTCTTTTAAATTTTTTTAAAATTATTTGTAGAGGAAAACATTCTAATTGATGGAAAAAATTAAATCTCTCCCCGATCCTTTTAGTTGTCCAATTGATACCTATTTTCCCCCTTTTCCCAGCTAACCAAACTCTGATTTTGTTTGGGGGAATAACACATCCAGCCCTAGGCAATGGATATAGATTAAGCCAATTGTGACAATCCTGTTTCTCTGTTTTCCAGTAGATCTTGCTATTAGGAATGATTAAGACTTAAGATAAAATCTGTGACACTTTTGCTTTCCTGGTATCAGGTCTAGTTGAGGCCAGTGCTGACCCTTTCCCAGTTTTACCTGCCTCAAATGCAGATAATAGCAGCCACTTGGAAACCACAAGGGAAATGTCAAGAAAATTACAGACATGTCAGCCTTGACACTACTCAATAACTGAATGTACAGCAAATCTACCACCTATGTTAAAAATAAATCTCTATTGAAGTCATTATTAGTTACTTAAAACTAAAATCCATTTCTGAAATTTGTGACAAAATCCAAAAAAGGGACTACATATCTATCCAATATTAATATATCCTGTTGTAAAATTTGTGACCAAGTCTTAAAAAAAAAGAACTAAGTATCTATTAGCTGTTAATATCAGATGACTCATTTTTCTATTCACACCTAAGTAACTTTATCTCAATGTAAAGCAATTAAATCTATACCCTAACAGTTGATGGTCAAAACATTCTTGTTTATATCTAGGATAAGCATTATTATTTCTATTTTACATCAAGGAAACCAAGGTATGGATAAGTTTATTTTCCTGAGACATAATTCAAAACAAGATAAAGCTAGAGCTAAAGTCAAAAGTTATTTCCATTAATACCATTCTACAATCTTTCCTAATGATCTCTAAGAAATAACTTTTCTACATTGGTTTTAGCTTTAAGAGCAAACATTTGTATGTTATTTGAAGCAACTATCAAAATAATTTTTTTAAAGGAAATGTAACAAATTTCACTCTTTATCAGAGAAATGTAATTCTTAATAAGATCTTTTGCTTTACATAGTAACTAATTACCAACTTATTCCATCTAATAAAAGTTTATTATAGAACAACATGAATTGGGGCGAGGACTGAGAATTTTGTATCATATTGCCTATGTGTGATCTAAATAGATTTTTAAAAAATTTATGCCAAAATGGAGATTACCTGGAAGTGAGGTAGCAAATATAATATTACTATGAATTTAACTCATCTTCAAAACTATAGCAGCTTTGGTTGATGCTGATCAACAAGGCATGTAACGGATATTGAAGTAAAGGTATTGTACTAAATAATTTGGTGTTTCACAAGAAAAAGTGGCTTTTGCTAAAGGCTCTGTATTCTGAGCATGGTAATACTAAGGATATTGTTGTAATACTAAGGATATTGTTATAATACTAAGGCAAAATAAAAAGAAGCTATAGATTTCATTCTATGTTTGTGCTTTAAGATGAAAATATCGGCCAGGCACAGTGGCTCATGCCTGTAATCCCTGCACTTTGGGAGGCCGAGGCGGGCGGATCACGAGGTCAGGAGATCGAGACCATCCTGGCTAACATGGTGAAACCCCGTCTCTACTAAAAATACAAAAAATTAGCTGTGCGTGATGGTGGGCGCCTGTAGTCCCAGCTACTCGGGAGGCTGAGGCAGGAGAATGGTGTGAACCCAGGAGGCGGAGCTTGCAGTGAGCTGAGATAGGGCCACTGCACTCCAGCCTGGGCAACAGAGCAAGACTCTGTCTCAAAAAAAAAAAAAAGATGGAAAATATCAAAAGCTTTATGGTGTTAATCATGTTTCTTCTTAACAGCAGATATTAATCCAGATCACTGTGAACAAAACATTAGTAAAAAGCAACCTGTGAAGTAAAAAACTTGTGAACGAAGACATCCAGTAAGTTTTATCTAAAATCCTCTTGCAAAACAGTACTGTCTTTTCAGCTTAAAATATTATCCTGCTTAAACCATACAGGAAAAAGCTTATGTGCAAATACAGGCCATCTGGTCCTAAGAGTCATCACAATAACTTCCTGTTTGGGAGTTCTAAGCTGTGAACACATAGTAGCAAAATTACATTATTGGTCATAAACAAACTGTCAGTGCTCTATGAAGAAATTTTAGTATTCAGCACAGACAAGTGCCAGTTATCTTTCTAAACTCTTTTAACAACAATAAAATGAAATTTTTTGGTGGGGGCAGGGACAGAGTCTTGCTCTGTCGCCCAGGCTAGAGTGCAGTGGTGCAATCTCAGCTCACTGCAGCTTCCACCTCCCAGGGTTCAAGTGATTCTCCTGCCTCAGCCTCCCGAGTAGCTGGGATTACAGGCCCCCGTCATCACACCTGGCTAATTTTTGTATTTTTTGGTAAAGACGAGGTTTTGCCATGTTGCCCAGGCTGGTCTTGAACTCCTGACCTCGTGATCGGCCCACCTCGGCCTCCCAAAGTGCTGGGATTACAGGTGTGAGCCACTGTGCCTGGCCAATAAAATGATTTTTCAATTATTATTTACACTTACTCTTTTTTGTATTTTAAAGGAGACAGGAATTTTGAAGCTCAGCCTGGACTACCTATTACCCTGTCTTTCAGCCACTAACTGAGGTGGCTTTACATACTTTATCTCATTTAATCCTCACAAGACCTAATGCTGTGTATCATCACGCCTATGTTGTGAAGGAGAAGATAGACTCAGAGAGACTGAGATTTCAAAAATACTTGAAAATGTTTCCATCACAGCCAAGTTAAAAAATTATTTGGCACGTGTTTCATCTTTGCTTCTTTCCTAAAAGCTGCCCTAGTAGGCTGGGCCTAACTATTCAAACAGGGATGAGTTGAAAGAACAGAAGCAAGAAATAGTGCTTTTTATATACACACATACATTACTAAAATGAACACTGATTTACCTTGAACACGAGAAATGATGAACAAATAGGCTCCCAATAATCTGATATAAATGTATAGCTGAGTCATTGTTCAATTGTAATGTTTCCTGTGTACTGTCACCTTCAATAATTGGTCTTGCTACTTCACCAATTTAAATGACTATCATTCAGTGATCTTCTTGTAAAAGATTGCAAGCACTTGACAATGACTTCAACTCCCACTGCTTTCTTGCGACTCCTAAAAGACAAAAATATTTAAAAGGTAAGGAATACAACTGAATTTTGGAAATTTTTCAAAACTAAAAGGGAAACAAATGCCCAAACACACCTTTAACAAACACATTTTAAAAGATTAAAGCTATCCTTGCTTTTTTTTTTTTTTTTTAGGCACTATAATTTCAAACTTCAAATAAATTGAGGCTGCAACCTCTCCTGACCTCAGATTAGCCATATGTACAACAAGGGAAGTATATTAAACAATCTCAATAGTCTTTTCTGGCTGTTCTAAAGTAATTATTTTATTAATAACATGAAAATTCCCAACTATATTAAGACTTAAACAGGAAAAGTTAAATTTAAAACATAAGGGTAACCATTAACATTCTTGCAAATTCTAGTAGATATAATGAAAACACCTTAGGTCTTTCTAATAAATAATTTATTCTATAGATAGAAGAGGAAGCCGACCTAGAAAATTACACATATTTATTCATTTTATTTTATTTTATTTGAGACAGAGTTTTGCTCTTGTCACCCAAGCTGGAGTGCAATGGCACCATCTCAACTCACTGCAACCTCCGCCTCCCGGGTTCAAGTGATTCTCCTGCCTCAGCCTTCTGAGTAGCTGGGATTACAGGTGTGCACCACCACACTCGGCTAATTTTTGTGTTTTTAGTAGAGACAGGGTTTCACCATCTTGGCCAGACTAGTCTCAAACTCCTGACCTCAGGTGATCCACCTGCCTCAGCCTCCCAAAGTGCTGGGATTACAGGTGTGAGCCACCATGCCAGGCGAAAACTACACATATTTAATTAAAGAGTGTGCTTCATCATTAAAGGAAAAAAAGAAAAGGGAGCCAGGTGCAGTGGCTCACACCTGTAATCCCAGCACTTTGGGAGGCCAAGGTGGGCAGATCACCTGAAGTGAAGTCAGGAGTTCAAGACCAGCCTGGCCAGCATGGTGAAACCCCCTCTCTACCAAAAATACAAAAAATTAGCCAGGCATGGTGGCAGGCGCCTGTAATCCCAGCTACTCAGGAGGCTGAGGCAGGAGAATCACTTGAACCCAGGAGGCAGAGGTTGCAGTGAGCCGAGATTGCGGATTGTGCCACTGCACTCCAGCCTGGGTGACAGAGCAAGACTCCATCTCAAAAAAAAAAAAAAAGAAAGAAAAAAAAAAAAAAAAAAAAAAAGAAGGCCGAGTGCAGTGACTCGCGCCTGTAATCCCAGCAGTTTGAGAGGCTGAGGTGGGCAGATCATGAGGTCAGGAGATCGAGACCATCCTGGCTAACATAGTAAAACCCCGTCTCTATTAAAAATACAAAAAAATTAGCCAGGTGTAGTGGCAGGCGCCTGTAGTCCCAGCTACTCAGGAGGCTGAGGCAGGAGAATGGCGTGAACCCAGGAGGCAGAGCTTGCAGTAAGCTGAGACTGCACCACTGCACTCCAGCCTGGGCGACAGAGCGAGATACCATCTCAAAAAAAAAAGAGGAGAGGAGAGGAGAGGAAAGAAGGGAGGGGAGAGGAGGGGAGGGAAAAAAGCGGTATCTTAAAAAAAAATATTTCCTAAAATATTGCAAATTTGACTTTATTAAGATAAAACTGAACTTCTAATATGTATGACACGAAACATAATCTCTCCAATTAAGGTTTGGTGATTATTAATATAGACAGTGAACTTTTAAAGGCCTCAAAGTAAAATTGTTAAATAAATAATGGGGGAAAAGGCTAATTAGTATCAAGATATATATCATTCTACTTTACCCCCATCCCATTGTTTCAGGTGGTTTGATTTTACTGACTTTCAGCTTGAACTATTCCTGAATGACAAAGATTTTGCTTATTTATGACACAATGACCCTGGTGTGATTTCTACATTAATAACCTGAGCTTTCTATTTTATAATATCTAAGTAAGAATTTTCACTTTAATTCACTTTCCAAAGTTATTTACAGTACTGAGGCAAAGAAGGTTTACAATAAGGTTATCGTTTATACGTGTACATTATATATGGCTTAGTTCTAAAAATCCCTGCAATCTCTTATTTCTGTAATATAAAATTGTTTCCCATTACATAACGCTGAGAGAAAAAGATGCAAAGTCTAAAATAACTATAGAATAATGCTTGCCAAATGATTTAACAGCATTTCTTTGAAAACTTCTTGAAATAATTCAACTGTCATTCTAAGGATATATGTTCCAGGTTTCCAATTCAAGAGAAGTTTCCAGTATATTTCCAATCCTAATCTCTCTTCCTCATTTCAATTTTCCCATTAAATATTTCTACTAGAATCACACTCCACCTGTCTAAATTCTTGCTTGCTCCTCCTCCTCCACTGGCTACCACTCTTCAGTGACCATGCCAGAAACCCTGGCTTTGGTCCTGCCTCCCTTGCTAGGTCTCCACCCTTCCCCAAATTTTCACTTATTAATTTACTCACTTATTCACCAACAACATCTTTTTTTTTTAATTTAATAGGGGTGGGGGCGGGGGAGTCTCGCTATGCTGCCCGGGCTGGTCTCAAACTCCTGGCCTCAAGCAATCCTGTGGCCTTGGCCTCCTCCCAGAGTGCTGAGATTACAGGTGTGAACCACTGCAACTGGCCTGCATCTGAAGTACATATTACCGACCCAATGTTAGGTACCAGAAATACAAATATGAGTATGGTTGTTCCTGCTGCAAGGAACTCACAGTCTTGGGCAGGAGACTGACCCCTATGCCTTGTTACATCTTTCATTGTCACTGTTTCCTCATCAGTTTATTTAATGCTAATATGTGGCCTTGTCTCATTAGAGCTACAACCAAGGCATCCTGCAAAGCTGGCTGGCCGCAAGACTCTAAGTGCTTTCCCTTTCAGAGGAAAGGACTGTGTGTGATTCCTTCCGCAAAAATATCCATAACCCTTGCTACCCTGGCAGAAGTTCAAATTCTGGATCTGCCTTTAACTTAACCTCTCTGAATCAGTTTCCTCATCTTTAAAACTGGAATGAGGCCAATTGTGGTGGCGACCGCCTGTAATCTCAGCTGTAATCCTGGGCTCAAACAGGATCACTTGAGCCCAGAAATTCCAGGCTACAATGCACTGTGATCACAACAGTTAAGAGCCACTGCACTCCAGCCTTGGCAACACAGCAAGACCCCATCTTAACAAACAAACAAATCTGGAATGATATTTATTAACTGACAGTTATTTTGAGAACCAAATGAGATAATAGCAAGCACATATTTAAAACAATTTTTAAAATAAAAAAATTAAATAAATTTAAATATTTTTAAACTTAAGGAACCCATATAAAATAATAGCTAACACATATTAACCTCTGTGTGCCAGTACTGTCATAAATGCTTTGCATATATTAAGTTATCAAACCATCAACCAACTTATTTAAAGGTTAAATTATTATTTTAATTTTAGAGATGAAGAAACAGGCAAGTAGACTTTAAGGAACTTATCAAAGATCACACAACAGGTAAGTGGTGGTCATAATTAAAATCAAGGAGGTCTGATTCCAGATTCTACATGTTAACAACTATCCTATACTTCCCTGACTGATTTTATATATATTATATAATGTAAATACACATTTTAAACTATTTAGGAGAGCCTGGTACACAGTAGGTGCTAAATAGAAATTTCCTCCTCTCATCCGTGTTTACAACACACTTGCCAACCTGGCAAAGGAAGTCACTAACAGGTGCTATCCATAACAATTCAATCTGCAAGAAATTTTTATAGACAAAAAAAGCTGTGATAACTTGTATGGAGAACAGCCATCAAATCTTCCCTGACTACGAGCTCAATACGTATTGGTATTGATGACGACTCCTAAGACATGCATGCAGTCTGAGAATGAAGGGAAATGCTGCTGTAATCAAACAGGACAACCATCTTACTTTATTCCACCTGGCCAGGCCTCCTAAGCACTTGAGAGAAGAATGACAGGAATGCAAAGGACAGGGCAACCACTCCACTTGAGATACAACCGAAAGAACCCAGGGGCTTTGCTCACAGAGTACATAAGGAATAAAGTTTGAGTGTATCTTTGTCAAAGACATGACCAACATGATAGAAAGGGAGACTGGACTAAATTTTTTTTTTTTGGAGGCAGAGTCTCACTCTATTGCCCAGGCTGAAGTGCAGTGGTACAACCTCAGCTCACTGCCTCCTGGGCTCCAGGCAATCCTCCCACCTCAGCCTCCAGAGTAGCTGGGACCACAAGCACGTGTCACCAGGCCTGGCTAATTTTGTATTTTCTGTTGAGATGGGGTTTGCCATGTTGCCCAGGCTGATCTCGAACTCCTGGACTCAAGCAATCCACACGCCTAAACCTCCCAAAGTGTTGGGATTACAGGCGTGAGCCACCACCGCCTGGCCCTAGACTAAATAATCTATGTTATCCCTTCCAATGCTGGAGTCCTATGGAATCAGTGTTCTTGCCATTGAATTATTAATTTATTCCCTAAATGTTTATTAAGTGTCTGTGCTATGCATGATTCTGTATTAGATACCAAGAATACACTGTTCAGAGCCAAACAGGCCCAGCCTTCATGGAGTTCAGAGTCATTAAACAAAACAATTAAGATACTCAAGACACCAAACAAGAAAACACAAATGATACACAATCATAACTCGTGGTAAGTGCAAAGGAAGAAAAGTGCCAGGTCCTGAAGGAATAGGGGCAGTGATCCCGCTCTAATCTAGATGGAGGGGAAAGGGAAGCAATGCTGACAAGTGACCTTTAAGTTGAGATCTGAAAAACAGAGTCAGCCAGGCAAAGAAAGAGGGGAAGTTCTAAGCACAGGGAACACCCTGGGCAAAGATCTTGATGGAGAGAAAAGCAAAGAGAGAACAATTGTCTGAAATGTCGAGAATAAGACATAGTGTGATGGGAGATGAGGGTGAAGGGGCAGAGAAGACAAAGACCAGATCAGGCAAGGGCATATGAAGGACTTGGGATTTAAGCCTAAGTGGGCATCATCTGACTTCTATGTAATGGACTGGAGGGGATAACGGCAAAAGCAAACAGATCAGTAAGCAGAATATTGTGGAAATTTAGGAGAATGACAATGGTGGTTAAGATTAGGGCAGAATCCGTGTGCAAATGGGTGAATTAAAAAAAAAGAGAATAGGGTGGCAGTGGTATAGTGGATGGACTCATGCTATACTTCAAAAATAATTTTTGGCTGGGTATGTGGCTCACACCTGTAATCTCAGTACTTTGGAAGGCTGAGGCGGGAGAATCACTTGAGGTCTGGAGTTCAACACCACCCTGGGAAACACTGCAAGACCTCATCTGCACAAAAAACTTTAAAAAATTAGCTGGGCATGGTAGTGCATACCCGTAGTCCCAGACACTAGGGAGGCTGAGGTGGGAGGATCTCTTCAGCCCAGGAGTTCAAGGCTGCAGTGAACTTTGATTATGCCACTGCACTCCAGCCTGGGCAACAGAGCGAGACCTTGTCTCAAAAAAAAAACAAAACAAAACTCAGTGGTACTTAGCAATGGATTAAATGTAGGGTAAGGGAAAGTGAAGCGTCAAAGAAGATTCCCACATCTGTGGCATGAACAGTTACTGAAGTGGGAATGAGTGATTTTGACAGGAGTGAAGAGATCAAAGGTTCAAATTTAGAGATCTGGGATTACCCAAAGGGAATGTCTAATGGGCATTTGGTTCTGAAACTTAAAGGACACATTTAGGGCTGAACGTACAAATCAGTTATGCCAAAAGAACGGTAATATTCAGCTATGACTCTGGGTGAGATGGCCTTCCAAGAGAGTGAAAAGAGGGGAGGGCCCCAGAGCACCATTTGTCTAAAAACTGCATTAATAAACGTGTTAACACCACATATATTGATGTGGTATTCACTGATAAAATAAAAAAAAAATAATTTTTAAAAATCAGCTCCAGTATTTATTTGCTGTGTGATTTTGGGGAATTACTTAAGCTACCCAGGTCTCGGTTTCCTTCACCACAAAATGGGGATATTACTAACTCAAAAGAGTTAGTAATATTACATCTCAGTAAACATTTCAACAAATAGATGTAATTATTAATAATTGAGCACTTCTCCTTTGTCTCGTATTAACTGTTTCTATAATCACATAGCAAAATATTAACCTTATTTTTCAACAATTCTTTTTTTTTTTTGAGACAGAGTTTCACTCTTGTTGCCCAGGCTGCAGTGCAATGGTGCCATCTCGGCTCACCGCAACCTCCACCTCCAGGGTTCAAGCGATTCTCCCGCCTCAGCATCCCGAGTAACTGGGATTACAGGCATGCGCCATCATGCCCAGCTAATTTTTGTATTATTAGTAGAGATGGAGTTTCTCCATGTTGGTCAGGCTGGTCTCAAACTCCCAACCTCAGGTGATCCTCCTGCCTCTGCCTCCCAAAGTGCTGAGATTACAGGTGTGAGCTACCACGTCCAGCCTTTTTTTTTTTTTTTTTTTGAGACAGAGTCTTGCTCTGTCGCCCAGGCTGGACTGCACTGGTGCAACCTCTGCTCACTGCAACCTTCACCTCCTGGGTTCAAGCGATTCTCCTGCTTCAGCCTCGGAGTAGCTGGGACTACAGGTACGCACTACCACGTCCAGATAATTTTTCTATTTTCAGTATAGATGGGGTTTCACCAGGCTAGTCTTGAACTCCTGACCTCAGGCGATCCATCCACCTCGGCCTCCCAAAGTGCTGGGATTACAGGTGTGAGCCACCGCGCCTGGCCACAATCATTCTTAAAATTATATAACATCTAATGATAAAATATATTTTTTAAATTCCTAAATGATTCATCGGAATTTTTACATTAAATTAAAAATATCTAATCTTGCAACGTGAAGAATATAAGGAGATGCATATATTTGACATGCTGCATAATCAAAATTTTTTAATCATGCTGGCATTTAAAAGCTATTGAATAGTTAGACGAAATAGGCATCTAAATAAATTTACTTCCCCTTGCTATATACACAGACTGGTACTGTTTCTTTTCAGGAAAATAACATTAAGGCAGAATTACTCAAATATAAATAATTTCTTTTTTAAGTAAAAGATTTTAAAGCTCTTCAAACAGCAAGACAACTGAACCAACAGTTCAATTGGAACTTGAAAAAAAAAAAAAAAAAAAAAACAGGAAAAGGCTGAAGTCAGCTGAAAAAACAGACTAAAGTCATTCTTTCCTCTTCCCGTTAAGCCCCCCACCGTTGATTTTCACTTTCTAGTAGAGAAGTTTGGGAATTTCCAACAAGCTGGCCAGCAGCCAATTCCATAAAATAGCAAGGAGAAAACTCCCCTTTCCAGGGGTCCCTCCCCCCAGGCAGCTCCAGGCGCCTGGTCTGACAAGCTTTCTGAGAAGGAATAGACTCACTGCAGACTTCCTGGCTCCAAGGCCATTGTTCGCATGGCTGCTCTGCTCCTTATCCAGAGCCTGGATTAGCATAAGAATATCATCTTTTCCCTTAACAAGCAACTCATCCATTCCTTCCCGATCTCTACACTCCTCCCCATCAATCCTTAGACGAATACACACTTGTACAACTGGAGCAACACCACTCACAGTTATTTACATCAGTGTAGAAAACAATATCCTCCAAATCTAAACATAAAACCCTGAAGAAAATAACGTGCTTAGAGAGTTGTCTGAGTGTATCTGAGGTAATACACAGAAATCTTACCAAAAGGCCTGCCTTGGCGTCCACGCTGTCAGATCTTGCTATGGGTAAGACATTCATAACAGGGTCTTTTAGAAAGTTTTACAATAATGCCCGTGGGCCAGGAGCAAAGAGAGCCAACCATGCAACTAAGTGATGACCTAAAACAGGGATGGGGAAGTTCCACTGTATAAAACTTCCATTGTCATGTCTCCACCACTTTGAAGTTACCAATTTCATCGCCATCGCAAATTACTTTCCAGCTCTACCTTTCCCCATGCTCAATTATTAATTAACAATCAAATGAAGCCCACATTTAACCTTTGTATTTCTGCTCCACTGTCCCTGCCCCACTCAAAACCTTCACTTTCCTTCTGTGCCAAGATCGTTTCCCCAACACAAGTATAAACTCTTCCAGGACCACAGAATCAAGACAATCTAGTATAGCATTATATATAGTTGATGCTGTGTGTTTTATACCCTTCACCAGGACCTCAATATTAGATGCAGAAGAAATGCTTCCAGGTTTCTGAAACATTTTTCAAATAGATAATCTGTTTTCAAAACATCATGCAACCTTGTACTACAAATTCCCTAACCTAGTTTCTCCAAAGCTTTTTTGTTTAACTGTATTCAACAACAAAAATCTCACAATTACAACTAGATTGTACTATATAGCAATCTTTGGCATATCTGTACTTCAAAGAGATTCATAATGTCTGTCAGCTGTCTATTTAAGAGGCCTAGGTGTTACTCTTCTGTTTCTCCTCTAGAACACGCAAAAATGACCGAAAACAGGCGAAGTGAATCAGTTATTGCAGAACTGTCTGGAAGGGGAGAGGGTTTGGTCACCCCATAGGCATACAATGGGTACAAGGTGATACTCCTTCTCAGAAATGCTTGGGACCGGAAGTGTTTTGGATTTTGGATTTTTTTTTAAATTTGTAATATTTGCACTATCTATACTTACTGGTTCAGCAACTCAAATCCAAAACTGTGAAATCCAAAACACCCCAATGAGCATTTCCTTTGAGCATCATGTCGACACTCAAAAAGCTTCAGGTTTTACAGCATTTCAGATTTCAGATTTTTGGATTAGGGATGCTCAACCTTTACTGGTAAATTGAATAGAGAAAAAAACAGTTTAATGTGGTGGTAGAGTTCAGAGTCTAGCATAAAACAGATGATCTAGGTCTTTTGTGCAGATTAAATCACAGAAACTCAGGTATGTGGTGGTATTTAATGGTACCTGCTTAGCATCCCATCGTCACTGTCATTTTTATAACTTACAAATTAGTTTTACGTGCATTATCCCATCTCTGCGATCCTTACCGTAAGTAAAATCATTCCTACTTACAGAGAAAAGATAGGTTCAGGGAGATAAATAACTTGTTGAATTCCATGTAGCTAGTATATACGACAAACTAACACCCAGGTTTTCTAATCCGAAGTGCAGCGTTTTGTCGGGTATACCATGAGCACATATGTTAAACGGGAAACTGGAAGTTATTTTTTATTGAACCCTGTAAGATCTTTTTTCATCTTCATAACTCTGGAAAAAAAAAAAAATGAAGCGCAAAGTTAAGAAACTTGCCCGAGTTGGCCGGGCATGGTGGCTCAAGAGGTCAGGCGTTCGAGACCAGCCTGGCCAACATAGTGAAACCCTGTCTCTACTAAAAATACAAAAAATTAGTCAGGCATGGTGGCAGGTGCCTGTAAACCCAGCTACTCGGGAGGCTGAGGCAGGAGAATCACTTGAACTCAGGAGGCAGAAATTGCAGTGAGCCAAGATTGCGCCACTGCACTCCAGCTCAGGTGACAGAGCAAGACTCCGTCTCAAAAAAAAAAAAAAAAAAGAAAAAGAAAAAGAAAGAAACTAGCCCAAATTAACACAACCAGTAAGTGGCAGGTTTGCTGCTGACAAAGCCCAAATTCCACTTGTTACTGCATGTAAGGCGCTGGCAGGAAAGTAATGAAATTAAAAAACATAAAGTACTGTGTCCCTTTTTACACTATCGCTTTTCAGCCAAAAAAAAAAAAAAAAGCTCCCTCTTCTATCTATAGACTGCTTTCTGATGCTGGAGCTGGGATGCTGCTGACAATATGTCCTTCACCAGCTGGCTCCCGGAGATGCTCTGCCAACTGGGGAACTAGAGAAAGCTGGAAGAGGGGAGAAGGTACTTTCTTTTTCCCAATTTGGTTCGCTGTTCCTGTCAGTTGCCTGAATGCCACTGGCATTCAATTGGCAGCAGCAATATACACTCTCTGCTTCCTTCCACACTCCCAGAACCAACCCCATGGAATCCTTTTAGGCCCAGTGGTGCCTACTACTCAGGGTCTCAGTCCCAGCTCCTCAAAAACCCCGCTTTGCACTCCCCTCAGGCATCAGCAGTGGCTGGGTTACCACCCCCTCCTAAGAGGATCTAAAAATATGTAGGTGACTTTTTGGTTGGAATAATGTCTGGGATATGACAGGACATACGGTTTGACCAGGGACCAGGATAGAAAATGCAATGTGTGGGGACAATCCTTCAAAATAAAGAACCAAATGCTAACAGTACTCTGCTTGTTGAGAAATACTGGTTCTTTTTTTGTGGGGGCAGGGGAAGGTAATTTCTTTTTGTCAACTCAATTTGTAGAGAAACACTGATCCTTGCCTAGTTTCATGCGTGTCCATGTGAAGAGACCACTAAACAGGCTTTGTGTGAGCAATAAAAGCTTTTAATCACCTGGGTGCAGGCAGGCTGAGTCCGACAAGAGAGTCAGCGAAGGGAGATAAGGGTGGGGCCATTTTATAGATTTGGGTAGATAAAGGAAAATTACAGTCAAAGGGGAGTTGTTCTCTGGCGGGCAGAGTGGAGGTCGCAAGGTGCTCAGTGGGGGAGCTTTTTGAGCCAGGATGAGCCAGGAGAAGGACTTTCACAAGGTAATGTCATCAGTTAAGGCAAGGACCGGCCATTTACACTTCTTTTGTGGTGGAATGTCATCAGTTAAGGCGGGGCAGGGCATATTCACTTCTTTTGTGATTCTTCAGTTACTTCAGGCCAGCTGGGCGTATACGTGCAAGTCACAGGGGATGCGATGGCTTGGCTTGGGCTCAGAGGCCTGACATTCTTGCCTTCTTATATTAATAGGAAAAATAAAACAAAATAGTGTTGAAGTGTTGGGGCTGCGAAAATTTTTGGGGGGTGGTATGGAGAAAGAGAATGGGCGATGTTTCTCAGGGCTGCTTCAAGCGGGATTAGGGGTGGCGTGAGAACCTAGAGTGGGAGAGATTAAGCTAAAGGGAGATCTTGTGGTAAGGGGTGATATTGTGGGGTTGTTAGAAGAAACATTTGTCATATAGAACGATTGGTGATGGCCTGGATACGGTTTTGGATGAATTGAGAAACTAAACGGAAGATACCAGGTCCGAATAAAAGAAGGAGAAAAATGGGTATTAAAGGACTAAGAACTGGGAGGACCCAGGACATCCAATTAGAGAGTGCCCAAGGGGATTCAGCGTAATTACCTGCTTGGTTGGCAAGTTTTGGGGCTCTATCCTTGAGTTTTTTTATATTGTCGTACACTAGGCCAGATTGATTTAGGTAAAAACAACACTCTTCATTTAAGAATATACAGAGTCCTCCTTTTTCAGCAGTGAGTAAGTCAAGGCCTCGGCAGTTTTGGAGGACAACTGCAGCTGAAGAGTCAACTTGGGCCTGGAGGACTGATAAAGTTTGTGATACGTCTGTGATGCTAGCAGAGAAGTCATTGCACAAGCTACGGAAGGTCGTGACAGAGGTTGAAATGCCTGCTATTCCAGTACCGAGAGCAATAGTGGAGGCAGAAAGTCCTAAACCGACCACCAAGGGAATTAGTGGAATAACTTTTTTTGTCATGTCGGTGTCATGAGGGGAACAGGGAGCAATTCGGTCCCATTTGCAAATTTAATTTTGGGGGTAAGGAAAACTAGTGTGCATGTGCCTGTCTAATTAGCAGGTAGACACATGTAGGTAGAGGATCCACAGAGGAAGAAGAGACCTTGTGCCAGGCAAAATTAGAGATGTAAAGTAAAAAGGTGAGAAGGAGTGCTGAAAGGGGTATCATACTTCATTATTATCTAATGGTTCCTTTGTAGTTCCAGCTGGTCAAGTGGCAACAATATTAAATCTCTAAGAAGAAAAATTATCTTGATTAAACTAATGTATGAATACAATTTTAATTTTTTTCCCTTCCCACCTGATTGCTTTAAAAAGGAATTGTTTTTGCTGTGTTAACCATGGTGCTTGTACAATGCAAAAGCAATTTTTAAAAATCAATCATTTATTTCCACTTATGTAACTATTTAAAAAATTGTTTTAATTCAGGGTACAAAGATTTCCCCTAAGATCTCAGGAGTAGAGGCTCCTACACTAAGCATATTCTATCTTCCATGCCACGAAAAGTTCAGGGGCGAGCTGGTCTAATAGTCTCAGGACTTTGACTGACCCTGCAGTGACAAAGTCACTCTCTCAGACTCAATACTAATAAGGTAGTCCCAGAAACTGCTGGCAGCTATGTTGGGCCCAGAAGGAGAAGCAGAAAGCAGAGCCAGGAGACTAAAAGAAGCCAGATCCTGGGAGACATCGATGAGCCACTCAAGCAACCTTGTCTGAAACCTCAATTACTTTGGAACTCTTCAGTTAAGAGCCAATAAATTCCATTTTTTAGGTCAGAGAGAGTCAATTTTTCTGTTACAACCAAAAATACTCTAGCTAATATAGCTAATATGAGGATTAAAGGGAAAGGCACACTTGAGTATTCTGGGTTAGATAAGCATAAAACTAGCAATTCTGAATAAAGGCAAATAAATGTCTTATCAGAAAAGATACTTGATAACATCTGAAAACACAGGCTGCTATAAGGGCTATTTTTAAGACAGCTCAGGCCCGCACAGTGGCTCTTGTCTGTAATCCCAGCACTTTGGGAGGCTGAGGCAGGCAGATCACTTGAGGCAGGGAGTTCAAGACCAGCCTGGCCAACATGGTGAAACCCCATCTCTACTAAAAATACAGAAATTAGCCAGGCATGGTGGTGGGTAACTGTAATCCCAGCTACTTGAGGCCGAGGCAGGAGAATTGCTTGAACCTGGGAGGTGGAGGTTGCAGTGAGCTGAGACTGTGCCACTGCATTCCAGCCTGGGTGACAAAGCGAGACTGTCCCAAAGGAAAAAAAAAAAAAAAAGACAGCTCAAATAGTATAAAAATTGACTTAACAATGTTATCAGCAACTACACAATTTGTCACTACTTATCTTTCCTTGCCTCTTCCCTCCCAAATCTGCTAGATTCTAAGTCTTTTCCACCTCCATTAACAGCCTCTTTACTTGGCGTAAAATCTTAAAAGTCCCAGGTCTAAAATCTTTTTTTTTTTTTTTTTTTTTTTTTAGAATATCGCTACACAGATGTAACCAGATCTAAAATCTCAAGTCATTCTTGACAACTCCCTCTTTCCTTGTTGCATTCCATTTCCTATCTGTCATCAAATCCACTGGTTCTACCTGCAGAATGTATACAGAACTCACACACTTCCCACTACCTCCACCGCTCACTCAGGACCAAGCCACTAACCCCTTTGCCTGGATTGCTGAAAGCGCCTCCTGTGCCCACTATGGATTTGCAACACAGAAGCCAGAGTGATCCTAAGAGAAAGCATGTTAAACCACATCACACCCCATTCAGATCCCTCCAACGGTGCTCCAACTCACTCAGACGAAAAGCTAGTCTCCAGTAGTCCACCCTCCCTCTGTTCCAGCCTAGTAGGTGTTCCTTGCACCTGCCGCTCACAGTCCTGCTGCAGGACCCTGGCACGTGCAGGTCCCTCTGCCTGTAACGGTCTTCCCCAGGACTGCTGCCTTGCCCCTTCCAACCACTTACTCAAAATCCCTTTCTTATTTACAGGCTTCCTGCCCACCCTATTTAAAACTGTAATCCCATCCCCATGCCTAGCACTCCTCTCCTTTCTGGCTGTTTCTCTTTAGCATTTGTCATGCTATATAATTTGATATAATTTTCTGTGTATTTTATTGCCTGCCACCTCCTCCAGAATATATGCTCCATGAGGCCAGGAGGGTTAGTCTGTTTCACTCACTTTATATTTTTAGCACCTGGAACAGTGCTTGGCACATAATCGATACTAAATAAATATTTGTTGAGGGAATGACTGAATAGAGCAGAAGGAATTAAAACGTTATGCCAATTCCTTTTACTTTTATATACAAACCAGACTTTCCCAAAAGAGCAGTACAGTGGATAAACTATCCCATTTCCTTATCTCGACACAACTGAAATGATATAAAAACCACACCAATTCCTTTTGCTCACTTCCATCCCTGACTTGTGTCAAGATCCGGTGAGGAAAAAGTTTCCACTGTTTTCATGGATATCCTCAAGTTTGAGATATAAATTAAAAGGGCTTAAGAATGTCTAAAATGTTGTTTAAGGCAAACAATGGCTTGGGTTATGCTTTTACAGTACCACATGTTATACCAAGTTAAATAATTATGGAAATAATTACAGACAAAAAGAAAATGCAGTCTTTCTTTGGTACAAACAATGTGGTCTGACAAAGGGAACTTCAAAGCATGATCTAAATTCAACTGCAATCTTTCAGTACGTAAACAACACACTGAAGGTTCAAAGGTAGTATGTGTACGTAAAATTTAAGTCTCTAACTGCCCTGAATAAGGGCAGAGGGTGTTAAAATAGATTTTTAACAATTCTTCCCTGACAAGCATGACCAAAAAAGGACAGCATAGAAAACTAAAATCTTACAAACCCAAAGGTTTAAGAAATAACTCCCTCAAGATGACAGATTCCTGCTGTATGCACATGAAGCTCAAGAACTTGGGAACCTGGAAGAGTTTCCTCCCTTGGGAATGAAATATCTGTACTTTTCTTTATTCTGCGTTACAACATCTTTTCAGGTTGAAATGTACTGGTTTAGGGTGTTGTAAGAAGTTCTAGGCCAGGTGCTGTGGCTCACGCCTGTAATCCCAGCACTTTGGGAGGCCGAGGCGGACAGATCACAAGGTCAGGAGATCGAGACCATCCTGGCTAACATGGTGAAACCCTGTCTCTACTAAAAATACAAAAAACTAGCAGGGCCTGGTGGCGGGCGCCTGTAGTCCCAGCTACTCGGGAGGCTGAGGTAGGAGAATGGCATGAACCCGGGAGGTGGAGCTTGCAGTGAGCCAAGATCATGCCACCACACTCCAGCCTGGGAGGCAGAGTGAGACTCCGCCTAAAAAAAAAAAAAGTTCTATGGCATGAAATGGATTTGATGTTTACTTGTCCCTGCTTTCCTTTTAGCATCTTTTTTTTTTTTTTTTTTTTTTTAATATGGAGTCTTCCTCTGTTGCCCAGGCTGTAGTGCAATGGCACAATCTCGGCTCACTGCAACCTCCGCCTCCCAGGTTCAAGCAATTCTCCTGCCTCGGCCTCTGGAGTAGCTGGGACTACAGGCACATGCCACCACACTTGGCCATTTTTTGTATTTTTAGTAGAGACAGGGTTTCGCCATGTTGGCCAGGATGGTCTCGAACTCTTGATCTCAGGTGATCCATCAGCCTCGGCCTCCCAAAGTGTTGGAATTACAGGTGTGAGCCATGGCACCCAGCCCCGTTTAGCATCTTTCTTTAAGCCCAGGTACCTTTCTGATTTTTTCCTGGGATTTCTAGTTTAAACACACATCAACTTGCCTTTTATTTCAAAGAAAGGATTGTTAAGTAACATATAGCATTGCCTTACATATTGTTAAACTTTCTATAGATATATAAAAACTACTGTTTTTATATGTATAATGCTTTAATTTTGTTCACATAACACTGTGAAGTATTTCCACGATAGATATTTGTAGTTTTTCTTAATTCATTTTCATTGTTATCTAGTGTTTTATCCTATGAATATCTTATGGTCATATTTGCCCATTCTCTTGTTGATGAACATTTTCTCCTTAGAGATGGGGTCTTGCCATGCTGGTCCAGGCTGGAGTGCAGGAGCTATTCACAGGTGCAATCAGATTGCACTGCTTCAGCCTCCCGAGTAGTCCCAACTACAGGTGCATGCCACAGTGCACAACCATGTTGATGGACATTTTAGATCATTTCCAATAATTTAGCATAAGCAATGAGGCAATAAATAAACTTGAAGAGATGCTTTTGTTGTTGTTTGGGCCGATAAAACTGTAGGTTGGATTTGCAGAAGTGGGATTCTAGGTCTAATGGTGGTTTTGGTTTTTTTGAACAATACAGGTTGGAACTGCATGGGTCGACTTATATGCAAATTCTTTTTGTTTTTTGAGATGAGTCTCACTCTGTTGCCCAGGCTGGAGTGCAGTGGTGCAATCTTGGCTCACTGCAACCTCCAGCTCCCGGGTTCAGGAGATTCTCCTGCCTCAGCCTCCCGAGTAGCTGGGACTACAGGCGCATGCCAGCAAGCCTGGTTAATTTTTATATTTTTAGTAGAGACGGGGTTGGCCAGGCTGGTCTCGAACTCCTGACCTCAGGTGATCCACCTGCCTCAGCCTCCCAAAGTGCTGGGATTACAGGCATGAACCACCACTTCCGGTCTCTTCTTTTCAATAAGTGTAGCAATCTCTTCATATTGCAGGCAAACAAGGGCTGAAAATACAGTATTTAGCTGGGCGCTGGTGGCTCACACCTGTAACCCCAGCACTTTGAGAGGCCAAGGCAGGAGGATCACTTGAGCCCAGAAGTTTGAGACCAGCCTGGGCAATGTAGTGAGACCCCATCTCTATACTTTAAAAAATAATAATAAAAGAAAATAGATGATTCACTTTGTCTTTGGTGCCTCTGACTTACATTTAAGTCTTTAATCTATTTTGAGTTTATTTTTGTATATGGTGAAAGACAGGGGTACAGTTTCACTCTGCATATGTATATCCAGTTTTCCCAGCACCATTTATTGAAGACTGTCTTTTCCCCAAAGCATGTTCTTGGCTCCTTTGCCAGCTGGCTATAAATATGTGGATTTATTTCTAGGTTCTCTATTCTGTTCAATTCGTCTATTGTCTGGTTTTATGCTAGTACCATGCTGTTTTGGTTACTAGAGCTTTGCAGTATATCTTGAAGTCTGGTAGTGTGATGCCTCTAGCTTTGTCCTTTTGGCTCAGAACTGCTTTGGCATTTGCAGTCCTTTGTGGTCCTATATTAATTTTAGGATTTTTTTTTTTCTATTTCTGTGAAGACTGTCACTGGTATTTTGATAGGGATTGCATTGAATCTATAGCTTGCTTTTGGTAGTATGGTCATTTTCACAGTATTAATTCTTCAAATCCTTGAATATGGATGTCTTTCCATATTTTGTGCCCGCTTCAGTTTCCTTCATCAGTGTTTTATAGTTTTCCTTGTAGAGATCTTTCACCTCCTTGGTCAAATGTATTTCATTTTTTGGTAGCTTTTGTAAATGGATTACTCTCTTCATTTCTTTTTCTGCTAGTTCATTATTGGTGTATAGAAACACTACTAATTTTTGTATATTGATTTTGTACTCTGCAACCTTACTAAATTCATTTATCAGTTCTAAAAGTTTTATGGTGAAGTTTTTAGGGTTTTCTACATATATGATCGTGGCAATTCGACTTCCTCCTTTCCAATTTAGATGCCCTTTATTTCCTTCTCTTGCCTAATTGCTCTAGCTAGGACTTCCAGTCTTCACCTTTCATTGTATCATTTTGCAATTCCAAATGTAAAACACTGATATAAGCACAATTTTAAAATACTGAAGAACAAAATAATAAGTTTAATAGAAAAATGAATCATATTAGGTACAGAAAGCCTCAATATTAGGTATGTCAATTGTTCCTAAATTAATTATAAATTTAATGAAAGTCTTTATCACATTAAGGAAGTTCCCTTCTTAGTTTGCTGAGAGGTTTCATCACGGAGTTAAATTTCATCAAGTGCTTTTGCTTCATCTAGTGATATGAGCACAGAGTTTTTCTCCTTCAATGTGCAAATGAATTAATAAATTAATACCAATTCATATTAAGAACTTTATTGAATAAACCATCTGTGGTGGTTTTTAAATACATCCACAAATTCTTTCATACTCTTCTTTTTAAGAGGTGGAAACTAATTCCTTTGAGTATGGGTTAAACTGAGTGACTTCCTTCTAACAAACAGAATAAAGGAAAAACTACAAGCTTCTGCCTGTAATAACAGCACTTTGGGAGGAATAGGCAGGAGGACTGCTTGAGATCAGGAGTTTGAGACCAGCCTGGTCAACATAGCAAGACCCCATCTCAATTTAATTGAAAAAAAAAAAAAGAAAGGAAAAAATAATGACTAGGTCTTAAAAGGCACTGCAGCTTTCTCCTTGCTTTTTTTTGGATCACTAGATCTGGAAAAAGCCAGCTGTCACAGTGTGAGGACACTCGAGCCTACGGGAAGGCCCATGGGGTGAAGAACTGAGGCGTCCTGCCAACCGCCATGTGAGTATGTCACCTTGGAAGTGTATTCTCCCCGAGTCAGGCTTTCAGATGACTGTAGCCCCTGCTGACTTCCTGACTGCAACCTTGTGAGACATAAAGATTAGAACCGCATCCAGCTAGGCTACTCCTGAATTCTTGTAAGTTAGGGTTTCATGTCATTAAGTTTTGGGATAAACTGTTATGCAGCAATGATAATTAACACTTTTCTTGGATTCCTGAGATAATTTCTATTTGTCATTATTGTATAATAAATAATGTATTCAGTCTTTGACCCTAGTTATTGGGAGAGAACCTCTAATTCATGGAATTTCCTTGGTAGTAGGAGTGCCTTTGTAACTCAGGAGCCTCATGGATCATTCCTGAGATGATGCTAACAATTGACTCAGAATGGGGGAGATTATGCTAACAAGATGACTCAGAATGGGGTCTGCTCACCAGAAAGGCCACCATGTGTAGAAGGATGGGGTTTGAGCTAGCTAAGCCTCTAAGGAAGAAAGGAGAGAACACTGAAGGTTTGAGTTCAATCACATGGCCAATTATTCCATTACACCTACATATAAAATCTCCACACACCATAGCTCAGGTAGGCTTCCTGATTGGTGAGCATACTGATGTGTCAAGAGGGTAACATACCCTGATCCCAGGAGAAGAGAGCACAGAAGCTCCATGTTAGGAACCCTCCCAGTCCCCTGTATCTCATTTGGCTGGTCCTGATCTGTATTCTTCATAATTAAAGTGTAACTTAAGTATACCGCTATCCCAAGTTCAGTCAGTCACTTTATAAATTATCAAACTTGAGGGGATTCATGGGAACCCCCAGATTTGCAGCCAGTTAATTGGAAGCACAGGTGGTCTGGGGACCACCAAACTTTTAACTTGTACTTGCAGCAAGGGCAGTCTCGTTGGGAAGTGCACCCTTAAACCTGTGGAGTCTCATGCTAACTCTGTCAGAACTGTATTACAGTCAGCATTGTAGACATGAGATATATACATATAAAATATTTAAACATACTACTGGAGTTGTTTTGCTCCTATCTTTTTAGATTTTACATAAGCAAGACTGGTCTATAATTTATTTCATATTAGCCATGCTTGGTTTTGGTACCAAGGTTATACTAGTCACAATAAACTGAGGAACTTTCCTTAATTTGCTATTCTCTGGAACAGCGTGTGTAAATCTGGACATACCTACGACATGATAGTTTAAAGGAATTCACCCTTAAGATAATCTGGGCCAGGTACGGACACGGGGCCTCGGGGCGAGACTCTGGAGCTGGTCCCAACCCGCGGACTACTCTCTCCCCCATGGCTGACTGCGCTGGGCTGCAGAGGGCCGGGGCTCCCACTGTTCTCAAAATGCCACAGACAAGTACTTTGAAACTAGAAGATGCTTCTAAAAGGGGAAGTTCATTACACCTGCTCACTACAACGATGTAGTGAATGAACGTTCCATTGTCAAACTCTGTGGTTATCCTTTATGTCACAAGAAGCTGGGAATTAAATAAAAAATTTCAAAACCAATAAAGTCTATGGTATCACTGAAAGAAAGTCTTTTTGCAGCAATTTTTGTTACGAAGCATCTGAGTTTTTTGAAGCACAAATTCCCAAAACTCCAGTATGGGGAGAGGCATCCAGATTTTCAACTGCTAAAGGATGGGCAAAGTGGCCATTCTGGAAAAGAAATACAGTTATGCAGTAAAGCCATTAAAACATCAGCTATCGACAATCCTAGCCACTTTGAAAAGCAATATGAATCTTCTAGCAATAGTTCTTCCAGCACTCTTAAGGACAGCAGCAGTGATAACGAGCAAGACTTTGTTTCCTCCATTCTACCAGGAAACAGACCAAATTCAACAAGTATTAGACCACAGCTGCACCAAAAAAGCATAATGAAAAAGAAAGCTGGTCTCAAAGCTAATGCCAAACACAAAGAACAGACAGTAGTGGATGTCACTGAGCAGTTAGGCAATTGCAAATTAGATACTCAGGAGAAAGCTGCCACATGTGAACTTCCTTTACAGAAAGTAAATACTCAAGAGTTCTTCAAATAGTACTTTGCCTGAAAGATTAAAGCTTCAGAAAATTCTGAAAGTAAATACGGTAGGTCAGAAATAACTCTAATAGGCATAAGAAAAGTGTGGAGCATTTTAACAGAAAATTTGCCAAATCAAACCAAGTTTCTAGGTCACTGTCTAGTTCAGTGCAGGTGTGTCCTGAAGTGGCAAATAGAAACTTACTTAAAGTTTTGAAGGAGACTTTGATTGGGTGGAAGACAGAAGAAACTCTGAGGTTTTTGTATGGCCACAATTATGCTTCTGTGTGTGTGAAATTCAAAGCCTCTCTGGTTAAAAAGCTTAGTGACGCCGGGTGCGGTGGCTCACGCCTGTAATCCCAGCACTTTGGGAGGCTGTGGCAGGTGGATCACCTGACCTCAGGAGTTCGAGACCTGACGTGAAACCCTGTCTCTACTAAAAATACAATAATTAGCTGGGCGTGGAGGCAGGTGCCTGTAATCCCAGCTACTTGGGAGGCTGAGAATTGCTTGAACCCAAGCGGCAGAGGTTGCAGGGAGTGGACGTTGCACCACTGCACCCCAGCCTGGGCAACAGAGCGAGACTCTGTCTGAAAAAAAAAAAAAAAAAAAAAGAGAAAAGAAAAGAAAAAAAAAGAACTTAATGACATAATGTCAGACTCAGATAGTCATTCCCCTGCCTGGAGAGAGTCTCAACAGCTTGGAAGAGTCTTTACCTTTTAGGTGCTCAGATACAGCCATTAAACCACTGACGAGAACTGGAAAAAGAAACTGAAAAGTTAAATCTGAGGATCAGGAAGTTTTATAGAGGATGATATGTTTTGGATGAAGAAACCACCAAATCACAAGACTCAGAAGGGATACGTCTTAAAAACAATGAGCTTTTCCAGGTCGTTAACATTTGGAAAACTCATCATAGCAAATCTTGGAGCAGGAAGTGTTGCAGGAAGTCAGGGACCCCAAACGGAGGGACCGGCTGAAGCCATGGCAGAAGAACGTGGATTGTGAAGATTTCATGGACATTTATTAGTTCCCCAAATTAATACTTTTATAATTTCTTATGCCTGTCTTTACTGCAATCTCTAAACACAAATTGTGAAGATTTCATGGACACTTATCACTTCCCCAGTCAATACCCTTGTGATTTCCTATACCTGTCTTTAATCTCTTAATCCTGTCAGCTGAGGAGGACGTATGTCACCTCAGGACCCTGTGATAATTGTGTTAACTGCACAAATTGTAGAGCATGTGTGTTTGAACAATATGAAATCTGGGCACCTTGAAAAAAGAACAGGGTAACAGCAATGTTCAGGGAAAAAGAGAGATAACCTTAAACTCTGGTCGCTGGTGAACCGGGCAGAACAGAGCCATGTTTCTCTTCTTTCAAAAGCAAATGGGAGAAATATCGCTGAATTCTTTTTCTCAGCAAGGAACATCCCTGGGAAAGAGAATGCGCCCCTGAGGATGAGCCTCTGAAATGGCCCCCTTGGGTGTGGCGTCTTCTATGGTCCAGACTGTAGGGATGAAATAAGCCCCAGTCTCCCATAGCGCTCCCAGGCTTATTAGGACAAGGAAATCCCCGCCTAATAAATTTTGGTCAGACCGGTTGCTCTCAAACCCTGTCTCCTGATGTTATCAATGACAATCGTGCTTCATTAGCAATTTTAATTTCACCCCAGTCCTGTGGTCCTGTGATCTCCTCCATTTGCCTTGTGATATTCTATTACCTTGTGAAGCACGTGATCTCTGTGACCCACACCCTATTCGTACACTCCCTTCCCTTTTGAAAATCACTAATAAAAACTTGCTGGTTTCACAGCTTGTGGGGCATCACGGAACCTACCGACATGTGATGTCTCCCCCGGACGCCCAGCTTTAAAATTTCTCTCTTTTGTACTCTGTCCCTTTATTTCTCAAACCGGCCAATGCTTAAGGAAAATAGAAAAGAACCTACGTGACTATCAGGGCAGGTTCCCCGATAAGGAAGGATAATGAAGAGATAATTGTTAAATTTTCAAGTAGTTTCTTTAGTCATTCTGCCTTTTGGTTTACAGTGCCATCTCCACAGTTGGCATTACTATTTTACAGATAAGTTGAAATTTGCCCCTAGTAAATTTTCATAAACATGCAGTATTTTTTCTAATGTAAAAATAGCCTAAAATGGTGGGACAAAGTTTTCCCTAATTCTTCATATAATAAATGAAGTCTCTAAAGAGGCTTATTATTTTCTTAAAAAGAAAAAATGATCATCTGGGCCAAAGGCTTATCTCTAAGTGTATGAAAGTAGGTGGCTCTTTTAATTACAAATCCAATTTCTCTAATAGTTACAGAAATATCCAGGTTTTCTATTTACTCTGTGTCAATTTTTATTGTTATAATTTTCTAGAAAATTGACATTTAAATTGTAAAATTTATTGGTATAAAGTGATTCAAGATATTTTAAGACTTTCTTCTGTATCTTCCTTTTACATCCTCAGTATTATTTGTACTTTATATTTTTTCTTGATCAATCTTTCAAATAGTTTATTAGCCTTTTCATAAAAAACAACTTTCAGCTTTGTTAATCCTCTTCAATGTATCTTTAAAAAAAAAATTCATCATTTCAAGCCCCAAATCTATCACACTTATTAGCTAGAGGCTTGGATAAGTTTCTCTCTGTGCCTAAGTTTCCTCATGTGTAAAGTGCACATAATAACAATACCCTCCTCACATGGCTTTGTGAAGATTAAATGAGATAACCTTTGTAAAGAGCATGGAATGGTGCTTGGAATAGAGTAAGAACTCTAGAATTGTTAGCTTTTATCTGTGTCATCTATTTTACTTCACTTGAATTTACTGCCGTGCTCTTTCCCTAATTTAGATTAGCTTATTAATATTTAAATCTTCTTTTAAAATACGAATATTTAAGGCTTCAGGGTTTCACACGTTTTAATATGTCCTAAGTTTCTTTTTTTTTTTTTTTTTGAAATAAGGTCTTGCGCTCTGTAGTCCAGGCTAGAGTGTAATGGTGTGATCACGACTCACCACGGACTCAACTTTCCAGGCTCAAGTAATCCTCCCATCTCAGCTTTCTGAGTAGGGGCTACAGGGGGACACCACTGTGCTGGGCTAATTTTTATTTTTTTTTGTAGAGGCAGGGTCTCCCTATTTTGCTCAGGCTGTCATTTTCTCTATTGTTTTGTTCTAGGTGTTCACTAAATTGATTATTTTATATTTAATCTGTGGGATTTACAGAAGTGTGTTTTTAAATTTCCAAATGTGTAGAATTTGTTATTCATTTCCTACATGCTTTCTTGCCAGAAAACATGGTTGATCTTATTTGAAATGTATAAGAACTTGCTGTATAGCCTAGTAAATGGTCCCTTTCATAAAACACTCCATGTGTGCTTGAAAGAACTTTTTTTTTTTAAGAGTTGTGAGGGGTATTTCTGACTTTTCTTTTTTAAAGGCAAGGTCTTGCTCTGTTGCCCAGGCTAGACTGCAGTGATGTGATCACTGCTCACTGCAGCTTCCAACCCTAGGCTCAAGCCATCCTCCCATCTCAGCTTGTCCAGTACAGGCATCTGTCACCATGCCTAGCTCAGACTAACTTCTAAAACCAAATGACCTTGCCATTCTCTCTGCTTAAAAACCTAAAAAAATCCTCATTTCATACGATAAAATTAGTAACATAAGACTTTTTGTGATCTGACATCTGCTGAGGCCTCTACTACTCTCCTCCCCTCTCCTCCATACCCTTACAATGCTCCAACTCTACCAAAGTCAGTGCAGCCGCTCTCCCTTCACAGGCATTCCTTCCAGGCTTCCATTCCTCTGCGCAGCCTTTGTGTCCTCGTTGTTCTTTGCCAGAGTAACTACAATGTTCTCTTCAGGACTTGATCTGCGAGTTCCCTTGTGTATGCAGTCCTCGATCCCAACTCATTAGGCTGCATGAGGAGTCCCCTTCAACTTCCAGTACACCCGGCACACATCACAGCTGCTTTGCAGATCTTGAGCAATGTTCACTCAAAAATGACTTAATGATGACTTGGTTATGTGCCATGTACTGACTATCCAATGGTAAATAAAACAGACATGATTCCTCCTCTTATAAAGCTTAGTCAGCTGATTTTTTTACTTATCTTGCAGCAATGTAATTGCCACTGTCTAGCACATTTCTAAGCAAAGGAATAAAAATGTTCAATAAATAAATTTAAGGAATAAAAAATAGTAATATCTTGCTAAGGGCAATATATTTGGGGAATTAAACCAACCATAAAACCATAAAATGCACTCTAACAGTTCTTTATAAGTATACTGGCATCTAAAAATATATCTCTAGATCTTACAGTAACAGCCAGTTACTACTGACAGTGCTAGCTCAAGAACTTCGTTCCCAAAATCACCATCCTTTTGTGATTTCTAGACATCAGAGAACAGAAATTTAGACTCACATCATAAAATGGAGGACCTGAATATACTTGAAACCTCTCTTTCCAAAATATTTCTGGTTTATTTCATATTTTGAATTAGCTTAAAACTTTCAACTATCATGAATAGTTCAGCGCTAAGTTTACCAGTTTTTTTATATTATGACATAAGAAATCTAGTAATATAAAGCTGTATTCATAATTAAGTCTTTCTCATATTGGTACTGAACAATGCACCTACTTTATGTAAAAACAGGCTTATATTTCCTGAACATATAATGGCTGTCTTTAAAAATTATCACCTCAAAAAGGAGAACTTTGGGCCAGGTGTGGTGGCTCATGCCCGTAACCCATCTCAGCACTTTAGGAGGCTGAGGCAGGAGGATCACTTGAGCCCAGGAGTTCAAGGCTGTGGTGAGTCATGATCATGCCACTGCACTCCAGCCTGGGCAACACAGCAAGACCCTGTCTCGAAACAACAACAACAACAAAACTTTGAGCTAAATTAAAGGACTAGTTCTAAAGACTAGGAAATGTTAAAATGGGTATAAGTAGCCAATCTAGTGAATTACACCCTCACTGGGCAGAGCTGGCTAGCTTGCAAGCTGGCTAGAAATGCAGAATCCCAGACTGTGCTGAATCAATCTTTTAACAAGACCCCCAGGTGACATGCAAGTATACTAAATTTGAAAAGCAGTAGATAAGACCACCTTTATTTAGCTGCTTAGTCTACCCTGTTTAATTTAAGCATCCTGGAAATATTCACTTATTGAGCAATGAACTTTTTTTTTTTTTTTGTTTGTTTTTTTTGAAATGGAGTCTGGCTCCATCACCCAGACTAGAGTGCGGTGGCGCTATCTCAGCTCACTGCAACCTCTGCTTCCCAGGTTCAAGCCATTCTCCTGCCTCAGCCTCCCAAGGAGCTGGAATTACTGGCATGCAACATCATGCCTGGCTAATTTTTGTATTTTTAGTAGAGATGGGGTTTCACCATGTTGGCCAGGCTGGTCTCAAACTCCTGACCTCAAGTGATCCACCCGCCTCGGCCTTCCAAACTGCTGAGATTGCAGGCATGAGCCACTGCACCCGGCCTGAGTAATGAATTTTTTTTAACTTCCACTCCCCTACTCTCCCCACCCCAAAAGAGAGCAAGATGCTTTCTGGATGCTTCGTAGTATTTACTTACTCACCCAACATATATTTATTGTTCATACACTGTGTTAGCTGCCATAAAGATAAACTATTACTTTTTAAATGGCACAGGTAAACGCTAATAAAATTCAGATGAGGAAAGGAAAGTTAAACTAATATTTACTGAGTGTCTACTATGAGGATGTGATACATAGGAACAACATTCCCTGGTGTCTGTTACTTGCCAGGCATTGTTCTAGATACTGCTCAAAATAACTTTCTGCAATCATGAAAGTCTCTATGTTACTCAATAAAGTAGCCACTAACCATATGTGGCTACTCAGTAGTCAAAATACAAGTGGCTAATGACAACCATATCGGATAGTGCAGTTCTAGAAGCTTATACTTACTATGTATTTGATTCACTGACCAATCCTGACAAGCCAGTGTAGATGTGGATCTAAGGCACAGAAGTTACTGGTAGACTATCGAAAATGGTATGACTAGTAACAGAGCCCAGAAGCTGCAGTTCAAATCCAAAGACATGAGAAAAGAAGATTAATTCTAGGCAATGGGATCAGATAAGCCTTCATCAAAGTGTTGGCATCTAAGCTCACACTTGAATAATGGACAGATTTCAACATACTAGGATGTGAGAGAGGCATTCCAGACTGGGAAATCCAGAGGCAAAAGCACAAAGTCAGAAAAGCATGGTAAAGATAAGGAATAGAGTGACATCAATAAGACTGAAAAACAGCATTACTATATAGTTTTATATTTGGTTTATCTTACCAATTATGATTTTTCCTAAAGAACAAAGGAATAAAGAATTATTAAGTGTAGGCAGAAATTAATTCATAAGATTCTCAAATGCTAGTGTAAAGTAGCCTGAACTTCACTCAGCAGACAATAAATCACTGGAGGTTTCAGAACAAAGAAGTGAGTGCACCATGGTTTAGAAAAATCACTCCTGAAGCATTACATGGGATAAAAGGGACAGGGTGAGGTAGATAAGCCAAAGGGTAATTATAGTAGTTCACACAAGAAGTAACCATCCCAACCAAGAGGCAATGAGAATAGAGAAGTGCAAGAAAACTATTATAGAGGTGGCACTGACAGAATTTAGCAACTTCTAGATCTGATAGAAAGTAGAGATGCAGTTGTCATAGGCGGTTCCCAGATTTAAATCCTGGGTTGCTGGAAAGATTACAGACCACCAGGAGACAGAGGTGCAAGAAGCTTTTGAAAACATATGAGCAGCTCTAAGTAAGTCTGGGAGAATAAACAAATGTGTTCCTACTGTTCCTAAATCCTCAGAAACAACAGAAAAATGTTTAAAAATAGAAGAATATTATGGGTAACCGAGATGGAAGACAAGAATGGGTACCAAAGGCAGGAAGAAAAGGTAGTATGTTAAAAGCAAAAATTATTAAATATGTAACAAAAAAATGGAGTTAATTTATAAAACCAAAATGCTGGCTCTTTGAAAAGACCCATGAAATTACCTAGAAAGTTCAATATCCCTAGGAAGTCTAAGCACAAAAATAAAGAACAAATAAATAATATGAAGTACAAGGAGGCCTACCAAAAATAATTATAAATATTCAAGTATAATAATATTAAATAACAGTTAACGCTTAGAGCTCTATAGGCCAGGCACTGTTCTGCATACTTTATATGTTAAATTCCTTAATCTTCACACTAACTTTATGAGACAGATATTCTCATTAGGCATAATTTTATAAGAATAAATCTGAAAATCAAGAATGACTGTATGGACTGGGCGTGGTGGCTCATGCCTGTAATCCCAGCACTTTGGGAGGCCAAGGCAGGTGGATCATTGAGGTCGGGAGTTAGAGACTAGCCTGACCAACATGGTGAAGCCCCATCTCTACTAAAACTACAAAACTTTAGCCAGGCGTGGTGGCAGGCGCCTGTAGTCCCAGCTACTTGGGAGGCTGAGGCAGGAGAATTGCTTGAACCCGGGAGGCGGAGGTTGCAGTGAGCCAAGATGGCACCACTGTACTCCAACTTGGGCGACAGATGGAGACTCTATCTCAAAAAAAAAAAAAAAAAGTATGATTTTCTATAAAGATATTAATACAAAAATTAACTCAACAGGGAATGGAATACACAAACAGACCAATAACCTAAGAAACAGAGGTCCCCAAGATGGCAGTGGGATGGAGGGGAAGGAGGGTGGTGAGGAGGGCAATGGGATGAAGGGTGGGGAAGAGGGCCTAAAAGGCTTTGGTGCATAGTGTTTAAAATTTTATATAGGAACTTATTAATAGGCTGCTTACATAATCTTTATACACACATACATACACACGTGTGTGTGTGTATTTTTAAATAAAGATGGGGTCTCGAACTCCTGGCCTCAAGCAATCCTCCCACCTTGGCCTCCCAGAGTGTTGGCATTACAGGCATGAGCCACCGTGCCTGGCCAATATATAATCTTTAAAAAAAAAAATCATTTTAAAAAGAGGCAATGAGGAAAAATTAGAACAAAAGGGGCAATGAGACGTTCCCTAACCCCTGCCCTATAAAAGACAGAGCAGGGAAGGGAGAAAGAAAAGGAAGAAAGAATACGTAAGATATAATCAGAGGTTAAACTGGAGTATCTGTGACACCGAGACTGGAAATTACCTTTCACAGTTGAAACCATAAGACAGTAGTGCAAGAGAGAAATTATTAGGCTGGAAGATAAGTTAGGAATTGAAGTGTAGTAACAGAATATGAGGAGATGCTACTGAAAACCTTGTGGCATGCTCTCCCCACTATATCATATGGAGCTGCAAATTCACAAACCACCGTCTGCATCTAAAAGCACCCAAAATGGGCCAGGCGCAGGGGCTCATGTCTGTAATCCCAGCACTTCGGGAGGACAAGGTGGGTGGATCACTTGAGGTCAGGAGTTCCAGACCAGCCTGGCCAACATTGTGAAACCCCATCTCTACTAAAAATACAAAAATTAGCAGAGAGACAGAGCGAGACTCCACCTCTAAATAAATAAATAAATAAATAAAATTAAAGCACCCAAACTGGAGAGGGATCAAATAAGTAAACCAGAAGTAAATCCACTAAGCTTAAATTAAGAAAAAATAATAATGTCTTTAAAACTTAAGAGGAGGCAGTCTGAATGGAAGAGAGTGGGACTAAACAGCCTCTTTTTCTGGAGTTGCAGAATAATCAAAAAGCCTGAAAGCGAGACCTGGATGACATTTCTGAGACCAGGAGTTCTAGGTTTCTCTACAGAAGCAAGTGGGTGTGTGGTTAATTTTTTTTTTTTTTGTGGGCCGGGGGGACAGAGTCTTGCTTTGTTGCCCAGGCTGAAGTGCAATGGCGCAATCTTGGCTCACTGCAACCTCCACCTCCCGGGTTCATGCCATTCTCCTGCCTCAGCCTCCCGAGTAGCTGGGATTACAGGCATGTACCACCATGCCCAACTAATTTTTGTATTAAAAGGGGCCAAAAAGGAAATAAGAGACCAGAAGCCTGGAGAAGAGGCATGCTGACAGCCCTAAGGGAGGGAACACAAAGTGCCAATCTTTATTTTATGTGAATGACCAACACAAGGCACCTCCCACACTCTCATATGAATGTCAAGGATGGAAATAAGAGCTCAGGACCAGTTGCAGTGGTGGGGATTTTAACCCTCTTGTTTTAGATATTTCTTTTTTTTTTTTTTTTTTTTTTTTTTTGAGACGGAGTCTCGCTCTGTTGCCCAGGCTGGAGTGCAGTGGCGCGATCTCTGCTCACTGCAAGCTCCGCCTCCCGGGTCCACGCCATTCTCCTGCCTCAGCCTCCCAAGTAGCTGGGACTACAGGCGCCCACCACCACGCCCAGCTAGTTTTTTGTATTTTTAGTAGAGATGGTGTTTCACCATGTCAGCCAGGATGGTCTCAATCTCCTGACCTCGTGATCCGCCCGCCTTGGCCTCCCAAAGTGCTGGGATTACAGGCGTAAGCCACTGCACTTGGTAGATATTTCTTTAGTGATTATAATCAGCCACCAATCTGCAGGGTCAGTGACAGAGCAGATCTAATGGGGTATGAGGAAATCTCACTGATAAAAGGGGCAGACCACAGCAGACCCTGGTGGTGCTCTGCAGCTCACCCCTCTCTGCACTGTGGCTCTGGTGGGCAGGTCTATGTGGCACGCACAGCACCTGACTCAAATGGGAGTGGAGGCACTGCTCTGTTTTGTTCCTTGGAGACTTTGTAAACCTAAGGGAGACTGCTCAACAGCATGGAGGCGCAAGCACAGACCTGCTGGAGTTAAAGCTCACGGAGCAACCTTCAATTAACAACAGGTGAAAGTTGGTGCATGCATGTCTCAGGCTCCCTGTCCTTTGGTGGGACAACAGTGAGGTACATTCAGAAGACACCCACAGGGCTGAAGCCCAGTTGCCCGCAGGGGGAACTGGATCACCCACTTAATGAAACTTCACTCCCTTCTCTGTCTCACTTTTCCCGTTCTCTCACTTCTGCTTTTTGGTTCATCTCCCAAATAACCTATCAGCCGGTAAGTCTTTTTCTCAGGCTCTTCTTTCAAGAGAACACAAACTAAGTGGTAAAGTCAAGATTCAAACTGAAGTCCTCTGGCTACACTGCCTGTGCTTTTAAACAGAGTATGCTGCGCTGGGCACAGTGGCTCACTTTGGGAAGCTGAGGTGGGCAGATCACCTGAGGTCAGGTGTTCAAGACCAGCCTGGCCAACATGGCGAAACCTCGTCTCTACTAAAAATACAAAACTAGCTGAGCGTGGTGGCGGGTGCCTGTAATCCCAGCTACTCAGGAGGCTGAGGCAGGAGAATCACCTGAACCCAGGAGACAGAAGTTGCAGTGAGCCAAGATTGTGCCATTGCACTCCAGCCTGGGCAACAAGAGTGAAACTCCATCTAAATAAATAAATAAATAATAATAGTTCAACACAAAGCCTGACTTAAAAAACAAACAAAACACAAGTGCCTTCCTTCCTCAATAATGTAGTGTCTCCCAGTTTTACACACGTATAATTATAAAACAATTAGTGATTATTTTCAACAGAGAGTATTAGATTATTTCTAAATATTGCAAAGTTCTAAATCAGTCATCAGTTAACAGTTGATAAGAATTTTAATAAATGCATTTTAAAAGCCAGTTTTATATAATTAACTTACTGCCTTACTATACAATATTTCTCTAATGCACAGTACCATAATAATGCCTATCTGTTAATATGGAAACATCGAATTCTACTTAAGGAATTTTTCACAGGTCCCCATTCCTTAAGCAGTAATTCTATTAAAACAAGATACTATCCTTTGGTAATGGTGTCAGAATTATACCTGTAGAAATACTTTAAACATTCGTAAATTTTACTAAATCTTACACAGCATTTAACATGATAGCAAAAGAGGTAACTATGAACAGAATACTGTTTATTTCCTTAAAAACTGCTTTTGTAAAAGAGGTAATACTTTGCTTTTTTCATAAAATCTCCCTTTGAATATGTTAAGGCTAGAAAAATAATGCCAAAAAAACTTGTTGCATATAAGCAAATTAAGAGACCAACAGTACAGTAAAACATAAATTTGAACGTTTCTCTACATTTAGAAAAGTAGGATCCAACTTACCTTGGCTATTAATGAGGCCAACATTATCCCCACCATCCAGGCTCAAAATTCGGGCGGCATCATCTCTTTCCAACATCTAGTCACACATCAGTGTCCCTTCTTCTGCCACAATACCTTTACCATTGAGTCTTTCTTTTCTATTTCCACAATCACCACCCTGATTGAATTCTGATCAGCTCATGCCTAACTACTGCCACAATCTCCTCACTCAGCTCCCTACCTCCTCACTTCATTTCTCTAATGATGTATAGTTTATATATCACCGCTAGAGTAATTTCCCTAAAAGAGCTTTCTCACATTATACTTCCTGCCCTTTCTAAGACCTTCACCACATTCCTACAAAAACATTCATTTTCTATCCATCCACTTTTCCAGAAATATCCTTTACCCATCTAAATTTTACTCATCTTTCAAAGCTCAGCTCACATAACCTCCTATGTTCTACCTGTACTTCTCAGTTACAGGACCCTGACTAGAAGCAACAATTTACTCCTGTGGCATTCCTCACTTTTGCATGGCAATGTTATCATTACTTATATTACTTATATACATACCTTGCTAACTGGACTACACACCAAGGGTGGGGAGCAGGTTACTTTCTGATTCCTCCTTTGTGACTTGCTGCCACATAGTTTAATAGGGACCAAAAAAAGTAATATCCTGTAGAATAAAAATAAGTGCTTTGGGGGCTTTAGACTAGGAAAAGACATATATTTAGAGTCAAAGTAATACAGATTAGAAAGAACTTTAGGGATGAATTGGCATTTGAGATGGGATTTTTAAAGTTCACAGGCACTCCACAAGAGAGAGAGGGCCAAAAATATGCCAAGAGAAGAGAGTAGAGAAAATGAAGGACAATTTCAAATCACTAGCTGAAGAGTATAGTACATAGGGGAATAGAAGAAAATTAAACATTTTCTAAACAACCAATGCTTAACCGGGTAATTTGACCCCCATCTTAAGTTGACAGCTTCATTATTTCTTGCTTGAAACAGTTAAGAATAGCCTAACTTGTCTCTCTAGTTTTGGTTTTTCCTTTTCCCAAACTACCATTCATATCACCAATGATATGGTTTGGCTGTGTCATCACCCAAATCTTCTCTTGAATTGTAGCTCCCTAATTCCCACATGTTGTGGGAGGGACCCATTGGGAAATAATTGAATCATGGGGGCAGTTTCCCCTATACTGTTCTCTTGGTAGTGAATACGTCTCACAAGATATAATGATTTTGTAAGAGGGTTCCCCTTCCGCTTGGCTCTCCTTCTCTCTGCCTGCTGCCCCCTAAGATGTGCCTTTCACCTTCTGCCATGATTGTGAGGCCTCTCTAGCCACGTGGAACTATGAGTCCATTAAACCTCTTTCCTTTACAAATTACCCATTCTTGGGTATGTCTTTGTCAGCAGCATGAAAACTAATACAACCATCATATTATTTAAAAAAAAATCACGATCCAAAATATCTTTAAATGTTAAAATTTTTCAATGACTGCCCATTTTTCACAAAATAAAAGTCTAGACTCCTTGCCATGGCATTCAAAATTCTTCATAAGGTCCTTTCCAGCCTTGTCCCTCAAACTCTCTCTCCTATTCTAAATTCAAGCCATACAAAAATTATTCTATCTTCTGTACATTCTATATACTTTCAAGCTCTGCCTCCACCCCGCTCTGGGCTCTGCATGAAATTAATTCCCTTGCCTTCTGTGAGTATGGAAAACACTCAAACTATTTTTCCTCTGCCCTCTCACCAAAACAATCAACAGGGAAGACTTTTCTTACCAAATGTGTGAGGGTTTCTCTCCACCAATAAGCAAGCAGACAATTCTGCATCAGACACCAGCTGGAACCTCCAATTAAATTCTGACATTACCCACCTGGAGGCAGCATCGGATCCCACAGGTTGAGGGATCCATCCTCAAGACGGCCCCCACTTCCAATGCTAATGGCAAGCCCAGGTTATTTTACCTGTGCTTCTGACCAACCAGCCATAAATCCAGGTACCCACAACCCCTTTCTCAGGTTCTATTAGTTTGCTAGAGCGGCTGACAGAATTCAAGGAAACATTTATGTTTACAGGTTTATTATAGGGGATGTTACAAAGGATAGATAAAGAGATGTACAGGGCACCAGAGCCTGCACATGTTCAGCTATCCAGAAGCTCTCTGAACCCAGTTCTTTGGATTTTTATGGAACGTTCATTCTGTAGGCACGACTAATTAAACCACGGGTCACTGGTGATCAACTTAACCTTCGCCCTTCTCCCCTCCCTAAATGTTGGGGGTTGGTGGGGGCGGGAACTGAAAGTTCTGATTCTAATCCTGCCTTAGTCTTTCTGCTGACCAGCCCCCATCCTAAAGCTACCAAGGGGGCTGTCATCTACCAGTTAACTCACTAGCATACAAAAAGACATCACTTCAGAGGTTTCAAGGATTTTAAGAGTTGAATGCCAGGAAATGGCATCAAAAACCACATATGTATTTTACAGTATTACACTTTCCAATTTCCATTCGGCAATCTTCTATTCGTCCATCAAGACTCTGCTCAAATATTATCTCTTCTGTGAAGCCTGCCTGACAATTCTCTCCTCTCACAACATTGGTGTAGTCTTTCCAGGTGATGCCAATACACCTTTGTTTTTTGACATCGTCACTTGTATTTTTAAATTCTTTTGAAAATTACAGCTGTATGCAATTATGGGCGTACCAGTGATGTTATAATCTATGTACACAGTGTGGGATAATCAAATATATCTTTTCAATTATAATACAGCACTTCTCAGATTGCACTTCAATAATTGTTTTCATGCTCATCCATCCCTAGACAGACTATTTTTTGAGTATAGCTAGGAACCTGTTTTTATTTAATGTTTTGCATTCTGACCTAACACAGTGCCTTGCATACAGTAGGTGTTTAATAAATGTTTAAAGGGTGAAAGAAATGGACAGATGAAGGCAAAGCTACACTATCTTTAAAATTAGAGGAATTTGTCCTTACTCTGGCAGACAGGCAAAGTGTCACCGACAATACAAGCAAAACTATCTCTTAAGATAATTTAAGCTGGCAGCAATATGTAAAGTGAAGTAGGAGTGAGAAGCAGCGCAAGCTGGGAGATCCCTGCAATATTTTCAGTGAGATGTAATACAAGGACCTAAACTTGGATGGTGAAGGGGGATTTGGAAGGAGAGGATTCAAATATTTGTGATACATTAGAGAGGTAAAACTGATAGGACTTCACTTGTGCCTAAGGGTAGGAAGCAAATGATGAGGAATTCGATACAGCACTGAGACTCTAAGCCTGGGTGACAAAGAGGTCCATTAACAGAAGGAGAAATAGCGGGTGCAGAGCTCATGATGAATGATGTGCTAGATAATGGGAAGTCTGAGGCACTAAGCTGAGCCATCTGTAAACAGCTGAAAATATGGGCCTGAAGCTTAGAGAAAATGCCACAACTGAGATAGGAAGTTGAGAGAGATCATTTTAGAGATAATTGCGGAAATCATGAGACTAGGAAAGACACAAGAAAAAAACAGAATAATTTCTAAGATAAAACCTTGGGGAAGGTCATTATTATTTAAGAGTAGGAGGGGAAGGAAAAAAGGTGAAGGAGTAATTAAATAAGTAGAATCAGAAGAGCACACAGTCATGGAAACCAAAAGAACTGAGAAAGAAAAAAACGATCACAACTCTACCAATCAAACAATCTGAAACCTAATAATAGAATTTGAGAGTCACGGTATTTTTCAGAAGAGCTAATCCAGCGGTTTGGCAGGGGCAGGAGAAGGGCAAGTGAATGCTGCAAGTATTAACAGTAGCAGCGAGCAAAGCCTGCCACTTCCAGAAGTGTAAGCGTAGACCACTTCATAAAACCATACATCCTATCTATTTCTTAAAATGTAGATTCCCCACATAATTCAAACCTTTTACCTGATCATTAGTCTCTAAATGGATTTTAAAACAGTAAGCCTGATTTTCCTGTACATACTGTCTTAGGATGGCTTCTTTCCTCCTATTTCTGGCATGACTGCAGCTCCTACCTCTTCAAATTCTATTTCCAAAGATCTATTATTCTAACATGTTAAAAAATCTTATCCTGGGCTGGGTGTGGTAGCTCATGCCTGTAATCCCAGCACTTTGGGAGGTTGAGGTGGGAGGGTCACTTGAGTCCAGGGGTTCAAGACCAGCCTGAGCAACACAGAGGGATAATGAGACCCTGTTTCTACAAAAAATAAATTAGCTGGGCATGGTGATGTGTGCCTGTAGTCCCAGCTATGTGGGAGACTGAGGCAGGAGGATCGCTTGAGCCCAGGGGGTTGAAAAGTATGCTCACTGCAGTCCAGCCTGGGTGATAAAGCAAGATCCTGTCTCAAAAAAAAAAAAAAAAAATCCTGAATTCTAAAAAGCATAAAAATTTCAGAAAAAACATAAACATTCATTTTTCAATATAATCTTTATTTTTATTTTTATTTTTATTTTGTTTTCGAGACAGAGTCTCACTCTGTTGCCCAGAATGGAGTACAGCGGCGTGATCTCAGCTCACTGCAACCTCTGCATTCTGGGTTCAGGCAATTCTCATGCCTCAGCCTCCCAGGTAGCTGGGATCACAGGCTTAAGCCATCATGCCCAGCTAATTTCTGCATTTTTAGTAGAGACGAGGTTTCGCCATGTTGGCCAGGCTGGTCTCGAACTCCTGGCCTCAAGTGACCCACCTGCCTCAGCCTCCCAAAGTGCTGGGATTACAGCACACCTGGCCTAATCTTGCATTCTGAACTCTGCTTTGCAAACTTAGGGGGAAGAAATAAACATATAAACCATTTAATACTTACCTTCTAAAAAGAGATTTATGAAAGTGATTAGTAAGAAATAAATACCTTTCACTCCTGAAGAGGTTCAACATTTATGAGGAATATATATTAGAATTACTTATGAACTCCTCAGGAAGATGATTAAGGAAACTAAAGAAGCTACTATAAAGTTGTGATGTTACAAAGAAACTGAAGAACGCTCAAATAAAGTTGCAGTGTGGAAGGATTATTTTCAACTATTAAAAAATAAGAAATTTCATATTATTCTAATTATGTTCTTTTCCTTACCTCCAAGATGTGGCTAGATAAAACTGTACTTCCGATTTTCTCCAAACAGCTTTGACCTATGCTTCCATCTCATGAATTCCAAGACAGTATTAAACTGATGCATATTTTCATAAGTCTGTTTAGAAAAAAAAAGAACTAATTTAAGGACTAACTTAAGGAACTTTGTCAGAATAATACATGTAGAAGCAATACTAGAAGTGTTTCGCGTGTACAACTATACATTTACAAAGTAAAGTCAATGAAAATTTCTACAGTTTTTAAGAAATCTATCACTTTACCATTTTCCTCAACCTCTGCCCAAGCTTTACGTTTGTAAAGTTAGTTCTGTGGGAACAGTACTTCCATATAAAATTCCTATGTTAGCTTAAGCTTTGGAGAAAAAAAAAATCTCATCTCAATTTGAAAAAAAAAGAACAGGAATAGCTAGAAGCAGTACCAAAATGTACAATTCTACAATATTCAGATTCCTGCTTAGACAAAAATATATTGGACCACCTAGCTAATATCACTTTTTTCTACTTTTGTATTACAGTCTAATAACCAGTTTTAATTTCAGCCACACTTCTACCTAGAACATTAGGACTTGTGAGGTTGAAGAATTAATTGCACTGGTTGGTCTTTGCCTGTGGAATAGGTCTAAACTACGGTATATTAGTACTGCCATTAATATCTTACCCTTTAAGGGGCAAGCATTCATAAATCTAAAAAATAGAAACGATTAAAGCTTAATTTTTTTTTTTTTTTCTGAGACAGGATCTCGCTCTGTCACCCAGGCTGGAGTGCAGTGGCACAATCTCAGCTCACTGCAACCTCCGCATTCTGGGTTCAAGTCATAAAAAAATTCCTAAAGATATGTCTGCTGTTTACTTTGAGATCTTAAAAATAATTTCATTCAATCTTTTAACGGAAACTTCAAATAGCAAAGTATTCTGTTTCGTATTTTAAAAACTGTATGAACGTTGCCTATGCCCCATTGCAAGGTCAAATACCTTGTCTTCAAGTCCATTTAGAAGTATCACTTCTGTCACACTTAGGTTTAGCAGTCTTGGCAATAATGACTAAATTCATGTAAACTAGGGCAACCTGAAACGGTCTAGCATATCAGGTAGCAGTCTTTCTTAAAGACAAGAGTCTCCGCTCAGCAGACAGGCTGCTGTATCTTTCATGGTCCGGCTAAAGACAACCTGACCCTGAATGCAATTAGTAATGCTTTGTCTGCATTCAGGAGCCTTTCAGTCTTCTCAATGCACTAGTTACCCACAACTCAGCCAGGTCTCTAACATTTTTCAGAGTCCTCATATGACTATAAAACTCTCAGGCTGTCCCTCAGAGAAATGAGGGAAGGCAAAAATAAAGAGTTAGTGTTTAGTGTTCTTCTGAGATGCTCATAATCTTTAATTTCCCTTTTACTAATCAAGAAAAGAAATGCACTGTTTCCATTTTAGAAATGGCATAAAGAGATTTTCCTCCAAAGCCATTCTTCGCCAAGTACTCCATTCTTCCCTGAGGATGTGGGAGACAGAGCAGGCAATCACTGTATTAAACAAAGTTCAAATGAATTTATCCCCATAAAAGTAAACACAGTCCATCAAAGTGTCTGTTTCAAAAATATATGGCCTGGCCAGGTGCAGTGGCTCATGCCTGTAATCCCAGCACTTTGGGAGGCTGAGGTGGGTGGATCACTTGAGGTCAGGAGTTCGAGACCAGCCTGACTACACACACACACACACACACCCACACACCATACATATACACATATATATATACATATATATATAGCCTGATTCTAATTCTGCCAGATATTTCCAATGTATCATTATAAAATTAACATGTAAACTACTTACCAACTACTGTTTATTATAGCACCATTTACTAAAACATTGTTTCCTTGGCTAAAGTTTTAGGCTTCAGGCTAAATCTAAAGTTTAAAAAATAGCGAATAACATAACCAAAAGAGCTTTCAAACATCCCATCTTCAAAAGTCCAAAACTCCAGATGATCTGTTCTTCCCTGTTTTCCCACATGTACAAACACTTAACATAAACTTCAGAAAACCTTTTCTTCTTTTTCTTTTTTGAGACAGGCTCTAGCTCCGTTGCCCAGGCTGGAGTATAGTGGCACAATCACAGCTCACTGCAGCCTCCACCTCCTGGGCTCAAATAATCCTCCCACCTCAGCCTCCTGAGTAGCTGGGACTACAGGTATGCACCACCATGCCCAGCTAATTTTTATATTTTTTGTAGAGATGGGGTTTTGCCCTGTTGTCCAGGCTGGTCTCGAATTCCTGGGCTTAAGGAATTCTCCCACTCAGCCTCCCGAGTAGCTGGGACTACAGGCGAACACTACCACGCCGGGTTAATTTTTATATTTTTTGTAGAGACAGGGTCTTGTCATGTCGGCCAGCCTGGTTTGGAACTCCTGACCTCAAGTGATCCACCTGCCTCAGCCTCCCAAAGTGCTTAGATTACAGGCGTGAGCCACTGTGCCCAGCCCAGAAAACCTTTCCTAAAGACTGAATTTAAGACTAGTTAGTCCCACACATGTATCCCAGAACTTAATAAAATAGACTTGCCAAGGAAAATCAAGTTAAGATTTGACTTCATTACTCAGAGGTAAACAAAAGACACAAGAAAGGATATGCTCCACAGTACAGCTCTGCAAGTCACATTGTACACGCTGGAAGTTGTGTGAATAAAGTAAAGGTTAGGACCTTTGCAATATAGTGCTATAGTCCTATGAGCACAAATCTATAAATATGTATACACATAAAAATAGGACGTACATGGGCAAAATGTTCCAAACAACTTTAATCACTTAGCTTACTGGGTAATTTACCACAGGCTTTTAACACTATGAACTGTGGTTCAACAAGCACCAGGGGTGTTAGTCAAAACAAAACGCCAAGTAAGTACAAGTCATTTTTTCAAAGATTTTGTGTCTGAAATTTCTAAGCCTATTAGTTATAGAAAACACATGAAAAAGAAGGCAATTCTTTAAAAAACATATCCAAGCTTCTTAATGACATGGAAAAAATGAAAATCAAACGTTTCTAAATATATTCTAACATTCATAACTCAGAGCTAACATCAAAATTTCCTCAACATTAATAATTATTTGCAAACAAACACAAAAAGTTCATTTTAATCCCACATTTCCCTTACAAAACATCTTTTCTTGTCATCAGAATGTACACATCCATCTTGGTTTTCAAAATTATTAAAATGGTTAAATCTTCAACCAACAAGATACTTGAAAGCTCACTACCCATGCAGAATCCAAGGACAAGCACTGATTATGGATATCATACCAGTTATCTGTAAGGTTTCAGAATGTCACCCACTGATTTCTATTATTCGTAAGATTTGCTTTATAGAAAACAGTGTAAATATTCTTTTACTGAATCTAGGCCAAAACACTTTTTTTTTTTTTTTTTGATAGAGTCTTGCTTGTCACCTAGGCTGGAGTACAGTGGCATGATCTCAGCTCACTGCAACCTCTGCCTCCTGGGTTCAAGCCATTCCCCTGCCTCAGCCTCCCAAGTAGCTGGGATTACAAGCACACACCACCATGCCCAGCTAATTTTTGTATTTTAGTAGAGATGGGGTTTCACCATGTTGGCCAGGCTGGTCTTGAACTCCTGACCTCATGATCTGCCCGCCTCAGCCTCCCAAAGTGCTGGGATTACAGGCGTGAGCCACCATGCCTGGACACTTGTTTTTTTTCTTTTTTTCTTTTTAAAGACAGGGTCTCACTCTGTCACTCAGGCTGGAGTGCAGTGGCACAATCATGGCTCACAGCAGCCTTGACCTTTCAGGCTCTAAGGATCCTCCTGCTTCAGCCTCCCGAGTAGCCAGCATGTACAGCCATGCCCTAAGCCAAAATTTAAGATTAACTTTGAGCTTGTACCAGATATCAAGATGTAATGGAATTCTTAGAATTCAGTAGAATCAACAACACTGATTGCACATTTTTTCCTTCGGCTACTCCAAATCCCCTCTTCCCTATCATTTCTCCTCCCTTCTTAGCACGCAGAAAAAGCACCCCATGCACTGTACAAATACTGCAAACACTATAGCTGCATTCGTATGACCATTAAAAAAAAAAGAGCCAAATTACAAAACAATCTATATTTTACAAACATTTCAGTTGGGTTCTTAAACTAAAGATATTACTGTTACTTTGGTAAGTTAACTAGAAAACACAAACATCATGCTCCAGAAAAACATAATGTGGTTTTAGCTGTAAATAACTCAAATGAACAGTTACTTTAGGCTAGTATACCATGCACTCCTATAATAAACATGTAACCACCTAACTAGAAAGGGAGGGTCAACTCATGAATGGGTTGTGTTCTAAATTTCCAAAAGTTCATTTATAAATTGAATATAAGGATTTTGAAACTCAAGATGCCTTTACTCATAAAACCAAACATATAAACAGTTGTACTAAATCCATAGTCCAAAGGAACTTTAGTGTACAAATCTATCATAGCATTCTTCTGTTGAAGCTTATATCTATGTCAAACTACAAGTTTCTTATTCATTTCTGTATCCTAGAATCTAGCACGACACAGTGTAGCATTTTGGCAAGTATTTGCTGTTGTGAAGTATTGAATAGTAACAAAACTGGGTTGCATAGAAAATCTAACCTACCTGAACTACAGAAGAGACTCAAAAGGCAAGGGGAAAAGGCTTCTTCCAGAAGAGATAACAGAAAAAGATACTTCGGCTAGAAAGCTCTGGTCTGAACCAACTGTGACAATTTCCATTCCCCTTGCCAGTGGGTAGTCTGGTAACACAAACCTAATGCAATTCTGGCCAAGAAGACAAGAAAGTAAGTTTGCTAGGGGGCTTTTAGGAAAGGTTTTCTTGGCTGATGAAAAAAGACCCAGGCAAAAACACATGCTCCCGGCCTTTTTGCATGCAATTCTGGGTTTGAATGTGTAAACAAGAACTGGACCATGAGGACAACCCAACAGATCAAGAACAGCAGCAGCATTAAAAGATACAAAGAATCTGGTCCTTGGTGATGCTGTCATGCCTGAATGAATTAATCCTAGAATCATCTTAACGTGGATCTTTTCATATTAAATTCTTTTACTGTTTAAACAATTTGCCACAAGTAACTCAGCAGACAGGGTGACTTAGGAACAGATACATCATTTACTTCCATGAATTTAGTTGTTCCCTACACAATGTAAACTGCTCTAAATTTATACCTCAGCGCAGATCCTTCTTTTGAACTAGATACATGTTTCCAAACACTCTATTAAATGTTTATTCCAGTGGCACATCAAGAGAACAAGATTAATACAAAAGCCATCAACCACCAGCACAAAATCTGTTTATGTACCTGCAGTCACTTTTTGGCTAATGGCAGCACCATTAGCCAAAAAGTGCCCAATTGCCGAAGTTTAAAATCTTGGGATCACAAGCCCCACTTCCCTCTGCTTCATCTATTATACTCAGGAGTTACTAAATGCTGCTCATTCTAACTCTGATACACGTATCTTTAAAATGTCTCCCCATCTCTACACATATTGTCTGACGTAGGCTCTCATCTTTCATGTAGCTCACCTCCATTCTTACCTCTATTCACTGGACTCACGTCTCTAAAATATAACTATGCTTCATGAAAAGATTATAAACATCCTGTCATTAGGAAGATGCAAGTTAAAACTACAATGAGATACACTATACAGCCATTAGAATGGCCATAGTCAAAAGACAATACCAAGTGTCGATAAGCATCTGGAGAAGCTGGAAACCTCATACATTGCTGACGGGACTGTAAAATGATGCAGTCACTTTGGGGAATAGTCTGTAAATTTTTTTTCTTTGTTCTTTTAGAGGTGACGTCTTGCTCTGTTGTCCAGGCTAGAGTGCAGTAGCGCAATCACGGCTCACTTCAGCCTTGATCTCTTGAGCTCAAGCAATCCTCCCGCCTCAGCCGCCCGCCTCAGCCTCCCAAGTCACTGGAATTATAAGTGTGAGCTACCATGCCCTAATTTCTTAAAGTTATATATAAACTCATCACAGGATCCAAAATTTCCTCTTCCCAAGAGAAATATGTGCCCACACAAAGATTTATCTACAAATGTTCATAGCAGCTTTGTTCATAATAACCAAAAACTGGAAACAATCCAAACGCCCATCAACTGCTGAGCACATAAAGTGTCATCACCACAGAATGGAATACCACTAGGCAGTAAAAAGGCACAAAATACTGATACACATTACAGTGTACATGAACCTCAAAGACACACTAGATGAAAGAAGCCAATGTAAAAATACTGCATACTGTATGTTTCCAACGCATATGAAATGTTTAGGAAAAGCAAATTTAGAGACAGAAAACAAGCAGTGGTTGCCTAGATGAGGAGGTAGAAGGCAGTGATTGTGGGAGGTGATAAAGTGTTCTAAAAACAGTCACAGCACAAAAAATTTACTGATGTTAAAAAAATTTAAGTGTGCCTACATTTTTTTTCAATGATTTCTTTTTTTTTTTTTTTTTTTTTTAGACAGAGTTTCGCTCTTGTCGCCCAGGCTGGAGTGCAATGGCACGAACTCGGCTCACTGCAACCTCTGCCTCTCGGGTTGAAGCAATTCTCCTGCCTCAGCCTCCCAAGTAGCTGGGACTACAGGCGTGCGCCATCACACTCAGCTAACTTTTGTATTTTTAGTAGAGACGGGGTTTCACCATCTTGGCCAGGCTCATCTCGAACTCCTGACTTCGTGATCCACCCTCCTCGGCCTCCCAGAGTGCTGGGATTACAGGCGTGAGCCACCGCACCCGGCCTTTTTCAATGATTTCTAATTATGTACAAAATGAAGTCCATATTCTTTAGAAGGGCATTCACAGACTGCTATAATCTGTTTTCAATCTATTTAACCTAACCTGCCTTACCTTCTGCTACGATTCCTGCCCAACAGCTTCCTGATAACTGTATTAAACTATGGATTTGCTATTTCCTAAATATGCCACCCTATGCAGTGCTGGTCCCTTTCTTCACACTTGCAATTCTATTTCAAAACTCAGTGTTCTTATCTTTTCCCAAGTGAACTTCCATTTGTCCTCACAAACACCCACCTCAAGTATCCTCTCCCTTGTTTTAATCCTCCGCACTCCCTTATGTAGTTACTTGTTCCACAGGATTCTAGTAATAACGCATTGTGCACTTATCACAGTGAACCATGATTACCTACTTATAGGTGTATCATCTTTACAAAAAACTCGAGTATAGCAATAGCATTTTACTAGTGCTTGTGTCCCTAGTGTCTGATACACAGTACAGTGCCTGGCCTATAGGAAGTAATCAATACACTTCTAAATAAGTTAATGACGAATAGCACTGAAGAGAAAAATCCAAAAGTAGGTAAAATGAGCTATGCACCAAAATGACACTTGCACAAGGATGATTAGTGTCACTATTTTTTTTGTTTGAGACAGGGTCTTGCTCTGTCACCCAGGCTGGAGTGCAGTGGTGTGATCCTAATTCCCTGTAGCCTCCACCTACTGGGCTCAAGTGATCCTCCCACCTCAGCCTCCAAAGTAGCTGGGACTACAGGCAAGTGCCACCAAGCCTGGATAATTTTTTGTTTGTTTGTTTGTAGAAACAAGGTCTCTCTATGTTGCCCAGGCAGGTCTCAAACTCCTGGGCTCAAGTGATCCTTTCGCCTTGGCTTCCCAGAGTGCTGGGATTATAGGCGTAAACCACTGTGCCTGGTGCTACTGTTATATAAAAAAGAAAAACAAGAAGTTACCCAATGTCACCTAAATGTTTATTAGAATAGGATCAATTAAACAGTCACACTAAACACTATATAGTCATTTAAAATAATGAGATATATATCTTATCTATTTGTATAGACATAAAAAGACATCCCAAATACTGAAGGAAAAAAACTATAAAATAAGTTAATCCTCCATTATTTAAAAAAGAAAACAGAACTGTACACACAGGTACTCGCATGCATACATCTGTGCATCGTGTATAAGGAAGGTGCAGGGCTGAAGGGTGCACACGCAGCTGTACTGGTGCGAACGAAGAAGTGAAAACAACCTTAATTGCGGATCAACTGACAAATGGCTAAACAAAATGTGGTCTTATCCATGCAGTGGAACATTATTCAACCATAAAAATAAACAAAGCCATAAAAAGAACTGGTTCATGATACAACAGGGATGAGGCCTGAATATATGCTAAGTGAAAGAAGCCAGACATATGATTCCACTTATAGGAAATATTCAGAATAGGCAATTTCACAGAGACCGAGAGTAGATTTGTGGCCGTCTGGGGCTGGAGAGTGGGGAATGGGGAATGACACCAAAAATATGATCCATGAAAGAAAAAAAAAAACACGATAAACTGAACTTCAACAAAATTAAAAATGTTTGCTCTACAAAAGACCCTGTTAAGAAGGCAAAAAAATGAGGTACAGGCTAGGAAAATATATTTGCAAACAATACATGTGATAAAAGCCTCACCTAGGATATATAAAGAAATCTAAAAGCTCAACAATTGAAAAAAATTTCAACTAGAAAATGGGCAAAAAATATAAAGAGACATTTTATTGAAGAGGATATACAGACGGCAAATACGCACATGAAAAGATATGGTCGGCCGGGCGCGGTGGCTCACGCCTGTAATCCCAGCACTTTGGGAGGCCGAGACAGGCGGATCACGAGGTCAGGAGATTGAGACCATCCTGGCTAACACGGTGAAACCCCGTCTCTACTAAAAATACAGAAAATTAGCCGGGCGCGGTGGCAGGCGCCTGTAGTCCCAGCTACTCGGGAGGCTAAGGCAGGAGAATGGTGTGAACCCAGGAGGCGGAGCTTGCAGTGGGCCGAGGTCGCGCCACTGCACCCCAGCCTGGGCAACAGAACGAGACTCCGTCAACATTACTAGACATCAGGGAAATGCAAACCAAACTATGCTGCACACCTACTGGCACAACTAAAATAAAAAAAAAAGTGACAATATCAAATGTGGACACGAATGTGAAGAAACTGGATCTCTCATACATTGCCAGTGAGCATGTAAAATGGCACAGCTACTTACAGGTAAGCCACCAACTGCACACCCCTGGGCTCTGGCAAAGATTCTTTGCTTGGCCAAATGAGCCAGGCTCCTGAACTTTTATCCCAGGCCTATCTGTGTACTTCCTTGTAAATTCCTGTTTTAGCAAAGAACCCTGCTAAGCCACATTAGCAAACCTCCTGTCAAGGTATCTGATTACCCTCTTCTTCTTCTGCCACCCTCCAGCTGATGTCTGATCACCTTGGCCTGTCTTCAGCAAGAAAGAATCCTGTTACAGTCAGTTTAGGCAGAAACCCCTTACACCTGACGTTTCCTCTTGAGAATTTTCCATCCACTGGCCCTCAACCAGCTCCTTGGCTACAAATTCCCACTTGCCCATGCTACATCCAGCACTGAGGCCACGCTCTCTCCCCATCCATTGTAAGACACTATTGTAGTGCTCCCTACACTTACAGGGATGATCCTGAATAATGTCTTCCTTCCCATGCTTTAACAAGTGTCACTGAATAATTTTTTTTTTCTTTAACAGCACCTCTCCCAAAGAAATAAAAATTTATGTCCACACAAAAAACTGAACATGAATGTTCATAGCTGCTTTACTGTTAAAAGCCAAAAACTAGGGAAAGAGATTATCTTTCAAAAGGTGAATGGATAAACAAACCATGGAACCCTATTCAGCAATAAAAAGGAAAGAACTGTTGATTCACACAACTTGGATAGATCTCAAGGAATTGTGCCAAGTGAAAATAAGCTAATTTTAAAAGGTCACATACTATGTGATTCCATTTATTAATATCCTTGAAATGTCAACATCATAGAGATGAAAAGCAGATTACTGGCTGCCATGGGGCAGGTGTGTGCAGCACAAGGGAGATCTTGGTGGTGGTAGCATTTCTGTCTTGATGCCACAGCGGTTCACAAATCAACTACATATATGTTTAAACAGCAGAGCACTAAACACACAAAATGTACCAATGGCAATTTCTAGTTTAATGCTCTGCTGTGGGTAGTAAGAAGTAACCATTAAGGGAAAGGTGAAAGGCACAAGGGACCTCTCCTTACTATTTTTTGCAATTTCCTGTAAACCTATAGTTATTTCAAATTTAAAATTTTAAAGAACCTACTTTGAATAGTAAAATAACTGTTCAAGGACTATACAAGATACATTATTTCTTTGAAATTATCTTTCTTTTATGTAGGTGTGAGTGTATATACATATGTGTGTACATACAAGTTTATTTTTTGGAGAGCAAAGAAGAAAAAATCACCTACGAAATTTCAATTCTGCCAAGGTTTCTAGTTTCCTAGAAACAAAACAGCAGTCCCAGGTCGACTTCTGGGTGCTCAGTCTGAAGTTGGGAAAGGGCCCTTTCCCTCCGTATCCCTCCTGCTCTGGCTCCGTGAAGGGGTGGCAATTCCGAGGGGAGTGCCAATCTGTGGCACCTGCAACAGAATGAACCCCAGATAATCATCCAGCTCTATGTTCTTTTGCAATTTATCCTTCCCAACAATGAAGCATAAAAACACTTCCACATTCTCAATCTTGCTCTACAACTTACGAACCTAACAAGACATTTAAATTTTTTGATAACACCCTCTTTCCTTTTCCAAGTAAATCCAATTCGGCCAGTAGAGAAATATATTGTATATGTATTTTTTTTCTACAGAGCTTTTGAGAAATTATCAATAGACCATTTGTTTTATTAGCTAATAGGTAAATGGCCCATGGAACAAGCTTCCTAGAAAAATTTCACCACATAAAACAGTTAAATTTCTACTGTTAATTCAGGAATTATCAGAGAGTGATTCTAGATTGCTAAGAGTTCACCAGCTCTGCTAAAATGGGCATGATTACACTCTCTCAACACATAAAGAAATTCAGAATTGACATTATGAATACCAGAGTTACGCTATGATACAGTGAAACCATCAGGGACTATTAATACATGCTGCTATTTGCTTCAGATCTAAATAATCACAAAAGAGTGTTGTGGTTTTTTACTTACTGGCTCATTTGTTTCAGCTTGCACCCCTGTCTTTCTGCTATGTTTTCTCCCCTTTGCGAACCGCTACCTGGAATGCACACTTGCTAATAACAGCATCACCCTCTACCCACTTCTCCTTTATGTCATCCCTGGAAAACAGCAAACTAGCTTAATGTAGTTCTGTGGTTCAAGGTCTATAAAAATAAAAAGGCTGCATATGACGGATGGCCTGAGACTGAAGATATAAAAAATGAACACATCTTCTATTATGATCAAGTAATTGTTGTACCATGATACTGCAATTTTTTCCTTGAGACAGAGTCTTACTCTGTCACCCAGGCTAGAGTGCAGTGGTACGATTTCGGCTCACTGCAACCTCCGCCTCCCTAGGTTCAGTGATTCTCCTGCCTCAGCCTCCCAAGTGGCTGGGATTACAGGCACATGTCACCACACCCAGCTAATTTTTGTATTTTTAGTAGAAACGGGGTTTCACCATATTGGCCAAGCTGGTCTCGAACTCCTGACCTTGTGATCTGCCCTCCTCGGCCTCCCAAAGTTCTGGGATTATAGGTGTGAGCCACTGTGCCTGGCCTGCAATTTTTTTCTTTAAAGGCCACTTTAAGGAGAAGGGAGAGATGACTTACCTGAATGAGTCAACTTAGGAAAAAACAAAGATGGGTGGAGCTAAAAAAGTAAACATATCTCAAATGCCTACTTAACATTTCTAACTAAATAGGCTAAAACTCAAAACACATGAAATGTAACTCACTAACTCACTATCTCGCTTGTCCATCCTCTCACAAACCTGCTCCTCTTAAACTCATTTGGCTTATTCCACAACTGTGTAAAAGAAGACATTCTGCCATACCTAGTAAAGCTGACGGTGTATACACCCAAGACTCAACAATCCCAGGTCTACGTATATAACCCAGAGAACCTTTTGTACTTAGCTACCATGAGCCACGCAAAAGAATATTTGAAGCAGTATTTTTTTCCATACCAAAAACTAAGTGAAACCCAGGTGTCAAGCAGCAGTAAAACAGATTGTGGTATATTCATAAAATATTCCATATTCCAGTAATTTGGAATATTATATCAAATAGTGAAAATTAATGAACCTCGGCTAAGAATGTCAACATAAATGACATCTCAAAATTGTAATGTAAATAAAAAAATCAAGCCCAAGAAGAATACATACAGAATAATTCCATTCGTATAAAGCTCAAAAACAGGAAAAGCTTAAAAAAAAAAAGTATGTCAAAGGGACAACACAGATGTGGTAAAACTTAAGAAAAAACTAAGGGAATGACATCAAATTTAGGAGGATGGTTACCTCTGGGAAGAGAGGAGTAAACTGTCTTGAGGGATGAAGGAGTTCAAAGTTGCTGTTATATTTCTCAAGATAGAAGTTTGGACCAGATTTATTCATGTATTGTTATTATTATTTAAAATGGATATATACATTATAGATAGATAAGCAGATAGATCCTTGTAAGATTAAACCTATCTAGAGTAGACATGGTTAAATGTTAATATTTTAACAATTTTAAAAAAATTTAAATCTATGCCCACATTACATAAATGTCTATTACTTTATGTAATGTACACAAATGTCTATTACAGCACTTTCTATAATTTTGGAATATAACATACTAACAAAATTAAGAGTAAATTACAAAATTCTATTTTGAAATTTAAAGACACAATATCACAAATCTTTAATAGAAGTATATTAAAGCAAATACTAAACTATTATACAGCGGAAAAAACAACATGTAAAAAAAAATTACTTCTCCTCCTAATGTAATATAATGGAAAATTAATGCCATCTATATAGTATATTCATTCCAAAATATTTTTATTTTAATCTAGGCATGAAATATAATCAGCAAATTGTGGGACTGCTTATATAAGAAAAGGAAAAATATGATGAGATTTCATAAAAGACCACTGCCGTGTGGTAGATGGAGGTGGGGTAGTGGCTTATCCTAAAGTAAAAGAAACTAAAGAAATATGACAGCCAAAAGGGTGTGTGTGTGTGTGTGTGTGTGTGTGTGTGTGTGTGTGTGTGTGTATTTCCTTAATTGGTTTCTGGATCAAATATAGATATATTTAGCTCTCTACAGATATAGATATATTTTTTCCCTTGGTTTCTGGATCAAAAATTAAAACATCTATAAAGAACTGTTCTGGGGGAGAAAATAAATGAAATTTAAATAGGGATCACATGTTCGATAATATTGTATTAATACTGTATCTCTTAAGTATGATAATGTAACTCTTCAGGAAGACAACTTTGTTCTTAGGATACACGTGCTAAAATGTTTAGAAGTTAAATGTCAAGATGTTTGCAGCTTACTTTCAAATGGCTCAGGGGAATAAAAAAAGTATACATGTCTTTATAAACAGAGAAAGAGAAAGCAAATGAAGCACACGTTAGCAAGTGAGCCGCTGAGTTAGTGAAAGACACAAGGGTGTTCACTATTCATTCAACTTTTCCATCAATTTATAAATTTTTAACAATTTGCAGAAAATATTTATTTTATTCTTTAGTTATGGGTAGTAATTTTACCACAAAGCTTAATAAACAGTGTTAGTATGACAGAGCTTATTAAGATCAAATATTAACATATTTACAAGCAAGTCCCAAATATCTTTCCTCCATCAGTAATTTTAAAACTTTTTTTCTGGAAACTGTGAATTACAAGTTGAATGAAAGGCCAGGCACGATGGCTCACACCTGTAATCCCAGCACTTTGGGTGACTGAAGCAGGAGGATCACTTCAGCCCATGAGTTCAAGACCAGTCTGGGCAACAGAGCAAGACCATTATTTCCACACAAAAAAGTCAAATTTAGCCAAGTATGGTGGCATGTGCCTGCAGTCCCAATTACTAGGGAGGCTGAGGTGGGAGGACCATTTGAGCCTGGGAAGTTGAGGCTGCAGCAAACCATGATTGCATCACTGTACTCTAGCCTGGGCAACAGGGCAAGACCCTATCTCAAAAAAAAAAAAAGTTGAATGAAAAATTAATTTTTGCTTAAAAGGTCAAAAGATTATGTCTGTGCTTCAGAAACAATATCATAAGCAATTTGAGGGCAAGGACATTTATTTTGGCAATTCAATTATACTATATATAACTCACAAAGATTTTATTTTACACTGCTAAAATAGATAAAACCATACTAATATATTAGAATGGGATTTCTTGGCTGGGTGCTGGTGGCTAACCCCGTAATCCTAGCACTTTCAGAGGCTGAGGTGGGAGGATCGCTTGAGCCCAGGAGGTTGAGGCTGCAGTGAGCTATGATCGCACCACTGCACTCCAGCCTAGGAAACAGAGTGAGTCCCTGTCTTAAAACAAACAAACAAAAAGCAAGAAAAAAAAAAAAAGAATGTCATTTCTAAATGTTCTATTATTTCTAATATATTTAGAAAATTACATTTCTAAATGTCCTATTAATAGTGTATGTTAAAATTTATTTCTCAAAATAGATTTATTTCCTAATGATGCATACTCTAAGATTATATTTACAATATTTTTCAGGATTGCTAAGCAGGTAGTAAGGGTGGAATCAATTCCTTTATGTGGACAAAGTTTCCTGAAAAACTAATTTCATTTCACAGAAAATGATAACCATCTGTCACCTTAAGGATGTACGGGTTATGTCAGAATTTAGTCCAATTAAACTGTCATGTAATACTTGTTATTTACTAAAAACTTAAAATCATCTTCACAAAAAACCCAGTTGTAACCCACCCAAGATGTGTGCATCAATAAACTAACAAAATTCTAGAAGTTACAGAAAATAAAATTATTTTCAATTAAGAGCACCCATGTAAAATCCATCACTTGTACACGAATATGCCAACTAGTGATTTCAAACAGGAGAAATAAGTCTAGCAATATTTCCTCCAAAAGGCCAGGTGTGGGACAGCGCTGCTACATGTCCGTGGGTGGATAAACACACAGGGAAGAAAGTTTTAGATGGGAAGCCTACATTTAAGTTCTCATCTCTATGTGATGAGAGGCAGGTAGTTAATTACCATACAGCACTGTCTTTTAAATCCGTGAGTCACATGCCTAAGGGAGGGGCCTGGATGCAGGATAAGCAGCAACTAGGGCAATCAAGGAAGGTTTCAAAAGGAAGCAACAACAGGTTCTGAGGAGCTGCAGACAGGCAATTAGCAGCAACTACTACCCCAACACAATGCACATAATCCAACAGCCGACTAGGGACTACCCACCTTCTTGCAAAAACACAGCATGTACCTTTGGGACTAAGTTTGTGAGGCTAGGTATGTTTGAATTTCAGAGATATTCTATTATCGACAGACAAGTGAGACTGAAAGAAACACACACACACACACACACACACACACCCTGGTAATATTTCCAGGGGCCATTAAAGCAAATTTTAAAACATTTAAGACATAGTTCCCTGTCTGCAAGAAACATGTAATCAACATGAGGAGCCAAGACATAAAGATATTCAAATTTAAATAATGGTAACAGATGACACTGCAAATGTCATACCACCACACATGATGACTAACCGAAGAGCACTAAAGTTTACTGCTTCACAGGTGGGAAGTAATTTAAGGTGGCCTTCCAAGGATCCGCAGGATTTGATACTATGCAAGGAGGGAGTAGTGCAAGTTCAAACAGGCATTCCACAGGGTCAGGGAGGGTACTTTGTGGCTGGTCATGGCCCCACGGGGGGTCTGGATTCTATGGTGGTGAAGCAGGATCATCAATGTATGGTCTGACCCGGATGATAAATATACAGCTGCCCTAAGGCCCATGCCCACAGCACACATAACTGCTCATTTTAGTTCTCCTTCCAACCAAGCATTAAAGACCTCATAGTGCTTTTCCATACAGAATCCTCAGCAGCCAAGATGACAGAATGTTTGAAATGCATCTACCATTCTTTAGGAAGTAAAGAGAAGAACACAAAGATAAGAAAGAGCATGGGCTCTGTAGCCAGACTGAATACCAAGGTTAGAATCCTGGCTCCACCACTTACCTGTTGTAATCCTTTGACCAAGTTGTTTAACCTCCTCCATACCCAATCTGTAAAATGAGGATCAAACGAGTTAATATAGGTATGGCACTTAGAACAGTGCCAGGCAGACAGTAAGCACTAAGTGTAAGCTACTATTATTGTTCTCTATCAATAGGAAACCAACTGTATTTTCAGAGAGTAATTAGAAGTTTATACAGGAGAATAATACAAGCAGCTGTATTAAAAGCTTGCTGGATACAGAAAACACTCTGAATCACTGGTAGAAACACCTTCCATTATTTAATAACACTGCCTAATAATAGCATCAAACACTTGCTGGTTGATTTAAGAACAAAATTATGCCAACAATATTTACCGAGTTCCATTTATCAAACATTTACTATGTGCCAGTTACTGTGCTAAATTCTATACATTTATTATCTTGCTTAATCCTTAAAATAAGCCTATGAGGCAGATACCACTGGTAATCCCATATTATAGATAAGAAAACTGAAGCTCAGGCCGGGCACAGTGGCTCGCACCTATAATCTCAGCACTCTGGGAGGCTGAGGCGGGCATATCACCCAAGGTCAGGAGTTCGAGACCAGCCTGGCCAACATGGTGAAACTCCATCTCTACTAAAAATACAAAAATTAGCCAGGCATGGTGGCCTGTAATCCCAGCTACTTGGGAGGCTGAGGCAAAGAATCACTTGAACCCAGGAGGCACAGGTTGCAGTGAGCCAAGATCGCGCCACTGCACTCCAGCCTGGGTGACAGAGCAAGACTCTACCTTAAAAAAAAAATTAAAAAAAAATAAAAATGGGAAAAAAAAGAAAACTGAAGCTCACAGTGATTAAGTAACCTTCTCAAAGTCACACAGTTAATATATGGTAGATTTGGGATTTAAACCCAGATCAGCCAGACTCTAAACACTGTACTTTTAATCCTAATGCCATACATTTTCTTCCCAAATCCTGAACCAATTGCCCATGACTGTGATAATGGTTGTACAGATCTGAGAGTATACTAAAAACCATTGAAGTGTGTGCCCTTTAAATAATTGTATGGTATGTGAATTATATCTTAATAAAGCTGTTTCAAACCATTAACAAAAAATAGTAAAATCAGGATACAGGGTCCTTGGGGTTTTACTCATACACAGACTGGGACTAGAATAAAAAGGAAAATTGAATTCATTTTGGATAGAAAAATGAACATTTTTCAAACAGAAAGATTTAGAACCTATATATAAATACATGACACATGCTAAAGTTGGACCTAAATAATGAATAAATGTAGATCAAGAAATATCTGTGAGGCCAGGCATGCTGGCTCAGGTCTGTAATCCCAGCACTTTGGGAGGCCGAGGTGGGTGGATCGCTTGAGCCCAGGAGTTCGAGACCAGCCTGGGAACATGCAGTTCGAGACCAGCCTAGGAACATGGTAAAACCCCTCTCTACAAAAAATACAAAAATTAGCTAGGTGTGGTGGTGCGTGCCTGCTGTCCCAGCTACTCAAGAGGCTGAAGTGAGAGGACCACTTGAGCCCCGGAGGTCCAGACTGCAGTGAGCCATGATTGTGTCACTGCACTCCAGCCTGCACAGAGCCAAGAATCCGTCTCAAGAAACAAAAGGAGGGAGGGAGGAGAAGAGAGGGGGAGGAGGGAGAAAAAAGAAACATCTGTGGGTAATGATGATGTCACAGTGAACCCCTTATCATCAAGTCAACATTTTGGCAACAGAGAGGTAACAACATGATCATATTGTTATTCACTTTTAGCAAGGGAGCAGCACAAAATGTGGGCAACAGCATAAAGTTTTTTGGAAAAATGTAATGAAGTTAATGGTCTCCTGTACAGCCTTGGGAGGTATAAATGCAGCCTCTCTAGAGAGCAACTTAGCAATGTGCATGATGTACCCACTAGCCCAGCAATCCTACTAATAAAAATCCATATTTTAAAAAAATCATGTTGTGCACCCAGATTTAGTGACACGTATGGTCTTACGACATGCTTAATGACAGCAGAACAAGCAAAAACAAAAATAATGTAAATTACAGTACAGTCAGACAATATTGTTAACAACAGCTAATGTTTTTTAAGTACCAAGAATTATTTCTATGTGTTGGCTCACTTAATACTTACAGCAACCCTAGAAGTTATTAAGAATGTTATAACTATTTTCAAGATAAGGAAACTAAAACCCAGAGGAGTAACTTTCTTCAGGTCACACTGCAGCAGTAACTGAAGCCAAGATTTGAACCAGGGCAGTCTCAACACCGCCACTTTGTGTAACTACAAACGTTATGCCACACGAGAATAAGTACTTGGAAATATACTCACAATATATTAAGATAGAAAAAATCAGATCACAAAATAACCGTGTGATCATTCTCTGTTTAATGCATTTAAAAAGAGAGCGATGGAAATGACATGCCCTAGAGCTTAACAATAGGTACTGCTGGTATTACAGTTGACAATTGTCTTCTTTATACTTTTCCATATTTTCCAAATTTTCTACTGCAGGATGATTTTTTTAAATGACCTTCTTTAAAAAAATAAGTGAAAAGATTATTATTTAAAACACTGCAGGCCGGGCGCGGTGGCTCACGCTTGTAATCCCAGCACTTTGGGAGGCCGAGGCGGGCGGATCACGAGGTCAGGAGATTGAGACCACGGTGAAACCCCGTCTCTACTAAAAAAAAATACAAAAAATTAGCCGGACGAGGTGGCGGGCGCCTGTAGTCCCAGCTACTCGGAGAGGCTGAGGCAGGAGAATGGCGTGAACCCGGGAGGCGGAGCTTGCAGTGAGCCGAGATTGCGCCACTGCACTCCAGCCTGGGCGACAGAGCGAGACTCCGTCTCAAAAATAAAAAATAAATAAATAAATAAATAAATAAAAATAAAAAATAAAATAAAACACTGCAAAAAAGGACAAGTAACAAAAACCATGGAACCAGCAGTTAAATCTGCTATTGGGGTTGCTGATTCCAGAGAAGTGGTAGATGCCAACCAGGCAGTGGCCAGTAAGGAGTATATGAAACAGTGACAGGCGCTACACAGGCATCAACTAGCATCCCGAGAAGTCCGGGGGGAGGGCAAGGAGCACGGTACATAGCTGTGAGGTAATGGCAGTATCAAGGGAAGGTTTTGCTGGTTTGTTTTGAACTTGAAGGAGATTTGATCAGTGTTACAATCGAACTAGAAACAGTCAAGGATGGAGAGATGGATAATGAGAGGGAGGTCTCAGACAATAAGGACTGAGCCTTAGAAAAAGGGAAAAACTTCGTGTGCAACAGCCGAGGAGGAAGAAAAGAAGTCATACAGTGATCTTTCAGGTGGAGACAGAAGAAACTGACAGAACTTAATTTGGTACCCTCAAGCTTCTCTAAGAAAAAAAGATGTCATCTTCCAAACTAAAAAGGTGATTCTGGGTGCAGTGGCTCACGCGTGTAATCCCAACACTTTGGGAGGCCAAGGCAAGAGGATTGCTTAAACCCAGTAGTTTAGACCAGCCATGGCAACGTGGCAAAACCCCATCTCTATCCAAAAATTTTAAAAAAGTTAGCCAGGCATGGGAGTGTAATCCTGTACTCCCAGCTACTCAGGAGGCTGAGGTGAGAGGACCACTTGAGCCTGGGAGGTGGAGGCTGCAGACGAGCTATGATCACACCACTGCACTCCAGTTTGGGTGTCAGAAAGTTAGACCCTGTCTCAAACAAAACTAAATTAAAAATGTGGTATTAGGTACAGGGTGAGAAGCAGGGTTAGTAGGAAAAGTGCTAGAAAGCAACTGGATTCACCTTTTGCCAGAGCCAGCAGAAACCATCAGCCTAATCATCAACTGACCACAAATTCCCCTCTGGACAATTCACATTACAGACATAAATGAGAGTACTGCAGGAAGTTGGAAAAATTGTTTATTCTTCACAGTTAACATGTACATAAGCTATGCCACTCATAACTGAAGAACCCATGGTATGCCTGGAGACTGTTACCCTACCGGTAATTTCAAGGATAACAACCGCTACCACAATCCATGAGGCTGACGTGATAAGTGCCATTACTTTTAGATGAGATGCATAGGCAAAAGAAGCACTAGGCTTCAAGCATAAATTTCTAATTTGACAATAAAAACTAGTTTGCTATGAAAATTCAAGTTGTGGCCGGGCGCGGTGGCTCACGTCTGTAATCCTAGCACTTGGGGAGGCCGAGGTGGGCGGATCACGAGGTCAGGAGATCGAGACCATCCTGGCCAAAATGATGAAACCCCATCTCTACTAAAAATACAAAAATTAGCTGGGCGTGGTGGCACGTGCCTGTACTCAGGAGGCTGAGGCAGGAGAATCACTTGAGCCCAGGAGGCAGAGACTGCAGTGACCTGAGATCGCGCCACTGCACTCCAGCCTGGGAGACAGAGCAAGACTCAAAAAGAAAAAAAAAAAAAAAAAAAGAAAAACAAGAAAATTCAAGTTGTAAAGATCTCAAATTCTGTATAATTGAAAAGTTTTCTAAGGCCAATTGTTACAAAACATGGTATTTTTAATATACATACAGAGATCTCCAGAGATGCAAGTGGCTTTAAAAAATAAGTAGCAATAATAATAGTAATAATAACAATAATAAATAAGTAGCCATTTCTTCATGTGTGAGGATACAGTCACGGAAATAAGAATGTAAGATACGGAGGTAAGAGCTGAGTACTGTGTAATACGTGGCTGGCTTCACTTGCATGCCCAATGCTTTACATGCATTACTGCATTTCATCCCCAAAACAATTCGGAGGCAGGAATTCTTCGTGTTCATTCAACGTATTTACTGACTGCTAGCTCTGTGTCCCAGGAACTAACCTAAACCTCAGCATACCGCAATGAACAACAACAACAAAAAAAATCCAAAAAATCTTGACTTCTTGGAAACTGTATCCTATTTCAGTGTCTGTCTTAAGGGACTTGAGTAATTTCTCTATGGAGTAAAATAAAGTGGGTGGCAGAGATGGAACTCCAATTCAGGTATGTCAGATCACAGGTACACAGTCTGAATCATTCAAACTATGATTCTAGCATATGTGACTGCTGCTCAATAGAGAGAAAAAATAACTTCTACATTTATCTGAGTTTTTCAATAATAAATAGTACTTATTTGAGAATTTTGAATATTTTGTTGTTTTGCTTACACTACTGCCCTCCCTATAGGAAATGACCTGTCAAGAAAAACTAGCACCAATCCTCAGTTACCATGTTTCTTTCCAACCACTTTATAAATTTTAAAGCAAAAAATCCTGAAGCAAAAAATCCTGAGACAAAAGCAATCTGAAAGCCTCTTCATCTGCTCCCTAAAATTATTAACCAAAGAACTATTCATACTTCAGCAAACTTCAATCTTCAGTTAACATGTTTCTTTCCACTTAATAAATTTTAAAACAAAAAAAACCTGAGCTAAAAGCAATCTGAAGACCTCTTCATCTGCTCCCTAAAATTATTAGCTGGTCGGACACGGTGGCTCACACCTGTAATCCCTGAACTTTTGGAGGCCGAGGAGGGCAGATCACGAGGTCAGGAGTTCGAGACCAGCCTGGCCAACATGGTGAAACCCTGTCTCTACTAAAGTACAAAAATTAGCCAGGCATGGTGGCAGGTGCCTATAATCCTAGCTACTCGGGAGGCTGAGGCGGGAGAATCCTTTGAACCCGGGAAGCAGAGGTTGCAGTGAGCCGAGATCATGCCATTACACTCCAGCCTGGGTGACACGGTGAGACTCCGTCTCGAAAAAATATTAACCAAAGAACTATTCACACTTCAGCAAACTTCTTAAAATATTAGAGGAAACTGCTGGTACTTTGTTGAAGATTTTGGCATCAGTGTTCCTAAGAAGTATTATCTGTAGTTTCCTTGTAGTATCTTTGTCTAACTTTGGTGTCAGTGTGATGTTGGCCTCATAGAATGAGTTGGAAAGGGTTTTCTTTCTCCAGTGTGGTTTTTTTTTGTTTGTTTTTTTTTTTTGAAAACTTAAAGAATGTTATTAGTTTTTCCTTAAATGTTTGGTAGAATTCGCCAGTGAAGCCATCAGGTCCAGGGTTTTTCTTTTCTGTCAGGAGATTTTTGATTACTCATTCAATCTCCTCACTAGTTACAGGTCTATTCTGATATTCTATTTCTTCATTATTTAGTCTTAGTAGGTTTTGTGTTTCTAGGAATCTGTCCATTTCATCTAGGTTATCCAATTTGTTGGCATTTGTTTACAGTACTCTTTTATTTGCAAATCCACATTAACGGCAGCATTATTCACTACAGCTAAAATGTGAAAGTAACCCAAGTATCCATGGATGAATGGATAAGCAAAATGTGGTATATGCATACAATGGAGTATTATTCAGCCTTAAGGGGGGAAATTCTGAGACATGCCACAACATAAACCTTGAAGATATTATGCTAAGTGAAATAAGCCAGCCACCAAAAAGAAAAATACTAAATGATGCCACTTATATGACGTACTTAGAGTAGTCAAGATCATAGAGAGATTAGTAGAATCGTGGTTGCCAAGAATGGGGGAAGGGAAGAAGGGAGAGTTGTTGTTTTATGAGTGTAGTTTCAGCTTTACAAGATAAAAAGAATATGGGAGATGGATGGTGGTGATGGTTGCACAACATTATGAATGTATTTAATACCACTGAACTATATACTTAAAAATGGTTAAAATGATAAATTTGGGGTATGTATATTTTACCTTGATTTTAAAGATTGGAAAAAAGTTATTGTAGAAATGGGGATGGCTGGAGAAGACCTTTATCGCAAAGACTCATTTTTTCACTTGTACTTTCATTATCTGAATTATTTAATATGCAAACAGATCACTGATAATATGCAAATAGACTCATATTATTATTCTCTTTCCCTTAACAAGTTAATTCCTGTTAGAATTTTCCACCTGTGTCTGGTGTTATCTTGGGTGCTGTTCCCATAAAGGGTGGTTCGTCAACCTCAACTGGACCCTCTCTGCATGTAGGTGAGGCTTGTGAACTAGCAGGCTTCACTGCAGGGTAACTCCTGCTTGTGCAGATACGGAGAGCCTTAAATAGTGGGCTCTTCCCTGAAGCCATTCAATTTCTTGGAAAAGAGTCCTTCAGACTCCTAGGTGAAGTGTATAACTCCAATTGTCAGTGCTCTGCAAACAAGTGGAAAAAGGACATGGACAGAAATTAAAGACAAGGAGGTGTATCTCCTGATCCAGTAGGTCGACTTTCGTTTAATCTCCATCTGTAGTGTACTCCTCTTCTGTACTCTCTTCAGATCTGGAGTTTCACTGATTCAGTTTCTCTATAGACAATCAACTGCCCATCCTTTGTCAAAATGAGGGAGGGGTACTGAATTACTAAGGTAGGGGTCAGTGCTGTGGATAATGCCACAAATGTGACCGCGTGTATAATTTTAAATTTTCTAAGCAGCTTCATGAAAAAAACTAAAGAGAAAGCTGAAAATAATTTCAATACATCTTATTTAACCCAATGAATACAAGATGCTAATATGTAATTAATATAAAAATTATTAAGATATTTTACACTTTTTTCCAAATATAGTATTATTTTAAAGTTACAGCACATCTTAATTAGGACTAGCCACATTTCAAGTGTTCAATGGCCACATGTAGCCTAGTGGCTGCCATGTTAGATAGCACAGGTCTAAGTGATGTTGTGGTAACAACCCCAACATTTCAATGGCTTAGCACAACAGAAATTTATTTCTGCCTCGTGTAATATGTCCAACACGGGTATGCAGGGGCTATTTCCAGTTATTCAAAGAGCCAGGTTGACCACTTTGTTCCTGCATCAAATGAATCCTATGACCAGGGTTTCCTAGGCAAGAAAGAGAGCAGAGCATCTTCATGGGCTTTTCACTATGCCAACTCAGAAGTAATACAATCTCCCTCAAAGTCCACTGGCCAGCATCAGTCACCTGATCCCACCTAACATCAAGGAGCAAAGGAATTAAATGTTCCCATCAGCCTGGGAGTAAAGAAGACCTAGATGTGGACAAGCACTAAGAAGTCACTGCCACAGGCAGGCACTTGGCCGTGTGGGCGGGTGTGAGGCACAGGATCTCAGTCCTAGATTCCAGGGTATCGCTACTTCATATACAGATTTTTAAACCAGTGTTTAGCCTGAACTCTCATCTCCAGTTACAGATAAAACCAATGCCTGCAAATCTCCAGCTTTGCAAATCTCCAGCTTTGAGAGAGGTAAAGACTTCCATGTCCCTCTACAAGCCAAATTAACAAACAAGTCTTCATTGGAACGAACAGTGGGCACATTTGAAGATGCAGATGGTGCGAAGGGCCTATAGCATAAGGCTTGAAGTGGACACAGCAGTCAAGCCCTGATGAACTTGAAAATGACCAACCAGACCTCCCTGCTAGGAAAGAGCCTCACTCACACAGAAAAAAAACTGCTGAAAATTAAAACAACATTGAACAGGAAAAGGTTCTCCAGAAACAAAGGAAAGAGGAAGCCCACATAAAAGCGAGGGGCAGTAATAGAAACAGGAGACCTCAAAGGCAATCTGTGTTTCATAACAGAAAAATAACTCTGTGAAATTAGAAATGCTATCCCTGAGTCACTAGTTCTTCTTCCAAAGATACAGGAAAATGAACTTCCAATAAAACTGACCCATGACAAAGTTTTCAGATCCAAATCTCATAGAAGTTATTATAAGAAAATGGGGAAGGGGCCAGGCATGGTAGCTCACGCCTGTAATCCCAGTACTTTGGGAGGCCAAGTCGGCGGATCACAAGGTCAGGAGTTCGAGACCAGCCTGGCCAATATGGTGAAACCCTGTCTCTACTAAAAATACAAAAATTAGCCGGGCATGGTGGCGCGCGCCTATAGTCGCAGCTACTCGGGAGGCTGAGGCAGAAGAATTGCCTGAACCCAGGAGGCAGAGGTTGTAGAGAGGTGAGATCACACCACTGCGCTCCAGCCTGGGCGACAGAGTAAGACTCCGTCTCAAAAAAAAAAAAAAAAAGAGAAGGAATCGGGAACAAAACAACATCCGCCTTACAGACAAATGCATCATGCTAGAAGGCCAGAAACACAAAGGAGATTAAAATTAGAACCTACTATTAGTATTTCGAAATGAGCTAAAAACATTAAGAAAATTATATAAAGCATGAAAAACAACATTAGAACAGAAGAAACTCAGAAATGTGAGAACATGACTCGGTAAGTAATTAGAAATTTAAAAATGTATTTGAGAAATGAAGAATAAAACTCAAGGAACACAAGAATGAATATTACAGATGCCTTCGAGAAATTGAAAGTGAGAAGGAGATAATTCTAAAAACCCAAAAAGAAATGATGAAATAATAGGATTCTAAAGAAAGCAACAAAAATTGTTCCTATTTCTTGTATAACAGGAATCCCTGGAGAAAGCAAAAGCAGGGGAACAAGCAACACTAAAAACTGTAATCCAAGAAATTTTTGTGAAAATTAAGAAAAAAGAGCTAATGCAGCCCGTACTCTCAGCACTGGGGAAGCTGAGGCGAGAGGATCACTTGAGCCCAGGAATTAAGAGGCCAGCCTGGACGACATGCCAGGACACCAGAAAAAAATTAGAAACTACATACTTAAGGCACACATTGCATACTGGAAAATACTGAGCCAAAATAATCAACACCAAGATATAGTAAAACTGCAGGATTTTTAAGGAAAAAATAAATTTGAGCATCTAGGCAAAAACATCAAGTAATTTATAAGGGAAAAAAACTACATTAACAACAAACTTTCCAAAAACAACATACTATACCAGAAAATAAAATACTCAAGGAAGGAAAATGAAAGCCAAGAATTTTATGGCCAGTAGAACATTCAAGTATAAACATTACACATATTATCAACATACAAAAACTCAGGGAATATTGTTCCCATAAGCCCTTCTAGAGATATCTACTAGAAAATGAGTTTGAGAGAACCCATGTAGATAGAGGGATACTGACATAGGAATAGAGGTGAGCACTAAATAGTTACCTGTCGACTACACAGAGATGAAGAGGAACAGAATACAAGGGCGCATAATGGGTGTGTGCTCTAATGGCGATATGCCCTGGTGATATACGGAAGACAACTGCACAGGGAATGGGTGGAAATGGAGAGCTCATGCAAAGAATGGTTTTAACTGGTTTCAACCCATGGTGGATATATTATTGTTGTTTTGTAACTGTCAGAGACATAACATGTGACAAAATAAATGAGTAATTATCAAATATTCTACCACACCTATGTCCTTGAAAACCAGTATTCCGAGGGTAGTACCTCCCAGCACTATCCACTTAGAATTAGAAATGAAGACTAACTCAGTAGCAATGAGCATTAGAACACACCAACAATCCTGGCGGTGGTTTTGAAATACCATTTCCCACTGAAAAAAACCCAAGGCTTCTTGGAGATATTCCAGGTGTGAGGCAGAAATTGTAGAAGATGTTCCCGGAATGTCTCATTTTATAAGGTAGTGAGGGGACTAATCACAGACTATGAGTCACTTTAGAAGGACTCAGAAGCCTACCAGAAAAGGCTCCCCTTGGCCAAAAACGAACAATTTGAGCTTTAACAGGTGTAAGAATTACAATGGACTGAACCCCAACAAATGAGTTCATAACAATTCAAAAAACAAAAAGGAAAGAAAATCATCTTCAGAGAAGATAGGGAACCAAATTCATTATTTTTAAAATTGTTACAATTCCAACTATATGATATTTCTGGAAACAGCAAAACTATGAAGACAGTAAAAAGATCAGTGCCAGGGGTTGAGAGGAAGGAGCAATACATAAGCAGAAAGCACAGAGGATTTATAGGGCAGTGAAACTATTCTCTATGATACCATAATGGTGAACAGACATCACTCTGCATTTAATATATAATATAACCCATATAATGTACAACACCAAGAGTGAACCCTAATGAAGCCTACAGACTTTGGGTAATAAGGACATGTCAACATAGGTTCACCAGTTGGAAACAACGTGCCACTCTAGTGGGGGATGTTGACAGTGGGGCAGGCTATGTACATGTGGATCGGGGAGATATGGGAACTCTTCGTATTTCTTCAATTTTGCTGTGAACCTGAAAATGCTCTAAGAAACAGTCTGTTTTTAAAAACTGCTCAGTAAAAGGATAGAATAAGCATGTATTTTGTCTTTCCTATTCCCTGGAGAACTAAAAGGCATACAGCTCTGTAGGAATATGCTGGTAATCCCATTCCTAGGTACTTAGCTGGTGAAATGTAACCTATGTGCAAGCAAGAAATCTATACATGAATGTATAGAGCAGCTCTATTCATCATCGCCAAAAACTGGACATAACACAAAAGTCCTTCTGAAAGTGAACGAATAAAAAACTGGCACATCCATCCAATGGAATGATAATCAACCACAGAAAGGGACAACACTCTTGACACATGCAACAACCTGGATGACCCTCAAAAGGCATAATGCTAAATAACACAGTCTCAAGAGGGTACTTCAAAAAGACAAAACTAGAGTGACAGAAAACAGGTTGCTGGTTTCCAGAGTTAGGGGTGAAGTAAGGGTGTGACTGCAAAGGGACAGCAGGAGGTTTTCTGGTGACTGAACTGCTCTGTATAATGACTGTTGTAGTTTGTTATATCTATAGATGTGTTAAAATTCATAGAACTGTATTATTTTTTGCCCTGGAGAGCAGTGGCATGCTCAGAGCTTACCATAACCTCAAATTCCTGGGCTCAAACAATCCTCTCATCTCAGCCTCCAGAATAGCCAGGACTACAGGTGGACACCACCACGCCTGGCTAATTTTTCTAATTTTTTGTAGAGATGATGTCTCACTATGTTGACCAGGGTGGTCTTCAACTCCTGGGCTCAAGCGATCCTCCTGTCTCTGCTTATATTAATTTTTAAAATAAAATTTAAACAAAAGTATGACAGCTAACAAATGATAACAGAATTCGACTATCATACATTTGCAAACCCCAGTGAAGACCTAATCAGCATTCGGCATCAAAGCTACTAAAATAATATCACAGAGACACAACCACACATTGTGTCTCCTAATACAATAACATACTGACTGCCTATAAGATAGACAAAAGCCCTTGACATCAGAATCTGATCACACCTCTTGGTGTAGCTGCCAATTTGCGGGAAATACAGAGACAGAGAGAAGCTGAACTGTACCATGGGAACATAATTAGAAAAATCCAGACCGTAAGAAACTCTACAGGTCAAATAGGCAAAATTCTTCAACAGATAAATGAGAGGCAGGAAGGGGAGAATCCATCGATTAAAATAGACTTAAAAGACATATTAAGACACACAAAAACACAAGCAACAAAGGAAAAAACAAATATAAACTGAACATCATAAAAATTAAAAATTGTGCTTCTGGCTGGGAGCAGTGGCTCACGCCTGTAATCCCAGCACTTTGGGAGGCTGAGGCGGGTGGATCACTTGAGTTCAGGAGTTCAAGACCAGCCTGAGGAACATGGCAAAACTCTGTCTCTACCAAAAATATAAAAATTAGCAGGGTGTGGTGGCATGCACCTGAAATCCCAGCTACTCGGGAGGCTGAGGCAGAAGAATCACTTGAACCCGGGAGCCAGAGGTTGCCGTGAGCCAAGATGGCACCACGGCACTCCAGCCTGGGCGACAGAGCAAGACTGGCTCAAAAAAAAAAACAGAAAAAAACAAAAAACAAACAAACAAAAAAAAAACGGGCTGGGTGCGATGGTGGTTCACTGGCAAGGCGGGTGGATCACCTGAGATCAGGAGTTTAAGACCAGCCCGACCAACATGGTAAAACCCCGTCTCTACTAAAAATACACATACACACACAAAAATGTTGTGCTTCAAAGGGCACCATCAAGAAAGTGAAAAGACAACTCACGGAATGGGAATGGTGGAAAATTTTTGTAAATCATGTAACTGATAAGGACTTGTATCTGGAATATATAAAGAACCATTAAAATTCAACAAAAAAAGAGAAATAACCCAATCAAAAATGAGCAAAGAATCTCAGACAGTTCTCCAAAGAACGTATGCAAATGAGCAATAGGCACATGGAAATGCTGAACGATATCGATAATCAAGGAAACACAAATAAAAAACACGACAAAATACTTCAGACCCACCTGAGTGGCTATAATAAAAAAATAATAACAAGTGTTGCCAAGGATGCAGAGAAACTGGAACTTTTATAATCTGCTGGCAGGGCTGTAAATGGTGCAGCCATTTTGGAAAAGAAAACCAGTTCTTCAAATGGTTAAGCACAGAGTTGATTCTGTAATTCTTTTCCTATATACCTAAGAGAAACAAAAACATATTTCCACACAAAAACTTGTACAAATATGTTCGTAGCAGCATTATCTGGAACAACAGCCAAAAGGTGAAAATAACCCAAATGTCTTATCAACCAATGAATGAATAAATTACTCTATACAATAAAATAATATTCAGCAGCTGGGTGTGTTGGCTCATGCCTGTAATCCCAGCACTTTGGGAGACTGAGGCGGGTGGATCACCTGAGGTCAGTAGTTCAAGACCAGCCTGGCCAACATGGAGAAACCCTGTCTCTACTAAAAAAAAAAAAAAAAAAAAAAAAAGAAAAAAATACAAAAATTAGTCGGGCATGGTGGTGGGTGGCTGTAATCTCAACTACTCGGGAGGCTGAGACACAAGAATCGCTTGAACCCAGAAGGCGGAGGCTGCAGTGAGCCGAGATCATGCTACTGCACTCTAGCCTGAGAGACAGTCTCACTCTGTCTCAAAAATAATAATAATAATATTCAGCAACTAAAAGAAATGAAGTACTGATACGTGCTATATGGATGAGCCTTGAAAAAATGTGCTAAATGAAATATGCCACGCACAAATATGCAATTCCACCTATATAAGGTACCTAGAACAGGCAAATTCATATTAGACAGAAAGTACTATAGTGGTTACCAGGGGCAGGAAGGAAGGAATACTACAGAGTTATTGTTTAATGGGTAAAGAGTTTCTGTTTGCAGGTGGGCATCCTGGCTCAAACCTGCAATCCCAATACTTGGGGAGGCTGAGGGGAGAGGATCGCTTGAGGCCAGGAGCTGAGGCCTAGATGACAGAATAAGACCCTGTCTCTTAAAAAAAGAAAAAAGAAAAAAAAAAAAAAAAGAGGCCGGGTGTGGTGCCTCACTCCTGTAATCCCAGGACTTTGGAAGACTGAGGCAGGAGGATCACTTGAGCCCAGGAATTCAAGACCAGACTGGGCAACATGGCAAAACCCCATCTCTGCAAAATAAAAATACAAAAATTAGCTAGGTGTGATGGCACACACCTGTAGTCCCAGCTACTCGAGAGGCTGAGGTGGGAGAATCGCTTGAGCGTGGGAAGTGGAGGTTGCAGTGAGCTATGATTGTGCCACTACACTCCAGCCTGGGTGACAGAGTGAGACCCTGTCTCAAAAAAAAAGGGGGGGAGGGGGCCTGTTTGGGATGATGAAAAAGTTCTGAAAATACACAGTAGTGATAATTCCATGACAATGTAAATATACTTAATGCAACTGGAATTGTATACTTTAAAATGGTTAAAATGGTAAATTTTGTTATGCATATTCTATAATTTTAATAAAACAGCAGGGGAAAAAAGTCAGGAGACTGATTTTTTTTGCCTTCCCTATCACTGAAATGAGATTTTTCACAATGAATGAACGACTCATAATAAAGAAGATCAAAACAGATAGGTGAGCACAGGACTCAATATGAGTTCAAGTTCTGTTGTTCCAAGACAGGATTATAATTTACAATTCAAATACTGAGAAACACTCAGGGAAGATAAGTGGATCCCTGTAAGTAACCTGTGATGAATCGGAGAAACGAAAGATTATTGAAGATGGGCATATAATGTCCTGATTTGGGTAACGGGTGGGAGATGGAAATTCTGGAAACTGAAAACCAAACAAAGTTTGACCATAAATTGAGGCAAAATGCCAATGGTGATTGTAAAGAAATAATCTTTGTACATTTAAGGGAAGTGATAACATCAAAACTGTAGCACTTCACAGTTTAAAATCAGTTTTCACCAACATTGTAACTGAATTTCAAGCAATCTCATAACTTAAGTAATATCCTTCTTTCATTTTATGGGAGATAGGGTTTAGACAGGACAAGTGGTTTGTCAAACTCAGGCCATTGCTTCAAATCTCTAAACTCTTTCAGTGAATTGACGTTACATGAAATAAGTTGAATGGACGAAAGCTCATAGTTCCACCTTTGGAAACTAGAAAACGAAGAGCAAATTAAATCCAAAGTAAGTGGAATAAAATAAAAATATAATAGTATCAATGACACTGAAAATAGGAAATCAATAAGAAAAAACTAAAAGCTGGTTCTTTGAAAAGATCATAAAATTGATAAGCCTTTAGCTAAGCCAACTAATTAAAAAAAGATGACACAAATAGCTAGTATCAGAAATGAAAAAAAAAAGATCACTACAGAGCCCCTCTAAATGTACATTAAAAGGATTATAAAGGAATACTATGAACAAACTTACGATTAAAAATTTGATAATTCAGATGACGTGGATCAATTCCTTAAAAGACACAATATGCCAAAACTCACACAAGAAGATATAGATAATCCAAATAGGCCTATATCTATTAAAGATATTGGATCAGTAAGCAGTAACCTTCCAAAACAGAAAGCAACAGGCCCAAATGAGTTCTGCTGAGCTGGGTGGATTGCCTGAGGTCAAGAATTCAAGACCAGCCTGACCAACATGGTGAAACCCCATCTCTACTAAAAATACAAAAATTAGCCGGGCATGGTGGTGTGCACCTGTAATCCCAGCTTGTAGGGAGGCTAAGGCAGGAAAACTGCTTGAACCCGGGAGGCAGAGGTTGCAGTGAGCCAGGACTGTGCCACTGCACTCCAGCCTGGGCAACAGAGTGCAACTCCGTCACAAAAGGAAAAAAAACAACTATAGAACAGTATCTTGATAGGGATTACAGAAGCGTATGCACTGTCAAAACAGATTAAACGGAATACATAAGAACGATGGGGACTGGGCATGGTGGCATATGCCTGTAATCCCAGCGCTTTGGGAGCCGGAGGTGGGAGAATTGCTTGAGGCCAGGAATTCAAGACCAGCCTAGCCAACATAGAAAGACTCTGTCTCTACACAAAAAAATTTAAAAATCTGCCAGGCATGGTGGCATACATCTGTAACCCCAGCTACTCAGGAGGCTGAGGCAGGAGGACCACTTGAGCCTAGAAGTTCAAGGCTACATGAGCTATGATCATGTCACTGCACTCCAGCCTGGATGAGAGAGAGAGATTCTGCGTCAGATAAACAAGTAAGTCAAAAAAGAACTATGCATTTCACTAAATACAGAAATCCATAAATTATACTTCAATTTTTTTAATTAAAAATAAATTGGGCCGGGCACTGTGGCTCACGCCTGTAATCCCAGCACTTTGGGAGGCCGAGGCGGGCGGATCACGAGGTCAGGAGATCGAGACCATCCTGGCTAACACGGTGAAACCCCGCCTCTACTAAAAATACAAAAAATTAGCCGGGCAAGGTGGCGGGCGCCTGTAGTCCCAGCTACGCGGGAGGCTGAGGCAGGAGAATGGCGTGAACCCCGGGGGGCAGAGCCTGCAGTGAGCCGAGATTGCGCCGCTGCACTCCAGCCTGGGTGAAAGAGCGAGACTCCTTCTCAAAAAAAATAAAATAAAATGAAAAATAAATAAATAAATTGGAAATGAAATTAGAATGAAATGGACTGGGGAAAGGCCAAAAAAATCCTGAGGGGTTGGTTTAGAATTAGAAGTATTAGTATAAACTAAAAATGATTTTAAAGATAATATGTTAAAAAATAATAGTCTATTTCCTAGATACATTTGTTGAAAGTGGCTAGAACCAATGACACCCCAGTATCAATGAGAACATCTACGACCCAGATCTTGGTTTCTATATATTGAATCCCACTAAGAGAAACCAGGGCTCCTTAGAGACATGACTGATTCTGGGGATGGGGCAAAGAAGGTCCTATAGAAGCCTGGAACATCACTATGGCAAAAAGAAGTGCTCTTTATTTTATTTTTTTTTTAAAGGGAAGAAAAAATGACAAGGCCATATCCAAAGGACACGAGAGCCGGAACAAAGAGACTTCCACTATCAAACTCTGGGACAACATGAACCTCAGAAAACATAAGGGCTGGTCAGGTACAGTGGCTAATGCCTGTAATCCCAGGACTTTGGGAGGCCGAGGCAGGCAGATCCCTTGAGCCCAGGAGTATCAAGCCTGGGCAACATGGTGAAACCCCCATTTATACTTTAAAAAAAAAAAATTTCGTCAGGTTTGGTGGTGTGCACCTGTAGTCCCAGCTACTTGGGAGGCTGAGATGGGAGGATCAACTGAGTCTGGGAGGTCAAGGCTGTAGACAGCTGTGATCACACCACTACACTGTAGCCTGCGCAACAGGAGTGAGACCCTGATGAAAAAAATCCATAAGGACTATAACTCATTGAACGAAATGGAGTCTGTCAGCCCATAGTGACGACAACTAAATAGATAAATCAAACACATACATAAGGGAGTAAGAAGGGTTCTTACAGAATTCAGAATGATAAATGTAGAACTAGTGATGAAAGTGGAAAAATCACCATTCTACAACTATAAATAGTCAAGACCAATTAAATCTGCAGGGAAGTAGTGAATTTTATAAGGAATAAGACATTTGTGTGCTCTTGAAGTTTCTCCCCACAGACTGCTTACTAGTTACAAGAGGGAAAACGGTAATTATAGAGAGGAGAAACTGGAAAAACACCTTGACCAGGTGATCAAAATTAACATGACCAATGACAGGCAGGACAGACACAGTATGCTTCTGAGTCTGATACCCTAGAAGGACACATCGTCATTTATGTAGACTTCTGGCCAGAGATGCATCACCTGAATCTAATAATGAGAAAATGCCAAGCCCAAAGTGAGGAATATTCTAGAAAATAACTGGCCTGGTGTTCTTCAAAAATGTTGATGTCATGAAACACAACAGGTGGCTAAGGAACTGCTTCAGAGAGAAGGAGATTAAAGAGGCAGGACAACCAAATGCAATATGTGACTCCAGATTGAATCCTCCACTGGAAGGGAAAAATGCTTTAAAAAAAAAAAAAAAAAAACCTCAGTTGGGCCAACTGACAAAACTGGAATACAGACTGCAGATCAAAGTGCCGCCTCAATGTTAAACTCCCTGAATTTGATAACTGAAGAATGATTACACAGAATATCCATGTCCTCAGAAAATGGAAGTTGAAGGCCGGGCACAGTAGCTCATGCCTGTAATCCCAGCATTTTGGGAGGCGGAGGCGGGTGGATCATGAGGTCAGAAGATCGAGACCATCCTGGCTAACACAGCAAAACCCCATCTCTACTAAAAATACAAAAAAATTAGCCCAGCGTGGTGGCGCACGCCTGTAGTCCTAGCTACTCGGGAGGCTGAGGCAGGAGAATCGCTTGAACTGGGGAGGTGGAGGTTGCAGTGAGCCAAGATCCTGCCACTGCACTCCAGCCTGGGCGACAGAGCGAGACTCTGTCTCAAAAAAAAAAAAAAAGAAAATGGAAACTGAAATAGTAAGGGTAAAGGGGCATAATATCTACCACCTCACTCTTAAAAATGTGTGTGTGTGTGTGTGTGTGTGTGTGTGTGTGTGTACAGGTAGGAGTGAAGAGACAGAAGCAGAGAATTATAATGCAAATATGGGAAAATGTTAAAAACTGGTGAATGTGGGTATGAAGAGTATGGGCATTCACAATGGTATTCCTGCATCTTTTCTAAGTATGAAATGATTTCAAAATAATAAAAATAAAAATGAATTAAATTCATATATTCAAGTTCTAACCGCCAGTACCTCACACCATAAATTTGTAAATAGGGTCTTTACAGAGGTAATCAAGTTAAAATGAGGTTATCAGGGTGGGGCCTAAACCCAAACAAACAAATAATTAGAATCACAAAAAAAAAAAACCACCTACAAACATTAAGCTAAAATAAATTCAAAACTTTTTATAGATATGAGACATACTTGACCAAATACAAGTGTTTAAAAACACAAATACTTGAGTTATTCACTGGTGGTCACAAAATAAAGATTGAGGAAATCATCAAACACCAACCTTGCACCAATCTTGTATTTAATAAATAAAATAAATTCATATATTAAAGTCCTAATCCCCAGTACCTCAGACCATAAATTTGTAAATAGGGTCTATAAAGAAAATCATGTGTGGCTGGGCTCAGTGGCTCATGCCTGTAATCCCAGCACTTTGGGAGGCCTAGGCGGGTGGATCACTTGAGGTCATGAGTTAGAGACCAGGAGATGGCGAAACCCCATCTCTGCTAAAAATATAAAAATTAGCCGGGTGTGGTGGTGAGTGCCTGTAGTCCCAGCTACAAGGGAGACTGAGGCAGGAGAATCACTTGAACCCACGAGGTGGGGTTGCAGTGAGCCAGGATCACGCCACTGCACTCCAGCCTGGGCGACAGAACAAGACTCTGTCTCAAAAAAAAAAAAAAAAGAAAACTATGTGACATAAAACCACTAACCAAACCCATATATTACTAAGTCCCAATTGTGAATATATTAAAACTGATTTAGCAAAGTTATTACTATTTAAAGATGATATATTTTAAATCCCCTGAGAATAAACTGAAAATTATTAGAAAAGAAAGTTAAACATGTTGAATGATTTAATAAAAATTAGTAAGCTGTGTATATATTAACAAAACTGGTTAGAAAATATAGTGGAAAGTCCGGGCGCGGTGGCTCACGCTTGTAATTCCAGCACTTTGGGAGGCCAAGGCGGGCAGATCACGAGGTCAGGAGATTGAGACCACGGTGAAACCCCGTCTCTACTAAAAAAAATACAAAAAATTAGCTGGGCATGGTGGCGGGCGCCTGTAGTCCCAGCTATTCGGAGAGGCTGAAGCAGGAGAATGGCATGAACCCGGGAGGCGGAGCTTGCAGTGAGCCGAGATCGCACCACTGCACTCCAACCAGGGTGACAGAGCGAGACTCCGTCTCAAAAAAAAAAAAAAAAAGAAAAGAAAAGATAGTGGAAAAACAGTATCATTCACAATAGCACCCACAAATGTAACACACGAGAAAAACTACAAAACTTTACTGAAAGTCAAAAAAGACTTGTGAAAGATGAAACGCGATTTTATTAATTAGTAAACTATATACTGTAAAGATGGTAGTCCTCTCCAAATCAAATCATTCAGTCAATGAATATTAGCAGGCTTTTAAGTAGAATCAGACAAAAAATTTCTAAAGACAGTTGGAAAAATAAACAAATATCCTTGACTTTTGAAAAAGTCAGAAAAATTTGCTTTACCAAGTATTAAAATGTACCCAAAGCTATATTGATATAAACAGTGTGACTCCACTGTCAAGAGACAGGTCACAAGAGACCAAAAGTAGATCCAAATATATATGAGAATATAATAAAAGTAACATCTCAAATCAATAAAGAGTGGTGAAAGAATCTGCTAACCATTTGGGAAAAAATTAAGTTGGATCCTTACCTCATGCAACAAAACTAATTCCAGATAAATAAAACGTTCAAATATAAAATGTAAAACTATAAAAGAACTGGAAAACACTACTGTAATGGGGAAAGAAATGTCTAAGTTTGACATCAAAAGTAAAAACCATAAAGAAAAATGTGGCTGATGTAAATTGTTATTAAAGATAATAATGGCCAGGCAGGGTGGCTCACGCCTGGAATTCCAACACTGTGGAAGCCAAGGACTGCTTGAAGCTAGGACTTTGAGATCAGCCTGGGCAACAAAGTGAGATGCTGTCTCTTTAAAAAAACAATTAACACCAAATTTAATTTTCTTCTGTTTCATGTAGCAACCTTGGTAAGCTTGTGACATTATTACAATTATGTTGTGCTTCAGAATTGTGACTATGGCAGTAACATCAGTATATTTTATTCTACCCATCTGACTTCACTTTAAAGAAAACAATTTTTCATTTGGATTTGACAACTGACTTTTCCTAGAATGGTTAGGAAGATATGCAGTAAAAAAAGGACTTAGGGTCTTTTTTTTTTTTTTTTTTTTTTTTGAGACCGGGTCTTGCTCTGTCGCTCAGGCTAGAGTGCAGATCCCTAGATAGGGGCACAGCCATGTACCACAACGCCTGGCTAATCTTTGTCTTTTTTGGAGACATGGAGTCTCACTATGTTGTCCACGCAGGTCTCCAACTCCTGGGCTCAAGCAATCCTCCTGCCTCAGCCTCCCAATTAACTCCTTTTTTTTTTTTTAACATGTCTGTGATTATTATGTTTGGCTGGAATGAAAGAAATTATCTAAAATGCAGCTAACTTCTGACAAGTTGGTGTTGAGTTATTAAAATGCATACAAATTCCTACGCTGATTAAAGCTAACATTCTACGTTAATGAATGAGAAGTATCTGTAAGGATGGTGTTTTTTTTTCTCCCTCAAGCTTGTACCAGCTGATCTGAGAGCTACTTGAACCTCAACTGGTTAAATGACCTAGGTTATAAGCAAATGTTCTAAAGGGGAAAAAACTGCTTATTTGAATGTGACATCCCACGTCAAATTCTTAGTTTCTTCTCCCTTTCTTTTACATAATAGTCATTCAAGCATTTGTATCTGCAATATAGAGGCAAAAAGTACTAATGTAGTTCAGATTCTTTAACATGGGTTATTTTTACTTTCCAAGTCCCATTTTTCATCCTTTCATAAATTAGCCCAAAATGTACGGTATAGTATATAAGGCCAGAATTATGATACTCACTGTACACAGGGCTTAAGGGATTCAGGGTAAGGGCAGAAGCCAGCAAGACACCATCCTCAGCCCTGATCTGGAGCGCCCCTCACCACCATCTGGACTGTGCTGAAAGATGTGGAAGGCTATATGCAGAGTTGTATCACAGCGGCTAAGAGTTTGGCACAGGAGAGCCAGCTGTGCCAAATGCTACTGAGAGAGTAAAGAAGATGGGGCTGGACCACGGAGGCCCTCAACGACGCAGACAAAAATGGCCTGAGGAATGCAAACTGTAGTGGACAGGAGAATAAGAATCAGGCAAGGGTGGGGGGCGGTGGCTCACGCCTGTAATCCCAGCACTTTGGAAGGCGGAGGCAGGCAGATCACAAGGTCAGGAGATCGAGACCATCCTGGCTAACATGATGAAACCCTGTCTCTACTAAAAAAAAAAAAAAAAAAAAAAAAAAAATTAGCCGGGCATCATGGCGGGTGCCTGTAATCCAAGCTACTCGGGAGTCTGAGGCAGGAGAATGGCGTGAACCCGGGAGGCGGAGCTTGCAGTGAGCCGACATGCGCCACTGCACTCCAGCCTGGGCGACAGAGCAAGACTCCGTCTCACAAAAAAAAGAATAAGGCAGGTTAAACAGTTGAAAGAAGGTGAAGGAGAGGAAGTGTTGCAAGCAGACCATCCCTGAAGCATCTGGCTAAGGAAGGGGTAGAGGCTGACTTTTTTTAAGGGAATGGTTGGGTTTTCTTACCAAGTCTCTACCAGAGATTGTTTGCTGATAGGAATGAACCAAAAACAGGGGTAATGACTAAAGAAGAGAGGGGAGAAACAGTCAAAATTCACACAGATATCATATACAAACAGAGCTAACTAGGTGATATTAATCCCTAAGCTTCTATCAGGCTGGGCACAGTGGCTCACACCCGTAATCCCAGAACTTTCAGAGACCAAGGTGGGTGGATGGCTTGAGCCCAGGAGTTCAAGACCAGCCCGAGCAACACAGCGAAACCTCATCTTTACAAAAAATACAAACTATCAGTTGGGCATGGTGGCGCACGCCACCAACTACTCAGGAGGCTGAGTGGGAGGATCACCTGAGCGTGGGGAGGTCAAGGCTCCAGTGAGCCCGTGACAGCACCACTGCACTCCAGCCTGGGTGACAGAATGAGACCCTGTCTCAAAAAATATATAAAAACAAAAATTAAAGAATTTAAAAAATAAGCTTATGTCAGCCTCAGTAGAAATTATTTAGCATTTTAGTATACACTGTCCTGCCCATATTTTTAACATCTATGCAAACGATATTTCCAGATAAGCTCACATTTACAATTACTGCCATGCAAAACATACAAATTTTCTTGCCATCTCTAGACACTTAGGAAGTTTCTCATCATACGTAAGTACATGAAGATTCTTTTCCTCGCAGCGGCACTACTAATTTTATTCTCATTTTAAAATAATGCCTTTCAATGTCTGAATTCCTCTTCTAGTTATTCATTACGTATCTTCTCCACATATATTAATTGCTATGAATTATGTCTTAACTCCTAAGAAATAGGACTTTTGACAGATATAAATAGAAATGTTCATTATTTTCACAAAGAATTACATGCTTTCCTGTTTTTCTTAAAACACAAATGGCCTGGCCAGGTGGTGGCTCATGCCTGTAATCCCAGCACTTTGGGAGGCCAAGGCGGGTGGATCACTTGAGGTCAGGAGTTCAAGACCAACCTGGCCAACATGGTGAAACCCTGTCTCTACTAAAAAATACAAAAATTAGCTGGGCATGGTGGTGGGAGCCTGTAATCCCAGCTACTTGGAAGACTGAGGCAGAAAAATCGCTTGAACCTGGGAGGCGGAGGTTGCGGTGAGCTGAGATCGCATTGCACACCAGCCTGGGCAACAAGAGCGAAACTCCGTCTCACAAACAAAAACAAAAACACGAATGGCCTTATTTTAGGTTCCCCTCTTTTGATAGGAACATGAGAACTGTCACTCCCCCCTTGGCTGACTTTATGAAAAAAGAGTCCAAATGCAGTGAGTGATGGCAACTGAGAGCTGGGGAGATGGCAAGGAGAACAGTCTACTTAGCTCCACTGAGGTCTGCAACTGGGAATACAGGCCCTGTGCTGTCCATCTTACCATTTTTCAAGATGAGTCAGAAATCTGCATTTTCTTTTGAAAACTCTCTCAATTTTAATTGTTGGCCACTAATTTTTTAAAAATTACATTATAAGCCAAATACATGCCTACAGGCCAAATCCAACTGACAGGTCACTAGTTTGCAACCTGTATGTTAAAGAATCATGGTTCATCCGCTATTCTTTTTTTCTTGTTTTTAGTTAAATCTTCCCTCCAAGCAACGTTGTTTTTCTATAATATACCCACTTAAAGACTCAAAGTTAAAAGACTACCAACAACAACTGCCATTAAACATCTCTCTTTTAAAAAGTAATTTACTATATTGCATTTTGATACTGGTTTGGGATGGAAAAGAAATTCATTTTAAATTTACAATTACTCTTGTAATCCCAGCACACTGGGAGGCTGTAGTGGGTGGATCGCTTGAGCCCAGGAATTCAAGACAGCCTGGGCAACCAAGTGAAGCCCCATCTCTACAAAAATACAAAAATTAGCTGGGTGTGATGATGTGTGCCTGTTGTCCCAGCTACTCAGGAGGATAAAGTGGGAGGATCACTTGAGCCCAAGAGGCAGAGGTTGCAGTGATCCAAGATCACACCACTTCACTCCAGCCTGGGCAACAGACCAGGATCTTGTCTCAAAATAAAACAGAACAAAAAAAAGAAAGAAAGAAAGAAAATTTACAATTACTCATGAAAAAAAGTAGTTATCAGTAGTTATTTGTAGAGCACCTGCAGTGTGCCCAGCACATTACTAAGCATTTTCACACTCTGGTTTTCATGAAAGCCTAAATTACCTTGTAAAGTTGATATTATTATCTCATTTTACAGACAACTTGTAATAGTTCACAAAGTTCTCAGTTTTCCTTTCTCGGCATTCAGAATCCAGCAGAAATGGTTGGTTAGGGTTGCCTTTTGATAGGTATCATCAATCAATGATAATTACAACCATCTTAAATCACAGTAACAAAAATGCAAGTTAAAGATTTTGAAGGACAATATCCTTTGAAAAAAACAGCTAAAACTTTAACTCCTTAAGTTCTCCAATTTCACTAATGTTCCCTGACATCCCTTTAGTAGTTATTTTCAAGACAAGTAAAATTGAAGTCAGCTCTTCTTTTTGGTTAATATGTTCCTTTCCAGAACCTCTAAAAACAAAGCCTTGCAAAAACTAAAGCTTTTTTATTAACATAACAACGACTAAAAGAACACCACTGACTAATGACACAAGGCACAGTGCTCAGCTCACATGCATTAAAACAAGTCGGATTCCCCACTCACAGGAGCTTACAGTTTCAGTTTCTGAGAATGGAAACAGATCTGAAAGTAATTATGGTAAGTGCCACAAAGGAGATTTAAAACAGGACGCTGGATAGCTTTCACCAAGGTGTTTAAGTAAAAAGACATACTGGGCAAAATCTCAATACAATTGGAAAGGTAGAAAGACAAACTGCTCCCTTACAGTGAAGTGGTTCCTTTAAGATATTACAAGGCCTGAAGGCTTACATTAACATCTTATAAATACACAGTTCTACTCATATTTTATATGTCCTAGAGATTCCATGTTTAAGTCTTTAATTTTGATCTTTTAAAAGCCACTCATTTTTCTGTAAAACATGCACAAATAATAAACTTAAGTATTTTAAAAAGTAAAACCCTTATCAGGATTTAAGTTCTAAGGCTCAAGGAACATTTAAGTAATTAAAGCATATTTATATATTTATAAAAATAACAGACAAAACCAATAGCATTTATCAAATGATGTGGAAAGGATAATTGTTAAAATGCTACTTTTATTGATAACATGCAAAAACTTAGTTTTTTAAGTATGGAAATTGTGATGAATGGTCTAATTACTTGGTTTTTGCAAAGATATAAAATGTCATACAAAAGCAAAGTGCCAAAATGAGTCATAACTCCCTAGTAAAAAAAATTGGACTAAGAAAGGAATACCTCTAAAAGTCTTACAAATATGCTTATATAAGAATGATACAAAACATCCATGACCTTAAATGAAGACGATGTGTCAAAAATGTCTTAATCTCACTAGCAATTAAGATATCAAAATAATAATGAATAGCAAATAGATAAAGTTTTGAACACAGTCTTAAGTAAAAGATTCAAAAATCTCTCCTAAGATTTATCTTCATTTTCCCATTTCTGAGGCTTACCTACATCTAATTTTTAAATATATAAATATATTCACTTAATAATTTAAATGACAATATCCTACAGCAACCAACCCAATTCTCACTAGTCACTTTCAAACATCTTCCAGGTCTCATGCATTAACAGATTTCTTGACATTACAGGGAACCACAACTCAATCTTTTTGGAACAAGGTCCATATTTGAACACACGGAAGTACAGAAGAAAAGCCCTCGATGGTACCTGAAAATGCCATACAATTTGAAGAATTAAAGTTCAAATTCTGGCCGGGCGCGGTGGCTCACGCCTGTAATCCCCAGGGCTTTGGGAGGCTGAGGTGGGTGGATCACTTGAGGTCAGGAGTTCAAGACCAGCCTGGCCAACATAGTGAAACCTCATCTCTACTAAAAATACAAAAATTGGCTGGGCACGGTGGCTCATGCCTGTACTCCCAACACTCAGGGAGGCCGAGGTGGGCGAATCACGAGGCCAGGAGTTCCAAGACCAGCCCGACCAACATTGTAAAACCCCGTCTCTACTAAAAATACAAAAAATTAGCTGGACATAGCAGTGGGCGCCTGTAATCCCAGCTACTCAGGAGGCTGAGGCAGGAGAATCACTTTAACCCAGGAGGCAGAGGTTGCAGTGAGCCGAGATTAGGGCACTACACTCCGGCCCAGACGACAGAGCAAGACTCAGTCTCAACAACAACAACAAAAAAACTAGCCGGGCGTGGTGGCGGGCGCCTGTAATCCCAGCTACTCTGGAGGCTGAAGCAGGAGAATCGCTTGAACTTGGGAGGAGGAGGCTGCAGTGAGCAGAGATCGCGCCACTGCACTCCAGCCTGGGCGACAGAGCAAGACTGTCTCCAAAAAAAAGAAAAAGAAAAAAAGAAAAGAAAAAGAAAGGAAAAATAAGAGTATAAACTGGGAAGAAAAATTGGAGCCACAATATAGAAAGCCAAGTATAAAATCAAGTTACTGGGCAAAAATCTGTGAATAAATTAGAACTAAAGCATGAGAGCTAGAGAGAATAAAACTTTTATGAACAGGACAAAACAGAACACCAACTCCCAATACCCAACCACAAACTTCTATTGGCTGTACCTTTTCTCTTTTGGAAAAAGCTCACTGGGACAATATTCTGCTAAGAAAATACAGTAACTCAGTCTCGGTGACATGGCAAAACCCTGTCTCTAAAAAAAATACAAAAATTAGCCAGGAGTGGTAGCGTGAGCTGGTCCCAGCTACTTGGGAGGCTGAGGTGGGAGCACTGCTAGAGCCTAGGAGGTGGAGGTTGCAGTGAACTGAGATCATGCCACTGTACTCCAGCCTGGGCAACAGATAGAGATTCTGTCTCAAAAAACAAAAAAGAAAAAACAAGGAAAGAAAAGAAAATACAGCATCTACTCTCAAAATACTAAAAATAAATAATAAATAAATAAATAAATGTGCCTAAATGTATGTGATATAATTCTGATTACTAATTACAGTGACTTTCTTCAGAAGGGTAGTAAGCAAATTGATTGAACATTATTAATACTTAAAATGACCTAAAAGTGAAGACAAAAATAGCATTTCTTAATGGACGAATAATGTTTGACAGGGATTTACAAACAGCTTATAAATAATGCTTAAACTTCCTAACCCCTCAGAAAAGGGACCAGTCACATATTTATAAACACGTATTTATGAAATACATTTAAACTTTAATAACCAAAATTGTTTAAATAATTCCTTAAAGGCTAAAAAAAAAGCTTATATTCTAACTAAAACCAACTGGAAAAAAATTACAACATAAAACAGTCAAATTAATATTCAAAATATGGCACTGGGATTTTATGATCGTTTTTATGTGAAAATTCTTTTTAAACTCTTCATTTATCTAAGAGTAGCAAGGAAACAGAACAAAAGAAATATTGTAACTGCTTTGGGGACTTTTTACCACTACCTTTCTGAAACACACAATCTAATTCATGGCCATTTTGTGCCAAGAAAGTTATTTTTTTCCCCTCAAAATATAATTTAAAATACTCTTTAAATTTAACTCAATATCAATTTGAGATAAATTGATGTTTAACTGCATTATTAAACTATAACCTTTAAGCTCTCAAAGAAAATATTTTTAAATACCTCTGAATATACAAAGAAATAATTATTTGGATTACTTGAAATGCTAAATTATAAAAAAGTAAAGAAAGCCTTAAAAAAAAATAAGTAGCAACTTTTAAGAGTATTTAAGTTAAAATGGTACTCTTCGGGGCCCTGTTAGGAAAACTTCCTAATTCCCTCCCTCCCTACTATGGGGAAGGGTTGAAGACATAGTGGCAAATGCATACTCTAGCCTCACTATTGCTTCTCTGAACGTGTGCAGTGGTAGGCTCAGGAACAAAGAATGTGTAACCTGATCTCTTTTCCTTCTCTCCTTCACAGCAACTTTTAGAAAGTAATTTAACCTCCCAAAATGGCATCTTTGTGCTGCTTAGTTTCCCCTAAGCATCTATTCATTATTACAGCATAAGAAAAAAAAATCAAATCACTTTTTAAATATGGTTTTTGCTTAACACAGTGATATTTTTGTCAAACACTGAGTACTTAGACAAGCCAATTATAAATGAATCACTATCTGAGTAAAATGTCTACTAACCAAGATTTTAAATGTAGCTCAGGATTTAAGAAAAATCAGTCTTACTAATGCAAGGTAGACTTAGTATTTATTTTGCTTCTACAACAAATATAGTATAGCTCCAAAGAAGTCTACAGAAAAAAAAATAAAGATTAAAAATTATCTAGATAGGCCAGGAGTGGTGGCTCACCCCTATAATCCCAGCACTTTGGGAGGCAGAAGGCAGCAGATCACCTGAGGTCGGGAGTTCAAGACCAGCCTGACCAACACGGAGAAACCCTGTCTCTACTAAAAATACAAAATTAGCTGGGTGTGGTGGCGCATGCCTGTAATCCCAGCTACTCAGGAGGCTGAGGCAGGAGAACTGCTTGAATCAAGGAGGTGGAGTGTGCGGTGAGTCGAGATGGCACCATTGCACTCCATCCTGGGAAACAAGAGCGAAACTCCATCTCAAAAAAAAAAAAAAAAAAAAAAAAAATCTATCTCTCTCTCTCTCTCTCTCTCTCTCTCTCTAGATAAATTTGAATTTTAAATCCTAGTGACTATACGAATCACGGAAGTCATTACTTTTAATTCTCATCTTATCTTTTCATTTACCATAATTTAATAAAGGAAATATGTGAATCTGAAAATCTGGAAAGGAATAGAAACCTAAAAATATTTGCTAGGCAGGTATCAAAGAATGTACTGAACTTTCTCACCTTTGACAAAAATCTTAAAAGCCATTCTAAAATTAATACCAACAAAATTTTATATACTTTTTATCCATTTCAAAAGGCACTCTAACTTGATGACTTAATTTGATCTTCACAACAACCTTGTGAGTTAGGTGATCACATATTTGCTTATTTGAGACAGACACAAAGAGACTGATAGAAATCTCTTGCCTCCCGTCTAGAACCCTAAACTATTACTTTATTTCAGTACATACAGACAAGCATTACTATCTTGATTTCACCAAAGAAGAAATAAGTCCAGAGAAGAAACTTGCCTAACGTCACAGTGCTGCTACACAGCAGAACAAGATTCAGGCCAGGACCAATCCAAGCCTCACCTCTAACCACAACTGTCATAAAAAAAATAGATAAAATGAACAGTTTAAAGTTATGTAGCTGACTAAAAACCAACGGTGGTAGCAGGATAATGGACCCTGCAGACATTCACATCCTAATCCCTGTAACCTATGAATATGTTATTTAAATGGCAAAAGGGACTTTGCAGATGTGTGACTAAGGGTACAAAACCTGAGATGGGGCGATTATCCTGGATGAGCTTGTTGGGACCAATCTACTCACATGGTCCTTAAAAGCAGAGAACTTCTCCCAAGTACGGTGGGAAAGAGATGACAGGTCAGAGCCATGTGACCTTGCTCACTGTGAAGGTGAACAGGAAGAGCAGCCTGATCCAGGAATGCAGTCGGCCTCTAGAGACTGTAAGAGGCACAGAATCCATACTTCCTTAGAACTTCCCGAAAGGAACACGGCCCTGTAGACACCTGTATCTTAGCCTGGTGAGACCTGTGTTGGACTTCTGACCTGCAGAACCATAAGATAATAAATTTGTGCTCTATAAACCACTAAAGGTATGGTAATTTGTTACAGTAACAACAGAAAATATACCAACTACACTACATAATTGACACTGTCTTAAATCATCTAAAAAAACTGTCAGGCCGGGCACAGTGGCTCACCTGTAATCTCAGCACTTTGGGAGGCCGAGGCAGGCAGATCACCTGAGACCAGCCTATCAGTATGATGAAACCCTGTCTCTACTAAAAATACAAAAATTAGCTAGGCATGGTGGCATGCGCCTGTAATCCCAGCTACTTGGGAGGCTGAGACAGGAGAATCGCTTGAACCCGGGAGGCAGAGGTTGCAGAGAGCCGAGATCACACGATTTCACTCCAGCCTGGGCAACAACAGTGAAACTCCGTCTCAAAAAAAAAACAAAAAACTGTCAGTGAGCAAGCATGTCATCGGAAATCCTGTCTCCAGTACAGATGAAATAAAAATACAGGTACCCTTCCCTATATGACTCAATGTGATCTTATTGCTTAATGATATTCCGGCCCAATGCTATACTTTTTAACTCTTCTTCCTCTTCTAACAAGTCAACTGTAAATACAAAGCCTTGAAATTCCGAAACATAAATCCAGCTAACTTTCTTTTGCCTTGTCCACACCACCATGTGTGTGGGGGGGTGGGGGGGTGGGGTATAGATCAAGAGGATGAAAAAAGGACACACAGTAGCTAGAGAAGACTGCATTAAGGCAGAAGACTTACCAGAAAGAAACAAAGCAGTGGGCTATTAAACAGAATGTGAATCACTGAACATAGTTCAAAGAGTATTTGCCAAGAAGCTGCACTAGACATAATAATAAATTACTCCTTGATATAGGTGCTATTATTATCCCATTTATATATAGGGAAACAGAGCACAGAACAGCAATATAATTTAGCAAGGTCACTGTAATATCAACCTTAAATCTCTTCAACAGAATCCAAATACAATTGTGATCTGATACCCACCATGATCCATTTTAAAATGAAATTTTCACAGCATATTTTCCTCCTTGAACTCATATTTCCATTACATTTGCCCTGCATATAGCAATTGCTAATGTTTGGAAGTCTTATTAGTCACTCAGTCATACACGTCTGAAGTTCTGTTTGTTTGTATGTTTTATACAGACGGAGTCTCCCTATGTTGCCCTGGCTTGTTTCAAACTCCTGGACTCAATCAAGCGATCTCCTGCCTTGGCCTCCCAAAGTGATGGGGATTACAGGTTTGAGCCACTGCACCCAGCCTGTCTGATGTTTAAATGAAAAAAAAATTAAATTTCCTGACCATAAAGAAGTTTCTAAGTGTTTAAAAAATTATTTTGAATTCAATTACCATTACAATTTTTAGCAGTATGCAATTCATTTAAATGGCAAACATTAAAGATCTGACAGTAGGCCAGGCATGGTGGCTCACGCCTGTAATCCCAGCACTCTGGGAAGCTGAGGCAGGCGGATCACAATGTCAGGAGATCAAGACCATCCTGGCTAACATGGTGAAACCCATCTCTACTAAAAATACAAAAATTAGCTGGGCGTGGTGGCATGTGCCTGTAATCCCAGCTACTCGGGAGGCTGAGGCAAGAGAATTGCTTGAACCAGGGAGTTGGAAGTTGCAGTGAGCAGAGATCACGCCACCGCACTCCCGCCTAGCAACAGAGTAAGACTCCATCTAAAAAAAAAGAAAAAAAAAAAAGATCTGACAGTAATTAACAACATTAAAGGTAAAAATTTTACTGGAGGCTGGGCACAGTGGCTGACACCTATAATCCCAGCATTTCTGGGAGGCCAAAGCAGGTGAATCAGTTGAGATCGGGAGTTTGAGACCAGCCTGGCCAACGTGGTGAAACCCGTCTCTAGCAAAAAAAAAAAAAAAAAAAAAAAAAAAAAAAAAGCCAGGCATGGTGGCACACACCTGTAGTCCCAGCTATTCGGGAAGGCTGAGATGGGAGAAATGCTTGAATCCAGGGGCGGAGGTTGCAATGAGCCAAAATAGTGCACCACGGCACTCCAGCCTGGGCAACAGAGCAAGAGGGAGGGAGGGAGGGAGGGAGGGAGGGAGGAGGGAGGAAGGAAGGAAGGAAGGAAGGAAGGAAGGAAGGAAGGAAGGAAGGAAGGAAGGAGGGAAGGAGGGAAGGAGGGAAGGAGGGAAGGAGGGAAGGAGGGAAGGAGGGAAGGAGGGAAGGAGGGAAGGAGGGAGGAGGGAGGGAGGGAGGGAGGGAGGGAAGGAAGGAAAGAAGGATGGATGGAAGGAAGGAAGGAAGGAAGGAAGGAAGGAAGGAAGGAAGGAAGGAAAAATTACTGGAAATGTACCTCTCTTAATGAGATGGACAGGGTTTGTTTTTGTTTTCTTCATTAGTTCATGTATCTCTGAATAATTATTGCTAAAATCAGACATCACTTAGTGAATTTCTACTTTTCCGTGTGTGTGTTTCAAGAAAGCACTGAGGGCTGGGTGTGGTGGCTCACGCCTGTAATCCCAGCACTTTGGGAGGCCGAGGCGGGGGGATCACGAGGTGAGGAGATTGAGACCAGCCTGGCCAACATGGTGAAACCCTGTCTCTACTAAAAATACAAAAAATTAGCCTGGCATGGTGGCACGTGCCTGTAGTCTCAGCTACTCAGGAGGCTGAGGCAGGAGAATTGCTTGAACCCAGGAGGCGGAGCTTGAAGTGAGCCGAGATCACACCACTGCACTCCAGCCTGGGTGACAGAGTGAGACTTTGTCTCAAAAAAAAAAAAAAAGAAAGCACTGAGAAGTCTTGTTCATATAAACAGGTAATGGAAAAAAAAGGAATTCTGTCAGTTGGGTCACACGACTTTTAAAATTCCTTCTGAGTTATCTGTTGAAAATTATGTAGTGGTTTTCCACCAGAAATATTTTACATGATTTAGTAGCTAACACATTTATTATTTGTAAATATTGGAATTGATCCTTCAATTTTGTTAGAAGTGGGAAAATTGAAAACCATAAAAGGATTTGTTCTCCAAAGGCTATGGCCATTTATTTTCTTAACATTAAAACCAATATTTGGAATCACCACTTTGGGGGCCCCATGAGGCTTTATTTCATTTTTTGGAGATATAATTGACGTATAATAAAATTCACTCTTTTAAAGTGTGCAATTCAGTAGCTATTGGCATATTCACAAAGTTGTGCAACCATCAACAGTAATTCCAGTATATTTTTATCACTAATCTACTTTCTCTGTGGACTTGCCTTTTCCTGATATTTCATAAAAATAGAATAATACAACATATGATATTTTGTGACTGACTTCTTTGAACCTGCATTTTCAAAATTCATCTATGTTGCAAAATGAGTGAGTACTTCATTTCTTTTTCATGGGTGAATAATATTCCATTGCCTAGACAGACCACATTTTGTTTATCTATTTATCAGTTGGACATTTGAGTTGTTTCCTCCTATTATGAATAATGCTGCTGTAAACTTTCATGCACAAATTTCTGTGAACATGTTTTTAATTCTTTTGGATATATATCTAGGACTGGAACTGCTGGATCATATGGAAACTCAACATTTAGCTTTTTGAGGAACTGCTAATCTGCTTCCAAACCAGCTGCACAATTTTACATTCCCACAGACAGTGTCTGGAGGTTCCCATTTCTCCATATCCTTACCAGCATTTGTTATTATCTATCTTTTCGATTATAGACATCCTAGTGCATAAGAAGCAGAATCTCATTGTGGTTTTGATTTATATATATTTTTTTGGAGACGGAGTCTCGCTCTGTCGTCCAGGCTGGAGTGCAGTGGCAAGATCTCGGCTCACTGCAAGCTCCGCCTCCTGGGTTCATGCCATTCTCCTGCTTCAGCCTCTTGAGTAGCTGGGACTACAGGCACTTGCCACCACATCTGGCTAATTTTTTGTATTTTTAGTAGAGATGGGGTTTCACCATGTTAGCCAGGATGGTCTCCATCTCCTGACTTCATGATCTGCCCACCTCGGCCTGCCAAAGTGCTAGGATTACAGGCGTGAGCCAACACGCCCAGCCTTTGATTCATATTTCTAGTGACTAACAATATTATTTTCATGAGCTTATGTAGCCATTTGTACATCTTCTTTGGAGGAACGTCTATCTGAATCCTTTGCCTGTTTTTAAATTAGATTTTTGGTTTTTTAAGTTAGTTACATGTTTGTTTTTGTTTTTTTCTGAGACAGAGTTTTCACTCTGTCACCCAGGCTGGAGTGCAGTGGCATGATTTTGGCTCACTGCAACCTCTGCCTTCCAGGTTCAAGCAATTCTCCTGCCTCAGCCTCCCAAGCAGCTGGGATTACAGGTGCCCACTACCACACCCAGCTAATTTTTGTATTTCTAGTAGAGATGGCATTTCACCATGTTGGCCAGGCTGGTCTCGAACTCCTGACCTCAAGTGATCCGCCCACCTCAGCCTCCCAAAGTGCTGGAATTACAGGTGTGAGCCACGGCGCCCAGCCAGTTATGTGTTCTTTATGTATTCTAGATACAAGCTGCTTATCAAATATATTTTACAGTATTTTCTCCCATTCTATGGGTTGTTTTCTCACTCGACAGCATCCTTTGATGCACATAGGTTTTTAATTTTGATAAAGTTTAACTTATCTACTTTTTTCTGATTGCTTGTGCTTTGTTGTCATATTGAAGAAATCACTGCCTAATCCAAGGTCACAAAGATTTATACCTATGTTTTCTTCTAAGATTTTTATGGTTTTAGCTCTCACATTTAAGTTTTTGATTCATTTTGAGTTGATTTTTGTTTATGGTATGAGGTAAAGGTCCAACTGCATTCTTTTGCAATTGAATATCTAATTGTTCCAGCACTATTCCATTCGTGTCTTAGAATTGTCCTGACACCCTTTTCATCCCTGAGGTTTTTCCACTACAAGGCAAGTGCATCATGGTAAGAGAAGGGCTGGGGAAGAGTTACGCCATTTTTTTTAATAATGGAAAAAGCCACAGTGGAAAGGAATTTGAAAAGGGAGCTGGGCGCAGTGGCTCACAACTGTAATCCCAGCACTTTGGGAGACCGAGGTGGGTGAATCACCTAAGGTCAGCAGTTCGAGACCAGCCTGGCCAATATGGTGAAACCCCATCTCTACTAAAAATACAAAAATATGCCGGGCATGGTGCAGGGGGTCCCATCTACTCAGGAGGCTGAAGCAGGAGAATCGCTTGAACCCAGGAGGCGGGGGTTGCAGTGAGCCGAGATTACACTATTATTGCACTCCAACCTGGGTGACAAGAGCCAAACTCCACATCAAAAAATAAAAAGGGAAGAACTGCTTGAACACTGGTTCAAAGGGAGAAATGCTTTAAAAAAGAGACATGTTAAAGTTTAGGATTTGGAAATTGATTCAGGTAAAATTATCCATGTGCTCGTGCACCTCCAGGAGTCTGTTTCCACTCCAGCCCTAAGACCAATGTCTGGACACTGCTTTACATTACTGCCTCCTAAACTCAGGGTATGGGGGGCATCATTTGGGAACAACTTTTTGTATTTCAATTGTGTAAATAATAAAATGAGACAGGACTCAGCATGAAGTTGATGAAAAGAGAAAGCCTACAGGTTTTTCAGCCTACACCACTTAGCCAAATAGAAAAGTTCATTTCCATCCTGTTTTACATGAAACATTTGATTCAATGTATGCTCTAATGGAATGGGCCTCTTTTTAAATTTTAAAAAGCATTAAGAAATTTTGCCTTGGGTTTACTAGCTTACTCACCTTATCCCTAATTCCCTTGAAACAAACCCTAGTTAGATTAGGAATATAGTCTGATATCACTGCACAGAAATTTTAAGATCAAACCACTGAGTCCTACAGTACTTCCCTTTTCCCTAAAATATGTATTTAGTCAAATTCTCTTCCTCTATGGTTGAACCAATTTATGATACTGACTGACATGGCTTGGATCTGTGTTCCCACCCAAATCTCATGTTGAACTGTGATCCTGAGTGTTAGAGGTGGGGCCTGCTGGGGGGTGACTGGATTATGGCGGGGCAGATTTCCCCCTTGCTGTTCTCATGATAGTGAGTTCTCAAGAGATCTGGAAGTGTGTGGCACTCCCCCCTTTGCTGTCTCTCCTGCTGTCATGTGAAGATAGGCCTGCTTCCTCTTCCCCTTCTGCCATGATTGTAAGTTTCCTGAGGCCTCTCCAGCCATGCCTCCTGTATAGCCTGCATTACTGCGAGTCAATTAATTGTCTTTTCTTTATAAACTACCCAGTCTTTGGTATTTCTTTGTATCAATGTGAGAATGGACTAATACACTGACCAAACAAGACATGCTATTTCCTCATATTACATACTTCTGTCAGTTTAATACGTGAGCAGTATAGCCTTAGGGTTATCTTATTTCCCATGTCTTTAACTGGGATTAAATACAGACAGCATTTGTGCATGTGATGATTTTACTATTTCTGCCTTTTACTCCCAATCTGATTACTTACCCTACAAATAGATCTTTTATTTTAGACAGAAACTTCCATTAGTTTGGTCATATATTTCATACACCATTTTTACTTTCTGTGTTAAATTTACTTTACTGCTTTTTACTATGTAAAATTTACTTATTTTTCAAACTAAAATCCAAGTATCCAAACAGTAATTAGTGACCCCTTTTCTTTACTGATGTGTTGTTCCTGGTCTATTAAATGCTAAATTGAAAGTTTGTTTCTGTGCTGTTATTCAATTTATTTAGTTCTTTTTTTAAAAATCCATTATCATTGATTCTACTTTATAAGAGTGTGCTCCGAATTGAGATAACACATGTTTTAAAGGGGCATGAAATCTGTAATGCAAACATTAGTGGGCAATTTCACTTAAATCCTTGATATTATTCTCAGAATAAAGATGACAACTCAAACAATTAAAAATATATTATTCAATACTGTTAAGAAACTAGCTAGCCGCCTGATTAAAAATAAATAAAAAGCCCTATCTCATGCTTTAGACCAAAAATAATCTGCAGACTGATGTTAAAGCAGAAGAAAATAGATTTGGTTTTGGTTTTGAATTTTCTTGGACAAAAAGAGCCATTCTAAGCATGGCCCATTAAGTTACTGGAGGAAGAATAAGTTTCCTTTAGAGAAAGCTGCATTTCATTTGCCTATTAGACATCCAGGTGGAACATAAGTCTGCATTTCAAAGAAGGGGCTCAGGTTGGAGATATAAAATTTGGACTTCTGTCAAACTTTAAAACAAAGAGGGTTTCAAAGCCAGTGGGTCAAATAAGATCAACAAGGAAATGAGCATAGTTAAAACAGAGGTCTAAGGACTGAGCCCTGGAGGGACTCCGTGACAAAAGACTGAGATGGGGAATTTCTTTGTATGCTGTCCTGGAAGCCAAGTGAACAAAGTGTTTCAAGGAGCAGGAAATAAGTAATCGCCAGTGTCAAGTACTGTTACTAGGTCAAATAATTCAAGGATGAGAAAGGTAGGGTCAGAGCTGACCTCGCAAGAGCCCTGCAAGAAACAGGGTGCTGGGAGGGAAAGCCTCCTGAAATACCGGGAGGAGAAAAATTGGAAACAAAGTGTAGATACTTCTTTTGGGGAAAAAAGGGGTGGGGGTGGGAAATGAACAACGGTTAGAAGGAAAAATGGAGTTCAGAGAAGTTTTGTTGTGTTTTAAGATGAGAGAAACAACAGTATGTTGTTGTGGAGGAGAATGATCCTGCAGAGTGTAGAGGCAAGGGCTGAGTGAGCACAGTGCAGGTTTTGGCCCTGGCTAGAAGCATGGTCAGTTCATTCCGTAATAATTGAGGGATGTGAGAATACACGAAGCACAGACACAGGCAGTAGTGGCAGGAGCTTTGCAGATATTTTTCTTGTGGTATCTGTTTTCTCAACAAAATGAAAAGCAAAGTTGTGTGCTAAAGATGGTGAAAGTGATGTTGAAGGATTGAGAAGGAGCAGGTCTAAATGATCATTTAGGTCACACTGGGAGAATAAATGAACTAGGAACTATTGCTGTGTAGTTTTAAGGACTCTCCTGAACTTAGTGGTAATTAGTGGTAAGGCCAATCAGCCAAGTTAATTCTCCAGCCAAGCGCAACTGTAAAGGTGCAAGTGCAGAACCAGAGCACCCAAATATAATAAGGCAAACATTGACCGAATTAAAAGAAAAAACAGACAGTAACCCAGTAATAGCAGGAGATTTCAATATCCCCACTTTCAATAAAGGACAGAACCACCAGAGAGAGGATCAATGAGGAGACACAGAATTTGAACACTGGAGAGTAACCGGAACTAACAGACACATAAAGAACACTATACCCGGCCAGGCACGGTGGCTCACGTCTATAATCCCAGCACTTTGGGAGGCCGAGTGGGCAGATCACCTGAGGTCAGGAGTTCGGGACCAGCCTGACCAAATGGGAGAAACCCTGTCTCTACTAAAAATACAAAATTAGCTAGACGTGGTGGCGCATGCCTATAATCCCAGCTACTCGGGAAGGTGAGGCAGGAGAATCACTTGAACCCAGGAGGCGTAGACTGGGGTGGGCTGAGTTCGCACCACTGCACTGCAGCCTGGGCAACAAAAACGGAAGCTCCATCTCAAAAACAAACAAACAACAAAAACACTACACCCAACACTAGCTGAATACCCATTTTCTCAAGTACACATGCAACATTCTCCAAGATAGACCACATGTTAGGCCACAGAACAAGTCTTAGCAAATTTAAGAAGACTGAAATCATAGCAAGTATCTTTTCTGACAAGGGGAAATCAAAAGCAGTAGGAAAACTAGAAAATTCACAAATATTTAGAAATCAACACACTTTTGAAAAACTAACGACTCAAAGAAGAAATCACAAAGCAGTTTAGAAAACATCTTGAGACAAATCAAGAAGAAAACAGAACATTCCAAAACTTAAGGGATATAGCAAAAGTCGTGCTAAGCGGGAAGTTTATAGCAGTAAATGCCTACATTAAAAAAGATCTTAAATAAGATCAATAAAATTGACAAATCCTTAGCCAGATTTAAGAAAAAAAACAAGACTCAAATAATTAAAATCAGAAATGAAAGAGGGGACATTACAACAAATGCCACAGAAATGAAAAGGATAAGAGACTACTATGAACAATCACATGCCAACAATTTAGACAACCTAGAAGAAATGGATGAATTATTAGAAACACACAACCCGCCAGGACTGAATCATGAAGAAATAGAAAATCTTAACAAACCTATAACTAGTAAGAAAATTGACTCAGTAATTTTAGAAACTTCCCAACAACAAAAAAAGCCCAGGACCAGATAGCTTCACTGGGGAATTCTACCAAACGTCTAGAGAAAAATTAATACCAAATCTCCTCAAAGTCTCACCAAAAAAATTGAAGAAACACTTCTAAACTTTGATGCACATATTCTCAAAAAATGCTACCAAACCAAATTCAAAGGCATGTTAAAATCATACACGATGACTGAGGGAGACTTATTCCTAGGATGCAAGGATGGCTCAACACACGAAAATCAGTAAATGTAATACACCACATTAACAGAATGAAGGACAAAAATCACGTAACAATCTGAATTGGTGCAGAAAAAGCATCTGACAAAACACCTTTCATAGTAAAAACACTCAACAAACTAGGAAGGAATAGAAGGAAATTACCTGAACATAATAAAGACCATACATAAAATGTCCACAGCAAACACCACAATGGTGAAAAAATGAAAGCTTTCCCTCTAAGATCAGGAACAAGACTAGGAAGCCCACTCTCACCACTTCTACTCAACACAGTACAATCAGAAAAAGGAGGCAAGGAAAAAAGGCATCCAAATTGGAAAGGAAGAAGTAAAATGATCTCCATTCACGGACGACATGATTTTATACACGAAAAACCCTAAGGGTTTCACAAAAAAATTGTCAGAACTATTATAATAAACTAAGCAAAGCAGGAGGATACAAAGTCAACACACAAAAATAAGTTGCATTTCTATACACTAACAATAAACAACACAAAAAGGAAATTAAGAAAATAACTCCATTTATAATAACATCAAAATGAATAATACTTAAGAACAAGGCCAGCACAGTGGCTCACACCTGTAATTCCAGCACTTCAAGACCAGCTTGGGCAAGATGGCAAGACCCCATCTGTACAAAAAATTTAAAAGTTAGCTGACAATGGTCATGGTGATGCACGCCTGTAGTTGTAGTCCCAGCTACGCAGAAGGCTGAGGCAGGAAGATCTCTTGAGCCCAGCAGTGGGAGGTGGCAGTGAGCCATGATCACGCCACTGCACTCCAACCTGGGTGACAGAACAAGATCCCGTTTCTAAAAAAATAAAGTAAAACTAAAATAAAATACTTAAAAATAAACATCAAGGAGGCAAAAGACTTGTACACTAAAAATGACAAAAAACTGAGGAAAAAATTAAACACACAAATGGGAAAGACATCTCATGTTCAAGGACTGGAAGACCTTATATTGTTAAAATGTACATACTATCCAAAGCAATCTACAGATTCAATGCAATCTCTATCAAATTCCAGTGTCATTTTTCGCAAAATGAGAAAAAGCCATCCTGAAATCTGTAAGTAATCTCAAAGGACCTCGAATAGCCAAAACAACCTTGATTAAGAACAAAGCTGTAGGCCTCACACTTTCTGATTTCAAAACTTGTTACAAAGCTACAGTGATCAAAATAGTACTAGCACACAGACATGTAAACCAATGGAACAGAACAGACAGCCCAGATATAAACCCTTGTGTATGTGGTCAGATGATGAGCCAAGACTACGCAACGGGGAAAGAATAATCTCTTCAACAAATAGTGCTGGAAAAACTGGATGTCCACATGCAACAGAATGAAGATAGATCCTTATCTTAAGCCATAAATAAAAAATAACTAAAAATTGATTAAAAACCTAAACATAAGACCTGAAACCATAAAACTAGAAGGAAACATAGAGAAGCTTCATGATACTGAATTTGGCAATGATTTCTTGGCTGCAAAACAAAAAGCACAGGCAACAAAGGCAAAAATAGACACAGAATTACGTCAAACTTACAAACTTCTGTGCAGCAAGGCAAGCAATCAACCAAAACCAGAATGAAACCAAGAAAGAGTGAAAAGGCAACCCACAGAATGAGAGAAAATATTTGAAAATCATATCGGATAGGGGTTTAATATCCAGAATAATAAAAAAACTCCTACAACTCAGTAACAAAACAAAAACCACAAATAACACAACTTTAAAATGAGCTAAGCACCTGAATAGATATTCTTCCAAAGAAGATACATAAATGGCCAAGAAAAATATGAAAAGCTACTCAACATCACTAATTATCAGCAAAACTCACATCAAATCACACTGAGGTATCACCTCACACCAGTTAAAATTACCTCTATCAAAAAAAAAACAAAAACAAAAAACATAAAACAGAAAACCAAGTGTTGGCAAGGATGTGGAGAAATTAGAACTCCTGTGCATTGCTGGTGGGACTATAAAACAGTACAATCACTATGAAAAACAGTACAGACGTTCCTCAAAAAATTTAAAATGGAATACCATATGATCCAGAAATCCCACGTCTGGGTATATATCTAAAAAAATTGAAAACAGGTTCTCGAAGAGATATTTACATACTCTTGTCCACTGCAGCACTATTCACTACAATAGCCAAAGTGTATAATTAACTTGTGTCTCTCAACAGATAAATGGATGAACAAATGTGGTATATATACACAACTGGATATTATACAGCCCTAAAGAAATCCTGGGCCTGGCATGGTGGCTCACACCTGTAATCCCAGCACTTTGGGAGGCTGAGGCGGGAGGATCACCTGAGGTCAGGAGTTCAAGACCAGGCTGACCAACATGGTGAACCCCGTCTCTACTAAAAATATAAAAATTAGGCGTGGTGGCACATGCCTGTAATCCCAGCTACTTGGGAGGCTGAGGCAGAAGAATCACTTGAAACTGGGAGGCAGAGGCTGCAGTGAGCCCAGGTCACGCCACTGCACTCCAGCCTGCCTGGGTGACAGAGTGAGACTCCATCACAAAAAAAAAAAAAAGAATAAAAGAAAGAAATCCTGTCATATGCTACAAAATGGATGAACCATGGGGACTTTATGCTAAGTGAAATACGCCAATCATAAAACAACAAGTACTGCATAATTCCACTTATATTAAGTATCTTAAATAATCAAACTCATAGAGACAGAAAGTAAAATGGTAGACTGGTGGTTGCCAGGAGCTGAGGGGAGAGGGAAATAGGGAGTTGTTCTAAAGTACAGAGTTTCAGTCAGGCAAGATGAGAAAGTGCCAGAAATACTACACAAAGCAATCTACAGATTCAATGCAATCCCTATCAAAATACCAATGACATTCTTCACAGAAAAACAAATCCTAAAATTTGTACAGAACCACAAAAGCCCCCAAATAACCAAAGCAACCCTGAGCAAAAAGCTGGAGGTATCACAATACAACACCTGAAAATATACTACGAGGCTGTAGTAACCAAAACAGCATGGTGCAGCATTAAAAACAGATACATACACTAATGGAACAGAATAGAGAACCCAGAAATTAATCTACCTATCTACAGCCAGTGGATTTCTCACAAAAGTGACAAAAACACTCATTGGGAAAAGGACAGTCTCTTCAATAAATGGTGCTGGGAAAAATGGATATCCATATGCAGAAGAATAAAAGCAGACTCCCAACTCTCACCCTATACAAAAATCAACTCAAAAGAAATCAAAGACCTAAGTGTAAGATTCAAAATGAGAGCCGGGCATGGTGGCTCATGCCTGTAATCCCAGTATTCTGGGAGGCCAAGGCGGGCGGATCACAAGATCAAGAGTTTGAGACCAGCTTGACCAACATGGTGATACTGTTAGGGATATATTGGATTAAAGAAATATATTAAAACTTATTTTGGCCAGGCATGGTGGCTCACACCCGTAATCCCAGCACTGTGGGAGGATTGCTTGAGCCCAGCAGCTTGAGACCAGCCTGGGCAACGTGGTGAGACCTTGTCTCAATTAAAAAAACAAAACTGGTTTCACACAATTCTTTTTACTTTTTTAATGTGGCAACTAGAAAGTTTAAAATTACATGTCATATTGGACAGTACTGCCTTTGACTTTCCTTTTCCTGGTTCTTTGCCCATCAGAATGCTTTAAATCTAGTATAAATCCTTGGCCAGGCGTGGTGGCTCACGCCTGTAATCCCAGCACTTTGGGAGGCCAAGGCAAGAGGATCATGAGGTCAGGAACTCAAGACCAGCCTGACCAACGTGGTGAAACCCCATCTTCACTAAAAATACAAAAATCAGCCAGGCGTGGTGGTGCACACCTGTAATCCCAGCTACTCAGGAGGCTGAGGCAGGAGAATTGCTTGAACCTGGGAGGCGGAGGTTGCAGTGAGCCGAGATCGTGCCACTGCACTCCAGCCTGAGCGACAGAGCAAGACTCCGTCTCAAAAAAAAAAAAGATTCGAAATGGTAAAAACCACTGTAAGAAAACATATGGGAAACACTTCAGGACACTGGTCTGGGAAAATATTTTATGGGTAAAACCTCAAAAACACAGGCATCAAAAGCAAAAATAAACAAATGGGATTATATTAAACTAAAAAGCTACTGCACAGCAAAGGAACCCATTAACATCATGAAGAGACGAGCTACAGAATGTGAGAAAATATTTGCAAACTAGTCATCCAACAGGGGATTAATATCCAGAATATACAAGTAACTCAAACATCTCAACAGCAAAACAAATCCAATTAAAAAATGGGCAAATGATCTGAACAGACATTTCTCAAAAGAAGAAAAATGGCCAAAAAACATATGAAATAGGCCAGGTACTATTACCAGGGGCTCATGCCTGTAATCCCAGCGTTTGGGAGGCCAAGGTGGGAGGATCCCTTGAGGCCAGGAGTTCAAGGTTATACTGAGTTATGATCGCACTACTGCACTCTGGCCTGGGTGACAAGGAGATCCTGTCTCTTTCGCAAAACAAAAACAAACGAGGGCAGAGCATGGTGGCTCACACCTGTAATCCCAGCACTCTGGGAGGCTGATGCTGAAAGATCGCTGAAGGCCAGGAATTTGAGACAAGCCTGGGCAACATAGTGAGCCCCAATCTCTCCAAAAAACTCTTAAAAATTAGCTGGGCCCACTGGCACACATCTGTAGTCCCAGCTACTCAGGAAGTTGAGGCAGGAGGATTGCCCAAGCCCAGGAGGTTGAGCTTAGAGTGGACAGTGATCAAGCCACAGCATTCCAGCCTGGACAACAGAGCGAGATTCTGTCTAAATAAATAAATAAAGCTCAACAACACTAATCATCAGGGAAATACAAATCAAAACCACAACTCTAACCCCAGTTAGAATGGCTATTATCAAAAAGAATGGCTAATATCCAGAATATACAAGTAACTCACACATCTCAACAGGAAAAAGATAAACAATCCAATTAAAAATGGGCAAATGGGCAAACGGGGGAAAAAGATAAACAATTCAATTTAAAAAGTAACAAGTGCTGACAAGGACAGGAGAAAAGAGAACATATACTTTATTGGTGGGAATATAAACTAGTACAGCCACAATAGAGAACGGTACAGAGTTTCCTCAAATAACTACAAACAGAATTACCATATGATCCCGCATTCCACTAGTAGGAATTTATCCAGAGGAAAGGAAATCATTCTACTGAAGGCACATTTGCATCCCCATGTTTATTGCTATTCAAACAGCCTAGATATGGGTTAGACAAACTAGACATCTAATAACAGATGAATGGATAAAGAAAATATGGTATACATACACAGTGGAATACTACTCAGTCATAAAAAATAAAATCTGGGCCGAGTATGGTGACTCATGCCTGTAATCCCAGCCCTTTGGGAGCCTGAGAGGAATGGATCACTTGAGGTCAGGAGTTCGAGATCAGCCTGGCTAACATGGTGAAACTCCATCTCTACTTAAAAAAAAAAAAAAAAGAAAATACATAAATAAAATCCACTCATTCACAGCAATATGGATGGAACTGGAAGACATTATATTAAGTGAAATAAGCCCGGAACAGAAAGTTAATCACCACATGTTCTCACTCATGTGGAAACTAAAAAAGTTAGAAGTAAAACACAACAGAGGATAGGAAGGGTAGAGGAAAGGGAGGGACAGGGAGAAATTTGTTAAAGGATACAAAATTACGGCAAGACAAGAGGAATAAATTCTAGTACTTTATCCTTTATCCTACCGTAAGAAGGCTATAGTGAACAATAATATACAGTTTCAAATAGCTAGAAGGAGAATATCAAACGTTCCGAACAAAAAGAAATTATAAATGTTTGAGATGATGGATATGCTAATTATCCTGATCTGATCACTGTACAGTAGGGATGTCCAATCTTTTGGCTTCCCTGGGCCACGTTGGAAGAAGAAAAATTGTCTTGGACCACACATAAAATACACTAACGGCAGGGCAGGCACAGTGGCTCACATCTGTAATCCAGCACTTTGGGAGGCCAAGGCAAGCAGATTGCTTGAGCTCAGGAGTTTGAGAATGGCCTGGACAACATGGTGAGACCCCATTTCTATTAAAAAATTATGTATTTTTAAATAAAAAAATTAAATAAAACAACAAAAAAATCCACTAATGATAGCTGATGAGCTACCAAAAAAAAAAAAATCACAAAAAAACCTCACGTTTTAAGAAAGTTTAGGAATTTGTGTTGGTCTGTATTCAAAGCTATCCTGGGCCACGAGTTGGACAAGCCTGTCATGCATTATATGTATCAAAACATCACTACATACCCCATAAATACGTACATTTATGTCAACATTATGTACCCCCTAAATACGTACATTTGTCCATTTTTTTTTTTTTTTTTTTTCAGTTTCGCTCGTTACCCAGGCCGGAGTGCAATGGCACCATCTCGACTCACTGCAACCTCTGCCTCCCGGGTTCAATTGATTCTCCTGCCTCAGCATCCCCAGTAGGTGAGATTACATGCATGCACCACCATGCCTGGCTAATTTTGTATTTGTGGTAGACACAGGCTTTCTCCACGTTGGTCAGACTGGTCTCGAACTCCCGACCTCAGGTGATCCACCTGTCTCAGCCTTCCAAAGTGCTGGGATTAGAGGCATGAGCCACTGCGCCTGGCCTAAAAATAAAATTTTTAAAAGCTTGTAACAGCAGAGAACAAAAAAAAAGTTCTAGAGATCTGTTGTACAAAATAACGAACAATATTGTAATACTGTGATGTACACTTAATAATTGTTAAGAGGGTAAATACATGTTCTTTTTTTTTTCTTTTGAGACAGGGTCAGGCTGTGTCACCCATTGGAATACAGTGGTGCAATGACAGCTCACTGCAACCTAAACCTCACTAGGCTCAAGTGATCCTCCCACTACAGCCTCCCAAGTAGCTGGAACTGAGAGGTGGCAGCGTGCTGGCAGTCCTCACAGCCCTCGCTCGCTCTCGGCGCCTCCTCTGCCTGGGCTCCCACTTTGGTGGCACTTGAGGAGCCCTTCAGCCCACCGCTGCACTGTGGGAGCCCCTTTCTGGGCTGGCCAAGGTGGGAGCTGGCTCCCTCAGCTTGCAGGGAGCTGTGGAGGGACAGGCACGAGCGGGAACCGGGGCTGCGCGCGGCGCTTGAGGGCCAGCTGGAGTTCCGAGTGGGTGTGGGTTTGGCGGGTCCCCCCACTCGGAGCAGCCGGCCGGCCCTGCCGGCCCCGGGCAATGAGGGGCTTAGCACCTGGACCAGCAGCTGCAGAGGGTGTACTGGGTGCCCCAGCAGTGCCAGCCCACCGGCGCTGCGCTCAATTTCTCACCGGGCCTTAGCTGCCTTCTGGTGGGGCAGAGCTCGGGACCTGCAGCCCGCCATGCCTGAACCTCCCACCCCCTCCATGGGCTCCTGTGCAGCCCAAGCCTCCCCGACGAGCGCCACCCCCTGCTCCACAGCGCCCAGTCCCATCGACCACCCAAGGGCTGAGGAGTGCGAGCACACGGCACAGGACTGGCAGGCAGCTCCACCTGCAGCCCGGGTGCAGGATTCACTGGGTGAAGCCAGTTGGGCTCCTGAGTCTGGTGGAGATGTGGAGAACCTTTGTGTAGCTCAGGGATTGTAAATACACCAATCAGCACCCTGTGTCTAGCTCAGGGTCTGTGAATGCACCAATTGACACTCTGTATCTAGCTACTCTGGTGGGGCCTTGGAGAACCTTTATGTCTAGCTCAACGATTGTAAATACACCAATCGGCACCCTGTATCTAGCTCAAGGTTTGTAAACACACCAATCAGCACCCTGTGTCTAGCTCCAGGTTTGTGAATGCACCAATTGACACTCTGTATCTAGCTGCTCTGGTGGGGCCTTGGAGAACGTTTGTGTGGATACTCTGTATCTAAACTGATCTGATGGGGAGGGAGAATCTTTACATCTAGCTCAGGGATGGTAAACGCACCAATCAGCACCCTGTCAAAACAGACCACTCAGCTCTACCAATCAGCAGGACGTGGGTGGGGCCAGATAAGAGAATAAAAGCAGGCTGCCGGAGCCAGCAGTGGCAACCCGTTCGGGTCCGCTTCCACACTGTGGAAGCTTTGTTCTTTCGCTCTTTGCAATAAATCTTGCTACTGCTCACTCTTTGGGTCCACACTGCTTTTATGAGCTGTAACACTCACCGAGAAGGTCTGCAGCTTCACTCCTGAAGCCAGTGAGACCACGAGCCCACCGGGAGGAACGAACAACTCCAGACGTGCCGCCTTAGGAGCTGTAACCCTCACCGTGAAGGTCTGCAGCTTCACTCCTGAGCCTGCGACACCACGAACCCACCAGAAGGAAGAAACTCCGGACACATCCGAACATCGGAAGGAACAAACTCCGGACAGGCCGCCTTTAGAACTGTAACACTCACCGCGAGGGTCCACAGCTTCATTCTTGAAGTCAGTGAGACCAAGAACCCACCAATTCCAGACACAGAACTACAGGCATATATGCCACCATGCCCAAATAACTTTAGTGCTGGGATTACAGGCATGAGCCACCGTGCCCAGTTAATATCCATTTTTTTAAACCACATTTTTAAAAAGTACAAGTGTAGAGTAGGCACAGTTGGATTTAACCAGCACTGGGGTTTCTCAATTAAGCAATGAAGCAAGTGAGGGCAAGTGTACTGAGAATATTTGCAACTGAACAATCATGACCAAAAACAGAAATTAAACTGAATAAAGAGAAGGGTAAGGACATAAGGAGAGAGTGTGGTGAGGAACAGTGCAAAGATAATAGGGTCAATGGGTTCTAAGTCCCAGTGAGATAAAAGAATTGTTGGCACTAGAAGGCATGAGCCAGTAAAGTGGGAAGTGATGATCAGGGTAGAACTGAAATTACGGAAGGGGTTATAATTTTTTGTTATTATTGTATAACAGAACTGGGGTACGACCATGACAGCTGAGGTAGGGTGGAAACTTTGCAGGATGTCAAGATATTAAGAGCCAAGGAAGGTAGTGAAGAGTCTCCCACCCAGATGTTGAGATCAAGAACTAGAATAAAGAAGTATTAGGGAAAAGGAGCCATATAAGACAAAATCTTCATTAAATGAGAAGGAAGTCAGTCAAGGTTCCAAGGAAAACTACAGGATGTATCATGAGATTGAATATCATGTTTTCTATCTGATGTTAAGGTGGGAGGGAGAGTGATCTGGAAGTAGCAAAGAGGGTAAAGGATAACCCCTCCAGGCCCAAGGAAAGGGGGTCTGCAAGAGAAAATTCCACTGCTTGAGTGGACTACAAAAAAGAATCAGTGTCCTCCAGTGTGAACTAAGTTTCAATTGCAGAAGTTCTTATTCAGGAGCCCATGACCTCACAAAATTCAGGAGGTTCATAACCTTAGATGTGAAAAAGATTACATTTTTATTTTCACTAACCGAACTTTGAATTTTTCTTTACTTATGAGAGTAGGCAGGACACACAGTAGTATTAGCAACACCTGTGACTTTGTAATAAAAACAAATCAGATATTCTCGTCAAACTACTTGCTGCAGGCAACTCAAAGCATTATTTATGCTCATCAGTATCTAAAAATTAGGGCAGTTGTTAAACTCACCCCTGGATTATTTAATGAGTTAATAAAAGAACAAACATTACTATATCTAAAAATGTTAATAGCTATATTTCAAAATAATTGTTTTCTTTCATAAGTCTTATGTATTTTACCCATTTAAAAACATTAGTCTAAGAAGGGGAACAGAGGCTACTTAAAACATTAAAGAATCCTTAAGAACAAGAAGGTAAATAGAAAAAGAGAGACAATGGAAGGTTTCAGGAGTTGCAGTGCAGTGGGAAAAGACTCTGCGGGGAAATGAACCCCAGGGTGAGCAGCGGAAAAGGAGGGAGACAGAGAAAATGTTAGCTGAAAAAGGCAAGCTGCAATGCACAATGCATGATGCCATCTGTATAAAGCACCAAAAAATGGATATGTATTTTTGTAAATAGAAAGAAAATCTTAGGAAGATACATACAGTAACAACAGTGGTTACCAAGGAAAAGGAAACAGCACAGAGGGGAGAGCGAAGAGAGTAGGGAGGAAAGCACTTTTCTGTATTGTTGCCATTGTTTACTGCAAGCTATTACATTAAAAAAAAAAAAAACTAGCTATTTTTAGAGGAATGCCTTTTCTGTTTTCCTTAGTATATCCTTTGGTCAATTTCAGCAGAATAGTAAGGATTAGACCTCAGGTCTCCAGAAAACTCAGTGATACATTCTCTCAGGAAATGCTGTCCAAAAAATGAAACTTTCTATAGCAGGGTGAGATGGGCATCAGGGGGAATGAATTTTGCTCTCTGGGGCTATCATGAAACCATCAGCCTTGTGTCCACCCTTCACAACATTTGACTTTCGTGTTGAGATAAGCAGGAAACTGAAAGCCTCATCTCCTGGAGTGCTCTCCTCATGACTCAAAGCATGTCTGGGACAAGAAACTGACAAGCAGGCCAAAGATTAATAGGCAGGTTTTATCAGATGTAACAGATGTGACAGTACGTCTCACACGGCTATTGCTGGTGTACAGGAACCTATGGATTTCTTCGTTTACCACGTGTAGAGCCAACTTACTGAACTCATTTATTAGTTTTCTCAGTTTGTCAATCGATTTTCTTGGCTTTTCTAGGTAGATTACATGCTTAGCGAAAAGCATAAACAAACAGTACACAAATGACCTTCCCTTCAAATATTTAGAACTTTTTCACTTCAGCTTCCCTTAAACATTGGCTGGAGTCTCCAGCACTAAAAAGAACACTAAAAATGAGCTTAGTATTGTTCTTCCTTTCATGGTAAATATTTTACCAGTTGGGTTTGCTACATGCCTCAGGCTGAGGAAGTTTCTTTCTTTTCTTAAAACTAGGCTATCAAAAAGAGTTAATTTCATTTAATATATTTTTTTACCATTAACTGAGATGGTTGCATTGTTTTCCTCCTTAGATTTATTTAGTGTAAATGATACTAATATATTCCCTAAGGTCAAATCATCCTTGAATCTTGGGCTAGCTTTATCCTATAGTATCTATATACTGTTTGATTCAATTTGCTAGTGTTTTACTTGTGATGTTACAAATACATGGTAAGTGAGAATAGACATCGTTCTCTTTTTCTGATCCATCCTTGTCTGATTTTGCTAGCAGGGTTATGGCCAGCTTCAAAGAGCATCTTTTCTTTTGCATACTTTTTCTTTCCTCTAAAAATCTTTGTGTAAAATAAGAATCATCAATTCTTTTTAAAGGCTTATAAAAAAAAATCTGGCCCTTTAAAGAGTATGTCTCTGACAATTTTATTTTTTTTAATTTCTTTACCCTTTAATGGGTTACCATGCTTTTCCATTCCTTCTTACAATTCAGGCTTGGCCCATGGTCCAAGACAATCCTTGAATATTGACAAAAAGGAAAGCAATGACAAATTTACAACAGCATCACACTCTTTTAGTATCACTGAAGCTCCCTTAATGTATATTTAATAAAATATTGATTCAATGCTGAAGATATAAATAGGATATCTAAATTTAATCCAAAAAAGTTATGTTATTTTTAGAAAAGATAATAACTCCTATCAAATGGGGACAATTCAGCCGGGCGCAGTGGCTCACGCTTGTAATCCCAGCACTTTGGGAGGCCGAGGCGGGCGGATCACGAGGTCAGGAGATCGAGACCACGGTGAAACCCCGTCTCTACTAAAAATACAAAAAATTAGCCGGGCGTGGTGGCAGGCGCCTGTAGTCCCAGCTCTTCGGAGAGGTTGAGGCAGGAGAATGGTGTGAACCCGGGAGGCGGAGCTTGCAGTGAGCCGAGATTGCGCCACTGCACTCCAGCCTGGGCAACACAGCGAGACTCTGTCTCAAAAAAAAAAAAAAAAAGGAAAAAAAAAGAAAATGGGGACAATTCATTTAAAGATGAATTGAAGGCTGGGCACGGTGGCTCACACTTGTAATCCCAGCACTTTCAGAGGCCGAGGTGGGCGATCACCTGAGGTCAGGAGTTTGAGACCAGCCTGGCCATTATGGTGAAACCCTGTCTCTACTAAAAATACAAAAATTAGCCAGGTGTAGTGGCAGACGCCTGTAATTCTACCTACTCAGGACGCTGAGGCAGGAGAATCGCTTGAACCCGGGAGGCAGAGGTTGCAGTGAGCCGAGATCGCACCACTTCACTCCAGCCTGGAGACAGAGTGAGACTCCGCCTCAAAAAAAAAAAGAATGACATACATGCTGTACAGCTAAAAATGTGCATATCACAGTGATAAGAATATATGCTTAGTCTATTTAAGATATCTTTTTCTTTCAAAGTTTCTTTTGCTATTTCCACAACAGAACCTATAAAGAACACACAGCTGCCTAGCAGATGTATAATTTCAGTGTTTAGATTCCATTCTTTCTAGCTTCATTCTGCTAGAGGTTTTAGATTTTCTATTTCCATCTGGTGTTTTTGTTTTGTTTTGTTTTGTTTTTTGAGACGGAGTCTTGCTCTGTTGCCCAGGTTGGAGTGCAGTGGCACGATCTCAGCTCACTGCAACCTCTACCTCCCGGGTTCAGGTGATTCTCTTGCCTCAGCTTCCCAAGTAGCTGGGATTACAGGTGACCGCCACCATGCCCAGCTAATTTTTGTACTTTTTTAGTAGAGACAGGGTGCCACTATATGTTAGCCAGGCTGGTCTCAAACTCCTGACCTCAGGTGATCCACCCGCCTCAGCCTCCCAAAGTGCTGGGATCACAGGCGTGAGCCACTGCACCTGGCCTTCATCTGGTTTTTAACCTCCTACAGTTTAGGTTCTGTTTCCCTACATCTTACTATATTTTAGTCTATTATTACCGAAGAACATATCAAATGTGAAACATCTTGATTTAAAAAAAAAAAACAAACTTAAAAGTGGCAAAAGCTGAGAAGGAAAGGAAGAACATTCGGAAAAAAAAAAAAAAAAAAACCCAGATAACTAGAATAAGACAGCCAAATTTTCAGAACTTTCTATTTCTATTTAGATACCCCTACCCCTACAAATTTCAAGTTCCTTTTATTCCAGGTTCAGACACTCAGGATGAACTTAGCTTTACTCACCTTATTTGCACAAATTCTTAAGTTACAGTAGAAACATTGTAGAATTTTTTTAAACTTACAGTATATATACCAAAATGTTTATAGATGTTACCTTTTAGTATAAATACAGGGGATTTTTACTCTTTTCTCAGGGCTTTTCTATGTGTTTCAATTTGTTCTGTAAGCATTATTTTTGCAATCAGGAGGGAAAAAAGACTTGTTTTGAAAAGAAACTTTAAAGGAATGGGATGATTTTTAGATGTCTACATGCCATAACCAATTACATTTAAACAACTGTTAAGAGAACAAAAGCAATTTAATAATATTCCATATTATTATTCAGCAGCATTAACAGGTAAAAATCAGATTTCATTTCTCAATCTATCTGACTCCAAAAACTGCCCCACAGATGGACTTAATCACTTTCATTTTCAACTGACGTTGCAGTACCTGACATCTCTTTTTCTTCTTGTTCTCTCACAGGGTAGGTTTTATTCTATGAAACGATACAAATAACATAATTATGTTATGCAAGCATCTACCCAAGTTCAATTATTTTAAGAGTAACACTCATGGTAAAGCTGTGAAAAAAGATCTATCTCTGGCCGGGCATGGTGGCTCACGCCTGTAATCCCAGCACTTTGAGAGGCCAAGGTGGGCAGATCATGAGGTCAGGAGATTGAGATCATCCTGGCTAACACGGTGAAACTCCGTCTCTACTAAAAATACAAAAAATTAGCCAGGCGTGGTGGCGGACACCTGTAGTCCCAGCTACTCGGGAGGCTGAGGCAGGAGAATGGCGTGAACCCGGGAGGTGGAGCTTGCAGTGAGCCGAGATCGCGCCACTACACTCCAGCCTGGGCGACAGAGCAAGACTCCATCTCAAAAAAAAAAAAAAAAAAAAAAGATCTCTGACCATCGCCAATTAAACATGTATACATCTCAGAGATGAGAAAAAAACGCACTAACTTTTAAAGAACGTGTGTGGGAAGAATTTTGGATAAATATTTTTTAAACTATATGCCACTGACCTTTTAATATTGTTTAAGATACAAATGAAAAAAAAAATCAGTAAAGTAAAAAAGTATAAATCGGAGCCAGGCACAGTGGCTCACAGCTGTAATCCCAGCACTTTGGGAGGTCAAGGTGGGAGGATCTAAGCTTGAGCCCAGGCAGCCGAGGCTACAGTGAGCCGCGTTCACACCACTGCACTCCAGCCTGGGGAACGGAATGTGTGAGACCCTGCTTCAATTAATCAATCAATCAATCTCAAAAGATTAACTGTGGAAAATTTAAATGTGGAAAATCTCTACCACGTTTTAAATATTAAAAGAGAGGTTAATTGTTAAAAGTCAACTCTGTGCCTAGTACACATCCTCATCTTAAAATTCTCCTCCTCCATTTGACAATATAATTATGTGGTTAAGAGCATGGACTCTAAAATCCAGACTGCCTGGGTTTCAATCCCAGCTCTGCCACTTATGAACTATGCAACCCTTGACAAGCTACTTAACCTCTGCAGCCTTAGTTTCCTCATGTAAAAGGGAACTGATAACAGTAACTATATCATAGAATACTTGTAAAGGTTAAATGGATTCAGAGTAAGGAAATATGTCAGATGCCATTTAATCCATCTCAATCTTGTATTTTATTGCTCAACATTCTTTAAACTAAAACCTATTTACCTTTTATATGTGAATAATGGCTGAATATTAATTTAAAACTCTAAAACTCAAAATCTCATACACTAAATAAAAATAAAATATTGAACTAGTGTTTCCTTTTGAGCGCTTTTTATGTTATTTAATGTTTCCAAGGTTTGATAAACTCCAACAATTCCATAAAAAGGAATTAAGATATTTGAGTTAATGTTCCAATTAAAAGGGTTATCATATAATATACAGCTTATAGATCTGAGATAAAATTAAATGATACACTTAATGCTAAAATAGTATTGAGAATCGGAATGCATTTGGAAACAGGCCACTGAGAAGATCAAATGGTCATCTATAGTACTGTGACAGCCTCATACGGAGAAAAAGAGAATGGGATTTGGTGTCCAAAGGCATTAATGGGAACTTAAGGTGGGAACTTAATGGGATCTTATGTGTCCAAAGGCCTTAATGGGAACTTAACTTAAGGTAATGGGAACTTAAGGCTCTTAACAAAGGGTCTGAAATTGGTACAAACACAAGAAACAATTGTTTCTCTATCCCTATCCCTAATTGTGGTTGGTCAAATCTCCCTTTTCCATTTCTTACAGAGATCTTGAAAAGTTCCTATGGCTCTTGGTTGTTAAAAAGTGCAGTTTAAAACTTTAATCTTCAGTCTTACAATCACCTCCTTTCTCTTCAAATTCAGATTGGGTGCACAGTCCAAGACAGCTAGCCTGGAGGAAGGGGTGTGGTCTGATTGATTAGGGGAGGGAGGAGGGAGACTGGAGTAGCTATCTTACTTGCCACTTCCCTGGCTAATACTGACTACACTGTCTGTATCACAAGCAGACAAATGATAGCTTTTCTTCTGGGGACAAGTGGGGTTCTTTCATGACAAAGGAGACTAGAGGCTCTCAGCCCACCTAAAGATCTGCTTCAGCTCACCCTCCATTTGTTGTATTGTTTTGTTTGGTTTTGAGATAGGGTCTCTCTCTCACAGACTGAAGTGCAGTGGTAAGATCACAGCTCACTGCAGCCTCAACCTTCTGGGCTCAGGCAGTCCTCCTGCCTCAGTTGCCCAAGAAGCAGGGAATATGACACAGGGCCTCACTATCACTTAGGCTGAAGTGCAGTGGCACGATCTCAGCTCACTGTAGCCTCAACCTCCTGGGCTCAAGCCAATCTGCCACCTCAGCCTCCTGAGCAGCTGGGACCACAGGTGCCCGCCACCACACCTGGCTAATTTTTATATTTTTTGTAGAGACAGGGTTTCGCCATGTTGCCCAGGCTGGCCTCAAACTCCTGAGCTCAAGCGATCCACCCACCTCGGCCTCCCAAAGTGGTGGGATTACAGGCATGTGCCACCACACCTGGCCTGGCTCATTTATTTGCACAGACATGGTCTCACTATGTTGCCCAGCCTGATCTCGAACTCCTGAGCTCAAGTGATCCTCCCACGTTGGCCTCCCAAAGTACTGCGATTATAGGTCTGTGTCACCTCGCCCAGCCTCAGCTCACCCTCTTCCAATTACTTTTGCTTCCCTGTCCAGCACAGCCTGCCTGGCAAGAAGGCTGGTGCCTGGTTACATTTGCATTACCCACCTGAACTAAAAGGTCACTGCCACCCCTCCATCCACACTGAGATTTCTAATTTTCCTTATCCTTTGCTCAAATAGGTACAGATAAACCAGCCTGCTGCATAATTAATATAGCCTAGGTAATCAGATATTCCATTCCATCTTCTGCTAGTATTCTTAACCTCCAGGAATGGTTCTCTTAGACCTCTCCACACTAAGCTTCTAAGGGAAGGATACTCCGAGGGAAGGAGAAGGGAAGAAAAACTACAGCGCTCCCTGCTAGGCAAACTAATCGCTGCAATGACTACTCTGGCACAATTCCTTCTCCCCGCAACTTGTGATCTAATTCTGCCACATCTTAATGAGCCCTGGAAAGGATTCTGGCCACTAATGCCTAGGGCTTTTTTTAGTATGTGGAGTCTTTACTTTATATGTAACTTTGAGGTCCTAGTCATCCACTCTGAGTGAAGGAGGAAAAGTCTGATTCTATTTACTTTTTTCTTTTTAGAGACAGGGTCTCGCTATGTTGTCCAGGCTGAAGTGCAGTTGCTATTCACGTAGCACACTATTCTCATAATGCATTACAGCCTCAAACTCCTGGCCTCAAGTGATCCTCTCACCTCAGCCTCCCTAGTAGGTAGAACTACAGAGTTCAGCTCTACATCTATTTACTCTTTTACACCAACTTGTTTGACATTGGTGGGAAAATTAACCTTCATTAGCCTCCAATTCTTGATGTACAAAGCAGGAAAACCAACAAAATTTCCTATATCAATTTGCCAGTACTGATGATACACAGAAGCATTTTGCAAATTCAAATGTGAATATTAACATGGAAGCTAAAATAATGCATACTTTTAGAAAGCAACAAGATCAGATTTAATTTTCAAGGACGCTGTATGTGAAGCCATTCAAACCTGCATTTTAAGATGGAACTGTCCAGCTTATTTCTCTCAGAAATATTCATCTACACTAACATTCATTAAGCTACTATGTGGCAAGCACAGTGTTAAGCACTGAACTGCACTCATCATTCATTTAGTCCTCAGTAACCCTAAGAGAGAGGACCATTATTATCCTCCTTTTACATATGAGAAAAGGAGGCTTAGAGTAATTAACAACTTTGGCTCAAGGTCACAAACCTAGAAAGCAGAGTGTAATAATAAGGCACAGAAAGCAATAAACACACTGATGCATAACTAAACCTAGAAATAAGCCAACATTTAATTAACCTTTTTAGTTATTTCATAACCAGATAAATGGAAAGTCACAATAACCATATCAGTATTTCTTTATTCTTTTAAGATATTAATGCCTTCTTTGTGTAAAGATTTAACCTCAATTGAATGACTTTTGTTGTCTCTCCTCAGTGATGTGACCAGAGAAACCTGTTACAAACCATTTACTCTTCTGCAAATTGATAAAATGCTAAGAAAAAAACAGGGAAGACTGCATAACTTTAAGAACAAAGGCCTGTGAACACAATCAAAGTTACTATGCCATCCATTAACAATCAGCATTACTACCATAGGAACAAACACAGGGGGGTGAGGGGCACATCTTTAATAGCATAATCCACTTCATTTAACAAATGTTTCATTTTGGATAATAGTTTTTTTAATGTAGTTTAAAGAAACTTTACTTATGCTCTTTATATTTAAGATACTTATATTTATTTTTAGAAAAACGTTACTTTATTATTATCCCTTGCCCTTACAGCCAGAAAAACATCAATTTGGCCATTGTCTGAGAAGAAAAACTTCCTACACCCTCTTATGTTCAGTAATTGAGGTCTGATCAATTAAACTGACAAAAAACACATCTGCAAGAGTAATGACAGATTTGATTCACATATGTAGAAGAATTCACAGAAAAATGTGACCCAAGGGGGCTGTCCGAATTTGGGGCATGTGTACCATCTTACTAGGCGAACTGGAAAGAACAATGGGCTGTTGCAGGAAAACAAGTAACATGTAGGAAAGACAAATGGACCCTTAGGAGAACAGCTGGAGATAGGATAGTTTGTAACAATGTCTGTTTAGGTGTGGTGCCAAATTCTCTCCAGTGACAAGACACCATCTTCCCTGCTTGCAAAACTCCCAAGGAAGGGATTTATGACAACTGGAGGTTATGACAATTGAGTTCTTTGGGGAGGATCTAGTTTTAGGCAGACAAGGGTGTTCGGGGGGGAAAAAAAAGCTATTCTCAAATGTTTTCAGATTAAAATATATGTTTTGTTTGAGACAGGGTCTTGCTTTGTCACTCAGGCTGGAGTGCAGTGTAAGATCATGGCTCACTACAGTCTCGAACTCCTGGGCTCAAGCGATCCCCCCACCTCAGCTTCCTGAGTTGCTGGGACTACAGGTGCATACCACCACATCTCACTAATTTTTAAATTTTTGTAGAGACAGAGTCTCAACATGTTGCCCAGGCTGGTCTAGAGCTCCTGGGCTCAAGTGATCCTCCTGCCTCGGCCACCCAAAGTGCTGGGATTACAAGCATGAACACCACGTTTCCAAATAATTTTTATGTTGCAGTAGCATATTCTGGATGCCTTTGCCATGAACAGATACAAATATCTGAACATTTACTTTGTACAAAGCATGCATGTGTACTGTTAGCAATACAAAGTATTTTAGCACAAAAATCAAAGGAGTGTATAACAAGTTGAGAGTATAAGACAAATGAAACTTAAAATTTTTTGTTTTTTAATAGTCGTACAACAGCAAGAAACTTTATATCATGAATGTTTTTTCAGCTGGCAAACTGGCAAAGATAAAAACAGACTGATATGGCCGGGCGTGGTGCCTCATGCCTGTAATCCCAGCACTTTGGGAGGCCGAGGCGGGCGGATCACGAGGTCAGGAGGTCGAGACCATCCTGACCAACATGGTGAAACCCTGTCTCTACTAAAAATACAAAAATTAGCTGGGCATGGTGGCGTGCACCTGTTGTCTGAGCTACTCCGGAGGCTGAGTCAGGAGAATCACTTGAACCTGGGAAGCAGAGGCTGCAGTAAGCCAGGATGGCACCACTGCGCTCCAGCCTGGCAGCAGAGCAAGACTTGGTCTCCAAAAAAAAAAAAAAAAAACATCCTGGCTAACACGGTGAAACCCCGTCTCTACTAAAAATACAAAAAAAAAAAATTAGCCAGGCATGATGACGGGCGCCTGTACATGATGGCGGGCGGGAGGCTGAGGTAGGAGAATGGCGTGAACCCGGGACTTGGAGCTTGCTGTGAGCCGAGATAGCGCCACTGCACTCATGCCTGAGTGAAAGAACGAGACTCTGTCTCAAAAAAAAAAAAAAGAAGACTGATATGATTCTGTTGGGAGGAGCAAACATACTCAAATACTGTTGGCTGGAATATGAATGGTTATGAAGATTTTGCAGGATGGCCTGGCACTGTCCATCAAATCTGCATGGCTTCTCTTATAGTAAATGCATTTCTAAGAATTCATCTCGTAAAATAAAAACAGTCTTCAAAGGATATGTACAAACACCACAGCAGTATTTGTAATGCAAAAGAAAAAAATGGAAATAATCTAATTATTCATTGACAGGAAACTGGTAAATAAAATCAAGGTATAATCAGAAAATGGAATAACTGCTTAACGACTATAAAAAATGAGATGATTGAGGCTGCGCACAATGGCTCACACCTGTAATCTCAGCACTTTGGGAGGCCTAGGAGGGAGGATCACTTTAGCCCAGGAGTTTGAGACCAGCCTAGGCATCATGGTGAGATCCCATCTCCACACATACACAAAAATTTTTTAATTAGCTGGGCATGGTGGCATGCACCTGTGGTCCCAGCTATTCGGGAGGCTGAGATGGGAGGATTGCTTGAGCCCAGGAGTTGGAGGCTGCAGTGAGCTGTTTGCACCACAGCACCACTCCAGCCTGGGCAACAGAACAAGACCTTCCCTCAAAAAAAAAAAAAAAAAAAAAGAATGAGGAAATTGAAGTTTACTGACATAAAAAGAATCCCCCTATATATTCAGTGAAAATAAATTTAAAGATAAGGATGTATTGTATGACCCCATTTTAGGAAAGGCGGACAGAAAAAAGGAAAGAAGGCAACAAAAGAAAATTTTTTCTATATACTTTCAACAGTGGCAATCTTGGGGCACAGGTGAAGCATGATTACAGAAGACTTTCATTACTTCATTTCTGTATTGTTTGAAGTTTCAACCACAAATATGTGTAACTTCTGTTAACAGAAAACACACAGTTCTATGGTAATACGTAGTTAGGGAAACTATACTAGAGTTTCACCATGCATATTAGCATATTAAAAGTTCTGAGAAGGTTTGTAGTAAAGAAATCTAATATACCAATAGATGGTACAAGAAATACCAAAAGACTATCTTCAAATAATGATACAACAAAGAGCCAACTATGAGGCTTGGACCACTGAGGAGGGCTTCATAGGAGAGAGATGAATATTCTTTTTTTTTCTTTTTTTTTTTTTTTTTTGAGATGGAGTCTTACTGTGTTGCCCAGGCTGGAGTGCAATGGCGCAATCTTGGCTCACTGCAACCTCCACTTCCCAGGTTCAAGCGATTCTCCTGCCTCAGCCTCCTGAGTACCTGAGACTACAGGCGTGCGCCACCACGCCTGGCTAATTTTTGTATTTTTAGTGGAGACGGGATTTCACCATGTTGGTCAGGCTGGTCTCGAGTAACTGATCTCGTGATCCTCCCACCTCGGCCTCCCAAAGTGCTGGGATTACAGGTGTGAGCCACCGCACCTGGCCAAGGATTTATGCTAGATTTTAAAGCATTCTGATGGGCAAAGAACCAGGGAAAGGAAAGTCAAAGGCAGTACTGTCCAATATGACATGTAATTTTAAACTTTCTAGTTGCCACATTAAAAAAGTAAAAAGAATCGTGTGAAATCAGTTTTGTTTTTTTAATTGAGACAAGGTCCCACCACATTGCCCAGGCTGATCTCAAGCTGCTGGGCTCAAGCAATCCTCCCACAGTGCTGGGATTACAGGCGTGAGCCACCATGCCCGGCCAAAATCAGTTTTAATATATTTCTTTAATCCAATGTATCCCTAACAGTATCATCTCACTATATAACCAATATTTTAAAAGCATAATGAGATATTTTACATCTTTTGGTACTATCTTCAAAATCTGGTACGTAATTCACACTTAGACTAGCCACAGTTCAAGTCTTCAACAGCCACCTGTGGTAGTGGCTATCTATTGTAGTAGACAGTAGAGGTCTAAGGATTCTGAACCCAAACCTGAATCGGATATTTAGGTGACTTAGGCTGATAAAATAGTAGGAAAGTAAGCATATTAGCATATTAAAAGTTCTGAGAAGGTTTGTAGTAAAGAAATCTAATATACCAATAGATAGTACAAGAAATACGAAAAGACTATCTTCAAATAATGATGCAGCAAAGAGCCAACTATGAGGCTTGGACCACTGAGAAGGGCTTCATAGGAGAGAGATGAATATTCTTTTTTTTTTTTTTTTTTTGAGACAGAGTCTTACTGTGTTGCCCAGGCTGGAGTGCAATGGTGCAATCTTGGCTCACTGCGACCTCCACCTCCCAGGTTCAAGCAATTCTCCTGCCTCAGCCTCCTGAGTACCTGGGACTACAGGTGTGCGCCACCACGCCTGGCTAATTTTTCTATTTTTAATGGAGACGGGGTTTCACCATGTTGGCAGAAAAGGCTGACTTGGCCAGAGCAGGAGACCAGTCCAAGATATTTTGGATCTTCTATTGTAAGCAAATAAGAAAACAGGGAAAAATATTTAACAAACAGGGATAATGACCAAAGCAGTACTTCAGAAAGATTAATAATAGTTTTTGCTAAAATATACACATACAACTTCAACATGCAATTTTTCCCCCACATTTTTATTACATAAAAGATTATAAAATGAAAGAATAATCTGTCACCCAGCGATTGTATTTCATTGATTTGGTATACATTTAAGACACTTCTGAACAGTTACCACTGAAATATTTTTATTTCATGACATTTTTAAACGACTTCTTGAAAAATGCAGACATTAACAGCCTCACCAAAATTTAACAGCCTTTACTTTAATATTTTCTAACAAGAGCTTCTTTTAGCCAGGAATCTAAAACATTCTTATATACAAATTTAAAACACTCAAGACCCTATACTCTTGAAATACATTACAAAGCATTTTAATTACTAATAAGAAAACTACCTACAAATCTTAAAATACATAAAACAGTATCAAAACTATCCAAGTCAGCCAGGTGTGGTGGCTCACACCTGTAATCCCAGCACTTTGGGAGGCTGAGGCGGGAGGATCACAAGGTCAGGAGATTGAGACTATCCTGGCTAACACAGTGAAACCCCGTCTCTACTAAAAAATAGAAAAAATTAGCCAGGCGTGGTGGCTGGCGCCTGTAGTCCCAGCTACTCGGGAAGCTGAGGCAGGAGAATGGCGTGAACCCGGGAGGCAGAGCTTGCAGTGAGCCGACATGCGCCACTGCACTCCAGACTGGGCGACAGAGCAAGACTCCGTCTCAAAAAAAAAAAACTATCCAACTCTCCTACAGATTTCTCACCTTCAAAATTGAGTCTTTCTTCTCAACATTTTGATACTTTACCCAAAGGCTAAAGAAAAAAAAAATTAAAGCTCAAAAAAGGAGGTAAGAAAGCAGGATGCGGGAAGGGCACCGCAGGCATAAGCCATATTCCCTTTGGTACTTGCAAGGACTGCCAAGGCTGGCGTGATTCTTCAGCCAAAAGTCAGAAGTCCAGTGATGTCATTAGGACCAAAAGCATTACATGACCTTCAATCTCGGCAGCTAACTGTGCTGCAAGTCAAGAGATTTTCTTTCTTTTTCTTTAAGCAGAAAAATTATCTTAAAGTTCACCATGTTCCTTCTATTTTTTAAGATAAAGAAACGAAGATGCGGATGATTGCATAGGTACTCAGTAGTAAAACCAGTATCAGACATTATTTATAAAAAATTAGAAGCTGAAACTTAATCATTCTGCTGCTTCTTTATAGCTTTTTATATTTCCCAAATTACCCACAATAGATGTATTGCCTTTATAATTTTTAAAAACCTGCAAAAACTGCTCGCTTTACTGAATACTTCTGGCTGGGCACAGTGGCTCATGCCTGTAATCCCAGCACTTTGGGAGGCCAAGGTGGGCGGATCACGAGGTCAGGAGTCCGAGATCAGCCTGACCAACACAGTGAAACCCCATCTCTACTAAAAATACAAAAATTAGCCAGGCGTGGTGGCTCGCGCTTGTGACCCTAACTATTTGGGAGGCTGAGGCATGAGAATCACTTAACCCGGGAGGTGGAGGTTGCAGTGAGCTGAGATTGCGCCACTGCACTCTAGCCTAGGCGACAGAGCGAGACTCCGTCTCAAATAAATAAATAAATACTACTGAATACTTCCAAAAACAGTCTCCTTGTCCTTTCTTGCCTAAGGTCTCACTCTGCGGGCTACCTTTCTCAGGAAAGCCTTCCAAAGTACCCGCATCCTGAACAGCCCAGCTTCCCTTATCAGTCTTGTAACATTCCCTGGACTTCCTTTTTGTAGATCTTAACGTAACTACAACTAGATAATTATTTAATGTCTATCTTCTCTATCCAGGCCTTAAGTTGAAATTTCTCAAGGCTGGCCAGGCGCAGTGGCTCACACCTGTAATCCCAGAACTTTGGGAGGCTGAGGCGGGCAGATCGCCTGAGGTCAGGAGTTGAGACCAGCCTGGCCCACGTGGCAAAACCCTGTCTCTACTAAAAATACAAAAAGGAGCCAGGCGTATTGGCGGGTGCCTGTTAAACCCAGCTACTCGGGAAGCTGAGCCAGGAGAATCACTTGAACTCAGGAGGCGGAGGTTGCAGTGAGCCCAGATCGCACCACTGCACTCCAGCCTGGGCAACAGAGCAAGACTCCGTCTCAAAAAGAAAAGAAAAAAAAGTATCAAGGCTGTTTTAGGCTCTTCGCTAGACCATACAAGGAGTTCTCGATACGAGGTCTATAACCTATAATCTGTAATTCTATAACCTATAACCTATGTCTTCCTCTGCCAGGTAAATGCACCTGCCTGAAATGAGACCACAAAAGTGAAGAACAGAAAAGACAACCTCAATTAATTATATCATTTGAGCACTTAGGTCCAGCCATGTCTATTTCTAGACCTTTCAAAATCATAGGGGTTACTGGGGAGAAGCTTTTCCCTCCTTTAAGCTAACTTGAGTTAGGGTTGTCACTTGTAAGCAAGAGTCACTTGAGAGAGCCACCCAATTCCCACTGTTGGAATATAAAATCTATACAGCAATGACTCCCAGATGCCTACCTCCAGCGCAAACCTCTGTCAAACCCCCCCATATAGACAACTGCCAAGTGGAAATCCCTACTTGGCTGTTTCAGATATCTCAAACTCCATGTGATCCAACCAATACTATTTGCTTCTACAAACCAGCTCTCCCTCCACATTTTTCATATCAATCACCCACATCTACCCTGCTTTCCAAGCTAGAAATCCAGGAGTTGTTCTTGCCAATCCCATTCCTTCCCTCATCCATAGCTAGTTATCACCTCCTGTCCATTCCTGGCCCTAATTATCTGCCACCATCTTAACCCATTTATGCCTGAGGCTGCAATTTTTTGAATTTTTGCAATCAGACCTTGGCGATGACCTTGAGCAGGATATAAATAACTCCCACATGCTTAGCGTTCCAATAATGGAACACTAGGCATAAATGGGTTTAATCTGGGCCAGGCCAGAAAGACCTTCCTACAAGTTTGAACATCTTCAGTCTTCCTTTCTTCAAAATGATTTTCCAACATGTAACTAATCGCCCTAACTGCAAATGTGATTATAATATTTTATCCCTATATCTAGCATACTCCTGTCCTCCTTCATAAGTCAACAGCCAATTATATATAGCTGGATCAAGAGCCAAGCTCCACTGTTCCAGACTTTAACAGTATAACAAATCTGTGCCATAAGAAAGGAAGGCTCATCAGAAATATAAAACTATAAAAGAGTAACAAAGTCTACAACATCAGAGTAAATAAAAGATACTCAAAGATAATTTACTCATCTATTCAATGTCTACTCATTAGTTATATATTAAACTGCCCATACGAACTGGCTTAGGGACCACAGGGCCCACCCTGAGATGGAGTCTACTGATCATCTGATCTCCCTATGCCCCTAACTAGTGTTCTTTTCAAAAAACACTACTGGGGATTTCCAGGCACATCCAAGAGCTTTGATTAGGGAGAGAAACCCTATTCATCAATTCTAAGATGCATCCATTTTTCATATTTTAGCATCTCCGGAATTGGGGTGCACCTTACAATCAATGGCTTCTTACAACTAGAAGCATATTTTAAGTGGTCTGTAAAATTACAGTGTATCTTACAATGGACAAAACTCAATGCAACTCAACATTTAATCTTGTGTTAAGAAGTTGGTCCAACTTGGTCAATATGGACCTTGTGATGTTAAAAAGACATCCTAAAGCCTAAAAACTAGTAAAAGGTGCGAAAGTAGAAAAGGAAAAGAAATGGTTCCTACTTCAAAATTTAGTGTGATAGGAAACCCATTTTCCTTTCTCTCCACGGTTCGCTACTCCTAAGATCCAATAGTCAGATCAGGACAGTTCAACAGCTACTGCCAGGCTAGACAGGAGCCTTTCCCCATTTATTCATTTTAATATGCAAGAAAAGTCCATTACAGACCCACCCTGCAAACTAGTAAACTAATATTTGTATAAAAACTGCTACAAAGGCCAGGCACAGTGCCTCACCTGTGTAATCCTAGCACTTTGGGTGGCTGAGGCGAGCAGATAAACTGAGGTCAGGAGTTTAAGACCAGCCTAGCCAACATGGCAAAACCCCACCTCTACTAAAAATACAAAAATTAGCCAGGTGTGGTCCCAGCTACTTGGGAGGCTGAGGCAGGAGAATCCCTTGAACCCAGGAGGCAGAGGTTGCAATGAGCTGAGATCACGCCATTGCACTCCAGCCCGGGCGACAGTGTGAGACTCTGTCTCAAAACAAAACAACAACAAAAAACAAAAACAAAAGAAAGAAAGAAAGAAAGAAAGAAAGAAAGAAAGAAAGAAAGAAAGAAAAAGAAAAAAAGTTAAGGTATTAAAAAAAAAAAACAGGTAAATCTGAGGCAAATACCACAGAAAATATTTCATTTAATGGAAGACCTTGGAAACTTCTGAGTGGCTAAGTGCTAAGAACTGGGCTTACGGATTAATTTAGGCAAAAATACATAAGATTAGATAAAGGAGAAAAGTGAAGGCAAGAAAATCATAACATTAGTCCAGGTGGGATGAGAACTTGATTCAGAGTTAGGGGGTGGGGGTAGAGTCACGGGGTGGTGGGGGGAGAACTACGTGAAAGCCAAATAACACTAGATTTGAAAATAAATTCCTGAAAAAAATGTGAAACATTAAAATTCATATGAGAATCAGAAAATCGACACAAACCAACAGCTATTAAAGAAATTGAAGTGTTATTCAAAATCCTCTCCAGAAAAAAGATCTAGGCCTAAATGGTCACATAGGTGAGGTCTTCCAAACTTTCAAGGAACAGATAATCCCAATCTAAAATGATTCTGAAAAAGAGAAAAAGGAAAGCTGCCCAACTCATTTTATGATTTGACTGCTACCTTGACACCAATATGAATTCAGAATTGCCCCACAGTTAGCAAGAATAGAGAGCAGAAGAGTTATAATATCATAAAGCAGAATCAACAGATGTTGGCTACAGACAAGGTATGATGAAATGGGAAAAGGTTTCGGTTTGGTATGACATCAACAAAAATAAAGAACACCAAAGAGGCAAGTTTGCTAAGGAAAAGAAGCTCAGAACAATCAGGTACAGATATGCATAAAGCAACTGAAAAAAAAAAGAAAAAACAAAACAAACAAAAGTGATTCAGAAGACACATAAAGAATTGAGAATTATTCCAACAGAAAGGTCTGAACAATCATTCTAAGGGACTAGAGACAGAGAAAAGTGATCTGAAAAGTGAAACTTGGAAAACGCATATTAAAGAGGAAAAGAGGAACAGAAGGCAGAAAAGTGGCGGGGAGGAACAAAGTCAGTATAATGTCACAGAAGGCCCCTCTTCATCTAGTTAATAGTTAACTCTTGCTCATCCTTTACAATCTGCCTGGGTTCCAACAAAGCAATTTTAAGGAATCTTTCCCAGATTTTCCCACCACCACAAGCATCAGGTCAGGTCTCCACTTGAAGTTCTTATAATAATCTGCACCTTAATTAAAATCACAATTATATTTAACTAGAGACTTTATTTTTCAATATGTATTTCCCCATTAGACTTTAAGCTCCATGAGGGAAGGATCTGTTGTATCTTACTGCCTTGGACCCTGTGTTAGAATACAGCGAGTATTTGTTAAATGAAACGTATAGATGAATGAAACCCAAGGAGAGGCATCTGAAAAATGTGAAGTCGATGTTAAATGTTACAGAAAACTCAAGGAGAGGACTTAGAAAAAGGTGGTTAAATGTGTTTATTGTTACAGTTCCTTGTGAAGGTGAAATCCAGATAACAAGGGGTTAAGAAATGAGTGGCTAGCCACCAACCAGGCAAAGGCAGGAAAAGTAGACTACTCTTGGCAATCTCTAGAGTTGGATTGTGAATGACTAAATTTTAATTTCAATGTTGCGCTAGTTCGCATTCTTTAACAACCATGTGTTACTTCTATTACGAATAAGCTTTTTAAAATGTTATTAAGATCTGAAAAGGAAAAAGCAGCAACAAGACAGCTTGAAGGAGTAGCAGACTTAAGAAAAGGTTTTTGTAAACTGAAAAAATCTTAAGAACATTTGTACTTTAAAGAACCCAAATACGACAGAGAAAATGACTCACGCTCCACTAAGTAGGAAAATTAGAAGGAAAAAAACCCCAAGGTGTTAACTAATAAGAAAGACAAAAAAAAAAAAATTCTCCCTCTTTGACGGAAGGTTAAGAAGCCAGTAAAAGAAGGAATTTAATGAAGCAGCTCCTACTAGGTGCCTCAACCTCTTCTATAAAGGGTGGGGAGAAGTGAAGAAAGTAGAAAAAGTTTAAACTGGGCTCCACGGAAAATGGAGGAAAAATTAAACAAGAACTGAGTCTGGTTCTACTAAAAACGCATTCTACATTTCAATCGGCCTTTCATACACTCACCCCATTCCTAGATCAGAGAACTGCCCATATTTTAGCTTCAAATTTAAAAATCTAAATAATTCTGGTTCACATTCTTTATTTCAACAACTGAAAACAATGAGACGCATTAAGTTACACTCTAATTCAAAGCTTAACTCCTCTCACAAGTAAATACAATAAAGTAGTTGTTTTCAACTCCAGCAACAAAATAGCGATAATTTCAAGTAAGAGTAACTGAAAAATGTTCCTAAACGTAAAAGTGTTTGCAAACAGTTTTGTTTTGTTTTTTTCCTAATTCGTTTGCCAGAATACGATGCTCCTGGGTTCAAATCCCAGCTCCCTTAGACAAGTTAGTTAACCTCTTTGCGCCTCGGTTTCTTCCCCTAAAACAATGAGGAATACAATAAGCCAGATTCACTGTAAGGATTAAATGACGTAACACAGGTGCCAAGTTCATACTATGTACTCTGAACAGTTTGTTGACCGCTTAAAAGAGAAAACCTGCAGGAGTTTGACCAAATTAAAACATCTGAGAGCATGAAAGAGTACCACGCTCAAACGCCAGACCCTAACACACAGCATATTATTTTTCTTCCCTGACGCAAGCTCATTTTTTTTTCCTTGCCAAATCTTTCCACTAGGAGTCTGGAAAGAGAAAAAAGGGTCCAGGCAATCCAGCAGAAAGTTTTCCAAAACTGACGTGCGGAATCACCAGGCCACGGAGCGGAGGCCGCGCAGGACAACAGGTGAAGCAGCTCCGGGAGCTCGGGGGCCAGGGCCCCTTCCCGCGGGGACTCCGGGGCGGGCCGGCTGCTCCTCTCGCTCGACCCCCGCCCGAAACTCACTTTGTTCTCCCCTGTTCCTCCCCACAGCGTCCGGAGCCAAATCACGAATATCAGCCTCGCCGCTCCGGGGCGGGGAGGTGAGCGCCTTTCCCATTTAAGGATTCCAGAAGCGTCCCCGGAGCGACTTTCGCCCACTCCGCATCCCCAAACTCGGCCTGCAACCCGCGAGTGGGAGACAAAAGAGGGGCCGGCGGGGGACGCGGCGCGGGGTGCCGTGGGTCTCTGGCAGGGCGGTCCCGGCCCAGCGCGCGCCGAGGCCTACGGAGCTGCCGGGGCCGGGCCGGACAGCCCCTGGCTCCGGCCACCGCGCGCCCAGCTGCCTCTGCAGCCTCTCCCGAGCCCCGCTGGCCTCCCCGCTGCGGCCAGCCCCTCCCGGTCCGCACGCGCACTCCCAACTCACCCGGACCCCGGGGAACGCATCCTCTAGCCCTCGGCGCGGAGCTTGGTGGGCGCGGCGAGCCGCCGGGGCGAAGCGGGGCCCGGCTCGGCCTCCGCCCTCGGCGTGCAGCGGCCCCGACCTGGTCGCCCCTCGATCGGGCCGTGCGATCTTCGCCGCGCGCGGACGGACGCGCCGAGCCTAAGCCTTCCTGCCCGCCCTTGGCCCTCCTCCCTCCTCACTCCTGCCTCCTCCCTTCTCCTTCGCCAAGCCCGGCAGGCGGATTCCAATCTCTGCAGCCGCCGCCGCAGCCACAGCCGCCGACTCTCGCCAGGAGGGGAGGGGGCGGCGCGGGTGCGGGGGCCTGGGGGAGGGGCGGGCGTCCGCGGGCCTTGCACGGCGCGCGCGCACTGGGAGGGCCCCCGCCCGCGCCGCGCGCACCCGACCACGGGCGCCTGCCCCGCCCCGCCCCGGACACGAAAGGAGCCGAGCGCACGGCGGAAGCGCCCGAAGGGTCCGCGGAGCCCGGCGCCCAGTTGCCCGGGAGGAGGGCCAGCCGCCGGCAAGGGGGCGCCGAGCTGCTGGTGCGGGCGGGGGTGGGAACTTCTCCGCGCGGGCCCGCCGGCCCCTCCCCGCAAGCCAGCCCCACCGCCGCCGCCCGGGCAGCGTCCCGCAGACGCCGTAGGGAGCACGCGATGGAACGCGGCGGAGGGGAGCGCGGACACGGCTGCCGGGCCCTGCGGCCATCGGCGCCCGGGACGCCCGCTCCGGCCTTCGGGGCCCGAGACCCCTGCTCTCGCGGGCTCCTTCGCGTGGACCCGTCCTCCGGCCGACACTCACACTACGGTGAACGCCAGTCAGCTGGCATGAAATAAGCAGGTCGCTGGGAAGGCACCAAGTCACCAAGGTGGGGGATGGCCAGGTCGTGGTAGTTGCGACAAAGAAAAATATAAGTCACATTGCATTTGTTTCTCGCCCACCCACCGCTCCCGTCGTCTCTTCCCGGGCTCCTTGCCAGCGTGCCGAGGCGCAGGCAGTGTGATGAAGGTGCCCCGGCCGGGAGGATCTGCCGGGGAGAGCGGCTTTCCTCATCGATTCGGGAGCGCCAGGCCCGGCGCGCCCAGGCTCCTGTGACCTGCAAGCCCGCGAATTCCAGCGGCATAAGATAAGGAGCGGCGAGGGCCCAACAGGACTGAGGTCAGCCAGCTATAAATACGCCTCCAGCTCCACCGCGGGCTCACGCTGGTGACCTCGTGTACCCTCCGGAGGCTCATTCCGTCCATTTGGAAAATGCAAATAATTGTCACCACCTCTTTTCTTCCATTTCCCCTCATTCATGGTGGAAAATGCTTTTAAAAATATTCGATGACCCGTATGTGAAGAAAGAGGAGATAGGCCCCTTTTTCACCAAATGTGACCTTAACCTCCTTAGTAATCCAAGGAATGTGTCAAGTTTAAGTCATTTAACAAAAGATGTTCTTTTAAAGGTGCATTTTTTAAAATCACTTTTAAAACTGGGTAAAAAGAAAGGGGGAAGGAAAACAATGTGCCAGGGACTTGTATTGACACACATTCTTGCCTGAAGAGATGTTTAGATTCCAGGGTATTCCCTTATATTCTGGTGTAAATGTTTGAATTCCCGTGTATTTTGTTTCAATTTTTTGGTTTATCTTTTATTCTGTCTCCCTTTTCTTCTTTTACCCCCTTTGCCCTTAATGCTGCAGATAGCCTCCGTCATTCTGAATTATTTTTCAGTTCTGTTTTCTTATCTTTTTTTCTGGGCTCTTTAGCTGTCTCAGGTTTGACAGTCATGGGTTATAGTATCTTGCTATGCAGGAAGAATAGGATACGTGAGATTACTTGCATCAACTAAAATTGGTCACTTTTCTTTCTCAAGTTTCCTTCATAATACCCAGCTTTAGTTTTTTTGTTTTTTGTTTTTTGTTTTTTTGTTGTTTTTTTGTTGTTGTTTGTTTGTTTTTTTTTGTTTTGTTTTGTTTTGTTTTTAGACGAAGTCTCGCTCTGTCACCCAGGCTGGAGTGCAGTGGCGCGATCTCGGCTCACTGCAAGCTCCGCCTCCCGGGTTCACGCCATTCTCCTGCCTCAGCCTCCCGAGTAGCTGGGACCACAGGCGCCCACCACCGCGCCCGGCTAATTTTTTGTATTTTTAGTAGAGACGGGGTTTCACCGTGGTCTCGATCTCCTGACCTCGTGATCCACCCGCCTCGGCCTCCCAAAGTGCTGGGATTACAGGCGTGAGCCATCACGCCCGGCCTTTTGTTTTTTTTGAGACAGAGTCTCACTCTGTCGCCCAGGCTGAAGTGCAGTGGCGCGATCTCGGCTCACTGCAAGCTCCGCCTCCCGGGTTCACGCCATTCTCCTGCCTCAGCCTCCCGAGTAGCTGGGACTACAGGCGCCCGCCACCACGCCCGGCTAATTTTTTGTATTTTTAGTAGAGACGGGGTTTCACCGTGTTAGCCAGGATGGTCTCGATCTCCTGACCTTGTGATCCGCCCGCCTCAGCCTCCCAAAGTGCTGGGATTACAAGCGTGAGTCACTGCGCCCAGCCCCAGCTTTAGTTTTAAAGGAAAAGATGGGCCTTTTGCTTAAGGAGATTCAGATTGATTGGTCAAAGCTCTCATTGACGTATGCTGAGCAATGTGTCGGCAGAGAAAACCATGGCAAGAGTGTTATGCTCTTTATAGCCTAGTTGGATTTTTAGACATATGAATTGGTGTATAAAATAGACAGCAGTCTCAGATGGGAACCTTAGTACATCAAGTTTCTGAAATGTACAAATGAGTGTTGCCTGGCTTGTGTTATCTGCCACTGTAGAAATGAGAGCAAAATTGAAGCACCGAATTTTAAGTCGTGATATGTTTGCTTCTCTGCAAAAGGCTCTCCTTTTCAAATCTTCAGGAATTTTTTGCTCTCCTTTGGTAAGGCCCAGCTAGTACCCAGGCTTCAATCCTCAGCGCCCTGGCTACCAGCAGCTAGTGGGGCATGCTGTTCTCCCTGGCTACTGGCATGTTTATGCATGCCAGCCCGTTTCTCCGGTCTGTCTGCCCAGGGAGACATCTGGACACGTGTGGTCTGGCCCCCAAACTCAAAAGCAACACCTCGAGATCCACAGTTAACATTCCGTAATGTGTTGGTATTCCTTTAAGTGGGTTACTAGGATAGACTGGAAATGGCCTTTTCTTCTGCCCAGATAGGTCCCAGGCTGGAGCGCAGTGGCGTAGTCATAGTTCACTGTAACCTGGAACTCCTGGGCTCACGTGATCCTCCCACCTCAGACTCCCAAGTAGCTGGGACTACAGGCCAGCTTGACTTTGTCAATCTGTTCTCAACTCTCTCCTCAGAGCCTAGTGCCTGGCAAGTGAATATTTGTTAAATGAGAGAAGAGAAATAAGCATACATGTCCTCTAGGCATTTCTAAACCTTGTCACCAAGACCCTTTTAGTGTTAGAGGGTGGCATGGCTATCTTGGAAAGAGTGAAGGTTGGCTGGGAAAGCTGTGGATTACATCCTCTTCAGTGAAATGGGACTTCTGCCTTCAGGGATCCAAGTTGAATAGATTAATCCAAGCTAATCCATTCAAAGTCATTTTCATGTTGTAAAGATTTTATAAGGCAAAAGGCAGCACAAAGTCTCTGGGTCTCATGATAAGTTTGAGGCCAGTAAGGAGGCATGAGTGAAGGAATGCCATTGGTAGGGTGACCCTTTAGGTTGGCTTCAAACCCAATATTAAATGGGTAGGTGTTAGGGAGAATAAACAGCTTCATTTTTCAGCATGGACACTACTACATCATTTCTTTTATATTTTATTTTTTTTTTGGTTAATAGTACCCCATCATGGCTTAGAAGGACTAAACTGAAACAGAAACTGTGGTTAAGAATAAGATGGATGTATATAATTCGGTGCACAAAATAGAGGAAGTTTAAAAACCTGAATTCATTTTCATTGTGGTGGTACAGTGTTTTACTTCTTCTTTTGTTTACTTCTAAACAACTTGCTCCTTCTCCCTTAGCTCCATTTTAATTTATCTTTGCCTCAAAGCACTGGCTACTATGATTGAAAGACAGATGATGGGCCGGGCGCGGTGGCTCACACTTGTAATCCCAGCACTTTGGGAGGCTGAGGCGGGCGGATCACGAGGTCAGGAGATCGAGACCACGGTGAAACCCCGTCTCTACTAAAAATACAAAAAATTAGCCAGGCGTGGTGGCAGGCGCCTGTAGTCCCAGCTACTCGGAGAGGCTGAGGCAGGAGAATGGCGTGAACCCGGGAGGCGGAGCTTGCAGTGAGCCGAGATTGCGCCACTGCACTCCAGCCTGGGCGACACAGCGAGACTCCGTCTCAAAAAAAAAAAAAAAAAAAAAAGAAGGACAGATGATGGAGGATATTGCTGCCCTCACTTGGTCCTACCTAGTCCATGGCCTCTATATTCCTCCTTCCCCTACTATCTGTGCACCCTTTACCATAGAACCTGATCTTTCCTAGGCCTTGAGGCAGGAAGAATTATCAGAGCTTTGGTCCCAAGCTCAAGACTCAGCCTCCCACTGCCTGGCCCCTTTCTAAGCACTGACAGCCCTTCTCTTGTGTCTGAAACCCTAACCTGTTAGCTTGCCAGGACCTCGAATTTCTCTGCTTGTTGTTTGGACTCAGCTGCATCCCTGCACCCAGACTGCTGGGCAGTTGTAGGTATTCTTGGTGGCATCACTTAATTGCCTCAAGCTCTTTGTTTCTAGACTCCCTGTGTCTGTGTTCTATCTATCTGTTGGGCCTCCCTTCCCCCATTACCTCAGGCTGGATGTCCCAATCCCCACTGCGCTCTTGGACTACCACCTGTTGTTTGCTCACTACTCTCTGGCTATCAGGCACTGCCTAGAGGACTATGGTTCCTCCCACTGAGCACCAGGAGCTGAGGCCTCCCTACCCCAACTCCCACGCAGCCCACAGTAGATCTTGGCCTTCCCTGTCCTGCTGCAGCTCACTGCCCTGCCTTTCCCTATCCTCACAGCACCTGGTTTATTGCACTTGGATTATTTTTTAACCAGATAAAAACTATATATAATATATATGCTCTGGACATACACTAAGTACATATTAAAGGTATATTATATGTAATTTTGGCTGGGCGTGGTGGCTTATGCTGGTAATCCCAGCACTTTGGGAGGCCAAGGTGGGTGGATCATTTGAGGTCAGGAGTTCGAGACCAGCCTGGCCAACATGGTGAAACCCTGTGTCTATTAAAATTACAAAAATTAGCTGGGTGTGGCAGCAGGCGCCTGTAGTCCCAGCTACTTGGGAGGCTGAGGCAGGAGAGTCGCTTGTCGCAGTGAGCCCAGATCTCGCCATTGCACTCCAGCCTGGGCGACAGAGCGAGACTGTCTCAAAAAAAAAAAAAAAAAAATGTATATGTATTTTTTTCTGGCTAAAAATTAATCCAAGTGTAATGGGGGTGTGTGTGTATATAATCTATTGAATATAATTCAAATAGATTTCTAGTCTGAAATTTGTGTGTGTGTGTGTAGGTGTTTGTGTGTACATATGTACATATATACATATATATGTACACACAAATATGTATATGTACATATGTACGTATATATGTACATATGCATATATGTAAGTATACATGTACGTGTGTGTGTGTATATGTACACACACAAAACCCATATATACATTCAAAAATGAAAAGACCCATGTCTGATTCTTCTTACTATCCCTAAACACTGATTCTACTCAAGAATTCCTTTGGAGCTAGTAGTCCAGAAATCCCAGCATGTGGAGCTGAATATGATTACCTTGGGAATGACTAGTAAAAGGAAGGCAACGTGCGATGATAAAAGATTCAAGCTGAGATAACTAGGGAGATAAAATCTGGATCAGGAGTGCAGATTCATTAACACCATACTTTGCCTACTGTTCATGGCTTACATGGTTATTGGGATGTATTCCTAGATGTGGTGTGGTGTCACCAATGTGACCAGGCATACTAGTTTACCCATCGGATATGTTGAAAGTACCTGACCCTGTGCTGGACTCAAAAGTTCAGGGAACTGTCTCATTCTCACTCCATTGTATCCAGTGTGCTGCTTGGCACACCAGTAGGTAGTAAGTATTTATTAAATGAATGACATACTTAATTTTGTTCTCTACTGGTAGTTTGCCCTGGCGCATTTCTTTTTATTTCTATTAGCCAAGGCAGGGTTAGGTGTTTTGTTTTGTTTTGTTTTTCCATATTTTTGAGGATTAATGATAAAGCACTTATCTTGTTGGAATGAGAGTCTACTAACAAATCCTGTACATCATAATAGCAGAACTATCATCTAACAACTTGTTCTCAATAAATAAACTTTAAAACAACTTCCTTTATTATTTCAAAGGCATACGTAGTCATATATATAACCAGTAACCAATACTTGTCAGTGTTTCTTTTAAAATGCAGATTATTTTCCATTTAGTTTGCTACCTACCGTAAAGCCCCTCTTCCTCCGATCCTGAATGCTGCTAGCTCTCCTCCTATTTGGTCATTCCCTCTTTCAACTAATGTTGCCCAGTTGTTTAGATCTCTGTTGTGAAACACCAGTCCCATTAAATCTGAAAACACTGCTATAGAGTAACATTTCGTTAGACTGGTCTCACTACTTTCTGAAGAATGGACCATATTCATTCTCCATTTAATGCCATTCTCCTCCCTATACTGCCTGAGTACCACCTCTTCCCAGAAGTCATCTTTGACTTCTCCATCCTTATCTCCTTAGGCTTTTCTCTCAATGGTCTACATCACTGACTTTCCACATAGCTTAGCTGTTCTTATATCTTTCTCCCAAATAAGTTTTCATACCTTTGTTCTTCAACATAAATAGGGGCCTCTCAGCCTGAGGAGACAGTTTAGGGAGTACCAAAATACACGTAGTATCAAAAAAGCAGTCCCAGGTCACTGGAGCTTACCAGTTATTGAATCCTTGCTTCTGCGAATCCATTGTTTTCAAGGTTGGTGGGTAGTTGCAAACTCCTTGATGCATCTGCTGTGCTATTGCATCCTCCCTCCTATCTCCCCTGCATAGGTACCACTGTCGCTATGGTCATGGTACTGAGCACCAGGGTTGCTAGGTTGCACAACTTTAAGGGGGTGCCATTCACAACCTGTCTGACACGAATGGTGCTCCCTGGAATTATGCATTGCAACATCTGCACGTGATCCTATCGAACACCAGAAAGTTCTACTCCAATGGCAGTAGGGAGGCTGGTCCCTGGCTTGCTTAAAGAACCCGCTTTTTTATTGTGTAACATTATATACCTTTCAGGACATACAACAAGATATATTTAAGCATTTGTTAATTTTGTATTATTAAATATATGTGTTTATAAAGAAATAGATTATCCTGAAATAAAGAGAAAATGTTGGCAGTGTTCTGTGGTGGCCTAATGGATGGTTATTATTTTCTTCCATAAGCTTTGTCTCCCCCAAAATGGACAATATGTTACTTTTTTTTTTTTGAGATGGAGTCTTGCTCTGTCGCCCAGGCTGGAGTGCAATGGTATGATCTCGGCTCACTGCAACCTCTGCCTCCCAAGTTCAAGTGATTCTTCTGCCTCAGCCTCCTGAGTAGCTGGGACTACAGGTGTGCGCTACCATGCCCAGCTAATTTTTGTATTTTTAGTAGAGATGGGGTTTCACCATGTTGGCCAGGCTGGTCTTGAACTCCTGACCTCATGATCCGCCCACCTTGGCCTCTCAAAGTGTTGAGATTACAGGCATGAGCCACTGTACCCGGCCCAGTGTTAATTTTATAATCAGAAAAGTAGATATTTTCGACTCTGGGTTTCAGCACCAAAAAAAAAAGAGTGGATATTATTTAAAAGAACTGGTTGATTGATAGAAAAATGAAAGTGACAAATTGTATATTTGTCAGAATGAAGTCAGTTAGAATCCCATATAAGATATGTAATTAAGGTTTTTATTTATTTGATTGACGTGAATATTTTTCTTAGTAAAAAGAGTTATTCTAGGCCAGGCACAGTGGCTCACACCTGTAATCCTAGCACTTTGGGAGGCCGAGGCAGGCAGATCGCTTGAGTCCAGGAGTTCCAGACCAGCTGGGACAACATGGCAAAACCCCATCTCTATAAAAATTACAGCCAGGCGCGGTGGCTCACGCTTGTAATCCCAGCACTTTGGGAGGCCGAGGCGGGCGGATCACGAGGTCAGGAGATCGAGACCACGGTGAAACCCTGTCTCTACTAAAAAAATATAAAAAAATTAGCCAGGCGTGGTGGTGGGCGCCTGTAGTCCCAGCTACTCAGAGAGGCTGAGGCAGGAGAATGGTGTGAACCCGGGAGGCGGAGCTTCTTGCAGTGAGCTAAGATTGCGCCACTGCACTCCAGCCTGGGCGACAGAGCCAGACTCCGTCTCAAAAAAAAAAAAAAAATTACAAAAATTAGCCAGGCATGGTAGCACTTGCCTGTCATCCCAGCTACTCAGGAGGCTGAGGCAAGAGGATCCCTTAAGCCCAGAAGGCAGAGGTTGCAGTGAGATGTGATCATGCCACTGCACTCCAGCCTGGGCAACAGAGGGAGACCATGTCTCAGAAAAAAATAAAGAGTTAGTTCTGTTGTTATACTTGCAATAACACATCATACTCATCAGATTTTAACTATGTATACCATATGTCACCAAAACTAGGATACTGTTTCACTTTGGGTTTTTTCCACCCAAAGAACAGCATGGATACCATTGATTATAAGATCCATCATTATTTTATGTACAACTAAGGAAGAAAAACCTTGCCAGTTAAACCCTGACACGTTAATTAAGATATCGCAATTCCAGAAAGTTTCAAATGTCAAAAAAAGTGCATCTGAGAATTAATGAAATATGGTGTATTTTAATGCATCTAGAAGGCGAAGCAATGCCATACAGGCCAGCATTTGAAATGTTAAATTTCCGAGTTTTTTGATGTATAATCTTGTTATGCCTGATTCCTGAACACTGTGGATGATACCACAAAAGCAGAAGCAGGGCAGTTCAACTGCATGTAAACATGTAAAACAAACAAAAGTGAGTAACTTATGATTCAGTCACATAACGTTTGGAAAAAATACTAGCATCAAGTCACGTGCTGGATTATATCACAAATCAAAAATTAACTTTTCTTTTTTTTTTTTGAGATGGAGTTTCACTGTTGTTGCCCAGGCTGGAGTGCAATAGCACAATAAAAATTAACTTTTTGACAGTTGCTTATACTGAAAATGTGTGATGACAAGACGAACCAAATTTTAGATGTTAACACAGAAGTTATCTTTGGAGAAGTCCAACTAAACATTCAGAAAAATCTCAGCAGTGCAATAGAATGACTTTACATCTGTCCCGGAAACTGAACAATAGTGCTTGTTGCTTATGAGGCCATCAGGAAAAGCCAGCAGTGGATTTCTTTCTAGTACAATTAATTGCTTCCGCTGTATATAAAATTGAAAGAATTGGGTGCTTTAGTGCGGAAAAAGGATATCCTGCTACATTGCTCCTATTTCCTCACAAAGGCTATTACTGAGCCTTTCACCATTAATTCACATGCATTGGATTATCCTGTGATGAAAGGCCAAAAGGCTTTTCATTTTTATAGTCTCTTATCTCCTATTTATTTGGCACCTCTCTGGAGATACCTGCTCTTCTCCCAAGACTAGCTAATTGCTAGGATGTCAGAAGGTGACTAATGACTGACTTCCTTTTCAGAGACTGAGCCCATCTCTGTGCTGCTTCTTGGGGTGGCTTTTTTTATTGCTGAGAAATATTCTGGGTTCTGTCATTATTTGAGGTAAAAAATGTTTTTTTTTCTTTTTTTTGTTTTTTAAAAAGACAGAGTCTTGCTGTCACCCAGGCTAGAGTGCAGTGGTGTGATCACAGCTCACTGCAGCCTCAACCTCCTGGGCTCAAGCAATCCTCCCACCTCAGTCTCCCAGGTAGCTGGGACTACAGGTGATACTGCCACATTCAGCTGATTTTTTGTATTTTTGTAGAGACAGGGCCTCCCTGTATTGCCCAGTCTGATCTCGAACTTCTGGGTTTAAGTGATCCTCCCACCTCAGCCTCCCAAAATGCTGGGATTACAGGCGTGAGCCACCATGCTCGGCCTCAAGACTTTGTTCTTAAGGCCTGAGCTGAGCAGGTCAGAACTGACACCAGCACTGTTTAATAGAACGTTCAGTGAAAATGAAAATGTCCTGTATCTTCCCTGTTCCAACACAGTAGCCCCTAATCTCATGTGGTTATTGAGCATTTGATATGGCTAAACAGAGAAACAATTTTGATTTTTATTTATTTTTAACTAATTTAGAATTTACACAGTCACACATGCCAAGCAGCTATTGTATGTACTAGCCAGTGCAGGTCCACACGAAGGATATATAAAAGAATCACTTGATGGTCTCAGTGCATACAATGGGCAGGGATTGAGGGGTTGGCATTGAAAATGCAGCATCTCAGCTAAGTGCAGTGGCTCACGCCTGTAATCCCAACGCTTTGGGAGGCCAAGGTGGGCAGATCACTTGAAGTCAGGGGTTCAAGACCAACCTGGCCAACATGATGAAACCCTGTCTCTACTAAAAATATAAAAATTGGCTGGGCATGCTGACCCATGGCTGTAATCCCAGCTACTTGACAGGCTGAGGCAGGAGAATCTCTTGAACCCAGGCGGCGGAGGTTGCAGTGAGCCGAGATCGCGCCACTGCACTTCAGCCTGGGCAACAGAGCGAGACTCTGTCTCAAAAAAAAAAAAAAAAGGAACAAAGAAAATGAAGCATCTAAACAACCGAAAGAGTAGAATTGGATTGTTTGTAACACAAAGGATAAATACTTGCGGGATGGCTATCCCAGCCTCCATGATGTGCTTATTATAACTGCATGCCTGTATCAAAATATGTACCCGATTAAAAAAAAATATATATATATATATGCCCACAAAAATTAAAACTAAAAAAAATGCCACCTTAAAAAAGAAAGAAAATGGGCTGGGCATGGTGGCTCATATCTGTAATCCCAGCATTTTGGGAAGCTAAGGCAGGCGGATTGCTTGAGCCCTGGAGTTTGAGACCAGCCTGGGTGACATACGGAGACCCCTCCTTTACAAAAAATACCAAAAATTAGCCGGGCATGGTGGCACACACCTGTAGTCCTAGCTATTCAGGAGGCTAAGGAGGGAGGATTGCTTGAGCCCAGGAGTTTGAGACCAGCCTGCGCAACATAGGGGGACCCCTTCTCTACAAAAAATACTAAAAATTAGCCAGGCATGGTGGCACACACATGTAGTCCCAGCTACTCAGGAGGCTGAGGTGGGAGGATCGCTGGAGCCAGAGAGGTGGAGGCTGCAGTGCCATGTTGGCACCACTGCACTCCAGTCTGGATGACGGAGTGGGAAAAAAAAAAAACAGGTTCTGAAACCATTGGCTGAACTGATGCCTCTGTTCTCACTGTTAAAAATAAATGGTAGAAAGACCACACATTCAGGGATCTTTTCTGTAGTTTGCTACTAGAGAAGTTTCTCTAAACATGCAGAGCACCAGAAATGGGGGTTGCTATTCAATGGATATAAAGTTTCCGTTTATATTAAGTGTTCTTACTACGATTTTTTTGTTTGTTTTTTGAGATGGAGTCTCACTCTGTCACCCAGGCTGGAGTGCAGTGTCAAACGATCTTGGCTCACTGCAACTTCTGTCTCCCGGGTTCAAGCGATTCTCCTGCCTCAGCCTCCTGAGTAGCAAGGATTATAGGCACACACCACCATGCCCAGCTAATTTTGTATTTTTAGTAGAGATGGGGTTTCGCCATGTTGGCCAGGCTGGTCTCGACTCCTGATCTCAGGTGATCCACCTGTCTCGGCCTCCCAAAGTGCTAAGATTACAGACATGAGCCACCGCATCCAGCCGATTCTTTTAAAAAAACAAATTTTTTGTCTGGGCATGGTGGCTCACACCTGTAATCCCAGCATCTTGGGAGGCTGAGGTGGGTGGGTCACGAGGTCAGGAGATCGAGACCATCCTGGCCAACATGTTGCAACCCCCTCTCTACTAAAAATACAAAAATTAGCTGGGCGTGGTGGCATGCACCCGAAGTCCCAGCTACTCGGGAGGCAGGAGAATTGCTTGAACCCAGGAGGCACAGGTTGCGGTGAGCCAAGACTGCACCACTGCACTCCAGCCTGGGCGACAGAGCGAGACTTCCTCTCAAAAAAAAACAAACAGCAACAAAAAAAAACACAATTTTTTTAATGGTATAAACTAGCCAAAATGCTAAGTAGCGGTTGTCTCCCAGTAGTAGGACTATGGTCACTTTTTTTTCTTCTTTCTGCCTATGTGTGTTTTTCATATTTTATTTAATAAGCACATATTCCTTTCTTAATTTGTCAACATTAAAGAGAGCTAAACCCATTCATTTCTTTATTACCCCAATTTCAAATTAAAGTGATTTCTCTCTAAGAGAGAGGGTAGTCATTTTGAAATACTGTTTCTTCAAAAATTACTTCAGGCAGCACTTTTTAGTTGAAAGATCTGTATTCCCTATCCTAGCGTGAATAGCATCAGAGACCTGGGTTTGGGACGCCCTAGAACCCTGCTAAGAAGAATCAGAGAACATCCTTCTGGAAGACATGGCTCCAGACCTGGAGCCATCCTCTCACTTAGGCATTCCCTGGGCGTTGTGCCAGGATCCACGCATTTCTGGACTACAGTCTGGAGTCTCAGAGTCAAGGCCCAACAGGTTAAGGAGGCTCGTGGACTGACAAGGGCTCTGGTTTTACCACTGAGAAGAGAACCATAAAAAGAAGTCCTCATTTCCTAAAAGTTCAGACATGATCGTACAGGTTTAATTGGGAACAGCGAGCTGTTTACAGCAAAGTATAAACCGTGTAAAGCAGACCTCAGTGGACACTCCCAGAGGATGTCCTGTGAACTCTCACTTCTCCAAGTCCAGATTCAGCAGAGCTGGCTTGGTGAGGTAGGGCGCTGCAATGCCAGCCAGAGGAGTAGCACAGAAACCCCTTTCCAGAACTTTCTTTGACCAAAAGAGATGGCCAAAGAGTTTTTTCTTCCTTGAAACTTGAAGCCAATCCCACTGTTTTCTTAACTGCTTCTGCATATCCACTAAAGAGACTCTTGAGAAACAGGCTTAGCCACATGATGTGGTGGGAAGAACACAAACTTTGCAATCAGAATCCTGGCTATACTTCCCAGTTTTTTACCTTGGGCAGTTTGTCAGCCTCTTAGACTCCCAGTTTCCTCATCTATAAAATGGGAATAAATAATACCAATCTCACGGGACAGATGTCAGAATTAACTGAGATATATATGCAAAGTGATTGGCATAGAGTCAGCACTCAATGAATTTTAGTTACTTTCCTTGTCCTTCTAGAAAGTGATTGGTCCATTAGTGTTTGTGTTGAAGGGGAGAGAAAACGAACTGTAAAACTCTAAATGAGCCTTACTTCAAACACAACCCAGTGCAGTTCAGTAATTAGTATATGAGTTCTGCTTCAGCTTGGGCTGGGCTCCAGTTCTTCATTCCAGCCTTAGCTCTGGAATTTCCTTCTCTAGAAAACCTTGGCAGCCCACTCCCAGGCTGGGTTAGTGGCCTGCTGAGCTGTCCTGTAGCACTTATCTGGCCTTCTGCTTCTCAAGCTGAGGCACCTAACACTGAATATGGAGTACAAAAGGTTATAGAGCAGGCCGGGCGCGGTGTCTCCCGCCTGTAATCCCAACACTTTGGGAGGCCAAGGCGGGCGGATCACAAGGTCAGGAGATTGAGACCATCCTGGTCAACACGGTGAAACCCCTTCTCTACTAAAAATACAAAAAAATTAGCCGGGCGTGGTGGCAGGTGGCTGTAGTCCCAGCTACTTGGGAGGCTGAAGCAGGAGAACCGCTTGAACCCGGGAGGTGGAGGTTGCAGTGAGCTGAGAGCATGCCACTGCACTCCAGCCTGGGCGACAGATCGAGACACCGTCTCAAAAAAGAAAAAAAAAAAAAAAGAAAAGGTTATAGAGCATCTTCTCCAGGGCATCTTTTTTTTTTTTAATAATAATAACTTAAAACAGAGCATGATTTTTTAAAGCTAAAATATTAGATTGTAAGAGAAATTTTACAATTGCAGAAAGTTCCTAGAGGACATGTGTTTACTGTCCTTTGCTTGTAGGTCTGCTTTATATAAAGTTGAAGAAACGTTTATTGCCTTATGATAGTGAAATTATGCATAACTTAATTATCTCCTCAACCAGACTATGAGCTCTGTGAGGCAAGAATTGTGTCTCATTTGCCTCTGAATTCACGATAAAGTACTTAGTTACTTAGCATGAGGCCTGGCTCAAAGTAAAGGCTCAATGAATGTGGAACTAAACTCAACTCTGTCTTCCTCCCAGTGCTTCTGATGAGTATAGTATTTCCACCAAGGAAAGGACTTCACATCAAGTGCCTAGTAGAGAGAGGTATTTTGGGGAGATGTATTTTCCCTATCTAAGCCTTGGCTTCCCTACCTGGTAGAGTTGTTAAGATTCAATGAGAAAAGATACATAAAGTGCCAAGCACTGTGCATAAGCATAGAAGGTGCATGCACACACACACACAAACAATAACAAAACTTGTTTCCTTTCCTCTAAAGTCACATTCTGGTTATTATCCTACAAACTATGACATTATCCTGGTCATTTAAATCATTCCAAGCAACTAAAAAAGGAGCTGGTGTCTATGGCTCAGGTCTGAGCCACTGCCTGGGGCTTCTGCAACACCCCATCTTTCCTCCTAAACTCACAACCTAATATTACCATACCATTCAACAGCTTGCTTACTCTTTGGGTTACCTTCCCATTAAACCTGGGCTTATAGGGATAATTCAACTAGAAGGTGGAGAGAGGTAACCGCTTCTTAGGAGGAGGGAGCTACAGAGCCATTTCCAGCCTCGCCTCACTCAGTAATCTGATTTCCCCTCCCAATTCCAGGGCATGTCTTGGCCCTGGTTCCAGGAACAGTCCTGGACAAATGTTGCCAATTCCTAACAGAGAGCATGAACCAGGGAATCAGGATCCCAAAATGGCTGTGTCCTTTATTCTATTGGCCTGAGTCTACAGTAGCTTTACCAAGAAACTAATGCAGCTTAAACTTCAAGGCTCCTCCCTCACTTCCAAAGACCCCCATGGGTGCTAAGAGTTGCTGGAATATTCTAGGTTGAGAGGGAAAGCTAGTTTGCAATCAGGGAACTTTTTTTTTTTTTTTTAGACGAAGTTTCACTCTTGTTGCCCATGCTGAAGTGCAATGGTGCGATCTCGCCTTACTGCAACCTCTGCCTCCTGGGTCCAGGTGATTCTCCTGCCTCAGCCTCCCAAGTAGCTGGGATTACAGGCATGCACCACCACACCCAGCTAATTTTTGTATTCTTAGTAGAGATGGGGTTTCACCATGTTGGCCAGGATGGCCTCAGGTGATCCACCTGCCTCAGCTTCCCAAAGTGCTGGGATTACAGGTGTGAGCCACCGTGCCCAGCCCAGGGGACATTGTTACGTAAGCTTTTCTGATAACTTGCCTAAGTAGGTTTTAGAAGAAAGTGACCTAGAGTTCTGGGACTCCACTCATTTGTTGTGATTTTGTCCTCATTCTAAATGAATACTCAATTTGGTGTTTGCAGTTACTGTAACCCCTTTTTTTCTTTTCTGTCTTTTTCTTTTCTCTCTTTTTTTTTTTTTTTTTTTTTTTTTGAGACAGAGTCTCACTCTGTCGCTTAGGCTGGAGTACAGTGGCGCAACCTCAGCTCACTGCAACCTCCGCTTCCCAGGTTCAGGCGATTCTCCTGCCTCAGCCTCCCGAGTAGCTGCAATTACAGGTGCGTGCCACCACGCCTGGCTAATTTTTGTATTTTTATGGCTAATTTTTGTATTTTCGTGATCCGCCCACCTTGGCCTCCCAAAGTGCTGGGATTACAGGCGTGAGCCGCCGCAGCCTGCCAGCTTTTTTGTTGTTGTTGTTTTTTTAACAAGGTCTCACTCTGTCACCCAGGCTAGAGTGCAGTGGTGTGATCACAGCTCACTGCAGCTTCCATCTCCTGGGCTCAAGTGATCCTCCCACCGAGGCCTGCAGAATAGCTGGGACTACAGTCACATGCTGCCACGCCCAGCTAATTTTATATTCTTTTTTTCTTTTCTTTTCCTTTTTTTTTTTTTTTTTTGAGGTGGAGTCTCATTCTGTCACCCAGGCTGGAGTGTAGTAGCACGATCTTGGCTCACTGCAACCTCCACCTCCCGGGTTCAAGCAGTTCTCCTGTCTCAGCCTCCTGAGTAGCTGAGATTACAGGCGCACACCACTACACTTAGCTAATTTTTGTATTTTTCATAGAGACAGGGTTTCACCATATTGGTCAGGCTGGTCTTGGGCTCCTGACCTCAGGTGATCCACCCACCTCAGCCTCCCAAATATATTCTTTTTCTTAAAGGTGGCCCCACAAAACACTGGATTCCAGGCTGAGTCAGGCCCTTCTCCAATCTGTATCTACTTTTCTACAATGCTTCCCTCTCCTGCAGCTCGCCAGAAAGTCACAAGTGGGATGAGAGGGGCTCCGCAGGGATGTGGAGGTGACCACATGCAAGATAGAATTGCTATCGCCACTTGCATTCCTTCTACCCCAGGCACACATTGGATGCCTTGCAGTGATTCTTCTTCCACAAATGCTGGGATTCTCCAGCATTCCCAGTGCTTCTATTTGAAATAGTTTTCAGGATATCCTGAATCCAGGATAATACCCACCCTGAATTCAGCATTGGACATCGTATTAGTTGAGTTTCTTTTGGTTGCAAGCGACAGCAACCCAATTTAAACAAGCAGAAAGAAAAAGGTGAGAACTAGACTTTGAACCAGGGTTAGATAAAGGGAATAACTGATTTGCAAATGGAAAGGTAGTCTGTAAGAATTTACTTAATAAAATATTTGGGGTTTTGAATATAATTTGTTTGTGAAAAACAGCACTCTGTTCTCAGCTAAGCAGTAACAATTATGGCATTCTTTGGTTATTTCAATTCTGTGTTTTTTTTTTTGTTTTTTTTTTTATTTGAGATGGAGTTTTGCTCTTGTTGCCCAGGCTGGAGTGCAATGGTGCAATCTCAGCTCACCGCAACCTCTGCCTCCCAGGTTCAAGTGATTCTCCTGCCTCAGCCTCCCAAGTAGCTGTGATTACAGGCATGCGCCACCAGGCCCGGCTAATTTTGTATTTTAGTAGAGATGGGGTTTCACTATGTTGGCCAGGCTAATCTCGAACTCCCGACCTCAGGTGATCCACCCTACTCGGCCTCCCAAAGTGCTGGGGTTACAGGCATGAGCCACTGAGCCCGGCCCAAATGGTTATTTCTATGTAAACAGGCAATTTTTAAATAATGTGAAAATACAGGAGTGTTTTGGAAATACCGAGGTGGGAACACCGGCCCGCTGTGGCCAGGACGATGACGCATCATGAGAAGGTAGCACTTGCGGTTGAGAAGTGAGGCTGGAGAGACACAGCGGCCTGGCATATGGGACTTGTAAATGCAGGTTAGTTTGGGCTCTGTTGAGGGATAATGAGAAGACATTTATAAGTTGTGCAGTTCCATTAGATGGTCAGATTTATTTTTGGAGAGATCCTGAATGGGAACGGATTTGGGGGTGCATACGGAACAAAATGGAGACAAGGAGATCAGTTAGGAACCTGCTGAGATGATGCAGAGGAGAGATATTTTTTAAAGGAAGGAGTCCGGAGGATGAGAGGAGAAAACAAATTCAAGACAGGTTCAGGAAGTACATGGGCAACCTGTGGTAATTATTTGTTGTCAGAGCAATATGGGAGAAGACACCAGGATGCTCCCAGATATTTAGTTTCAATGACCGGGTGGTGCCTACAATTCACTGAAAGAAAGAATACAAGAGGAGAAGCAGGTTGGCTAGGAGGATGAAGAACTAAGTCAGTGGCAGCCCTGGAATTCCTCTACAGAAGAGATTCAGTCAGAAGGCATGTGGGATTTGTCTTGAAATTATAGTTACAATTATAAGCATTCTGCACTTATTTAGCATGCAATGTTCAGATAGGATAGCATGGATGCGGATTATTTGAAGGCCTTCTCAATAGAAGTTTAATCACCTTGTTTAAGCAGACAAGGATATATGAATAACATAAATGTTTTGCATTCAAAGGGAATTTACCAGGCAAATAATAAACTGAAGACCTCGTCTCGCATTATATTTTCCTAAAGATTTGTTTGCTTAGCTACTTGGTGGTCAAATATTTCAGTTTATTTCTGTTCTACTCTAAATGGCTTCATTTCTAGAAAAGTTGCTGTATTTCCTTTTATATCATTTGTTTTCAAATAAGTTTAGGGTAAAATCCTCTCATCACATTTTTTTTTTTTAATAATGAAGACCCTTCTGAGGGTACTATGTTTAACAAAATCAAACTCATTCTTTTTCGAGGTAATCTGTTTCTAGGAATTACTGAAAGGTAAAAGGAAGTTTTCCATAACATGTTTGGTTTTTAGCACCTGAATCAGACTTTGAAAGAGCTGTGCAATTACAAACAGAAACCACATCTTACTGTTTTAATACTTCTTGAAGCTGTAGCATGGATGACAGAATGTCACATCCTGAATTTGGCATTGGATGTTGTATTAGTTGAGATTCTTTTGGTTGCAAGTGACAGAAACCCAATTTAAACAAGGTCAAGAATAAAGGGAAGGCCAGGTGTGGTGGCTCATGCACGTAATCCCAGCACTTCGGGAAGCTGAGGTGGGTGGATCACTTGAGGTCAGGAATTCGAGATTAGCCTGGCCAACATGGTGAAACCCCATCTCTACTAAAAATACAAAAATAAGCCAGGTGTGGTGATGCATGGCTGTAATCCCAGCTACTTGGGAGGCTGAGGCAGGAGTATTGCTTAAACCCAGGAGGTGGAGGTTGCATTGAGCCAAGATGGCGCCACTGTACTCCAGCCTGGGCGACAGAGTGAGACTCTGTCTCAAAAAAAAAAAAAAAAACAATAAAGGGAAAATTGAGCAAACCAAGGAAAAGATAACTGTGGAGCCTTGGGAATGACAAGATCCAGGAACCGTCACACTGGCAGAACACTCTGTCTCTCTCATTTCAACTCTTTGCTTCCCAGTGCCTGTTGGCTTCTTTCTCTCCTAGAGCAAACAGACTTTCTTCACACGAGAGGGAAGAGAGGGCCTGTTGGACTCATTCTTCCAGCTCAGCCACCAGTAAGAGAAGAGAATCTCTTTCCAAGATCCGGTTTTAGCAGTCTCAGGGAAGAAGAATTCTGATTGTTCTGGCCTGGTTCACAAACCCACTTCTTGAACCAATCACTGCACCTAAAGGGGCAGGGTCTGTATCAGAAGAAAGGATAGAAGCACATACAGATGGCCAACCATCCAACCCGTGAAGTAGGTGGGCTTGGGTGGCTGTGGGACATCCACGTGAGGCAGTGAGGCAAGATCTGGACACATGAGCCTGAGGCTCAGAGGACAGCACTGAACTGAAGACATTCTGTCCGATGGCTCAGAAAGTCACTGATTGCCTTGACAAAATTAATGGCAGGATTTATTCCACAAGCTCAGTAGATAGATTAACCCATGATCTTTATTCTCAGATAACCCTTCATATGTGTGTTAATAGAGGCTTAACTAGGATCAGACAGTGAAGTTCATAGTTATAAAATAAATTGTTTTTACAAGAAAGCAGGCCAGGCGCAGTGGCTCATGCCTATAATCCCAGCACTTTGGTAGGCCGAGGTGGGCAGATCACTTGAGGTCAGGAATTTGAGACCAGCCTGGCCAACATGGCAAAACACTGTCTTTACTAAAAATACAAAAATTAGCCAGGCGTGGTGGTGCACACCTGTAATTCCAGATACTCAGGAGGCTGAGGCACTAGAATCACTTGAACCCGGAAGGCGGAGGTTGCAGTGATCTGAGACTGCACCACTGCACTCTAGCCTGGGTGACAGAGTAAGACTCTGTTTCAAAAAAAATTTTTTTTAATAAAAATAAATAACTTTTTTTTGAAAAAAAGAATGTCGGCCGGGTGCAGTGGCTCACTCCTATAATCCCAGCACTCTGGGAGGCCAAGGCAGGTAGATTTCTTGATGTCAGGAGTCGAGACCAGCGTGGCCAACATGGCGAAACCTGTCTCTACTAAAAATACAAAAATTGGCTGGATGTGGTGGCAGGCACCTGTAGTCCCAGCTACTCAGGAGGTTGAGGCAGGAGAATCACTTGAATGCAGGAGGTGGAGGTTGCAGTGAGCCAAGATTGCACCACTGCACTCCAGCCTGGAAGACAGAGTGAGACTTTGTCTCAAAAAAAAATGTAAACTCCACGAGAGCACAAGTTTTTGTCTGCTGTACTCACTGTTGTGTTGTCAGTGTCCAGAGCAGTGCCTGTTCATGTCACTAGTAGGTGCTCAATAAATGTTGAAAGAATGAATGAGCAAATAAGCAAACAATATTTATTCTGTCCACAAATCCTTAGGAGGGCAGAAATTATGTACAAGTTAATTATACCAAATTCTAATTTTTGGTTCATATTTCTGGGCTATTAGTATTTTTTTGTGTGTGTGTGGGTGAGTGTAGGAGGCTTTTCTTCTCCATCATCTATTTTTAAAATTGTTATAGCTTTAAGAAGTACTAAAATGATGAGATGTGATTTCTGTTTGTAATTGCACAGCTCTTTCAAAGTCTGATTCAGGTGCTAAAAATCAAATACGGTATGTACAACTTCCCTTTACTTTTCAGTAATTCCTAGAAACAGAATACCTTGAAAAAGAATGAGTTTGATTTTGTTAAACATAGTACCCTCAGAAGGGTCTTCACTATTAAAAAGAAAAAAAAATTCTATGAGAGGATTTTACTCTGAACTTACTTGAAAACAAATGATGTAAGAGGAAATATGACAACTTTTCTAGAAATGAAGCCATTTAGAGCAGAACAGAAATAAATTAATTGGAAATATTTTACCACCAAGTAGCTAAGTAAATAAACCTTTATGAAAATATAATGTGAGACGAGGTCTTCGGTTTATTATTTGCCTGGTGATTCCCTTTGTATGCAGAACATTCGTGTTATTCACATATCCTTGTCTGGTTAAACATGGTGATTACACTGCTATTGAGCATCAGGGCAAGCAAGTTATGTTTATTCCCACAGAATGTTTTGTTTTGTCTCCAATTTTATTTGTGGCCATATAGAAGTAAGCTACTTCTGATGTGACATGGAAAACTTTACACAGAAAAATCTGTATTTGCACATCCTTTGGAGGGCTTTATTTTTGCTAAAAAGTAGAATTCACACAGGCAAAAAAAAAAAAAGCACATGCAAAATATTTTTGTGCACGCCTTTAACACGCTACATTCCACTTCTGAAATTTTTCCAAAAACAAAACAAAAAATCCCAAATACTGAGTTAAAAAGTTAACATTATAAAAGCTAGGTTCCTAACACAAACACTGCAGATATAAGCTGCAGATATAAGTCACTCCATTGCAAAAAGTTGTGGTTATAATTTTTTTTTTTTTTTTTTTTTTGCAACGGAGTTTCGCTCTTGTTGCCCAGGCTGGAGTGCAATGGCATGATCTCGGCTCACTGCAACCTCCGCCTCCAGGATTCAGGAGATTCCTGCCTCAGCCTCCCAAGTAGCTGGAACTACAGGCGCCTGCCACCACACCCGGCTAATTTTGTGTATTTTTAGTAGAGATGGGGTTTCACCATATTGGCCAGGCTGGTTTCAAACTCCTGACCTCAGGTGATCCACCTGCCTCGGCCTCCCAAAGTGCTGGGATAACAGGCGTGAGCCACTGCGCCTGGCCTATAAATGTTAAATTAATGTCAACAATGAGGAGACAAGAACTGTAGCTCCAAAGTGTGCTCCCCACCATGGATTATGAAAAATTCTGTTTAGTGTTGTAGGACATCCACAATGTAAACGAACTAGACACAGCCTTACTCCTGACACTACACCAGACTCACAGACACTGAGTGAACCACATTCAAAACTACCTTCTTTTCCTGCTACCTTTTAAGTGTTTTTTTTTTTTTTTGCTAGTTTTGTCTTTTTGGCAAATAAGAGTCCCTCAGAATCTACAATTGCTCTGAAATGCAGAAAAATTGATTCAATAAAGGACTGTGGTGAAACTGTCCTTTGAGATATTTTACTTTTCTTCTTAATGATCATACACTTTTTAATGATCGTGTGTGTGTGTGTGCATGTGTGTGTGTAAAACCTTTAAAAAGAGATTTTGGAAACAGAATTCGGGGAACGTTTTTTTTTTTCTTTCCTCAAGACTAGTCCCTGATAATTGAATAGATAGTTTTTTGAGAAAACTACTTAGAGCCTGTCAGTACAGTCAGTAACCTCCTTGTCCCTGCATATTTGAACTTTCCAAAAATAACAGAATGCTGCAAGGTACTTGTCTGCAACTCCTGACAAATCTCCAGGCAGTCCCAGCAGATTTTACTCTGCCTGCTGCTTTGTATTCACCTTCTCACAGATCCAAAGGTAGGAAGGGCCCTGTGGCAGGAGCACATCCATGTCCCTCCCTGGTGCTCCCTGGGGGAGACTGGTGGCTTCGTGCTTGGAAAAAATAGGGGCTTCCTGCAGCTAGGGACACAGCTAGCTGCTTCCTTCTCCCTCATGGAGAAGAGACACTCAGGTAAGATGGCAGTCCCGTGGAAGTCTCAGTCCTTAGAAGAAAAGAGTTCTAATACATTCCCATAAAACATTTCAAACGTGCAAAGAGAAAAATCCAAAACAGGAGTGAGGACAGAATAGAGTGAGTTGGAAGAGAGCCTAAATATCGTGCTCAAGTGAGAAACATCCATGCAAACTGCCTGCTTCAATGCCATGTTTTCGATGAGCATATTAACAGGGCTTCCTAAAAAGGAAAGTGACTACACTGTTTCCAACCACAGAATCTAAGCTGCCTTCTTTATCACCAAACAGCTTTAAGATGCTTACCTAACTCAAACTATCACTAGTATAAAGTAGTTTGAAGGCCCCTCTACTTCAATAAATACTTAAATAACAGCTAGATCAACTCAGCTCATACATTTTCAAAATACTGGCCAAAACAGCAAATGCATATATATCAGTGCATCTGTTCCTTCCAGCAGTTAACACAATTGTACAAACTCAGTGTGCTGCGTTTAAAGGAACATTTGAAAAGGATGATGCAGACCTGAAGGTGGGAGGTCCTGCCTCCTCATGTGTTCTTACTGAGGGTAGCAGAAAGTAAGTTTCCTCTTCCCCACCCAGAGTTTGGGCATGTGAGCCTATTCTGCCATCCTGTTTCAGACAGTCTCTCTGTCTCTCTTCTTTTCCACAGGCTACCAAGCCTATTTGAGATGGAGGGTACTGGGGGAGACGTCATAAGTGAGCAGTCACAGGTTGGGGTGAAAGTCATGCATACGACTAGACACTCATGCTAATGAACCCTTAAAGCTAAACAAAGGCCAAAGACAACTCAAAGCCTTTAAAAAATCTCTCACACACCACAGAGCAAAATTGGAAAAACCCAATTCCACTTTCCCATCACAATTCAAAAAGGAGCTAAGCCTTCTGGGGATGTTGGATGTTTCAGACTGAGAGAGGGTGGCTGACAGGGCCATCTTTTCTCAGCGGTCTGCAACCTGAGCCAGAGCCCTTCCTGGAGCCCTGGCAATTGCCCAGTGGCTCCCAGAAGACATCTCTTTGGACGTCTGGGCTCCCATTAGAAGGTTTTAAGTTTGTTCAAGGTCTGAAGTCTGATGCGCAGAGGTAGCTCCATGACGCTAGTAATGGAATAACACTTCCTTTTTTGGTGAGGAAAGCCCAGTGGGTCTTAGCTAACAAGCTCTCAGCTACAACTCTAAAAATACCCTGCAGTGAGTGCTGTTTGGCACTTCAATTTGTTTGCCAGGGGAGCGCTTAAGAACTCCGCAGAATGCTTCAGATTCTCCATAGCTGCTCTGAGCTCTGTCCTTCTCTGGTGACCACAGCAAGTGTATCGCTTTGGGAAAGCTGCTTGTTGCTTTTCACTTTTGAGTTCTTGGAATTCTGCTCTAAATGTCTGAAGTACAATTCCAGTCTTGGATTAATAACTAGCTTGGTTTTGAGTCTTCATTTGGCTCCTAGTCTGAACTATGCAAATACACGATCTGTGTACAGAAGAAAAAACCTAAAATTATACTTCCAAAGGGCTCAGTCGCTTCCTCTCTCTCCCCATTCCCCTCAGAAGAAACATCAGCCTCCCGAATCCTTTGTTGCCAGCAGCAGGAGCAGCTCCGGGCCTCGTCAGCACAGGCAGCCTTGGCCGCCTACAAGTTGATGGTGTGTGCGTGCTTCTTGCACAGGGGTCTGTCCTTCTTGGAGTAGAACGGCTGCCCCTCCAGATTCACATGGCAGACCTGGAGCAGAGAACAGACCTGCGTGAGACCCACGTGGCGCGGGACATGCGCAGATTTCAATCACTTTTTTAAGAAAACGCCCTGGCCAGGCGCGGTGGCTCAGTCCTTAATCCCAGAACTTTGGGAGGCCAAGGCGGGCAGATCACTTGAGGTCAGGAGTCCGAGACCAGCCTGGCCAACATGGCGAAACTCCACCTCTACTAAAAATACAAAAATTAGCCAGGGGCATGTTGGCATGCGTCTGTAATCCCAGCTACTCAGGAGGTTGAGGCAGAAGAATCTCTTGAACTCGGGAGACAGAGGTTGCAGTGAGCTGTGATTGTGCCACTGCACTCCAGCCTGGGCAACAGAGCAAGACTGTCTAAAGCAAACAAACAAACAAATAGCCTTGCCCCATGCATTCCAGAGAAAAGGCAACAGCCTATTTCTCCCACTATGAATTCTTAACGACAGAAGCAGAGTACATGAGTTGGACTATATAAAAACTAAGATTCCTGAAGAACAGAATAAAATCAAATGAAATTAATTAAATTTAATTAATAGAGAAAATATAGGAATAGAGAAATAATAGAGAAAATATAGGAATAGAGAAAATATACACTATGAAGCTGACCAATTCAAGCTATCCAAAATGTATAAAGAGTCAATACAAGTTCACAAGTCAATATACCACACAGAGGATTCACATCTAAAGAAAATCATTAGTAAACTAACAAACACATCAGAGAAGATTGTACTCCCTAATAATTAAAGAAAAAGCAAATTAAAACTCCCGACTCCAGGCGCAGTAGCTGATGCCTGTAATCTCTACACTTTGGAAGGCCAAAGCAGGAGGATCGTTTGAGGCCAGGTGTTTGAGACTAGCCTGGGCAACATAGAGAGCCTCTGTCTCTACCAAAAAAAAAAAAAAAAAAAGAAAGAAAAGAAAGGAAAATTGGTTAAAAAAATTACAAGAAAAACTGCCCTGAGATACCACTGGACACATATTAATCTAGCAAGACAAATAAAACAAAAAAACCTCAATGGCCTGTCACCTTTAACCTAACATGCCTGTAGCCAAAAAGCTTAAAAAAAAAAAAACAAAGTATTCAGTCAAAAATCAGCAATGCCAAAAAGGAACTAGGCCTACTTGTGCACTGCTAGAGACACGTGAGTGAGTTCAGTGTTCCATAGGGAATCTGGCCATGTTGAACAAGAACCATTGAGATGTGACCACCCTATAACCCAGTCATGCCACGCTAGAGAATTTTATCCTGCAGAAGCAACTCTGCAGAACAAGAAAACAACCTGTGCTCAACTAGAAACTGAAAACTACTAAAATTTCTCTCAATAGGGAGATGATTCAGTAAATTTTCATGTTGTATTTTTCCAATGGAATGCCACCATTTAAAAAGAGATATGGCCAGGCATGGTGGCTCACGCCTGTAATCCCAGCACTTTGGGAGGCCGAGGCGGGAGGACCACGAGATCAGGAGTTTGAGATCAGCCTCACCAACATGGTGAAACCTCGTCTCTACTAAAAATACAAAAATTAGCCGGGTGTGGTGGTGCGCACTGGTAATCCCAGCTACTCAGGAGGCTGAGGCAGGAGAATCACCTGAACTCGGGAGACAGAGGTTTCAGTGAGCCAAGATCGCGCCACTGTACCCCAGCCTGGGCGACAGAGCGAGACTCTGTCTCAAAAAAAAAAAAAAAAAAAAAGGTAGATATGGAAAAGTATGCAGAAAAATATACAAAAAAACAAAAGAGATTAAATTCTTTTTCTTTTCTTTTTTTTTCTTTTTGAGACGGAGTCTCACTCTGTCACCCAGGCTGGAGTGCAGTGGCGCAATCTCAGCTCACTGCAACCTCTGCCTCCCGGGTTCAAGCAGTTCTCCTGCCTCAGCCTCCCTAGTAGCTGGGATTACAGGCACCCACCACCATACCCAGCTAATCTTTTTGAAACAGGGTTTCACCATGTGGGCCAGGCTGGTCTCAAACTCCTGACCTCAAGCAATCCACCTGCCTTGGCCTCCCAAAGTGCTGGGATTACAGGTGTGAGCCACCACGCCCAGCCCAAGAGATGAAATTCTATATCCCCATGATGACAACATATAGTCTGAGGCTGGAGGCGTCCCAGAAAGAAGAGAACTAATTAATATTTGTGGGGGCTACCATGGACAAAGCAGGGTGCCAGACACTCTATATACAGCAGCTCATTTAATTCTCATGAAAACCTTATAAGGTAGGTATGCCTTTCTCCCACTTCACAGCTGAAAAAACTGGGGCTCAGAGGGCCCATATGTCTTCCTTAAGTCACAGACCTAGTAAGTTGTAGGCTGGGAATCTCTGTCCATGTCTATAAGACTCCAGTTCTATGCTAATTTTTCCCCTACCCCATAGAAGAAAGGGGCTGTGTTTACTTGAAATTGATCTGGGTTCATGGGTTTGTACAGAGGTAGCCCTCTGAGTTTGCTGGACTACTAGTATTTAAGCTGGGCCCTGGGTTGGCAATATGCCAGTAATCAAAGTCTGCCAGGAAGTCACATTGGCTGGCATGGGTCCCAGCCTAGGAGAGGGCAGTGAAGATCCCTGCTGGGGGACAGAATTGGGAGCCATCTCCAGGACACTGACATCAGAAGGAGTGCACGTGGAGTCCCCACATACAGGTATCCCCCATGGAGACAGAGAAATCATCCCCCTGAGTTGAGCTTGGGGCACTATGCATGTATCCAGTCCAAGAGAGTTGGAAAGGAAAAGGGCACCACGCTGGCCCCATGTGCAAGGCTCTGATGGTCCAGTTGGGGACGTTATACCTAGGATCACACAGGGCTTCCAGTGGGTCCTGGGAGCCAATGAGCTGCAAAAGTGTTTGAAAACATCCCAGGTGGATGCAGAGATGCTGAGTATAACCAGGCTCGTGTGGAGGCCTCAAGCTGCTGGTGACAATTTAAAGACTATGCAAAAAGATGGACACCCAAGATCTAACTGGTGAGAATGGGCTTTAGGGAAGACAGAAAGGCATCTCTGGAATGAGTCAGCCTGTCAATGACTGCAGCTGTGGCTGGGAGACCATACCTGGACTGGTACAATGCTGGTTGCTTGTGAGAACTTTGGGATGAGTCAGGCTGGGGAGAGAAGGTGTCCAGGGACTGAAGACCAACAAATGAGAAAGGGACAGAACCTCAAAGATGGCTAATAGGTGAGATGGGGCTGAGGGTGGGAACCCTCATAGGGAGTTGTGCCCAGTGTCTTCTTGGTGCAAGGTGGCTTCATGGTGGAGGAGGCCTTCTGCCCACCCAGCACAGGGGGCAATAGGGATGGTCCAACCCCCAGGCTCTGTGGCTGGGTGACATCAGGGCCTGGCTATAAAAGGGTGGTGACCATGGACAGTGCTGACTGCAAGTCCCAGCAGAGTTAGGGTAATAAACTAGGCCAGCTGCAGCAGCCCCTAGGTCTGCCTACAAAAGTTATATCACCGCCCATCCCCTCCTGATACCCACACCAGTGGGGAATGGCAAGACTTAGAGCAAAAGAGGGATGGGTAAGACATTTTTCCTCCACTAAGGTCGGACCCTTTCCATTGGAACTCAAGCGTCAACGCCAAATAAAAGCTTAACTTTCACCCTGACCCACACTGCACTTCTCAGGCTCCCAGCCTTCATTTTATATGCTTTGGGCTTGAGGGATACTGTCCTGTTCTACTTTTGAATTGCTCACATCTGTTGCTTTGTTCACCTTTCAAGATTCTAGATTCCATCAGGGTAGAGACTTGTTCTGGAACACTCTTGTACTGTCCAAATGCCAGGAATATTTGGTAAACTGAGTTAGTCTAAAGAATGTGCTATCCGGAGATCTCACTGGTGAGAAAACAGCACATCAGCTGGGAGAGCTACTCCAGATCTTTCTCTTACTAATTTTTTGGAAGTTACAGGAAAATACATGCGCATCACAAGTGATTTGGAAATATGAAGTGACAGAAAGAGGACCAAAAAAAAAAAAAAAATCCCTCAAGTCCCTCAAAGTTTTTCAATCAAAAGATTTCTTCCCAATGTTAAGACCATGTTCCGGCTGGGTGCAATGGCTCACGCCTGTAATCCCAGCACTTTCAGAGGCCGAGGTGGGTGGCTCATGAGGTCAGGAGTTCAAGACCAGCCTGGCCAAGATGGTGAAACCCCGTCTCTACTAAAAATACAAAAATTAGCCAGGCATGGTGGCGGGCGCCTATAATCCCAGCTACTCAGGAGGCTAAGGCAGAGAATTGCTTGAACCTGGGAGGCGGAGGTTGCAGTGAGCCAAGATCACACCACTGCACTCCAGCCTGGGCGACAGAGCAAGACTTTGTCTCAAAAAAAAAACAAAACCATGTTCCACTTTGCTATATGTTGACAGAGCAGTGAGTACCATGCAGGCTGGTTTGGAGGGAGACCTAACGATCTCCATGTTGATCCTCCAAAGGGCAGTGCTATGGGCCTCTCACAGGCTGGACTTCACTCTCTGGAACTTATTTGTAATATCAGCCTTAGCCACCCCAAGCTTTATGGCTTCTTCTGGTCTCTCTCTTGGACTTTTGCTGTTGTGACTCAGCTGAAATTGCGAGGCTTGCAGAAGCAGACCCACACTCACCTTTGCCACGGTTCCCTCTGCATGTGACACAGACCTCTCATCAGCCTGCCCATGGAAAACAGGCCTTCTGTGCCATTGTCTTCCTGGACCTTCCCCAAGTCTCTTGGATCCTTCCAGAAGTTGGGTAACCAGATGTGCAGGCAGTGCCTCAGGACTAGACAAGCCATGGCTTGAATGTAAGTTTCAGAGAGCCCTGTGCTGTGCCTGACACAGGGGAGCTATGACTCTGCAGGGGACAATTCCAAAGCCAGTATACTTACACCATTGTCTCTTTTTAGAGGAGACGTATTTAAAACACCCTAAAAGACAACTAGAGAATCTGTTCAAAGACCTAGAAAATCAGAGTGTTAAGGGGTTGAATTGTATTCCACAAAATTCACATGCCAGAAGGCAGAGTTTGCAGTGAGCCGAGATCATGCCATTGCACCCCAGCCTGGGCAACAAGAGTGAAATTCCGTCTCAGAAAAAAAAAAAAAAAAAAAGGAGACCCACACAGAGACAGACACACTCAGAGGAGAATGTCATATGAAGACACACACAGAGGGGAGACAGCCTTGTGACAATGGAGGCAGGGATTGGAGTTACACAGCTGCAAGCCAAGAAATGCCAAGGATTGCTAGCAACCGCTAGTAGCTCGGAGAGAGAGTATGGCTTCCTGTCAGCACCTTGATTTAGGACTTCTGGCCTCCTGAACTGTGAAAGCATTCATTTCTGTTGTTTGAGCCATCAGTTTGCAGTAATTTGTCAAGACAGCCCTAGCAAACCAACACACAGAGTGAATACAGTGCGTCCCACAGATGGCGGGGTATGGAAGTGAAGTGTGGAACCAAAAGTATATGGCCGTAAACTTTATGACTAGGGTCATCCTATGTCAGAAGTCTATAAAAATTATTCAAGTAAAAACTGTACAGATATTTCATACATTTCCAAAATTTACCTTGAGACACTCTGGTTAAAAAAAAATAGTAGAGGTGTCTTAATTTTCCCAAATCAGCCAGGCGTGGTGGCTCACGCCTGTATTCCCACAACTTTGGGAGGCCGAGGTGGGTGAATCACCTGAGGTCAGGAGTTTGAGTCCAGTCTGGCCAACATGGTGAAATACCCTCTCTACTATAAATACACAAAATTAGCCAGGCATGGTGGCATGTGCCTGTAGTCCCAGCTACTCGGGAGGCTGAAGCAGAAGAATCGCTTGAACCCAGGAGGCGGAGGTTGCAATGAACTGAGATCATGCCACTGTACTCCAGCCTGGGCAACAAGAGCAGACACTCCATCTCGAAAAGAAAAAAATTCTCAAATCAAGATTAATCAATGACAGATTGACATTAGGGGGCTTTCTCAGGGATGATTGTTTCCTACCTCTCCTTCAGAGTCTAAATGTCTGTAGGCTCACTATCATGTGCCCACCCCAACCCAAAACCCTCAGAAGGAAAATGCCAGTCTCATACTAAAAGTGACCTGGCTGTTCAGCAGAAATAAGTAGCACACAGTTAATAGTTAATCCAGGGCTTATCTCCTGGCAGCTATATATCAGGAAAGGACCACTTAGGAAAATAAAATGGTACTCAGTCTTGCTTTCCAAAGGTTCTACCAAGAGAAACCCTATCTCAGCTTTTCATAGGATTAGTCAGCTCCAATCTAGTGTTTGGGGTAACAATTTGGAGGGGAAAACCTTCAAGTCACTCCATCATATCTGAAGTGACATATAACCATGGGGAGTCAACTGCCGCTCTCAAAGCCAAGCATCATCGGCTGCTTTTGCCCACTGACAACACTGCTGGTGAGACAAGCCGCTAGTTTGCCAAACCCTGGGACACTCTGTTGTCCTTAACGAAATGGAAAGTAACAAAGCCACATTGGTTTATAAATAATTATTAGGAATGAAACTTTGTTTGACTGTGATGTATCAAGGCATCATGGTGTTTGACAGCTTTTAAAAATGATCAGGATGTCAGAAAGCTAGGGTGGCAAGGTATGTAGAGGTTGGTCATCTGGCCCCCACTTCCTCCCTCCTGCCTCTTCTCAGAAAGCCAGAGCCCCAAGCTAGAGACATACTGCGCAAATGAAGCAGGTGTCGTGCCAGGTGTGGCCCAGGGCTTCGATAAACTTGTCGCCAGCCTCCACGGGGAAATCGCAGCCATGGCACTTGGTGCTGAACAGATTGATGTAGTCTGAAATGAAAAGCAGAGTGAAGACCATGCACCCAGTGGGGCAGCGGGGACCCAAAGCCAAGATAAACCCCGAGTCAGTGGGCAGGAGCAGGGGGTGAAATCTAATTGGTTGTTTGTCATCTCACAGATGAAATACTCAGTTACATGACTGATAGTTTTCCATTTTCCAATCATTGCATTGATGTTGTTCAGACCCAGGCTTAGACACCATCTTGTGCTGGTTTGATTTGCAAACACTTTCTGGAATTGTCATCAACCTTCTGCAGGGAGATTGTCTCCTCTGCTTCTGTCACCTCTAATAGACCAAACATATCAAGCCCCAAAGAGAAAACAATCCACATTTCCAAACATCTATGCTTAGTTTGGAAGAATGAGGGTCCAACGTATTTAAGATTTATAGAATTTTCTTTGCTTGGCCATTCTTCCGTCATGGGGCATTTGTGTTGACAACAAATTTTTACTACTATAAACAGTATTTGAACTACTTTATTGGGGCATGCCCTCCTCCTCCTCCTTCCCTACCCCCAACCAAGGAGATAATGCTATTAAATATTATTGATATGATGCTTTGCAATTTACTAAGCATTTTCACATGGATGGTGTTATTTACAAGTATCTCAATGTCAGGGACTACATCTTAGCTTTCTTTGCACTCCCAGCACAATGCCTGACACACAGTCAATATCCAAAACATACATATAGGGAATGAACCCATCAACCAATCAATCAGTTCATCAATGAATGAAACTGATCATCAAAAAATCCCTCAGAAATTGAACTATTATTATCTTTTTGCTTTGTTTTGTGGATGAGAAAATTGAGACTCAAAAAGGTGAAAGGCCCAGCCAGCATCCCACAGCTGAGGCACAGTGGGTCAGGTTCTGTGCTCCTTCACCAGGGCAGTTGTCCTCTCTAGGCCCAAAGGGGCTACAGCTCTACCACACTGGCTGTAGAACATCTCTAGATTATTCTAGAAAAGCTCCAACCCGTTTACAAAGTCTTCATCCCTCCTGAGAAGTGTATGCATTCCTCCATAACTCTTCCACAGTTGGCTTTTTCTTAAGTGATTTCCTGTTCTTCTTGTGGATAGTATGTCCATTCATTGTCTTAGACCACATCTTACTGAGTGCCACTGTGCCATGGGGGTTACAAAACTGGACTCTGAATAAAGGAAGAGCTGGGTTCAAATCCCAACTCTATTAAGCAACGTTCATACCTGGGGCAAGTGGTGTAACTTCTCAAGGCCTCAACCTTCTCATCTATATAATGGGAATAATTATTGTACCGAACTCATGGGGTTTTGAGTGGATTAAATAAGATAATGTAAGTGAAGTATTTGGCACAAACACTCAAAAATGTTGGCTCTTATTTTGAAAGTCTTCATAACTGATGCAAGGAGGGAAAGGAACAATGATTTGAGTGCCATTGTGCCTCCTGTTTAATCCTCATGACATCTCTGTGAAGAGATAATATTCCCTATTTATTTATTTTATTTATTTATTTATTCATTTTTATTTTTTATTTTTTTGCAACGGAGTCTCACTCTGTCACCAGGTTGGAGTGCAGTGGCATGATCTCGGCTCACTGCAACCTCTGCCTCCCGGGTTTAAGCAATTCTCCTGCCTCAGCCTCCCAAGTAGCTGGGAGGACAGGCACGTGCCACCACACCCAGCTATTTTTTTTTATTTTTAGTAGAGATGGGGCTTCACCATGTTGGCCAGGATGGTCTCGATCTCTTGACCCTGTGATCCGCCCGCCTCGGCCTCCCAAAGTTCTGGGATTACAGGCGTGAGCCACCACGCCCAGCCTATTTATTTATTTATTTATTTTTATTTTTATTTTTTTTGAGACGGAGTTTTTGCTCTTGTTGCCCAGGCTGGAGTGCAATGGCACGATCTCGGCTCACCGCAACCTCCGCCTCCCAGGTTCAAGCGATTCTCCTGCCTCAGCCCCCCGAGAAGCTGGGATTACAGGCATGTACCACCACGCCCGGCTAATTTTGTATTTTTAGCAGAGATGAGGTTTCTCCATGTTAGTCAGGCTGGTCTCGAACTCCCAACCTCAGGTGATCCGCCCACCTCAGCCTCCCAAAGTGCTGGGATTACAGGCATGAGCCACCGCGCCCAGCCTAGTATTCCCATTTTAAAGGGGAGGAAACTGACTGGAGAGGTGCCATCACAGAAGTCATAAGGAGTAGTCCCGGTCCTGATGGACTCCAACGTTCATCTTCCTTCTATGGCTTTACACTGTCTCCAGCTCCTTATCAGCCTGGCACTGAGCTTTGATCAGTTACACTTATCTCTTGCATATGTTTTCCAATATATAGCTTTCCCTTTTGTGCTTAATTGTAGCTTGTCATGCAAATGCTCTTATGTATCCCAGTACATCAATCTTCTCTGATGGAACACTTAATTTCTTTAGTAGGCAGAAATGCATTGCCTTGCCAGAGCTAAGAAAACATCGTTCTGCTTCCTTCAGAAAGTTACGGCCCAGGTTGCAGTTCACTCTGTGCTCTGCAAGAACTTGCTACTATCTGGTATGGGCTGACCCGTCTCCATCTGAGGACAAGCCCTGCACCCACTTACGACTTCTTTCTCATCACTCCCAGGTGGTCTCATGGTGCCCTGGACTTTCTCTTACACCTCCATGCCTCTGTGCAAACCAGGCCCTGGGCTTGAAAAACCATCCCCACTTTCTGTACCTGAGAGAATCTCTGCAATCCTTTGTGCTAGGCTGTCCTTCAGGGAAGTCTTCATGCCCTACATACCCCAACCAAGAGTGATGAGATGGCCTTGCTGAAGGCTTTCTCTGGGCTTCCCTCCTCCATTTATCCATGCATCCTATCCATTCATCCATTATCTCCTTTTTTTTTTTTTTTTTTTTAGATTGAGTCTTGCTCTGTCACCCAGGATGGAGTGCAATGATGTGGTCACAGTTCACTGCAACCTCAACTTCCTGGGCTCAAACTATCCTCCCACCTCAGGCTCCTGAGCAGCTGGGACCACAGGTGTGCACCACCACGATCAGCTACTTTAATTTTTTTTTGTTTTAGAGATGGGGTCTCCCTGTATTGTCCAAGCTGGTCTTGAACTCCTGGGCTCAAGGGGTCCTCCTGCCTTGGCCTCCTAAAGTACTATGATTACAGGCATGAGCCACCAAGCTGGGCTGTGTTCCTTATTTAAATAAATATAAAAATTAAATGGTTCAAACAACCTAATTAAATAGTGATTCCTTCTCTTACTGGCTTTTCCCAGATTAGGCTATTAAAATGGCTTGAATTGGCCAGGTGCGGTGGCTCACGCCTGTAATCCCAGCACTTTGGGAGGCTGATTCAGGTAGATCACAAGGTCAGGAGTTCAAGACCAGCCTGGCCAAGATGGTGAAACCCCATCTCTACTAATAATATAAAAATTAGCCAGGCATGTTGGTGGGAGCCTGTAATCCCAGCTACTTGGGAGGCTGAGACAGAGAATTGCTTGAACCCAGAAGGCGGAGGTTGCAGTGAGTCAAGATAGCACGCCACTGTACTCCAGCCTGGGTGACAGAGCGAGACTCTGTCTCAAAAAAAAAAAAAAAAGGCCAGGTGCGGTGGCTCACGCCTGTAATCCCAGCACTTTGGGAGGCCGAGGCGGGTGGATCAGGAGGTGAGGAGATCGAGACCATCCTGGCTAACATGGTGAAACCCCGTCTCTACTAAAAATACAAAAAATTAGCCGGGTGCAGTGGTGGGCGCCTGTAGTCCCAGCTACTTGGGAGGCTGAGGCAGAAGAATGGCATGAACCCCAGAGGTGGAGCTTGCAGTGAGCCGAGATTGCACCACTGCACTCCAGCCTGGGCGATAGAGCGAGACTCTGTCTCAAAAACAAAACAAAACAAAACAAAACAAAACAAAGGCTTGAATTTACTTCTAGAATGCCTTGTCTTGCCCACTGATTCATTTTTCTGTTTTAAATTCGATTCCATTTGATTTGGAGAATTGTCACTTTGTTTTAAAATTTGGTAGCATGGGTCTGATACTAACACATTTTTTTTTAAGTTGGTATTTTCACTTATTTCTGCAAAAGGAGAACATTGCTGGTACCGAACAAAGTCTGTGCATGAGCCTTTTCCACAAGGAGTATAATCTAGCTCCTCATTTATTTATTCCTTCCTTTATTTCTCCCTTTAAGTCTTTCTAATTTTCTTTGACTCTCTCTTGTCCCAAGCTGAATTACTACCCTCACATTTAATGGATTTTATTGCTATCATAAAAGGATTTCCATCCATCAAATTGCAGGTGCTCTGTGTTGAAAAGGGGTTTGGTACTCTTCTAGAGCAATGGTTCCCAAACATCAGAAGCACATGGAGGGTTTGTTGAAACACAGGGTGCCAGGCTCCCCTCCAGAGTTTCTGATTCACCAGATCTGGGGTGGGGCCTGAAGATCTGCATTTCTAACAAGTTCTCAGGTGATGTTGCTGCTGGTGTTGGGACCACACTTTGAGAAACACTTCTGATTCCCAAACCTAACTGAAACACCTGGGTAGGGTGGGGCACCCTACGAAATGCTGCTTCTGTGGGTCTGAGGTAGGTCTGAAAAAATCTATTTTCTCTCTAGTTTGTTAAGTTCCCTAGGTGACCATGATGCCAGGTTTGGGAACTGCTCAGGTGCAGGTTCATCTGTGAAGGGCTGACCCTCCTACCTCTCTTCTTTATATGCAGATGTCAGCTTATCTTTGCAGCCAACTGAAGCATTTTTCAGCCTAGCCCCTATCATTCTGGCTCAATCTGCAGATTTGACAGGACTCCCTTCTGTGTCTTTTTCCAAATTGTTGATTAAAATGACGAGACGTAAAAATGAAGTTTCACCTCATACCCATTAGGATAGCTACTATTTTTTAAAAAACAGAAAATAACAAGTGTTTGCAAGGCTGCAGAGAAATTGGAACCTTTATACTCTGTTAATGGGTTTGTAACACAGTGCAGCCATTATGGAAAACAGTATGAGGTTCCTTACAAAATCAAAGATAGGCACGGTGGCTCATGCCTATAATCCCAGCACTTTGGGAGGCCAAGGCAGGAGGATTGCTTGAGCCCTGGATTTCAAGACCAGCCTGGGCAACATAGCAAGACCTCATCTCTACAAAAAATTATGAAAATTAGCTAGGCATGGTAGCGGATGTCTAAAGTTCCAGCTACAGGCTGAGGTGGGAGGATCAACTGGGTCTCTCCAGTTACCTAGGTCTGAAGGTAAATCTGCTTCCTCATTGTCTTCTCTTAACACTAGACCGTCTTCTTCCTGGATATTCTTACTCAAAACATCATTTTTGAGAATCTTTTCTGGGGAGCTGCTATGATGAGCGGCAGCAGTGATAATGGAAATCTATCATTCTTTCAAAAGCCTCAGACACAAATTGCGGCTTATCTCAAATAATAGAAGTTATAATGCTTTTAGTAGAAGAATAACAGCAAGTTGTATAAGCATAACAGCTCTTTCTTTAACTACCAATCAATATCGTATGCTCTTAAGAAAAGAAAGGACTAGTATTATCTTCTCCCTTTTACAGATATAGAAACTGAAGCACGGAGTAACTAAGTGACTTGTTTCAGGTCATTCAGTTAACTTCAGAGCTGGGAAGGGCATTCACTAGTACAAGAACCCAAGACGTTTCTTTTCTTTTCTTTCTTTCTTTTTTTTTTTTTTTCAGATGTAGTCTCACTGTGTCGCCCAGGCTGGAGTGCAATGGCAGTATCTCAGCTCACTGCAACCTCTGCCTCCCGGGTTCAAGTGATTCTTCCACCTCAGCCTCCCGAGTAGCTGGGATTACAGACGCCCGCCATCATGCCCGGCTAATTTTTGTAGTTTTGTAGAGACGGGGTTTCACCATTTTGGCCAGGCTGGTCTTGAACTCCTGACCTCAGGTGATTCGCCTGCCTTGGCCTCTCAAAGTGCTGGAATTACAGGCATGAGCCACCGCGCCCAGCCGAGACGTTTATTTTCTAATTTACAGTCAGGGGAAAGAAGTTTTATTTTGTTTTGCTTTTTCCCTTGAGGAACTGAATGTTTTCTCCTTTCTGATTTTAAAGTAAACTAACTTACTGTGTTTCTCTTTTTGCCCTCAAATTTGCTACCCAGTTAGTCCCTGCAGCTCTGTTACTCTTCATAATCAGCATGTCTGCTTTTCCCGCCTCTGATTTTCTGGTTCTACTGTCTTAGCCTTCATGTCTGTGTTACCTTTTCTGGAACCTGCTTCAAATCCTTTCTGAAGGGGGAAGTCTCTGAATAAATGAGTGACTGACTTCCACCTATCTAATGAAGTGCTTTGTCTCCTTAATTTACTGTAATTTACTTGGCATTTTAAGATAACATATAGCATTTTGGGGGTACAGAGAAACTCTGAATTCACTCCGTGAGATTACAGGAATCTGAAGGAACATCAAAGTCTGATAAATATCACAGGGGCAGAGAAAGGGGTCTCGCATATTTGATGCTCTACACGCCTTCTCTGGTTTAATCCTCACCACAGCTCTGTAAGGCAGGTGTTTACAGATGAGGAAAGTAAGGCTCAGAGAAAGTTAGTAACTTGCTCAGGGTTACAAAGCAGCCCAAAGTGGAACCAGGAATAGAATGAAGGACAAAGTCCACAGCCAAGGCCTTTTCAGACTAGACCTTGTGGTCTCCAAATCAAAATAACCTGAAAGGTTTCCCAAATGGTCATAAGATGCCAACTTGCGATCTACATTTTTTTTTTTTTTTTTTTTTTTTGAGATACAGGATCTTACTCTGTTGCCTAGGCTGAATACAGTGGTGCTATCGCAGGTTATTGCAGCCTCGAACTCCTGGACTCAAGTGACCCTCCCACTTCAGCCTCCTGAGTAGCTGAGACTACAGGCACGCGCCACCACACCTGGCTAATGTTTATATTTTTTGTAGAGACTGGGTCTTGCTATGTTGCTGGTCTCAAACTCCTGGGCTCAAGCAGTTCTTCTGCCCTGGCCTCCCAAAGTGCTGGGATTAAGGTGTGAGCCACCTCACCTAACCAGATCCACATATTTGATGCATAAAAAAAAAAATAAGCTATAGACTCTGCACCTCACTCTCCCCAAAGCTGCAACCATATGGGCAGGGGAGATAGTTAACTTCCTTTGTGTGATATTAGCATGATTCTGCCATTAAAAGCAAAAACAAAGGTTTCTTCCAGAAATAAAGGCTTCTGGGTGGTTGGATGTGAATGGATTAGGCAGGAGTTAGTTCCCTGTGCCTGCCCCTTTCTCCCAGGCTGCGGGGCCACCCCACATGCCATCGAAGTGTTCCTACCTTTCTCGCAGTAGGGCTCCCCATCTTCCATGTGGAAGAGGCTGTTCCCGAAAGGCTTCTTGCAGGCCGCACAGACGAAGCAGGTGGTGTGCCATGTCTGTCTCAAGGCATGCATTACTTCCTGGGGGAAAGAGCCTAAGCTCAGGACAGAAAGGAGATAGGGAGCGGGCTTGACTACCCCACCAGGCTCCAGCCACTGCCTGAGCATCCTACCAGGGAACAGGGCAGGAGAGCTCAGGATGCAGGCCTTGGTCACTCTGAAGAAAGACCCAGGGGCGTCAGAGAAGGGGTTGTCACTATCCAGCTGGGTGCCAGGTTCTGTGCTTACTTACATAAACTGTGATGCTTAATCCTCCCATTAAACCTGGGAGGAGGTACTGCTTATTACTGTCATTTACCAAAGGGGCATTGAGGGTTAGGGCCACATTCTGGTGAGTGGTAAGGTCAGGCTGCGAAGCAACCACTTGCTTTGCAGAAGTTCCACCACCACTTCAAGCTGTGTGGAACAGGCACACAATCATCTCTTGCATCAAGTTCATTTATCCCCAAGTTTATTGGTGGCAAACCAATTCCCTTTTAGGATAAAAATGGAGTTGCTTTCTCTGTTACCAGCAATTTCTTGGCTTCCTAATGGGATCCCAAGATCTTGGGGAAGGGCTGGGGAAGAGACATGGGTCAGAGGAAAGGGAGGCCTCCCACTTACCCCCATAATTTTGGCGTTGCACTTGGCACACAGCGGGGCAAAGAATTGCTCATAACATCGCTCACAGTAAACGTTGTTCTGCTCTTCCACAAAGCACACATCTGCCAGGGAAGTCTTGCAGTAGGCACAAGTGAACTCTTCAGGGTGCCAAGAACGGCCCATGGCTACCAGAAATGGGCCCCTGGGGAAGCAGAGAACGGCACCCAGTAAGACAGCTCCCAGAACTTGGAACTAGATATTTCAAGAACCCCAACACTGTTTATACTTTTACCCAATAACTCTGACTTTTGTGACTATTCTGATGAAGTAATGTGAAATTCAGAGAAAGCTCCATGCAGAAAGGTGTTCATTGTTGCATCACTTACAATAAAGAAAACCAGGAAGCAACTCAAACATCTACCAATAGGGGACTGGGTAAACATATTATAGAATTCAGTTGACCACTGATAATGATAGTAAGAAATGCAATAATGATGATGCTGATGGCTAACATGTATTAAGTGATTACTCTGTGTCAGGCTCTATTCAAGAAGACTTTTGCATTTATTAACTTGCTTAATTCTCACAACAATCCTACGCAGTAGGTACTATTATAATACCCATTTTTAGATAGGGAAATTGAGGCACACAGAGTTTGAACAACTTGTTTAAGGCCATAGGGCTAGTAAGTGGTAGACCCAGGATACAAACTTGTCTAGTTCCAGGTTAGCAGTCAGAACAGTGGGACTATAAGGACATTTTTTTATATTCTAATTTTTACTTTTCTGTGTTTTCCAATTCTTCACTAACGAGTATGTATTACTTTAGTTTTAAGTAAAAGTGTATTTTTCATGTATATAAGCTCACACCACGCATGCACACAAACATACTGTATTCAAACAACAGCACCTGTGGTCCATGGCTTCTAAGTATGAAATCACTTGTTTTCATTTTAGTCTGGCAGATGCCCACCAACCCCCTGAGCAGCCCAGGCCTGTCTGTGGAAAGACCCAGAAGCAACCCTAAAGGAAAACTGGGTCAAAACCAACACTGTCTTACAACATGCCCTGTAAACCTACTGACAAGCCTGGTGATTCCCAGAACTCAACCTTAGCCCAAGGGGGAGTTCCTGGCACCAGGCACCCTGCTGGAGCTTCACCCACATACCTCATGCCATTCCTCTCAGCTCCCTGGGAGAGTGGGTGTCAACACAGGTGTGGCAGCTGAGGCTCAGAGAGGTCAGACCAGAGGGCAAGCCAGAAGGACCCAAGGCTTTCTCCCTACACCTGCCTCCTACCCCCATCTCTCCCAACCAGGACTCAGACTGTGGGCAAGCACCCCACACACACGCCCTTCCAGTGCCCCAGTGCAGGGGCACAGCTGGACCATACCGGATGACATTGTTGCAGTGGCCGCAGAGTGGAGTCCGGCTGCTGGCTGGGAATCGCTCAGCCCTCTGGACGGTCCCCCTGGCAAGTGGTGGCACCTGGGGACCCGCTGGGGTGTAGGCTGGGCCCCCCCGGGGCAGGGTCTGCTTGCTGATGGAGGTGGTGCTCTTGCCCGGGGCAAATTTCTGGGAGAAGCTGTCATCTGTCACCCAGGGGGGACGGCTGGAAGGCTCTGCAGGGCCCCCGCTGTAGGCCACCGAGGGTGCAGGGTTATAGTTGGGGGCAGGTGAGGGGGTATAGGCTGGTGCTGGGGATGGAGTGTAGGTGGGGACAGGTGAGGGGGTGTAGGCAGGGGCAGGCGAGGGGGTGTAGGGAGTGGGACTGTAATTGGCCCCTGGGGACGGGCTGTAGGTAGATGCAGGCACTGCAAAAGCCAAAAAAAAAAACCCAAAGAAAGGTGTGTCAGGAATTCATTCTTCCCAGTTCCCCTCACTCCTAGCCAGAGAAATGCAAAAGGTGACTTTAACATTAGAGCAGTACAATTTCAGTTTTTTCGGGAGACTTGTTCCTGAACTTCTTAATGGCCCAGATTTGAATTCTCAGCAGGGCGTTCAGAGAGCTAGGGAGCAAGCACAGCAGAGCCCTCGACAGGGCTGGAAAAGGGACATGGCTATAAATATCTGCAGCTGTGCAGGGTGGGGCTCTGCCAGGCCTTGACTGCCCAAGGCCTGCAGAAGACGCGGAGTAGGGGTGGGGGTACCTGGGCGGGCAGAGGTGGGAGTGGGTCAGCTCGCCCTTGACTGCAAGATGCTTTCAGTTGCACTCTGACCAGTGATTTGGCATCTGAAATACCTCCCTTGGCATAAGTTTGCTGAACCCGGACCTAGGTCAGCCTCAGGACAAAACAGGTGACCTGGTAGCTGGGTTTTCAGGTTCAGGTTTCAGGTTTAGCTACAATTACTTTCTTGAAAAACAGCTCGGCTTGATTTGTATTGGGGGGCAATTCTGTCTTGGTTTGATTAGGGTGTGGGATCTTGAAGGAGTCATTCAGAGGGGGCTGGGCAGAGACTCTAGGGTGACACAGCCTAGAAGTAGCTGCTCACTTGGCCCATGGCTGCCCTGGGGGACCCCTGTACCGCCACATCGCTTTGGTGGAAGCTAAGAGTGTGTCTGAGTGACTGTCTAAAGATTGCCCAGGCAGTCAGAGCACAGGGAAGAGAATGCACTGCCTCACTTCTACCACCCCCTCCTCCAGCTCCCTGAGAGCATAAAAACGTTTTGGGCTCACAGCACAGAAAAAGCATTGCAACTGCTTACCCACAGCCCTCTCCAGCCTGGGCCCTCAACACCTAGCCAGGGCAGACCCAGCTGCACCCTGCACACAAGGTCCAGCTGGCCTCCTCTTCCAATGAGTGAGGTTCCAGAAGCCTCACCTCATTTCAGTCTGCTCCTCAGCAAAGAGGCCTCATTCCCCCAACCCTAGGAAGTATGTCGGCACAGCCTCCCTCTGCATTCCTGAGCTCAGTCTGGGCAGGATGGACTGCACTGAGGCAGTCCCTGCACCCATACCCCGCCTCTGCCCCCCACCCCATACTCCAGCCTCAACCTGGAGAGGAAGGTTTTCCTTAGGGCCTAAGACCCTGGCCCCACCTCCAGTCTCTCTTTCCCACCTGGTTCCCCTCAGCCACCTGGGGCAGCCTGTGGCTCCCACTCTGCACCTTCCACTCCCAGGTGACCCACCGTTCAGAGCTGGGTGAGCTGGAAATCCCTGTGCTGGGGGTGAGTAGGGACCAGGTAGATAGGATCCATCCATGTTGTTGAAGGAAGAAGAGATAAAACCCTCCATAGCCCTGCCCCGGAGCCATCATGCCAGTGAGGCCTTTAAAAGATAATACCGGTTGGGCGTGGTGGCTCACACCTGTAATCCCAGCACTTTGGGAGGCCAAGGTGGGCAGATACGAGGTCAGGAGATCGAGACCATCCTGGCTAACACGATGAAACCCCGTCTCTACTAAAAAAAATACAAAAAATTAGCTGGGCGTGCGTGGTGGCGGGTGCCTGTAGTCCCAGCTACTCAGGAGGCTGAGGCAGGAGAATGGCATGAACCCAGGAGGCGGAGCTTGCAGTGAGCCGAGATCGTACCACTGCACTCCAGCCTGGGCAACAGAGCGAGACTCCGTCTCAAAAAAAAAAAACAAGATAATACCTTCTCCATAAGGAATCTTCCTCCCCTTTAGGGGTAACGAGGCACATAGCATCTATCATCTGAATTGGTCTTCACATTATTCCCTCTTTACACTTGAGGTCACTGAGGCTCAGACAGAGCTAGTAAGTGGGAATACATCTCCAAAACCATTCATTCTATCATCCCAAGCTGCCTCTGTAAAGAACATGAGTCCAATTTCTAGAAAATCTCAGTGCAACATGTCAGGGAGGAGTCATTTTCAACATGAAGGAGACCCCCTGCTGTGGAGTCTTGATAGCATAGCCAAGAGCCCTGGCTGCAGGATCCAGCTCTACTACCTCCTGGTTGTGTGTCCTTGGGCAAGTTCCTTAACCTCTCTGGGCCTCAATTTCTTCATCTGAAACTGGCAATATTAATTCTTAGTATCTCACAAGGTTATTATGAGGATTAAGGGAAGGTAAGAAATATAAAGAGCGTAGCCTAGTACCTGACATAGTATGTCACTAAATGTGAGTGAGGATGGCAAGGATGGGGGCAACCTGGGTGTCAGGGTCAGATGTACTGTCAGCCTGTTTCATGGCCTGCTGCTCACCTAGGGAAGCCCAGACCAGTTAGACTGGTAGCGCCTGGGGTTGGGGGAGAGGAGGGAAGGGAAATGGAACGTCTTGAAGTCAGATAACCTGAGACTGAGGTCTATTCAGTGGTGGTGGAATGCCTGACGCCCTGCCTGCCCCACAGGGCATGCTGGGGACCTGCTGGTGTGACATAGTGAATGGATTTTGTAAATGTGTACAGCCCAAATTTGAGGTATTGTCACCCTCCCTAACAACTTTGCAGAGAATCTCAAAATGCTGGGGGAAGAAGTGATTCCAGGAACACCACCAGGGACAGAGAGCAGGCAGAGGTGATCTAGCACAACTTCAGAGCAGCTTCATCCCTCTGTTATATATAAGGGTGTTCTGTGCAACATTTTCTTTCCTTTCTTTGTAAAGTGCAATTCTCTGCTAAAAAAGATTAAGATTGGCTGGGCATGGTGGCTCATGCCTGTAATCCCAGCACTTTGGAAGACCGAGGCTGGTGGATCACTTGAGGTTAGGAGTTCGAGATCAGCCTGGCCAACATGGTGAAACCCTGTCTCTACTAAAACTTCTACTAGCCAGGAATGGTGGTGGGCGCCTTGTAAACCCAGCTACTCGGGAGGCTAAGGCAGGAGAATCTCTTGAACCCGGGAGGCAGAGGTTGCAGTGAGCTGAAGTCGCGCCATTGTACTCCAGCCTGGGCAACAAAAGAGAAACTCCATCTCAAAAAATAAAAAGATTAAGACCACAAGCCCTAATCCTGCGGTGTCCAATACATAGTGCTACGTGGCCGATGAGCAGCTGAAATGTGGCTAGTCCAGCCGAGAAGTGCCGTTAGTGTAACACACACACCAGATTTTGAAGACACATTAATAATTATTTTATACTGATTATATATTGAAATTATATATATATATATATATATATTTTTTTTTTGAGATGGAGCCTTGCTCCGTCGCCCAAGTTGGAGTGCAGTGGCGCAATCTCGGCTTCACAGCCACCTCTGCCTCCTGGGTTCAAGCGATTCTCCTGCCATAGCCTCCCGAGTAGCTGGGACTACAGGCGCCTGCCACCACGCCCGGCTAATATTTTGTATTTTTTTAGTAGGGACGGGGTTTCACCGTGTTAGCCTGGATGGTCTCGATCTCCTGACCTTATGATCCGCCCGCCTCAGCCTCCCAAAGTGCTGGGATTACTGGCGTGAGCCACTGCATCCGGCCTGGTATCTTAAATATGTGTAGTCAAAGAAAATATATTAAAATGAATTTAACTTGCTTTATTTTTAAAAAATGTGGCTAATAGGAAATTTCTATTGCGTGGTGCTGCCTTCACCAAACTGACTGCTTCCACATGCCAGGCCCTTTACGTGCCTTATTTCAAGTAATTACTCGCTGCAATCCAAGGAGGCAGATAATATTCGCAAGTCCATTTTACAGATGAGGAACCGAGACTTGGAGAGCTTAAATGGCTGCCTCCAAGTCATCCAGCTGGCAAACTGCTTAGCTGAAACGAGTTCAGGCTGCCGGACTCAACAGCAGATGCCCGCTTAGAAACTCCCCAGGCAGCAAAACAGGGTTTAGTAAGCCCCCTTTCAAGTAAATCGGGCCCTGGCCCACCTTTCCTGCCTCCCTCCAGCAATACTAACCCTATTCCCCCTGCCTGGCAGTCGCTTCCCTCCATCCGAAGGCCTTCCAGACTCCCGGATCCACCACCTTTTCTAAGCCCCCACAACACAGAGGTCTCACAGAGGCAGGCTAGAATCTGGACCCCGATTTGACGGCTTCCTTGCCGGGGGCTAACCCACCCAGAGAAGGAACCTCCCCGGCCTCGGTGGCCCGGTCCGGCAGCTCCGTTCCCCCGTCGCAACCCCCACTCCGGCGGGGAGCGAGCAGGCAGTGGCGCTTCGCCGCCCTCAGCTTCTGCATCGCTCGCCGTCACGCCAGGAGAGACCTGATATCCCATCTCGCAGACCCGGGGCTGTTGCTATTTCTGCTTGACGGAATTAAGCCAGTCTAAATTAGAAGGTGATATTTCATCGCTAATTGGCAAGTTCAAAAGTCCCCTATCGCACTCGGCGGGCTCGGGGATATGTAATTAAACAAGGTGATTTCTGACTCACTCCGGGCCGGGCCGGGCTCTCCGCAAGAGCCTGGCCGCCGCCCGGCCCGCGGGCCAACGTGGCCGTCCCCGGCCCGCGCGCAGGGTCTCCGCGCCGCAGCCGCCGCCCGCCCCCTCCCGGGCCTCAGGTGTTCCGGGGAGCGGCCGCCCACCTCGGGCGCCAGCGATAAGATCCGGCCTGCGAACGCCGCCCTCGGCCCGGAGGAGGCCCCGGGGGGAGCTGCGGCTGCGGCCGCGGCGGTCCGGGGCGCTCCGGGTCCCGCGCGGGCTCCCCGCCCTCTCTGACGCCGGGATCCGAAGAGCCTGGAGGGAAGGGGAGCGGAGGGGGGGCTCGGGACCACGCGCCCCACTTCGTCCGGGGCCGCCTGCCAGCCGCCCCCGGACCCCACTTGGCAGCCAGGCCTCCCGGAGAGGGAGGTGGAGGAAGGCCGGCTCCAGCGCGCGCCCGCTCGGCCGCCTCCTTCCCCCCAGGCAGGAATGAGTTAATGTCTGCGCGGCCTGGGAACGGCGCGGGGGCCCGCGGCTCCGGCCCGTCTCGCTCGCCTGGGCCCCAGCCGGGGAAGGAGGAGGAAGGAGACGCAGGGCGGGCTGGCCGCGCGCCCCCGGAGCCCTGACGCCGCCTGGCGGGCTGGGCGAAGACAGCCGGCGGCCGCCCCGGAAGGTGCCAGAAGCGCCTCCCCAGGAAGAGACGGAAATGTCCTCCTTGCGCCCCGGCAAGGCCTCGCCACCACCCGCCGCTTCTCCTCCAAACTCCTCTCCAGCCTTCCCTCCCTGTGTTCCCAGTCTCCGCAGGGGCAGCTGCTTCCCACTGCTCCATCTAAGGCTTTTCACTACTGCAAAATGCCACCTCGCCCTGCGGAGTTTTCACCTCAGAACCGTCTGTCCTTGCCCCTTCTCTGTAGGGGCAGAGAAGGGCACCTCCCGTGTGACAGACGCTGTGCTGGGTGCTTCATTCCATCCCCAGAACACGAGGTGTCCATGAACATCGCAGCCTGGAGGGATGAGGCACTTTGCCTTCGACAGCAGAGCAGGCCGTGGCACCGGCCTCTGTCTTCGGCAAAAGCCGCTTCGACCGCCCACACTCAGCCCTGCTGTCAGAGCGAGCTTCATGAACCAGCGCCCCGAAGCAAGGCCTGCCCTGACTCAGTGCCTGTCTCATCTCCCTGGGCTCCAGCGGCAGAGAAAACTTCCCTGGGGTTTCTCCCTGCGCCTGGATAGGACCTGCTCCTGAGTCTAGGCTCCTTATGTGCTGTTCTGTACCCCCATGGCTGCGGCATGACTCGCACACTGGCATGACACAGAGAAGAGGGAGTCTCATTCTGCCGCCCAGGCTGGAGTGCAATGGTGCAGTCTCGGCTCACTGCAACCTCGGCCTCCCGGCGATTCTCCCGCCTCAGCCTCCCGAGTAGCTGGGATTACAGGTGTGTGCCACCACGCCCGGCTAATTTTTGAATCTTTAGTAGAGATGGGGTTTCGCCATCTTGGCCCCGCCGGTCTCAAACTCCCGACCTCAGGTGATCCTCCTGCCCCGACCTCCCAAAGTGCTGGGATTCCAAGTGTGAGCCACCATGCCCGGTCGGAGAAGACTTCTGTGTTCTCCTTCGCTCTCCGTTAGAATCATCCACTGCTTTCTTGCTCACCTGTCTCCCCCAGGCCAGAGGCAGGCTCCATAGGATTCTGACCCACAACTAGGGGACAGAGGGCGGAGCATCATTAGCAAGGCCTTGCTTCCCATTCTTCTGGGGATGTGCCCCCAGAGCCACCTCTTGGCTCCTGTGGCTCCTGGAGCCCGCCCATGGCTTTAGACAGCCTCCCCTCCTGCTCTGCCTCTTACCTGGCTGGTAGACAGAAGGCCGGATGCTGGCAGTGGTGACAACCCGGGGCTTGGGTGCAGGGGCAGCGGGGCCCTCACTGTAGCTGGTGTGGGTGGCAGGTGCTGAAGAGGCGGCCACTGCAGGGCTGTAGGAAGAGGCCTGGGGCCTGGAACCAAGGGGGGAGGGGTTACACCCAGAAGGACAGCCCCCACTGGGGCCTGCAGTCAAGGTAGACTGGCTCCCAGGTCTTCAGAAGCCTCTGTGAGGACACCTGACAGAGACATTTCTGGGGAGCTGCCAGAAACTGTGAAGGAAGGACCATGAGGGTCTTGGAGGGGAGGAGGATGTTCCTTGGGTGGCTAGTGCCACCGCCTTTGGAGAGAGGGAGAAAAGCCACCAGGAGGACACCGGGAAGACCCTTCACTCTCATGGGGAGAGACTGCCCAGGTGGGACTGTGGAAGAGTGCAGAGGTAGGGGAGAGGACAGAGATGGCGCTGGTCAGAACTACCTACCCCCACGACCTTGTGGGGCACCTCAGCCCCTGACCACCTGGCCTCTTCTGCCAACCCTCTTCTATTGTTGCTGGAAGGAACAGCAAAGTCTCAGGTTTCTGGGCACAGATGCTCCAGTGAGAGCTCAGGGGAAGTCAGGAGACTGCCCCTGCCTGCTGCCCAAGGCCCCCCCCTCCCCCAACACACACCTCTTCTGCATAGAGTTCCTGTTGCCCTCCTCCAACCGGGTTAGTTGTCAAGGGGCCTAGGGTCACCTTTCCCCATGTGTGGCCCAGGGACAATGGGGTCAAAGAGATTAAAAAAAAAAAAGCGTCCTAGTTCATTACCCTCAGGAGAGTCTGTGCATCGTGGCCTCTCCTCCCAGAGAGCTGAAGGCTCTGAGAACTCCTGGAATCCAGTGGCCTGTTGAGCCTTGTCTGATCAGTGTTCCCCAATCTTATTTGTTTGTAAAACGCTTTTCTTCATTTAAAACTAATGAACACCTTGCAGAATACATTCCTGGTCTTTCAGATCTCAAAGGGGACCACATGCCCACACCCAGGGCAAATGGGTTATTGCTGGAGGTGCTGGAGAAGTGAGCCCTGCCTGCCACCCCCACATGGCTTTCTGCCTTCCTTCTGTCTGTTCCTCAAGGACCCGGGGCCTGCCGATCCCTGCTGGGCAGAGCTGTAGGATGAGGAGTGCCTTCCTCTCTGGGGCTCTGAGAAGGGAGTGGCCCTGGCATGAGAACCCACCACCAAGCTTCTGAGTGGATCCAGAGAGGTCTGAGGGGCTGTCCCAGACAAGGTGGAGATAAAATGAGCCTCAGGGAGCCGGTGTCCCAGACCTGGGGGCTGTGCACACTTGCCCTATCAAGCTGCCGAGTTTCTGGCTGAGTGAAGCCATTGTCTCCCCTCCCCAGGCCCACCTGCCCTTCTCTGGATAGATTCCTGTGCTAAGACCAGCAGAGTAGGGGTCTCCTTGGAAGAGGAAGAGACAGTGTCCAAGGGGTGCCGGGCTTCCATAGTGATGGGGACGGGCCAAGGGGCAGTGGTCTTAGCCCCTTTGTGGAGGACACTTTGCCCACAGCCCAGGAGCTACAGGTCCTGAGTCAGGGACTGGTGCTGACCATAAGCAGAGGCTTATGGCATCCATTGAAAATTCTGAAGCCATGCTCCCATGAAAGGCTGGGAAGTCCATTTGCCTCCCATGGGCTCCCCCAGCTCCCGCTCCACCCCAGCCCATGTGTGAGGAGGGGAGGTAGCTTTGCTCAGAGTGCAACCCCGTGACCCTTTCTGCTCCAGCCCCATTCCCAGCTGGGCAGCCCTCTGTGCCCCTCTCCAAGCTCCACCCAGGCCCCAGCTCTCCTGGCAAGGCAAAGGGAAGGAAGGGAGGACTCCCCGTGTGGGGGAGGGGGGCATCCCGAGGGCTCCAGGAGCTCAGCCGTGGGCAGGCCCAGGACACTGAGACCTGAGCCTGGTGCTGGTGCCTGCCTTTGAGCAGGGTTGGGGCCCCAGGGATGAGGCTAGACTGCCTGCAGGGCTCCAGCATCTATAGCCCCTCACCATTCAAATTGGGAGGCTTCTTCCCACTCAAAAACAGAGACATTTCTTGCCCTCCTCAAAGTCTCTTCTTTCTGCAGGTAGCAAGGCCTTTATATGAAGAGATTCTGGTATAAAGAGGGGAAGCAGTGTCCTAAATCACCCCAGGAAACTGGGATGAAACCATCCCTGGAGGGCCAAGCTCCTCCTTCTGGCTTGAGTTGGGCTGGGGAAAGGCTGGGCTTGGCACCATGCGGTTAACGTGAAGCCCGGGATGGGGGCAGCAGACAGGCCTGTGAGCCAGTTTGCTCACATCAATCCCACCTCAGGTTGCACCATGGACCTGCCCATCCTGATCCAAGAGGCATGTCCTCCCCAGCAAGCCCTGGGGGCCAGGGTGGGAGGCTGGGACACCTGGGCTCTGACCCCAAACACTAACTGGCCAACTCTTGGAAGCCCAGAGAGCTGGCCCCATCCAGCCTGATGTGCCACATGGCCATTGCAGAGTGACCTGTCAGCCTGACCTCTCTGCTTCCCCTCTTCTCCCCTGGCCTTTGGTCTCTGCCTTGCTGGGTGTCTAGGAGGGCAGATGCAGGAACTCACAATACTTGTGTCCTTTGTATGTATGAGGTGTTTTACAGACATTTTTTCTATCATAATCCTATATAATAGGTGTTTGCTAAACATCTTAACAGATGAGGAAACCGAGGTTCAGAGAGCTTCAGTCACTTTTTCAAGGTTCACACAGTAAGCTGTGGAGCAGATGTAAATCCTACTATACCAGGTGCCTCTAGTGTTAACATGGCTAAACTCTCTCTGACGAAATCTGACCTGCCTTCCCTGCCCAGCTCCAATGCTCCCTCCTCCATGGAGCCTTCCTTGATTTCTCCAGCCCACAGGGACGACTTTCATTCTACCTAATTTGAGTTCCAGGAACAAAGACTTTTCACACAGTCCCCTTTTGTTATCTAACTCTGTGTGTATGAGTGTGTGTATGTGTCTGTGAGAGACAGAGAGAGAGAGACTGTTACCTCTCTCACTGGTGTATGTGTCAGAGAGAGAGAGAGAGACTGTTACCTCTCTCACTGGTGTATGCGTCCCTGGGGGGCAGAGTGACAGTCCTTGCCACAGTGGTGCACACCCCTGAAATTCACCCTCAGTTTCCTCTTCACACTCTGCACCAAGCAGCGCTGGCCTTGGCTTCCTCCAGGCCTGTGGGCCTTAACTACCTTGGACACAGCTGGCCACAGGTGGACCCAGAGTGGGGCGTTTCTTGCCTCCCTTCCCCAGGGTCAGGCCCAGCACCTGTGGGCCAGTTACCTTGGGCTGTCGGCAGGACTTGAAGCAGGGGCTGTGGCAGAGGCAGAGGCGATGGCAGTGTGGGCAGCAGCTGTGGCCAGGGGTGGCGAAGCCGCACTGGGAGAGGCAGCAGCAGGCGGCTGGGCAGAAGCGGGCAGCAGCGGGGTGGTGGCCTGGCTGGTGCACACCGGCGCATGCTCAATAGGGGTGCTGATGAGGCGGGACCAAGAAGACAACAGGTCAAGGGAGCCTAGAGACCCTGTGAGGCCCCTCTGCATGGGGGCAGGTGGCTGCAGCAGAGGCAGGCTTGGCAGAAAGTGCCACCCGCCTTGCAAACAGAGTAGGATCCTCAGAGGGTGTGTCTTCCAGCTCAGGGAAGGAGCTCCTCCAGCATCCCAGGAGCAGAGGCTCAGACCACAGAAGGGTCCCAGTAACATCAAAAACTTTTTCAATCCTGGAGGAATTTCCCACCCCCACCCCTCAAAATTTTCTGTACTTCCTAATTTTTCTTTTTCAGCAAAACAGTGTGGTAGAAAAGCCGATGGAATTATCCACCCAGGTTCCTCCCCGATCCTGTTTTCACCCTTCCCCATTCAGTCAGGGGCATGTGCTACCTTAGGAAGGAATGATACAGCAAAAAAAGCAGAGTGAAGATATTTGAGTGTCAAGGACTTAGGCTCTGGAGTTGTGAGAACCTAGGCTTTGGGCTCAGAAGGACTCAGGGCACCAACAAGACAGATGGCTGAAAGCTACCATGCCAGGCAGAGCAAGGTTACCTGGACAAAAGTGGGCACTGTGGCAAGGGGATTCAAGAATAGAAGACCCTGTACCCCTTTTCAAGGTCAACCCTGGGGAAGCGGCAGGACCCCAGGGTTCCCCATTCTCATGGTGAGGGGCCAGGCAGACCTGAAATAACCCAAAGATCCCCATTCCTCTGTGTGGCCTGGGTGCCATAGAGGATTTGCCATGCACCCAAGAGTGACAAGAACATGGTCCTGAGCACCTGCAGATCTGAAAGACCTTGTAACTGGGAAAGAGAAAGGCGACCACACTGCCAGTGTGGACCAGATGGGTTGGGGATGTCTCAGCAGATGCCAGTGCAGGCAGAACCTGACAGAGGACCAGGTGTGCCCCCACGCCCCCACCCTGAGTGCCTTGGCATTCTGTAAGCACCTCTTCCCTAGAACCACTCTAGGAAGACAAGAGCAGTCAGAGCTGGGTTGCTAACTGTAAAATGGGGTGGGCAGAGAATAAAAATTAAATTACAGGAAAGCAAAGAAATGCGCATTCTTTACTCTTTGATTTGTTTTTGCAACAACAGCAACTGGATAAATGCAGATTCTGCAAGTGGGAATGACTCCCCCCTACACTATGCAGTTTGTTTATTGACCTCATGCTATGTGCCAGGAATGATGTCTTTACTTCCTCACAGAAGCCCTCTGATGTGGGTATCGTAGACTCTTATTTAATAGATGAGGAAATGGTAACAAAGAGAATTCAGTTGCTCAAGGTCCTACAACTTGTCAGTAAGAATAGCAGGATCTGATTGAGGGATGTTGTGATTTGAATCCTTAACCGGTACCTCATGGAGGAAGAAATAAACCTCTTGTTGTGATCAGCCAAGTAGAATCTTTCCCGAATAAAAGGCACTATTCTTATTGGAAATAATTAGAATAACAATACTTTCCATTACTAAGTGCTTACCACAGTAAAAGAAATTACCCTAGCCGGGCATGGTGGCTCATGCTTGTAATCCCAGCACTTTGGGAGGCTGAGGCGGGTGGATCACCTGAGGCCGGGAGTTCGAGGCCAGCCTGACCAACATGGAGAAACCCTGTCTCTACTAAGAAGCAAAATTAGGCCGGGCGCAGTGGCTCACGCCTGTAATCCCAGCACTTTGGGAGGCCGAGGCGGGTGGATCACGAGGTCAGGAGATCGAGACCATCCTGGCTAACACGGTGAAACTTCATCTCTACTAAAAATACAAAAAGAAAATTAGGCTGGGCGCGGTGGCTCACGCCTGTAATCCCAGCACTTTGGGAGGCCGAGGCGGGTGGATGACGAGGTCAGGAGATCAAGACCATCCTGGCTAACACAGTGAAACCCCGTCTCTACTAAAAATACAAAAAATTAGCCGGGCGAGATGGCGGGCGCCTGTAGTCCCAGCTACTCGGGAGGCTGAGGCAGGAGAATGGCGTGAACCCCGGGGGGCGGAGCCTGCAGTGAGCCGAGATTGCGCCACTGCACTCCAGCCTGGGCGACAGCGAGACTCTGTCTCAAAAAAAGAAAAAAAAAAAAAAAAAGAAAATTAGCCAGGTGTGGTGCTTGTAGTCCCAGCTACTCGGGGGCTGAGGCAGGGCAGGAGAATGGCATGAACCCGGGAGGTGGAGCTTGCAGTGAGCCGAGATCACGCCAATGCACTCCAGCCTGGGCGACAGAGCGAGACTCCGTCTCAAAAAAAAAAAAAAATTTAGCTGGGCGTGGTGGCGCGTGCCTGTAATCCCAGCTACTCGGGGGGCTGAACCCTTGAACCCGGGAGGCAGAGTTTGCGGTGAGCCGAGATCGTGCCATTGCACTCCAGCCTGGGCAACGAGCGAAATTCCATCTTAAAAAAAAAAAAAAAAGAAATTACCCTATTACTCTATTTTATCATTTAAACCTCCTTGAGCCATTGGGATTGTGACCCTCATTTTGTAGATGAGAAATCTGAGGTCCAGAAAGATTGCGTCTCTAGTAAAACATCACAAAGCTGCAAAATGGCAAAAAAGGGCTTGGGGCCTCACCACTATAACACTTTGCAAACTTCCGCGTTTGCTTGAAGCCCCTGGGGATCCTGTTAAAATGAAGTTGATCCTAGTTGAGTAGGTCTGGGGCAGAGCTAGTCCATATTTCTTTCTTTTTTTCTTTTTTTCTTTTTTTTAAATTGAGACGGAGTCCCGCTCTGTTGCCCAGGCTGGAGTGCAATGCCGCGATCTCGGCTCACTGCAACCTCCGCCTCCCAGGTTCATACAATTCTCCTGTCTCAGCCTCCCAAGTAGCTGTAACTACAGGCATGAGCCACCATGCTCGGCTAATTTTTGTATTTTTAGTAGAGTTGGGGTTTCACCATACTGGCCAGACTGGTCTCGAACTCCTGACCTCAGGTGATCCACCTGCTTTCGCCTCCCAAAGTGCTGGGATTACAGGCGTGAGCCACTGCACCCGGCCAAGACTCTACTTTTCTAACAGGCTTCCAGGTGATGCTGATGCTGCTGGTCTGTAGGCCACACTTGGAGTAGCTGGCACTAAAGGGGTCTGCCCTAGATAGGAATGCAAGCGGGCCCTCAGCTATTTGCAAAAGCATTACTGAATTACTTTCCTCCATCTGGTGAGGTGTATGGTAAAAAGGGCATGAAACATTGTGACAGGGTCATGGAAGAATGGAGCTGGAGAAGTGGCAAGGTTGAGGTTGACTGCCCCCATAGGAGAGAGAGTGCCATCCTTCTCCATAACTACGTGGGAAGCTTTTGGGATGGGCAAGAGCAGTGGTTACATCCTGCCCAGGTCTTCCCTGACTTAATGCTCAGGGAGCCAGTCTTGGGCAGCCCAACTTGCAGGCCTGCAGCTGTGTCTGGTCCTGGCCCTTCCACGAACCCACCTATGAAAGAACCTCGCTTCTGGAAGCCAGGCCGGTGATGTGACTGCCTCAGAGAAGTAGCTGCAGTCTCTGTAGCCACACCACTGAGCTGGCTGCTCAGACACTCCTCTCAGTGTGGGCAGGTATGGCCTGGGACGGCTCAGCCTGACACAGAACACTGATCTCCTTGATCTGCTCTCCATGGCCCTACACCACACTTCCAGTAGGCTTCTGGGAAATGAGGACACTGCACAGGACAAGGATAATGACAGTGTCCAGGCTGGGGACAGTATTCTGCAGGATGAATAGGAAGTTGGCTTTGCCTGTCTCCTTGGTTCCAATTCACTGTTAGGCCAGCTTACCTGCTGCTCTCCCCAGCCAGAGCTCCAAATGAATCCTGGATTCCAGGGCATGAAGTTGGAGCTGGATGTGGGCCCTAGGAAAATTCATCATTGACCACAGCACCAGGACAATGATCACCACCAGGTATACCTGGGTATGCACATAAGGGAGCCTGCTGCTTGGGGTTCTTGCTGAGTGGCATCCTCTCTAGCACACTGTCTAAAGACACCAAGAAGCCAGGGCCTAGGGAAGGCAGAGGAAGCATCAAAGGGTATATTGAAGGATCTTGGGCTCTTATTCCAGGTCAGTTCCTGCCTGAAGTTCCGCAAGCCCCCAGAAGCATCCTGAAGGGGGCACCATAGAGCAAGCACTGTGGAGAACTTACTGGGCCCTGGCTTCGTTCCTAAAGAGACCAGCACCCCATTCACCCCAGCCTCATCTAAGGTCTACAGTTGCCTCCTGCCTTGGTCATAATTCAGTTTAAACATCTAAGCAAAAACCAAATCAAACCAAACTAGGCCCAAATGCTCATGGCTCCATGGGGGGTTGGCGTGGCCAGGAGAAACACAGCCGGACCATCGTCCCCTTTTCAGCTTATCTCTTCCCTCAGTCTGGTCAGCATCAAGGTGGAGCATGTTGACTGTGTGCCCCCGCTCTTCCATGGTGGCCCTTGGTGGTGGGAATGGTGGGGTTTGATTGATGCTGTTGTTGATAACTATGATATTATGTCTGGAAAGGATGGGGATGGTGGTGGTGGTGATGCTGGGTCTTGGGGTTGTTGTCACTGGGCTTGGGTCAGAACTGTTGGTGATGGTGGGGGCCTTGTGATTGGTATTGACAGTGCTGAAGGGGTGGTTGCCACTATGGGGGTGATGATGCTACTTGTGTTAGTTAAGATGGTGGAGCATGAAAATCTTTTGATTGGGTGATGACAGAATGCCACTCAGGTGGCTGGTCTTGAAATTATTCATGCTGCCACCCACCTAGTCTACGTTCCACCTTGCTGCCTGGTGACTGTGGCTCAGGGGAACCTTGAGCTGCATCACTTTGCCCCAGGAATGCTCCATGCAACTCCAGGGCCCACATTGCCATTGTGGTCTAGGTGAAGAACACCTCATCAGCTATAGTGTGAAAGGTGCCCTACAGCCTTTGCTAGTTCCACTTTCCTTCAGAATGCATTCAAAATCCCATGGCCTGGGAGTCTAGATGCAGACCACTACTAACCATGACATCCTCTGCATTCTCTCCATTCCAACTAAAATGATTAACTTGGGGTTCTGGGACACCACTTCTCATCAGCACCTCTGCTTGTTCTGCTTAGAGTATCTGTCCAGCCTTTTGTATCTGCTTCCACCCTAATTCTAACCATTCCTGAAGATAAAATACACTGACCTCTTCTTCCAGGAAGCCTTCTTTGATCCACCACTTGGAGGGATGCTCCCTGTCTCTGGACCATACATGATCAACCTTGCATTGGGAACACAGCCACATCGGCCCTTTCCGATTCCTTTAGCACCCATAGTAGTCAGGCACCTCCACAAATGCCCACAGACACCGGATGCTGAATGAGGACATCTCTCCTGCTTATACCGAGGGGTTTACATGGAACCCAGCCTGGGGCCCCCCAGGGCACTACGTGAAGGGGTCTGGGGTAGGTGGGAAGGCAAGACTTCAACTAGGTGGCTCCAAGAGGGCTCCGACAGGCTGGGGTCTGGGAGCAGGGGTCCAAGAGCCCTCCAACTCTTAGTGGTTGGCTGAGGTCCTTTGCCAGCCTCAGGATACCCATTGCCCAGGACCTCTCTCCATCTGGCAGACCCCTGCCCCCAACCCACCCTTGGGCCTTGTAAGTCCTCTGTAAAACATCAGCCAAATATGGGTGTGCTCCAGGAGGCCTAGATGAAGGCAGCGGGATGAAGCCTGCCTGGCCCAGGCATCAGACTGCTGGAGGCAGGATGAGGTGGGAGGCCAGAATAGGTTGGCAGGGGGCTTTAGGGAGCATCTCAGGGTGGATGGGCAGGAGAGAGCGGCCTCAAACACCAACCCTTCCTGGTGGGATTGCTAAGGTTCCTGGAGGCAGAGGGAAAGCCTCTGCCCAGGCAGCAGGAATGGGCGCAGGGCTCTGGCCAGCCCAGAGGCAGGACAGCCTTGAGGGCTGGGTCTCAGCATCTGCTTCTAATGTAAGTGCCACCGCTCTCATGTCCTTAGCCTGTGATTTCATGCAATCAGGGACATGGAATCGGCCTGGGGAAGCTTTGCCATCATGGGGTACTTTCTAAGTGGTCAGGCCTGGGTCAGGTGAATGGGGTGCTAGCTAGTGGCTCACAGTTCAGCAGGACATGAGCCTGAGGCCTGGCTGGGATCTTTTTGGCTGCTGCTACCCTTCCTAGCCCTTCCTAAATGCCCAGGACTAGGATGAGGCCACAGGTGGGTGGGAGCTGGGAGCAAGACCCAGGTGGAAGCCTTCCCAGCCCTCCTGCCTCCTGCCACTTGAGCAAGAATCTGCCAGGGCTGCCTTCCATCTTTTTTCCCCTGAGCCCCAGCCCTGGCCCCCTGAGTTCCCCTGTGAACTGCTTCTCAGCCCAGGTGTGCCCACTGGAGCCCTTCTGTCTCCTCTGGACCAGGATCAAGCATAAGTAGCGCCTTCCTGTGAGAACAGCTTGCGGGGTGCCTTCTGATGGGGCGGGGCAGGACAATGGCTCAGTCTGCTGGTTGCAGCAGAGTGTGGGAGGAGAGGCAGGGGACATTCGAGTATTCCCATATGCACTGTCCTGTGGGTGACTAAGGTTGCCCAACGGGCCTCAGCACAGATTCCCACCAGCCATCCTCCTGCCTTGGGTTGCAGCTGGGCTCGGAACCTGTGGGGCAGGAGAGCAGCAGGACCAGAGCTGCTCTGGGTCCTGGGACTGGTGGACACAGCCCCTGCCCCTCTTCTGATGATGCCTGTCCTCTCTCTGTCCCAGATCATGCCCTCACAGCCCCTCTTGGGGTGGGACACACACAGGCACAGCATGACTGGGGCTTGGTGTGGTTCACTTCAAATCTTCTTTATTTCAGAACAAGCATGCTTATATGTACAGAAGAGAGAACTATGGAGCCAGCACACACGGTACAGAAAGGAGGGTGCATATCCCCATCTCACCACTGCCAGGAGGGGTCTCTGCCTCATCTACCCTGGGGCTTCCACTTCCTCTTCAAAGAGCCCTATTCTGGGCTGCCCTGAGCTCCAGAGGGCAGTGAGGGAACCCGGCAGGGCCAGGGATCAGCCTGTTCCCCAGACCCTGATCTACGGGTGACTCATTCTCATGAGGCCAGGAGCTGAGGATGGTGGGAAACTGAGCAGCGGCCCATCCATTTCCCTTGGTTCTGGGGTGTTATGCCAGCAAACTCCTCCTGCCCTCTCTGGTCTACAGCTAAGGCCCTGTGCAGAAGGCAGGGGCTTGGGCTACGGGCTATTTGGGGGGTGGCGAGGGTTGCCCTGGGGAGGTTTGGTGGGTACAGAGCTGCAGGGGGCTGGGTCCCACCGTCAGCTCTGGGGTGGGCAGAGGACAGAAATGCTGCGGTTGGCCATCAGAGGTGCCCCCAGCACAGTTATACATTGTCAAGCATCACCGTGGGGCTCACATGCCAGATCTGTGTGGGGGTAAGGAGGGAGGGAGTTCAGCCTGTCGGGGTGGGGGGATTCCAGGCAGCCTTTTAGCTTTTAACATTAAGGATTTGGGCTGAAAGGCCATGGTGCCAGTTGCGCAATTTGGCAAAACGTGGGCTGTTACGTTCCGTTTCAAACCTTTCCCTGTGGCACAGAGAGAGAGAGAGAGAGGGAGACAGAGACAGAGACAGAAAGAGAGAGAAGAGAGGAAGAATGAAAGGGGTTAGGGAATGTGTTCACCATTCCCCTGTCTAAAGGTGGGGCAGAGGGCATGGGAGGGAGGGAATGGGCTTGGAGAAGCTATGCAATCCATGGGGTACATTGTAACCCAGGTCAGGCCTGGGTTAGGGGAAGACTCAGAGTCTTGGGGACCAGGATGGAGGGACTGAAGTCCCTGCCTTGAGTGAGTTGGGGGCCGTGGAGAAGGGACCTGGCTAATGGCCTTGAGGGCAGACTGAGCAAAGGGGGCCTCCCTGGTCCATGTAGTGAGGGCTGGGCAGGGCTGCTTTGGCTGTGAGCTCTCAGGATTGAACCAAACAGATAGGTGCACCTTGCATGATCTCTGTCCCCTAGCTGGGCATCAAGAAGAAGGAGAGTCTATCCCCCGTGATGAGGCTTGGTGGGCAGACCTGCCCCCTCCCTGTGCTGCCTTGGCCTCAAAAAGCCTTCACTGTCCCCAGAGAGAAGCCTTTTCACACAGCCCCTGCCCACCCCTGCCCGCCAGGCCTGAGCACAGCCTGGGCACATGCGTGCATACCCACACATACTCACAAGGTCACTGTCACAGATACAGGGCCAGGACTTCCGGCCACTTCCCACCAGTGGGGCCTCTTGGGGCTCAACCCACACCTGCTCAGCTGAGGGCCCAGTACAGAGCAGGCAAGCAGCAGCCAGAAACGTGGGAATGAATGGAGGAAGAGAGCACCTGAGAAAGGCCAGTGCCACAGGCGTCAGAATCCAGGCCTTCCAGGCTGGAAGGGCCGATCACATCCTCCAGACCAGAAGTGCCCACTGGTGGCCAAAGGGCCCCATCCAGCCACAAACACAGTATGTTTAACCCGTACGGTGCTTCCAACTCAATTTAAAAATTAATTTCTGAGTCCATACTATAGATGCTTCTTAGCAATAAAAGGGAATAGATGAACTATTGGGACACTCAACCACTTGGGTGACCCCCAGGAATTATGCTGATTAATAAATGGCCAATCTTAAATGGTCCCATGCTGTATGATTCCATTTATGTAACATTCTTGAAAAGGACAAAATTATAGAAATGGAGGACAGATCACAGATTAGTGGTTGCCAGAGGTTAAGGAGGTGGGTGGGTGCTGGAAGGGAGTGGTGTGGCATCCTGGGTGATGGGAAGTTCTATGTTTTGCCTGTATGAGTATCAGTATCCTCGTTGTGATATTGTGCTTTCATTTTGCAAGATGCTACCATTGGGAGAAGCTGAGTAAAGGGAACATGGGAGCTCTATTATTTCTTATAACTGCACTGAATTTGCAATTATCTCAAAATAAAAAGTTTAATTAAGAAGTTGGCCAGGTGTGGTGGCTTATGCCTGTAATCCCAGAACTTTGGGAGGCTGAGAAGGGCAGATCACGAGGTCAGGAGTTTGAGACTAGCCTGGCCAATATGGTGAAACCCCGTCTCTACTAAAAATACAAAAGTTAGCCTGGTGTGATGGCATGCGCCTGTAGTCCCAGCTACTCGGGAGGCTGGGGCAGAAGAATCGCTTGAACCCGGGAGGCGGAGGTTGCAGTGAGCTGACATTGCACCACTGCACTCCAGCCTGGGCGACAGAGTGAGACTCCGTCTCAAAAAAAAAAAAAGAAAAAAGAAAAAGAAAAAAAAAGAAGTTGGCCAGGCATGGCGGCTCACGCCTGTAATCCCAGGACTTTGGGAGGCCGAGGCTGGTGGATCACTTAGGTCAGGAGTTCAAGACCAGCCTGGCCAATATGGTGAAACCCCATCTCTACTAACAATACAAAATTAGCCGGGCATGGTATCACATGCCTGTAATCCCAGCTACTCAGGAGGCTGAGGCAGGAGAATTGCTTGAGCCTGGGTGGTGGAGGTTGTAGTAAGCCGAGATCGCGCCACTGCACTCCAGCCTTGAAGACAGAGCAAGACTCTGTCTCAAAAAAAAAAAAAAAAAAGTGAATTGCTAGCATATAAAAATCAGGAAGAGCAACTTTAAGTCTTTGAAAAGAAGATGTGGCAGTGCTGGCCTTCCCACACTCACAGAGGTCCTCGGTTCTGCACTTGCTTTACCTGGCAGTCTCTCTCTCACTCTCTGTACCCCTTGAATCCTGCGTACTGGGTCTCTGTCTAAGACTGTTTGACAAAAGGGACCCACTGCTAACATATAATGTGTTTGAAAACCACTAGTCTAGTCTGAACTTTCCTTATACTAAGAGGAAGCTGAAGCCCAGAGAGGTCACATGAATGACCTAAAGCCACACAGAAACTCAGGGGCAGAATCACAATCTAAGTGCCAGCGTCTTCTTCCCTTGCCACATACCTGCCTATCTGAGGTTGGGGTAAAGGGGTGGAGATGGCACGAGCAAAGGCCATGTGGCGGGGCTCCTTGAGTCCTGCTGACAGCACTACAAACAGTCCTGACCATCCCGTAGACACTACCCAGAACACAGGGGCACAAGATCAGACACAGGCAGTTTGCCTGTAAATCGTCAAGTCCTAGCAAGGCCTGTGGAGGCTGGGTGATAGTTTGTCATTAGTGCTTAGTGACAGGGACAGGGACAGTCCTGGAGAGTCCGATCTAGTGAGCGTGCTCTACTTGAAGCTGCTTAAAAATCCTCAGCTAGCCAAGGAAAGGAGCCAGGAGAGGAAGGCACAGGAGAGAGGAAAAGAGACAGGAGAGCAGGAGCAAGAAAGACGACCCCCCAGGGGCTGCTCAGGCAGCGGCACCTGGGGCAACATCCCTGGTGCTCCAGTTGTGGTTTTCAAACTCCCTAGGGTGGCAGAACACCAGGGACTCAAAATCCAAAAAAGAGAGGTAATTATTTCATTGCTTTCTTACAAGGGGCCCGTTGGCGGGGGCACCCATTGGCAGGAGGGCCCTATGCTGTGCGGCGTGTAAGCGAGGTGGCTGCAGGGGGGGCGAAACTGAGAGACTGCGCAGCAGAGGGAGGGAAGGGGGCATCTGAGAGGCTGCAGGAGGGAAGAGGGGGAGCCAGCGAGCCCTGGCATTTTGTTGGAAGAAGCTTAATGGCTGCATGATAGAAAACTGGCATGGAAGGATTTTTACATGATCTGGGATGGAAACGGCTATGTGATGCACCTTCAGCTCCTCTAGGGACTCTTCACTAAGATCAGCTTTGTTCCTAACACTTGGAAAGATGGGGAGATGCAGAGCTCTTTACCAAGGTGGGCATCAGGGAAACGCAGAGGCTGCACTTATAAGGGATCAGGGGCATGTCTGGGTTACATGCTGAGCTACATCCTGGATGGTTCCCCTAAGCAGTGGGATCCAGATGCCTCACAGATCCAAGCCCTGCCTTGTCCCCACCCCTATCCCCAATGTGGCTGCCCAATGTGGATCTGACCTTTTGGGTGATCAGGGCCCTGGAATGCCTTTCCAAAGTCAGAAGGAAGCTGTGGTGACGACTCTGAGATTAGAGGCTTCATCTTGTGGGATGGAGGCACTATTTCAGCTACCTCCGATGGAAACTGGGGAGCCACAGCGTCACCTATACCTACTAGAGTAGTTCCCATGTGGAAGTAGGCAGAAGGCTGATGTTCAAGCCAACCTGGACAGTTTCCTAAGGCGCCTGGTCCTTCCAGGGTGGGAAGTTCATAGCTGATGCCTGGGCTGTTCAGGCCTCCCCCACCTCACCTGTAAAGAGTCCCTGGAAATTAGACTCTGTCTTGGGCTAGCCAGCAGGTTGGCACTGGAGCCTCAGATGGAAGCTACATGCTACCAGACACAGAGATACCATCAGGAGCCAGGACCCAAGAGGAGAAGAGGGCTGTGAGCTGCCCTGGGAATCTGGGGGTGGACCTTGGAGGCAGAGCAGTGATGGAGGTGAAGGGAAAGTTTGCAAAGTCTTCTTGACATGTGGATTCACACTTGACCTCGAGGTCCCAGAGCCCCTGCCTGGTGCAGAATGCCTGACACTACTCACTCAACATTCCTGCTAACTTTCTCACCACACAGCACCAGGAAGGAGAAAGCACCTTTGCATGGGCATAAGACTGTGTAGGTGTCACCATGCACAGGCTTGGCAAACCCAGGCTCTGCTGGAGTGAGACACTTGGAAGCAGTTCACAGTGAAGCCTTCCTGGGGAAACTCAGCCTTCAAGAGAGACTCTGAAAATCCCTGCTGGGATTTGGGAGGAGAAAGAGAAGGTGGCTGCTCTCAGCCAACAAGATGGGCCAGGAGAGTCTAGGGGTGCGGCTTCGAACTTGGGAGTGGGGACAGATAGAAGTGTGGCTCAGGCCTCTGAGGAGCAAGACCCCTGACCAGCCTGGACCAGGGTGGGACAAGGCATGTTCCCTTCTGCTCAGATAGTGATGTGGGTGAGCCTGGGGCCCCAGCCATGACCAGTGATCACAGACACTGCTTTAGGCTTCAATCACAGACAGATTAGAACTGTGACACCCACTGCACCCGCCTCTGGGTCCATGGGATCGCTGATGGGATTCAGTGACATCGGTGGCTCTGCCCATGAGGACAACTCTCCAGAAATTAAAGTCAGAAGGAGGGAAAGGAGCCCCTCCAGACCTGGGCAGAGGCTGGCTGGGTGCTTCAGAGCCTCTACTGCAGGGCCTGAGACCCCAGAGGGAGGTGCTGATGGGGTGAGGGAAGTTGCCTGGGACTGAGGGAGGAAGTCAACTGGAGCCACTTCCCAGGCACTCTTCCCAGATTTCCCTAGGATGAAACCCTGCTGTAGCTGGGGGAGAGGCTCCGAAAGCTGCCTTTTGCTGAGGCTGAACCAATCTTTTATGGGGTTAGGCCCCTGGTGGAAGGACTACTCTCCCACCCTTCAATTACCCTCAAGACCAGGCAGAACAAACTTCAAGAGATGCTCCTTGAAGGAGGGAAGGGGAAGGCCAAGGACGAGGCCTGGGGACCACCTTCAACATTGCCTTTGTGCTCTCCTCACTCAATAACTTTGCAGAGCCTGCAAATATTCCAGGGGAAAGAAAAGACAAAAGTTTGCTGCAATGCACTTCCACAGTACTCTTTCCCATTCTAATGACATCTGGTTAATGAGGCACAAGCTGAGCGTGACTGCCTTGCATACTGGAGGGAAGCAGAACATTAACGAACCAGAAGGCAGCCGGGAGGGCAGGACTCTGGGTCTCAGGGGAGGGAGAAAAAAAGGCCCCCTGCTGGCCTGTTGCTGGAAGGAACCCAGGGGGGATTTTGAAGCCGCTTGCTCTGGGGTGTGTGATTTAAAGACTCCTTTATCAAATGTTTGGGAACATCTGCATTGCTCACTGAAGCAGCTACATGGGTGGCTTCTAAGAGGAGGGCAAGACAAGCATGGGAGCAGCACGCAGGGACAGCGGAGCACAGCAGGAGGGGAGAGCTGAGAGCTCTAGCACTTAAAGTAGCTGGAGCTTAACTTTTGTGCTAAATCAAACATAACTTCATCGCGGACTCTCTAGATGCCCTGCAGGCACTGAGGGGTTAAGAAGTTATTGGGACTGCATGCCCTCCTTAGCAGGCCTGGGAGGACCCCACCTTAGGCTTGGATGCCTGGCCAAAAAGTGGGAGCAACTTGAGTTGGCAAAAGTATTGGTTCAAAAATAAAATCCACAAGTCTAAGCTGGCTCCAGAGTCCTACTCTGAGCAGGTCACATGGCCACTGAGTGTTGGGCCTGCTGGTTAGCAAGTACAGAAAGCTTGGCCCCGGATGGGAGGGTGCCTCTGAGCCCCAGCCCCTTGCACAGAGGCTGCCACAGGATGCACTGGCCCAAGGCAGTCAGTGCCAGGAAGAACATGCAGATGACATATTCGCTACCGGAAGTGTACATACAATCACAATGAGCCCTACTCCTTAGCATGGAAGGCCCTAGCGGGTTCCAGTGAGTTCCAGGATGGCATGCCCCCCTCATGCCCACCTCATGCTATAAGCACCTGACGGGCCACAATGATAGGTTGGTGGCTGTGGCCTCAGACCTGCAACTGATCGGAAGCCATGCTCTAAGACCTCCAGCTTGGCACAAACCCATCCTCATGTCCAGGGCTTGTTCTTTTTTTTCAGCAACTATTTTGCTTTGAGCAACTTACGGAACTGGTACCTCATTGTGGGTCTGGGCAGGTGAGCCCAGGGGTCAGGCGTTCATGTCCAGCACAGCCCCCTGTGTGCCTGTTTCCCAGTGCCCAGCATTCGGAATCATAGGGGGACAGGCCCTGAGATGAGTGGGTGGGCAAGGTGGCCAGCCGGGTGTCCTCACAGGGAAAGATGTCCTCATTCTCAACAGCCCAGCAAAGGCCAAAGCAGCCCTGCCTCCTGCCCAGGGATGAAGCTGGGAGAGCCCAGAGCCTTCGCTGTTGTAGCCTGGGCCTGGAGGACAGAGACTCGGGTCCAGGTGCCCGCCTCACTGACCCAGGATGCTGCCTCAAGCTAGTGTCAGCTGGAGCCCTTTGCAGGCCAGGCTTTCCAAATCCATGAACTTGAGAGGTCCCTTCCATGAGTGATGTGACCAGGGGGCTGCCCGGGGAGGGACGGGGCTAGAGGGCAAGGCCACAGAGCCTGAGTCCAGGCACTTACCTTGACCTTCGCAGAGCTTCTTCATCAGGGTCTTGCACTGTTGGTAGAAAGGAGCTGGTCAGGGGACTCACAGGAGACACAGCAAGGAAAGCTGCTGGGGCTCTGTGGGCACTGAGTCCCCAGGATTCAGCCAGGCCCCACACGGTGACTGCCTCCTTGCCTGTCCACTGTGTGCTGGGCAGAGGCCCCAGAGGACATTGGGAAAGACTCAGGGGGTGGCCTGAGAGGGCCTCATCTCAGCCCTGGGCAATCATCTCACCCGGAAGTTGCACACCAAGCCTGCTGCCCACTGTTGGAGTTGGCATTAGAGCAGAAGGCTGCTCTCACCGGACAGTCTGCCCAAGAGGCCCAGAAGGAGCCCTGCCAGCTGCTGACAAACCATCAAGGCTGGCCCACCTTCAAGGGCAGGTAGCAGGACTCCCTGGCTTCTGCACTGCTGGGCCCAGGCCCCTGGTGGCCCCTCAGCATCTCCCTCCTCTGCACCCACCCTGAGAGCCTGCACTCACTGAATTCTGTCCCCGTCATCTGGGCCAGGATGCGGAAGGAGCGAGACTGCAGGTTGGAGGAACGGCGTGCCCACTCGTCAGCCTCGTCTTCCGGCTTGTTCTGGCTCTTAATCACAGCCTGGTAGACAGGGGAGGCGCTGTCTACGGCAAGATCCTTAATAGGGAGGCTCCTGCAATGCAGAGAGAGGCCGTGGGCGAGGGCTAGGCTAGAGCCCAGTTCCCACCCTACTGGGTCCCTGCTCCATGCCCATTGGTGGCCCCTATCGTTCTGTCCCCAGCTTGCCTTTATCCATTGCTGTCTGAGAACCTGAGATATGGGCATGACCTGGGTCCTCGGTGCTCAGGTTGGTCACAGTGAAGCAGTGATTCCCCTCCCTCATGAGAGACAAGAGGCTCAGATCCCTCAGGTCTGCCCTTCCCCGGTGCTAACTCCAGGCCTAGGCTGGAGACATTTCCACCCCCAGATCCCCTTTACAGAGGGAGGAAACAGAACAGGTCTTCTTTGACCTCCCTGAGCAGGCCGTGAGTTTGGGGCTGGCTGGAAAGAGGCCATTTGGGGGACCAAGAGGATTCCTTAGGATCCTTCTCCTGCCCTCCTCACACTTTTGGATCCAAACAAGGAGCTGCCAATGCTGTCACTGCCCTGGAAAAGGACTGGGGGCCCTGGGCTCAGTATGAGTAGGCTGACTCTGCTGGAAAGTGGTAAGAAACAAGGCAGCAAGGCACGGCCCTGGCATGGCCTGTAGGGACAGGGGATTTCTGGCCTGGGGAAGTTGGGAGTGGGGCTGCATGGAAGCCACTGGTCCTCTGTCCCAGAGAAGTGCAGCCCTTTGTGGAGGACCAGGTGACCTTCCCTTAGGCTCCCAGGGTCTGGCACATGATAGGTGCACAAAACTCTTGGCTGAACAAACAAATCCTACATCAGAGCCAGAAGGGACCCTAGAGCCCCTCGGGTCCAGTGCCTCCCAGCCTGAATCAGACTCCAGTACAGGCCATGGTCAAAAGCCTTACAGCCCACTCGCCCTGGCCGGGGGGCCAGAGCACCAAGCCGCCCAGCCCACCTTCTTGGAGGCCTGGGAGGGCTCAGGTGAAGCCCACAACAGTAACAGACTGCTGGCCCAGCCCTCTCCTCTTACAGATACTGAAGCTGAGGTCCAGAGAGGCCAGCCAACTAGTTCCAGGTTACAGCAGATAGGGGCCCCACTGGGTGAGAACCTAGGTTTCCTGGCTGCTAGCCCTGTGTCCTTTCTATTAAGCTCCCTGCAGTCACAGGGCTCAGGAAGGCTACTTCTGCCCAGTAGGAGGCCCTGGACCTATGCCTGGAGAGATGCCCTGTCCAGCACTCTCCTGCCTGCCTCTCCCTTTCTCCCAGAGGGCTGGCTGGCTGGGAGAGGAACCTCCCCATTGTCCATGTCTTGTACCCTCCCTGCAAGGAGTGTGACAGGGAACTGACCTTGTCTCCCAGGACTGGTCCCTGTGTCTGGCTCAGGGTGGGCTACAAGAGCAGAGGTGGGGAAAGGTGATCGAGGTTGGGTGGAGCTGCCCTGGCTTCCCTGAAGGCCCTGCCCTGGCCCAGAGAGCTATAGGTACTGGCAGCCTGTGGTTGGGATCGGTTGGGAAAGACCAGCAGAGGCCTCTAGGGTCTAGCCAGGGAGGAGCCTGCAACTGCCCAGGGAGCAAAGGAGAGGGTGGGATCTTGCTGTTGCTGGGACAGGCCATTTCCGGCATAGGGAGGAGTCCCAAGGGTTCCTAAGGTCTGGGTGAGATGGGCAACAGGAAAGCACAACCAGGTCTCCCTGGTCCTGGCTCCTGACCCACTGGGAGGGGAGGGAAGGAGAGAGTGTGAACTGTGCAGTGGGTGAGGGAAGGCGTGGATGCAAGGCCCTTGAGCCTCTCTACAGAGCTTTGCAATCCAGAGAGCAGGTAGAAGGTGTTTGCTGCTGTTTCCCTGGAATGTGCCCAGGAGGAGCTCCCCTGTGCCTTTCTCCGCTCAAAGTGTTCAAGAAAGCATTTCTGGCTTCATTTCCCATAACCCCGTGCATAGACCAGGGACCCTTGTTGCTGCTGTGACCGAGACTGGGAGTCAGATGAGGAAACTGCTGTGCCTTTCATGACCCCAAGGCTCAGGGAGAATATATGCAGAGAAGATGGAACAGGTCCTGCAATCCTTGGCCCCTGGTCTGAGTCCACTCTCTGGACCCACTTTCAGCTTGTTCTTCTTGCCACAGAAAACACTCCACAGTCACTGCAACATCAGATCACCACTGCATTTGCTTCACTGTGTGCAGCCCCCGATCTGATTCATCTTTCCCCTCCCATGGGTGGTCATGGCAGGCACTGGCTCCTGCAGATACACTTCCCATGAGGATTCTGGGGAGTGGCCTCCAAGAGGTTACCTTCTCACCTTCTAGCCTTGAATAATGGCCCAGTGTGGATTCTAATGTTCAGGTCTACACTGACCCAGTGCAGATAGGAATGGTGGGGGGAGCTACCCCAAAGCACGGCAAGGAGAACACAGGTATGCACCCCCAGCCTGGGCCTGCAGCATGAGTGTCATTACTCTGTGATTTCTGTGACCACAGTGACATTATTTGGACAAACCCCAAGAGACGAGTACTTGCCTGTAAAGGCTGCGAGGGATGTCGTTTGGCTGACAGGTGGGTGTGAGGAGGAGCGTGGACAGAGCACGTGGACTGACCACTGGTCCTCAGACACATCCCACCAAACCCACACACCATCCCACAACCAGACAGACGGATGACTGGACAGACACTGCGGGGTCTACTTACGCCAGCGGTGATGCCCTGCCAAGCAGAGGAAAACCCAGCCGTGAGTGCGCGTCCATCATGGGATAGCAGAGGGGCAGCGCACACAAGAGAGCCGGGTTAGGGTCAGAAATGAGTTATGGGAATGGGGTGGGTGAAGGAGGAAGAAAAAGAGAAAAAACACGGTCATTGAGGAAGGAAACATGGAAATTAACAGCAGAAATGGGAGCATGTTATAGCCAAGAGGATTACTCACTGGCACCAGAGCATGGTCAGCTCAGCGTGGCTGCGTTAAAAGGAAGAGGAGAAGAGGACCCTTTCCAGGCATACCAGGGGAAGAATGGGGGGGGGATGGGCGGCGGGGACAGGAGGGAGATGGGAAAGGTCCTTTGAAAAGCCTCGATTAATCAACAGTGCCTCAGTTCCAAAACTGATGGGTGCCCTAGTGGTGAGACCAAATGATAGCAGTCTTCCCAAGGTGCAGAAAACAGAAAGTTAGTGAAGAGCAGTTCTTTCGTTATTCTCCATTGAACTTCCCTTTGGCGATTGCTACTACTTTTAAGAGCACACCAAGGACACACGTGACAAAGAAATGTTAACAGGAAATCCCTGTTAGCTCTTGGGCTTAGGCAGCCTTGTTTTTCTGGGTACACATGAGCTAATGCTTGTGTTTTTAAACTTGCATGGTCATATTTTCTGCTTTGAATGATGGAATTCAATCAACCTTGCCCAGAATTAGGCGAAGAGCAGCAGCTCTGAGCCTTGGGAGTTTGACTTGAAACTCCAGGACAGGCGACCTCTGCTCCCTGGTGGCCTAGAGGAAGTACTACATCTCCAAAAGGGCCCCAGGCTCCTCAGTTCCAGCAGAGCCCGGGGAGCCCACACTGTTCCACCCTTGGGGCTGGGGAGCCTGCCATTTATAACCTGCATGCATATCATGGCCGCAAGGGCTAGGGTCTGGAACGGCCAAGCGCACCTGGGTTCTCTGGGACTTTTTAATCCCTCCATCCCTCTTATTATATCTGTTTTCCTGGCTTTGGAAAAAAGCATTGCTGTCATTTCAAGACTTTTTGCCTTGAATTGCTAGGGGATCCTGACCCAGGGATAAGATGTTGCTCAGATTGATAATCAGCCAACACAGTGGTATTCCCAAGTAGAAAACAGTGAGGAACTATGTGTATGTGTGTAAGAAAGAAACAACAGGTAGACAACACATACACACACACACACACAGACACACACACACACACGAGAGAGGGGGTGGGGAGAGGCAGAGACAGAGAAAAAGCAACAAGGAGGAAGACAGAAAGAGACATACAGAGAGAGGGAGACACAGAGACACACAGAGAGAGGTCTGTTTGCATGAATGTTTGCATTGCTAGAATTTTTCATCCACAAATGATTTTCAGCCAACTCTTTCTTTACCAACCCTCAAATTCCCCAACCAGAGCTAATGGGCGAATTCCAGGAACCAAGGATGTCTTAAATGCCACTGCCCTGAGGCTGGGCTTCCTGGGGCAAAGAGGAGGGAATTGCTCCCATCTGTGGGACTGATTGCCAGCAGTAATGTGGATGGTTGGTCGCAGACCCCTTCCCAAACCAGAAACCCAGCCAGTGTATTTGAATCAATTCTCATCGCTGGAAGAACCTGGCAACTTCCCCCTCCTTAAAGGACAGCTTCGCTGTGAGAGGCCTGGGGGCCTCCAGAATGGTCCCCTTGTTAAGAGGACTGTAGAAGTCTCTTCTTCCAGCCTCCTCATGGAGCCTGGGAAAATGCAGAGGGCTGTGAAAAGCACTTTGAGGAACCACCATTTTCTGCATTTCTCCACCCTTCTCCTAAAGCTGACCATGGAGAGGGTCTGAAGAGAGGATACCCACGTTCCAGAAGGCCCTGGTGAAGGCTGGCTCCCCTCCAAGGGCCATGCCTCCAGGAGGTCCAACGTGAGGGTAGCTGGTCCCGATGGCGCCCAATGGCCCAGACCCCTCGGGCTCTGGAGGTGCTGAGTGGCGGTGGAGGAGGGAGGCGCTTACCCACTGAAGTCACTGCCTTGGGCCTGGGCCTGCCCAGCGATGGCGTCCATGATGGCATCCTGGGAGTACATGCTGATGGGCGTGTTGTACTGCGCATGGATGATGGTGGCCTTGCCGCCCAGCCCCTTCACCTCGATGGGCTTGTGGGTGGACAGGGCCGAGTCCTTCAGGGCACTGGGGTTGAAGCGTTCCTGGTAGTCGGCGCTGGGGGAGGGGTGCGGGAGTACGGGCAGGGAGGGGGAGGAGAAAAGGGCAACAGGTGGTGGTTACGTGGGTGGCCAAGGCAAAGGCTGGGCGCGGTGTGTGTGGAGAGAGATCTCCCAGAGCCGAAGCCCTGAACCCCCATAGGCTACACAAGTCTCCCAATGGTGGGTGGTCTGGGTCTATTCAGGAAAATCCTTGGTACCCTCCCTCAAAGCCCAGTGCGGCAGAAGGTTTTCTTTTTTCTTCCTTTTCTTTTTTTTTTTGTTTGTTTTGTTTTGACACAGGGTCTCGCTTTGTCGCCCATGGTGGAGGGCAGTGGTGTGATCTCCACTCACTGCAGTCTCAACCTCTTGGGCTCAAGTGATCCTCTCACCTCAGCCTCCTGAGGTAGCTAGGACCACAAGCACATGCCACTATTTTTTTTTTTTTTTTGTAAAGACAGAGTCTCATGATGTTGCCCAGGTTGGTCTTGAACTCCTGACCTCGAGCTGATCCTTCTGCCTTGACCTCTCACAGTGTTGGGATTACAGGCATGAGCCACCACTCCTGGCCATAGAAAGGTTTCCTTGCCCATCTTGGCGTTCCCAGATCCCCTGCAGTGCCTGGCTCAGCCTGAGCTCCCTCCCAGGGTTTGCAGGGGCTGCCAGGCACAGAGAGATCTCCCACTACACACAGCAGGGGAAGCGCGGGCGTGGGGCTGGGGGTAGGGGACAGGAGCAGCAGCCCAAGCTGAGTCCAGAACGCCCCAAAGGCGAAAAGCGGCTCCACTGGCACCCACAGGGATTCTGAGCAAGGTTTCTCCGTGAAGGGGCTCTTCCTGAAGGCCACCCCCTTGGTGGCCCAGGGCTCTGATCTTCCAGACGCTTCAGGGAATGTGCTTCTTCCTCAGAGCAGGGTTCTGGCTGCCCAGGCCCTCTCAAGTCCAGTTTGCTGAGTGGCTGGCCATCCTCTACCCACAGGAGGCTCTTCCCTCCAATGGATAGGTGCGCTCCCCAGGCAGACAAGATCCAGCGCAGCCCTTCTGAGGGGTTGCCAGGACAGAAAGGTCTTCAGGCTCACACAGGCCCAGCAGCAGCACAGCATGTGTCTCCCTCCCCGCCGCCCACCCCGCCTGCCACCGTCACCAACCCCAGGCACATCTTAAGCAGCTGCTGCAGCAGGAAATTGGGAATGAAATTAGAACCATCGGATGGAGCCCCCACTCCCACCCCCAAATGCTTCTACTCCCGCTTCACACACATGCAGGCTCACCCAGGGGTACAAGTGTACCCCACTCATACATATGCACACACATGTACACATGCCAGCAGGCACACCCTATCCACGCCAGACACACGCAGACACATGCTGGGGCTGGCACGCAAGTGCACACACATGCTGTCCTTTGATACTAACTTGGCTGGAGAGTTGACTACCACCTGGGGAGGAAAAGGGCAAAGAAGACAGGGTGGTCAGAGAGAGGCTCCGCCAGGGGCAGTTTGAGCGCCGGGGCCATCATCAGCCTGGTCATTGTGGAAGCAGAACCAGCCCAAACCGCAATGGGTGAGGAGAGCAAGGAGTGAGAAGGGAGAGCTCAGAGCCGGGAATCATAGCTACTGGGACCCTCGGTTTGGTTCAGAGACTGACACAGCAATGTTTCCCTCTTGGAGGGTCCCCAGTGCCCTCTGCTTTGCCAGAATAAGGGTTTTCTTGTCTATCTTCAGGGGCACTCGTACTGCATACATAAATCCCCCACATACAAACCTGGCTATAGACCCCAGAGAGGAAGCTAGGGGTGGAGACGGGACCAGCTGTGGCTGCTATGGAAAAGGCTGAGGCCCAGGGGCCTTCCTGCCTGTCAGCAGCTCTGGACTAAGAGTCTGTTTTGTGGGGGCAGCTGTGGAATTCTGTCCTGAGCAGGCATTGCCGTGATAAGGGGGCAGGGCTTGCGCGGGATTACCTATGCCCTCCCAAACTTGACCTCCTCTCCCTCCCAGAAGAGACGCAGGCAGCTCTGGCTGCTCCTCTTGGGGTATAGGGGAGTGGGGTGCACAGTTGCCAGGGGCCACTCCTAAAGGCCCCTCGGGCCAGCAATGAGGCAGGATGGAGGAGCAAGGAGGTGCAGGGAGAAGCGTGAGCTCAAGGCTTTCTGAAGGAAAGCGCCCAGCCGAGGCAGCCCAGCTCGGACAGCACAGTGAGAGGCCCCTTCCTCTCACTCTGACCTGAGAGTGAGCCTCCCAAAGCATGGTCTCTGTAGGGAAAGCAGTGTCTGTCCCGTGTTTCTTTAAATGCAAATTCCTTGCAGTGGCAGACCCTGTGGCCAGCGGCCCTGTCTGGGGCCTGTGAGGGAGACAGTGTGGAAGGTGGGGGGCTCTGTCCCCAAACTTTGCCACCTTCTTGAATCTGCCCACTGTGGGCTTTAGCTGAGGGAGCTTGGGCCCCAGCCAGCCTGGCCCTGGTCATTTGCAGCCAAACCCCGGGGAGCCAGGCTCAAGTCAGTGGTCCCCGGTCCCAGGGAGCAGCACAGTGGCCCTGCTCTGCCCCAGGCCCGCCACTGCTTCAGAACTGATAAAATTCCCTCTATCCTCCCAGGCTCAAAATAGCTGCAAGTGGAGCTATATTAGGAAAGGGCCAGCACGGAGCTCCATTCCTTCTCCATTTTTGGCCAGTGCTGACAGCTGCAGGGTCATCTCTTGCCCTGACCAGCCCAGGGCCCCCTGCAGAGGGCAGTGTTGGCCTGGCGGGGTGGGGGCTGCCTCTGCCCTGCCTTGGCAGCCTGCTCCTTCTTTGACATTGATTCCTGCCTCCTGCCCAGCTTCTCCCACCCAGGACCTGGGGCTGGGATGGCTGCAGCAGACACTTCTGAGAGGAGCCAGTGCCTGGGTCTTGGGGAAGACGAGCCAAAGATGTAAGACCTGCCCAGGGGCCCTTGCACTGAGTGGCCTGAGGGACACTGCCCTTCAGTGCCAGCCCCAGAAGGGAGGAGAAGAAGGGGGCTGCTGGGATGCCTATGCCTGTCTGCCCTTGCACCACATCTGTTTCTCTCTCCTCCTTCCAAGAGGATACGAGTTGCCAAAGAATCGCACTGCAAGCTGCCCAGAGGAGAGAGCAGCGGAAGGGGCTTCCTTTTGGAGCCAGACAGTACAGAGTTCAAGTTGTGACCCTGCCCCTTCCTAGCACTGTGACTCCGGGCAAATTACTCACCTGTCCCAGCCTGTTTCCTAATTCTAATTCTTGAGATGGTAGTGCCTACCACACAGGTGGGTTGTGCAGACTGAACGGGTCATGAGTCTAAGGTGCTCAGCATGGGAGAAGTGGGCCATGGATAAGCACAGGGATTAGCCCTTGCTGACCCTGTTGCTGACCCACTTAGCATAGGTGGTGGCCTCAGCCCAGCAGAGGTTGCCCTAGGCCAGCCCAGGTCAGAGGCTCCAGCCCTTCCTGCCGGCATTGCCTGGGACAGCAGCATCAGCTTTTACTTTGGATGAAACACCCACTGCACATCCTCCCCTAGCCCACCATCCCTTGGAGGAAACGTCAGACTCTGCTGCTCTGAGCACCAAGAAATAATTTACACATTCATCAGGGTCGGGGCAGCCCCTGTACCAACAGCAGAGTACCTTAGGCACTATGGGAAGCAGAGGTGGGCCTGGCCCCTCACTTCACTGAGCAGGCAGCAAGTCCCTGTCTCAATGCAAAGTGGAGTCAGGCAGACCTACGTGCCAGTTCTGTCTGCCACTTACTAGCTGTGTGACCTTGGGCAAATTACTTGCTCTCTCTGAGTGCCTATTTTCCAGCTATAAGATAGGGAAAATCATGCCCACCTCTGGAGTTGCAGAGAGAGTTGTGTTAGAGAGAGTTGCTGAGAGATAAGGCATGTGGACTGTTAGCTGGTCCATAGCCAGAGTGCAGGGTCAGTATGGGGAGACATTATCATCATTGCAGGTGGGTCTCCTGAGAGTCCCAGGCCACCAGAGGCTGACCTCTCTGCCTGAGGCCAGTCCCTGGAAAGGACCAGGAAGACCTACCAGCCCAACAAATGCGGGACAAGGAGGCCATCTCTATTCTACTATTCCCTGAGCTTTCTGGCAAAAGTCCTTTGCTGGGGAACCCTGGGGGCATATATGGCTCTGTCACCTTGGGTAAGGGAAGCAAGCCATGTGGTGTCAGATATCAGCTTCACTGAGGATTCCAGAAAGAGCTGGGGAGCTGGGGAAGCTGAGGGCCACAGGGAGCAGTGACCTGATGGGGCACAGGTGCCTTCTGCTGCAAGGGCAAAGGCAAGGGCATGGGCTTGGGCCAGACTGACTGGATTCCTACTGTGACTCTTCTGGGTGGCTCCAGGCAGTGATGATACCAGGTGTCATGCAGTGAGTGGGTGACAGACAAAGCTCAGAGCTTTACAAGTGTTGGGTCCTTTATCCTCCCAATAACCCTGAGACATGGACAATGTGATTCCTCCATGATTCGGAGGAGGAAACCTGAACCACTAGGCTCTACTGCCTTGACTCAGTCTGCCCTGCCTGGAGAGGGCTATGCCAGTTGCACCAGGCGGGAGTAGAAGTTAGGGTGAGAGAACAAGCTTGAAGGGCTTAGAGCTAACACAGGCCCAGTGTGGGGACTCCGTTCCCTTGGCCCCCTCCACAGTGCCCCAGTCCCATGTCATTTTAACTGCTGTGCTCCCAGAGTCCCACCAGCTAGACCTTGGGGGTGAGGCTGCTGTTCTCCTGCATAGCCCCTTTCTCCTTGGGGTCCTGCTCTCTCGCCCCCCATCCTGGCCAAGGTCGCTCCTGCAAACCCACTCCCTGCACACCACTGCCAGAGTCTCTCCATATACAATTCAGGGGCTCCCTCTTCCAGGCAGCTTCCCAGACTATTCCTAGTCCCAGATAACTCGCTTTTCCACCTCTTGAACTCTCCCCTGCTCCTGCCTCCATCCTCCCAGAGGGGTGGGGACCCGTGCATAGCTCTTGAAGGCTGCAGGCTGTGCTGTCCTGTTCTGGGGGGTGGCCTAGTGAAAAAGTGTTGGAAGTCAGAGTCTCCTGCATTCAGGACTGGCTCGGCCACATGGTAGCTGGACAAACGGACTGTGACTTAACCTTCTCTGAGCCTCAGTTTCCTCCTCTGCAAAATCTGACATGTCACCCCATCGTGGTTGGTTGTATAAATCGCTAGCATGCCTAGCTCATGGCAAACGCCGCAGGATCGTTGCTGGCCTCATGGGCTCGGGGCTGGCTGGATTGGGGCCAGTGCCTCGCTCTGACCACCTGACCAGGTCTCTGCCTAGCACCGAGGACCCAGGTGGCCCAGGCCACCTGTGGAGAGCTGTATGTCCGTTACCTACCCTCCTGGGAGTCCGACACCCGAGGCCTTCCCTCGGAGGCTCATCTGGTACATCTGAGCCATCTCCCTCAGGGTCTCTGCCGAGTACAGGCCAATGGGGTTGTTATATTGCCTCGGCTGGCTTGAGCCCGGCAGGGCTTTCGGGCCGAGTAGGTCCCGGGCCCCCTCTGGGCTGGTCTTGGCCCTCAGGCTGGCCCGCAGAGGACCAGGGTCAGAGGCCTCGGCGAGTGAGGAGAAGGCGGAGGGCCGGGAGAAGGCAGGGCTAAAGGTGGGCCTGAGCTCCGGGGTGCCTGGGGTGCCTGGGCTGGCCCTCGCCTCAGGGCTGGGGCTGGGTGCCACCAGGCTGCCGTTCGTGTCCAGAGCGGGGTCCTGGCACATGGTAGGCCATGCAGGGGAGAGAGAAGAGAGCGGTTAGAGGCCACACGCGTCCCAGCGCTCCTGCGTGGACCTGAAACAGATGTGTTAGTGCGAGCCCAGCAGCCTGAAGCCCAGAGTGCCTGGGCGCAGCACCTGGAGGGGAGGACGCTGGCGGAGGCGCAGGCAGGCACATGGCTCCTGGCCTGGCCTGAGGCTGGCATCCAGCTGGGCAGAATGCCAAGCCCTGCACGGAAGCCAAGCCAAGCTTCCCGCCCCCAGGGGCCAAGGAAATGGGTGTAGGGGTCAGGGGATGGCCTGTTCTGTATCTGTTCCCCCTGCCCCTGAGAGTGGGTACCCAGTGGGCACAGCCCAGCCTCCTGCTCCACTGACCCCACACTGCCAGTGAGATGGGGCTCCTGGGCTGGCTGTGGGCAGGTGGTGGGGAGGTGAGGAGAGAAGCTGAGGAAGTGGGTAGCTGACATTTGGTCCCCTCAGTCTACCTCTGCAAGCATCTCCCAAGCAGCCTCCACCCACTTCCCCAGTCTGTGACCTACCCCACCCCTGTCAGCCTCTTTTTCTTCCCTCTCCCTGCTCCCCTGCCCAATCTGCCCCACTGGACAGGTGGGGTCACTATCAGCTCACATAGGGGGAGAAGTTGAGCAGGGACCCCTCGGGGGTTGAGCTGCTTGGCGGGGCCTTGGGAAGGGCCCAGGCAGTGGTGAGGTCTGGAGCCAGGGCTTGGCCTCCCTTCTCCCCCGTGCCTGCCATTGCCAGCACGTCTAAGGGCTACAGGGGCAGGCACTTGGGAGGGGCAGGTGGGGAAGTGGAAACCAGAGGGAGAGATCTGGGTAGGGGAAAGCCTGAGGCCAGCAGGCCCCTCCACACCTGGAGGTCCTCCTCAAGCTGGGCCTCAGCCGCAGTCACCCAGCTGCGGCCCCCTCGGCAAATGAGGGTCAGAGCCTGGACTCTCGTCCCCTGCCTGGCTGGGAGGGTGACCCCTCTCCTGGGAACACTGCTGCCCAAGCTGGCTTCCTATCAGCCCAGCCACGAGGCATAGCGGAGGTGGCTTGCACCCAGGCAGGCATTCATTCCCACATCCAGTGTTCAAGAGGGGCTTGAAAGTCTCTCCCGAGGGGCTGCCTCACTTCCCCAAGGTCAGCCGCAGCAGGGGCAGGGATGGGGCAGGGCTGATCCCACGGCCGATCCCACGGCCTCATCCCAGTTGGGCCAGCCAAGGGCCAGGCAGGCTGGCCAGGGCCAGCACTCCAGGAACCAGGGCTGAGTGTACCCCGCCGCCACAGTCAGCACCTACCTTCTGGTGGGGAATCACTGGCAGAGGGGTCTGGACTGGAGGTGCTGTCGTGGAGATGGGAATGGGACGCTTCGATCTGTAGAAACCAGAAATGAGACCAGGTGAGGAAGTTGCCCCTGGGGCCAGAAGCTCCTGCTTGGGCAGGGCTGGTAAGGAGAGAGCAAGAGAGAGCTGGAGTCAGCTCTCAGAGATAGCTGAGTCAGAGGGCCCAAGATCCACTGTCCACCCCATGGGCTGGATCTCCCCAAGAAGGCCCTGGGCCCTACGAGGATGGAGAAGTCATGGCCCCTGGGCATTTTGGTCAGCATCCATGGGCCCCTGCTATGTCACTGGGGGCTGCCTGGGCAAAGTGGAAGCAGGGAAGACCTGCCTTCCAGGACCAACGGCCCACGTACGGGCAGCACCAGGACCACCCTCTCAGCCTTAGCTGTAAAGTGAGGCAGTAATGTCTGCCTCTAGGTGCTTGACAGTGACTTGGGCCTGGTCATTCCTCTGGCCCAGGGCTGTCCTTATCTTCCTGCACAGTTTTGTAGCCCAGGGCTGGGCCCACTCAATTGCTATGGGACAATCCCTCTTTTGGCCCCTGCCCCATGCCCACACCCAAGCCTCCGCCCCCTGCTCTGGAGAGCTGCCACCTACTTCTGCAGGGTGAGGCTCAAGTTGTAGCTGGCAGACTTGATCTTGTTCTGGGCTTCCAGGTGGGTCATGGTGTCTGTGTTGACGCCGTCAATGGCCACCACGAGGTCACCCTGGCTGAGCTGGGACTGGGCTGCCTTGCTGCCTGGTGTGATCTGATTGGATAGCGGAGGTGGGGGGTGAGCATAAGAAAGGTGGTCCTGAGGAAGGGCCAGTCCTTGGGGAAGAGTCACCCAGGAGTATTCAGCAGAAGCCGTCATTTTGTTTTTCATTCGCTACGGCCAGTGCCAGCTGCTAACCAAGCCTAGTTCCTCTTTCTGGCACATGACTACCACATTGCTTAGAGCTTTGTGTCTGACTGCAGCCTTGGGACTAGCTCTGGCCAATTGAATGAGGGTGGAAGCAATGTATGCTCCTTCCAGGTCTGCTTCTAGCAATCATCCTTGTGATTCTGCACACTCTCTGCCTGCACACTCCAATGCAGGGCATGGAGAGGAGGAGAAATGATCAAGGAGCACTGTATTGGATACTGCATGAATGAGAAACTTTTGTTGTTCTGAGCCATTAAAGTTTGGAGGCTACTGGACATGGTGGCTCATGCCTATAATCCCAGCACTTTGGGAGGCTGAGGAAGGAGAATTGCTTGAGGCCAGGAGTTTGAGGCCAGCCCGGGCAACAGAGCCCAGACCCTGTTTCTACAAAAATAAAAATATTTGGCAGGGTGTGGTGGCACGTGGCTATAGTTCTAGTTACTCAGGAGGCAGGTGAGAGGGTCACTCCAGCCTAGGAGTTTGAGGTTACAATGAGCTATGATCGCTCACCACTGAACTCCAGCATGGGTGACAGAGGGAGACCCTGTCTCTTAAAAATTTGCAGGCGTCTGCTGGGTGTGGTGGCTCACGCCTGTAATCCCAGCATTTTGGAGGCCGAGGTGGGTGGATCACAAGGTCAGGAGTTTGAGACCAGCCTGGCCAATATGGTGAAACCCTATCTCTACTAAAAATACAAAAATTAGCCATGTGTGGTGGTGGGTGCCTGTAGTTCCAGCTACTTGGGAGGCTGAGGCAGGAGAACTGCTTGAACCCAGGAGGCGGAGGTTGCTGTGAGCCGAGATTGTGCCACTGCACTCCAGCCTGGGTGACAGAGCGAGACTCGGTCTTTTAAAAAAAAAAAAAAAAGGCGGCCAGGTATGGTGGTTCATGCCTGTAATCCCAGCACTTTGGGAGGCTGAGGCAGTCAGATCACCTGAGGTCAGCCTGGCTAACATGGTGAAACCCTGTCTGCACCAAAATTACAAAAAAATTAGCTAGACATAGTGGCGTGTGCCTGTAGTCCCAGCTACTCGGGAGGCTGAAGCAGGAGAATCACTTGAATGCTTGATTGAACCCAGGAGGCTGAGGTTGCAGTGAGCTCAGATCATGCCACTGCACTTCAGCCTGGGCGACAGAGCGAGACTCTGTCTAAAAACAAACAAACAAACAAAAAACTGCAGGCTATTTGTAACCTTGGTTAGCCTCTTATAACCCCTGCACCCTGCAAAGCTATGGAGCACTTTTCAGACTCCAGGAGAAAAGGGAGACGCAGCAGCTAAGACACAGCAGCATCCTAGAGACACTGCCAGGCTGAAGGGCAGAATAAATGCACCCACTCAAAAACATCTTAGTGCCAGGTGCTTTGTGCTACCTGGCAGATGTGGAGAGAGTGAGGTAGCTGACAACCCTGCCTGGGTGAGCAAACTGAGCTGGGAAATGGGGCAGAGCTTAGGGTTCTGTAGTTGATATCATATCTCCAGAAGGCAGGGTGCAGTTGTGGGGGCCAGTTCCTAAACCCTGAGCCCGGATAACACCACGGAATGTTACAGTCTGGAGGCCCCATCTCCAGTGTAACCACACAGAATGCCACTTCAACTCCATCCTGGGAATTCCCCATGGGATCTCAGGAAGGCCACACCTCCTGGGACATTACTTGAGATGTCATCATGGCTCTGACTGCACTCTCGGGACATCATCCACGATGCCAAATTCTACACCCCCGGCCTCCGGTAATAGCACACTGAATGCTGTGGCGGCCCTGCCCACAGTAATATCACATGAGAGGCAAAATTCTCGAGGTTCTAATGATGTCACCTAAAGTGGCTTGATGGCTGGCCCCTAGTGACATTAGCAGCCCCACCCCTAAAGATACCTCATGGAATGCCAGAGACTCTGGCTGTACCCCTTGTGACATCACATGGAATGGGCTGGCCCCTGCTAATATCACATAGAATGGCTTTATGACCTGACTCCCACTACACCATGTTGGAGGTCCCCAACCCCCACGACATCATGAGGAGTGCCATGCAGGCCTGGCCTTCAGGGACATCACAGGAAAGAGGAGGCTCTGGACCCCACCCCCCACAAGCTGTGGTTGGAAGTGTTCCTTGGCTTTGCCTCCCAAACATGCCCACCAGCCAGTCCTCTGGGCTTCTTTGGGCACATCCCAGTCACCTTCCTGGCTATAACCCAAGAACCAAGCCAGCTCCTGGTGTTGGCAGAAGCTAGATTCAGGCCAAGGCCCGAGAACCATCCTAGAAGGAGCCCAGAGAGGCTCTGGGGATAGTCCCTTGCCCCAGGTGCCAAGCCTGGGTGGGCCTCTGGCCAGGCCCTGGGCTTACAGACATGGGTGGAAGCTCCTGCCAGTCCCCTCACAGGGAAGCCCCTTCCAAACCAGGATGCCCTGCAGTCACCAGTCACCAATGTCCAGCCCATTCCCAGATGGGCTCTGCAGATGCAGCCCAGGAACTGAGTTGTTTCTGCATGACCACATTACGGGTCACAGAAACACTGCCCTACACCACGTGGGTGATAACAGCAAGACCAGGACAGCCCTCTCCAATTGCTGTGAACCTGCCATTTCAGCCCTAGGGGCTATGATGCCCTCTTTTTTTTTTCTTTTTTCTTTTTTTTGAGACAGGGTCTTGCTCTGTTGCCCAGGCTGGAGTGCAATGGCGTGATCTTGGCTCACTGCAACCTCTGCCTCCCGGGTTCAAGCGATTCTTCTGCCTCAGTCTCCCCAATAGCTGGGACCACAAACGCATGCCACCATGCCCGGCTAATTTTTGTATTTTTAGTAGAAATGGGGTTTTACCATGTTGGCCAGGCTGGTCTTCAACTCCTGACCTCAAGTGATTCGCCTGCCTCCGCCTCCCAAAGTGCTGGGATTACAGACATGAGCCACCACACCCAGCCTGTGGTCCCCTCTTAAAATACTGGACACCTTGTGCCCACAGCGACCCTTCCCCTGCCCTGGAATCTGCAGAGACAGGAAAGGACAATACAGAAACAGAGGCGCCTGGACTGCCAGGAAGCCACAGCATCTGCTTTGCAAAGTCCAGCCTGCCCTCCAGGCTCTGCAGGGGCATCTTAGAGCTCCTTGAGATTTCTCAAAATACACATAGCCCTTACCCCAAACTCACTGCCATAGCCTCTATTAATGACAGGAGTGTGTTGCTGCATTGAATGTAGAGGTAAACAAAGGGTAAAAACCAACATCAGCGAAGGAAAGCAAAAGAGTTTTCTAGACTGAGAGGGGACTCCTGGGGGCAAGTTGAGCTGCCCAGCCAGGCCTGTCCTACAGAAAATCAACTTTCCCTACTCCTCTATGTGATCCCCAACATTTTATTATGGACATTTTGACAGATTTCTAGGCAGAGAAAGTAGAAAACATTCTAAAGTGCACACCTGAACACCCGCCACCATGGCTCTGCCACAGCATTTCACTCGCTTTGCTTTATCACACTCCATCCCTCCACATCCATCAATCCATCTCATTTGCCGGGCATTTCAAAGAAAGTTGCAGGCACCAGCATACTTCTTTCCAGGGCGAATTTTGCAATGTCTGTTCTGTCCTACTGAACTGCCCATGGGGCTCCCCCACAGCAGGACACCCCCACAGCAAGGCTGTCTCATGGCAGGGCACTCTCAAATGCCCACCTACAGAGAAGGGGTCGTCCCCCTGCAGGGCTGGGTCATTGCAGACCCCATGCAGAAGAGCCGTGCCCTCGGTCACAGCGGAGACGCTGACAGGAAAGATGGGAGTTGTGTCCAAAAGATCATGATGATGGCATGAGCAAGGACACCAGAATGATATTCAAGAGAGGCCGGGGCCAGATCAGAGGGGCCCTCTGCAGGGCTATCGGACTGTCATCCCTCTGGAGCCGCCTCAGAGACATCTTTCTCCCACAGGCATGGGTCAGCTGGCACCAGCCCTCCTCGCCAGGTCTCCTCGCTTCCCCTCACCTGGACCTGCCTGGCTCTCCCTCATCCTCAGGTATGGGCCAGGGTTATGCTTGCTCCCAAGGGAGAGCTCAGCCTCCTGGGGTCTGGTCAGTAGCCAAGCCTCTGACCAGAGGGAAGTGGCTGAGCTGGATCCCCTGCCCAGTGCCTCTCCCCAGCAGCTGTGTCTGCTTGTCAGGGCTCAGCTGGCCTGGCCTTTGGCTGCCCTGAGTAGGGTCCAACATCCCTCAGGGTGGGGGCTGGGGGTGCTGATATCCTCCTCTAGTGAGGTGCTCCAGGCAGGATGGAGGCAGGGACCCTATGGATGACCAAGAGCCATCGTATGCCTTCACCCCACCTCAGGAGCAGCCTGCCTGGGTGGGTTGGAGGGGGGCACCCTCAGACCCTTGCCCAGAGCCCAGGGCTCACGGAGAGTGCATTCCGGGCACGATGCTTCCACGTCTCTCTTGTCTGACTCCATCCTCCTCTTTCCTTTCTGTATTTCAGAAAGGGCCCAAAGCACCCAAATCCTTGGAGCTGTGGTTTTTTTCTTTTTAATCTTTCTATCTGCCTTTGAGCATTTAAATGCCTCCCTTGAATGAGCGTTTCATTCCCACGTCACATTTCAGTCTTCTCCCACCAATGGGCCCCTCTAAACCCTGGAAACCCAACCCTGGGCGCAGCCTAGAATGGCCTCAGGGTGGGGCACCGAGCTCCTGTCTCCAAAGCCCCTAAGAAAGGCTGCAGGCATTTGGAGGCCAAGATCAGCCCCCTGCCCCCAGGAGCCCTTCTGCCTTGCTGGGCCAAGGTCTTAGGGCACCTCCAAGGGCAGCCCAGGGAGAGCTGGTGCCAGAGCCACTTGTGAGTGCTGGGGGCTGGGGGCAGGGAGGCAGCAAAGGAGTAGCACAGGTGCCAGTATGGGCTGGGCCCCTGACTTCGGTGCCAGCCTCCAAGCCCTCCAGTGTCAAGAGAATGACAGTGCCTTTCTCGGATTGTTGTGAGGATTATGTCGTTAAACAGGGAATTATGTAAGGAGGGTGCAGAGCTGAGAGAGTTTCAGGAAAACTCCAAATCCAGGAGGCACAGTGCTGACCCCATCTGCTACCCCCAGAAGGTGTGAGGCTGGCTGGCTGCATCCCCGGGCTCCACAGGAAACAAGATCCACAGCTGGCAGAGGGTGGAGCTTGAGGAGCCAGCCCTGACTGACCAGTTCTGAGCCAGCCTGCTGTCCCTAGAGGGGCCTGGGTGTTGGGGGGAGGGGAGGAAAGTTCTGTCCAGGGCCCAGGGAAAGAAGGCGCCAGTGAGGCTTCAGACGCACCCATGCCATCGACTCCTATTTCCCCAGTTCCCTGGCAGCAGAGAGAGCAGCTGGGCTCTGCAGACGTTTCTGGCCATCATTCACTCCCAGTGTTCAAACCAGGCAGGCCCCTGCCTTCCTCCTCTTCTAGATCTGCCAGTGTAGATGTGGTGGATGGAGGCTGGGGCAGGTGGCAGATAAGTAGGAAGGGTGCAAGTTTCAGCAGCTCCCTATTCCCACACTCCCAGGCTGCCTGCCTGGGTTGGGGCAGGTGGGACAAAGTGCATTTTCATTGTATGATTAAATTACTGTCTTGTCCTGCTCTGCTGCCTTCCCATCTGGCCTCCCCTGGGGCTTTGCTCATGCTCACCCTCTCACTGGAACCTTCTGTCTCCCCATGGTCCCACTCCCCAACTCCACCCTGGCCGATAAATAAGCTGGAGTCTCCTCAATGCTCAAAAAGCCTCTCCCTGCCTGCCTGGGTGGCTCCAACTGGCTCCTGTCATGTCTCCTTTCTGTACCTCCAGACTCCTCCAACAAGTGACCCGTACATCCCGCCCCCACTGCCACTGCCTCCCACCTGCTCACACACAGCTGTCTGCCTTTGGCCCCACTATTCCACGCATATCAGTGACCTTCTGTGTCCAAAGCCACGGGTCACTGCCCCCCTCTAGCTGACCACACCTCCCCTGGCTTTCCTCAAGTGTCTCTTGAGTCTCTCCTGCCTCTCCTCCTCCTGTCCAGGTCCACAGTTCCACTTGGGTCTTGGGTGTGGCCAGTAAAATGCCCTCATGGGCACTGGCTCTCAAGGGCCCCCAGCAAGGCCCATTCTTGTGTCCAAGGATGGTTCCTGGGCAGAGGTGGAGCCTGGTCCCAAAGGGGTGCCAAAGCTGTGTTTGGGGGTGGGAGGGCTCGGTGTGGGGGAGGGTCTTTGCAGTCAGGGGCAGCCTCTGGATGAGAGGGGACCATGTAGAAAGGTAAGGAGACTCAGGGAATTGGGGGGCTAGCCCCCAGCAGAGCCTGGCCCAGCCTTTCTCAGACAGCCCTGCAGTCCTGACACTGGCTACCCCACAATACCTATAGCCCTGGAGCCCTGGGGCTGCTCATGCACCTGCCCTTGCACATGTCCTGGCCTGGGGGCCTCCAAGGGTCCAATTCATTCCCCAGGACCCAACCAGCCTCATGTGCTCTCCTTTTGGATGACTAACAGAGTTAAATGCAGTTCTGAGCGGCAGGGAGGACCTGGCCTTGGGGACCTCTAAGAATGCATTCCCCAGCTGTGAGCCTCTGAGCCTCTGGCTGCTTATCTTCCCTTGTTGATAGATGGATGTTGCGGGGAGGCCCCTGCCAGCCCCACAGAAGCCCTCGGAGGCTTGCCTGACCTTCAGTGCAGCTATAAACAGCATGGCCTGTCAGCACTGCTAAGAGCTGCCCAAGAAACAGCACTGCGTGCTCCAGTGGCCCCGAAATTCCAGGAATTGCCGGCACAGCTACCCCAGAATAGTCTCAGCCTGTCCCCCTTCCTCTCCCCAGAGACCCTGTCCTCAGCATGTTCCCACCACAGCTGGGAGAGTCTGATAAATACTGGAACCGAAATCCATAGAGAAGAGGCCTCTGAGCTGGTGCTCCAGGTGAGCCTGCAGGCGGGGTGGCTGAGGCCCTAGGAACAGAGGGCTTCTAGTAGACAGGCAGACCCCTCCCGGGCCCAGGCTCAGCCCCCGACTCCACCAGTCTCACAACCAGTCCCGGTAGACAACAGGTGGAAAGTTTTCACAAGTGCCTGTTAGAAAGAGCTCTCACAGATGTGGAAGGCATCATTTTATTTGTTTATTTATTTATTTATTTTTAAGATGGAGTCTCATTCTGTCCCCCCAGACTGGAGTGCAGTGGTGCGATCTCAGCTCACTGCAGCCTCTGCCTCCTGGGTTCAAGCTATTCTCCTGCCTCAGCCTCCTGAGTAGCTGGGATCACAGGCATGCGCCACCACACCTGGCTAATTTTTGTATTTTTAGTGGAGACAGGGTTTCACCATGTTGGCCAGGCTGGTCTCAAACTCCTGACCTCAAGTGGTCTGCCCCCTCGGCCTCCCAAAGTGCTGGGATTACAGGCATGAGGCACCGCGTCCGGCCTGCTATCCCCATTTTAAGGGTGAGAAAAACTGAGGCTGAGCAGGTAAACAGACTTCTGAGGCGACACAGCTGAGAGCAGCAGAGCCTAACAAAGCATACTGCTCTTCCCCAAGGCTGGGGCATGAGAGGCATGAAGAGGTGAGACCCCAGACCATGGCCCCAGCCTCTGGCCAGCTGCCAGGGCAGAGGCCTTTGGAGCTGCTCCCTCTCTGGGCTGCTCCCCCTTCCCTACTTCCTGGAGAACTGGCTGGGGTGGGGTGAAAGGGCAGCTCATGTTGCAGGCCCAGCCACACCTGTCCAGGATAAATAAAGGCATTTCCCCACCACCCTCCTTTCCCAGTCTCCCTCTTGAACCCCCTTCTCTGTGGGTCCGCAAGCGGAGACCCTCTGAAGGGAGGCCTTGAGGGGCTGCTGCTGCCCCAAGGTTGCTGCCATGAGCCCCCGGGAGCCATCACCCAGACTGCAGGTGGCCTGTGTCCTTCCAGGAGGAGCTGCAGCACACACCTGCAGCTGAGAGGGGACAGGCCCTCCCCAGTGCCTCTCTATTAGTCCCAGTTAGAGGGATGAGCAGGCCAGCATGGGAGTTAGGGGTGACAGGGTACAGGAGATCCACCCATGGCCATCCCTGTCCTGTGAGCAAACTCGAGCCTCAGTTTGCCAGGCTCTGAAGCGAGGTAACGATCCCAGCCTCACCTGCCTGCCCACCCCACAGGGTCACACACTCTTGCCTCTGGTACCCTACGGCACAGGCTCAGGTCCTGGCTGGGGTGGGAGTGGGGTTCCTCCAGAGAGCTCTGGCTGTGCCTCCCCAGTAGGGGGATGTCCCTGGTGCAGAAGGGCCCTGCGAGCCCCGGCAGTAAATCCTACAGCCCTGGTGGGATGGCAGGGCTGTGTCCACAAGGCCTGCCCTGCCAGCGGCACTGAACCAGGACACAAGCCCAGGCTATCAGCAGCCTACCACCAAAATTTCTCAGGAGGCTCCAAGCCCTGGGGAAGGCTCCAGTACCCAGTCCAGCCTGCTCCACGGCTTAGGTGATTTGGGGTATGCCCCTAAAGGAAGCCGAGAGGCCATATCATGCCCATCCCCCAATGCCCTGCCTGAGCTTCGGGTTCTATTTTTAAAAATCCCCCCAGTCATTGGATCCAGCACATCCCTGCATACCCCCTCCCCGGAGTAAGGACATTCCTCCTGCTATCTAGCTTAAGGCTTCTGGGCTGCCATTTAAGCCCCTGGCTGGCCAGGGCCAGGTGGCACATAGACCCTGGGTGAGGTCATTGGCTATCCTGAGTGCCACTGAGCCCAGTGGCCAATTTGCACCCGTAGGGTTAGGGCAGGGAGCACCAGCAGGAGGCCTCGAGATGGTGGAGCTGAGGGAGATGTGGGCTCAGTCCCAGGCAGGGGAGGCCACAGGGCCCATGAGAGAGCACACAGAGGCTCCACCTTATACAGGAAGGAGTCCTGCAAGCATGGGGGTGGGGAGCCGTGGGAAAGAGCAGTGGGAAATCCACTGGGGCTCACATGCCCACAGATCGCCACCTCATGCAAAGTGTGCAAGGCTGTGGGTGTCCAGGACCCTGTGATCTCCAGGGCAGTAGATCTGGAGGGGTGGAGTCTCCGGGTTAGAATAAGCCACATCTCCAACTGAAGGATGGAGGGCAGGGCCTGTTCCCTGTGCCAGAGCCAGGCCAGCACCCCCTCTAGAAGCATGTGGCCTCTATGGTTATTATAAGCCTCTCACGGCATCCCTGGATGGGGCTTCTACTTCTGGGGTCGCCCCAAGTACCCATGGAACAAAAACAGAGACTACTCCTCCAGTGGGGGTGTTGGCTCCTGACCCGCTGTCCAGGCTCCCTGGCCCCTCTGCCAAGCCCCTTCAGGCCTTGCCCACTTCAGTGCTTCCCCTCCAACCCCTTCCTCCAGCCCCCAGGCCCAAGGCAAGTCCCTAAGGCCCCAGAGAAGAAACTGTCCCCTTGTTCCCCCGGTAGGCAATAGCCCAGATACCCCTGTCTACCCACCACCCTCCAGTGACAGCCTGGGGGCCTCCCCCTCGTGTCTTGTGCCCAGAACAGCACGGCCAGGGGCTCAGCCACCAGGCAGGGTTGTCCTTGCCCTGTATGCCTCACAGTTCACCCTGAGCCTTGTGGCCTTCAGCCCTGGGTCTACCAGTGCCTTGCTGGGGAGTGTCTTTGTTTGGCAGATACTGACGGAGTGCCTACTACAGTCTAGGGGCTGTTCCCCCATCAGTCCCTGCTCCTGGAGTGCTTCCTCGGTAGCATGGCTAACTTTCTGCCTCTCTGGTGTTGCTGTCTCCAGCCAGGCAGTAGAGTTACTCAGACAACCCCTGATGTTCTGTGTCATCTGCATCAGGCCATGCTGCTCCCCATCACAGACACTGCAGGACAGGGGGCCATCTCACCAGGCCCCAGCGCTTGTGGGGAACAAAATGTGAGACAGAAAAAGCAGCCACGGTGAATGGGGAGGAGTGTCCAGCTCCATGAGCCAGGGTCTTGATGTCTCAAGTTTGGGATGGAGCGGGTGCCCAGTACTCAGTCCAGCCCAGCCCCACACTCTGACAGCTGGGCAGCCAAGGTCAACCGTCTGTCTGTCCATCTATCCAACTGCCCATCACCTGCCCTCTCCATGCTGGGAATGCTCCCTTCCCAAAGCAGCTGCCCACATCTAGGGAGATGCTCAAGGCTTGGGGGCACCCTGAGCCCACTCTAACAGTAAAGGGACCAGGAAGGCACTGTACTCTCTGTCCAGCTACCTGCCTGCCTGCTTGCCTGACTGCCTGAAAACTCAGCATTTTCTTCTCTGCTAAAAACACCTACCACCTGCTCATGATGTCTCACATGCATAACAGGCCGGCGGGCTCCGGTGAGCAAACAGCTGTGGCTGAGACCAGAGGACCAGGCCAGTCCCAGCGGATGGGGCATGCTCTGCTTTCTGAGAGGCTCAGAAAGGACAGGCAGACATACGGACACACACACCCTCCTCCAAGCATGCCCACCCCGTCGGGTGCCAGGCTGTGGCAGGGTGCACTCACCCGGGAGATAGTGAGGGGCATGTTGAAGTCCTTGCCCCCCTGCAGACGGAAGCCCCAGGGCCCGGGCCCAGTCAGGGTCACACTGTAAGACATGCTGGTGCTGTCAGCGGCCGCCTCTGCAGACAAAGGGTAGAGAGGGTTGAGTGAGAGGGCACTCAGGCACTCCACCTGCCCGGTCCACACCTCTGCCCCTGCCCCTGCCCCCCAGCCTTGCCTGCTCTGTCCCTTGCTGCCCAGCCAGGCTGCGTGGAGCTCTTGAGAGGCTCCTAAGAATAGCTGGGAGCGAATGCCATCGACACTGATATCTGCCCTCGGCTGCGCCCATAAATGGACTGTAACCCTACACTGTGCCCGCCCGCCCGTGGCCTCCCAGCCGGTCCACCGTGACTCACACAGCTAATATAGCCCCTGGGGAGGGGTGTCCGGCACCCAGCACCCCCCGGGGGGAGGAAGGGGGACTGGCCAGGTTGGTGAGAATGCTCTGGTCTCCTTGCTCCTGTGTCCTCTGGAGAGCGTAGACACTCGCTCTTCCTGCCCAGTGGTACCCATCCTCTTGCTCAGCAGACCAGGGGCTGAGCTCCCTTGGGCAGGGGCTTTGCTGCCATGTGGTGCCTGCCCAGGATTCTGGGGTTGTGCTTTATCCAGTGTGGGGCCCTGGAAGTGCCTTGGCTTGAGCTGAGCCTCTAGCTGGTCTGTGACTGGCCCAGGGTTGTCCAGCCATAAAAGCGATCATCATAGCAGCAGCTCTGGGCATAGCCAACCTCAGTATGGGCCCTTCACTCCCTGGGATCCTGAGGAGCTGCCACCTGGGCCCGCAGGAGACAAAGCTCAGGGAGGTTAAGTGACTTCTCCAAGGTCACACAAGGAGTGGACCCAGGTCACACTGGAGCCTGGGCTGATTCCTACAGGATGCATGCCAGATAATGGGCTCCCAATGGCCACAGAAGCCTCCCAAAGCCCTGGTCCTGGGCAGCTGGCCCTCTGCCTGCACCCCTTGGCATAGGGTCTGAAAGCAGGTCTGAGGCAGGCCCATCCCCTCCAGACCCTCTGGGGGCCCAGCCAGTTATTCCTGGCTCTCCTGTCTTATTTGTGCTCTGGAAAACTTGACGGCAGCATGGAAAGCTCCAGCTGCCAGTGCCACACGCCAGGCCCCGTGCCCTTTGTGCAGGAATGGCAGGGGGCAGGGAGAAGGGAGGAGACGCCATTTGCTCAGCTGCTAGACACAGGGCCAGGAGGGGCAGGGAGGGGGAAGCACGTGTGGCATGTTCAGCCTGTACCCCAGAGACAGCGTGTTCTGGATGGGGGCCTCAGCACCTTGGGACTTCTGCCAGTGTGGTCTTTGGGCCAACCCCTTCCCCAAGAAAGACCTCAGGCCCCTATGTGGTCTGGAGATAGATCAAGGCCCACCCTGGCTCCTTGGTTGGAGAAACTGAGGCTCAGGGGAGGCAACTGGGTTGGCTGCTTGCTGGCCCTCTTGGAGGGCTCTGGCTTGGACCCTGAGGAGTCAGTAGAGGCCTGAGTGTGAGTCATTTCTCAGCTTCCAGCCTCACTCCTGGGGCCTGGCACATGCAAGGTACAAGGTAGGATCACCAATATTGTAGGGTTGTTTTGTCACTTGCCCAAAGTCACAAAACTATCAAGCGGAAGAAGCCAGGAAAAGACCTGTATTCTTTCCCCTGCTTAATCACCTCCTTCACCCTCTATCACGCAGCCCAGTCCAGGAGGCCAGCAGTCCATGGCCAGCGTCCCTTCCCCTTACCACTCCCTGTCCCTCTCTGCAAAGCCCCATGTCATTCATCCCTAACTCCAGCTTTATTCCCTTTCCTAGGGGTGTCTGTCCATCCTGCCAGGCTGGGGAGGACTCAGCAGCAGGGCATAACCAGTGTGGGAGAAGGAAGGCGCCCACCCCCAGGGCCAGGGAGCTGGGGGAGGCTGTACCTGGAGCTGCACGCTCTCTCTCTGGCCTCTGGCTCCTGCCTGATGAAGCTTGCCTCTGGGGAAAGGGAGGGGTGGCAGGAGAGTGCTCTTAAAGGCGAAGGCCGGCCTCCCTCCATCTGCCTCCCTCGGGAGACGTGAAGCCAGTCAGAGAGCAGCTGGTACTCATGGTCTGGGCGGAGCTCAATGGCTCATTGGGGAGTGAGTGGGGACGGAGGCCAGCCTGGCCTTTGTCCCTTCTCTGCTGTACTCCTTGCAGTTTGAGGTGGGCCTCAGAGTGACAGTCCCAAGAGTGGGGACAGAGGGAGGAGAGGAAGTGAAGTTGCTGGAGGCATCAGAGGCCAGGCCCTGGTTCTCTCTCCCATAGCAGCACCAACAGGTAGAGACCATATTTGTCTGAAGACACTGTCTCCGCTTTTTATTTTCCTATACTCTGTCAGATCCACACAGCCCTGGGAGGAGCTTAGACCACTACGTGAAACGAATCACAGATGCAGAGTGTGCATGCATGTGTTTGGTGTCCATTTAGATAGGTAACTACGCGAGAGCGTGCCTGGAAATGCCCGTGTGCACAAGAATGTGGGCCACAGTGGAACGGTACGCTGGGGGAAGAAGCCACAGGTGAGTAACTGTTCCAGTGTGCAAAGGGAGGTCTGTGCTCAGCTTCAGCTGTTGGCAGTGGGAGATGCCGGGCTGGCCTTCCTATGCCAGTGACAGGCCCAGCTTGGGGGCAGAGGCTCATAAATAGCTGGTGTGTTCTCTGGAGCCATCACCATTGTCATCGCCTGGACAATTGCAGCACACAGCATTTGAGGAGAGGCAGATGACTGGGGAAGTGGGAGGGCCTGGGCACACACCCCTCAGGCTGAGCCTGGGGTGCGGCTGCTGAGCTGGAAAGTGGGTGTGGAGGACGTTGTGGGGCGGGAGTTTTGAGGTGTGGAGAGGGGACATGGGGCTGGGGCTGCGAATCCCGCGCAGCACGGGTGACAGGGCCACTTCCAAAGCCTGCAGGCTCACAGCGTAATCCTGGGTCTGTGTATATGGGGGAGACGTGGGGGGGCTGGATGTGTCCCAGAAGAAAGGGAGAGCCAGTGGGCGTCCTACATCCTGGGGTCCTGGCTGGGGATCAGCCCCTTGGTCTGCAAACAAACAGCACACATCTGTTTAGCTGAGGAGCAGTTCACTGGGGGCAGTCTCCCGATGACCCTCCACACACTGGGTCACTGATCGGTGGGGGAGGTTGCATGGAAGGGCCAGGTTGTGTCCTGGGTCAGGGATGGGCCTTCCCAGAGTCCACATCCCAGAGTAGGAGCCAGTAACGCCTAACGCTGCCTGCAGAGCATCTCCTGGGATGCTCCACGGGCTCTTGACTCCTGGGGTCACAACTGAACACATCCTCACCCCCACCATCCAATCCTCTCCTCTCCTCCACATGTGGAGACTCTGGCATCACTCCCGCTCCTGCTGTCCTTAAATGGGTCATTCCTTGCCTGCCCTGCAGCACTTCCTTCTCTGATCTTCACCCTGCAAAGCTAACCAACCCCTCCCAGGGCTTCCTGTCCCCAGGTCAGGTCTGGAGACACCTAAGCCAGTCCCTGATGGGGCCTTCCCACTGCTCTTACCACATCCGGCCCCTCTTCCCTTCTCCTATGTCCCCCACTGCCAATCCCCAGGGTCCCTCTCGCTGCTCCCAGGGTCACAGAGAGACATCCTGTTCCAGGACATATTGAGCTCCCTCCCCTGTGCTCCTGTGTTTGCACAGTCACACAGGCTGTATCCTCATCCTGGACAGCTCAGTGCTCCCCCCACTCCCCACCCCTGCTGCCTGCAGATCCCTGCTTCACCTCTACCTTCTTGGGGAGCCTCAGGGACTTGCCTCTGCTTTCAGTACCCTGCGTGCTCACACCTCGATGGCAGTGCTTATCACATGTGTTTGGTGATTGTTGATGGCTGCCCAGCACCCCACCCCAGCCTATCCCTCCAAGACAGGCACTGTGTCTTTCATCAGTGCCTGGCCAGCCTGGGGGTCACTGCCAGGCCTTTGTTCTGGCGTTTATGGCATGCACAGTGCCTGGACTCCAGGACAGGGGGTGGTGCCCCCGTGGGGAATGCTGAGGGAGGCTGAGGCTCCCGGACTGCAGGTACAGCCCAGGGCTTTCGTTCTTGGATGCACAGGGGCACGGCACTCAGGAAGGAAGGCAGGCAGGAATGTGCCTTTGGCCTTGGACAAGCTAGGGAAGCTGGAGAGAGCCCAGGAGCTGAGCTGGGGGTGTTGTGTGGGTGTGACAGGAGGGGCAGATGGGGAGCTGTCCGCTGGGGCAAAGGACTGCCTGGGCGCCTGTGCACACAACATTTCCAGTGTTCCAGAATATGGCCTTCTCCAATCGCCATCGACATTCCTTTCCATAGGCACTTGGGCCGACAGCTGGCCTTCTTTTAATAGCCACAAGTATTCCGGGTGACATCCTGATCTTAGGGCATTTATGGTGAGCACATCCACAGCTTACAGCCCCTTCCTCCCCAGGTATGTCCAATCTCGCAGTCACACAGAGAGGCACATACCACCCACACTCAGTCACATGCACAGCTTAAAGCAGACACATTGGGGCATGCTTAGTCACGTGTCACTGGGTGTTACAGTGACAGAGCATGTGCCAGGCGCTACAGTGACAGAGCATGTGCCAGGCGCTACAGTGACAGAGCATGTGCCGGGCGCATGGCCACACACACGCTCGAGCTATGCTCTGCCGGCTGCAGACCTCCTACCCTCATCAACACACACATGTACTCTTATCATGGCACAGCACAGCCAACAGCACCATGCAGAGTCAGAATTGCATGATCTCACACCCACACACACACACACACACATACACACACACACACACATGCAGACCACATGCAGGCCCTGCTCAGAGCATCTCAGAGTCACAGAGACCCCCAGGGGGACAAGGAAAAGCTGGGAGGTGCTGGGAGCAGGTGATTCCTGGAGGGCATCGCCCCTGCCCATGAGAACAAGTCTCCCTTTCCTGGGCTACTGGCCCCTAACCACCACCCCTTTATGGATTGGCAGGTACCGGGCCCAGTCACCTTCCCTGGAGTCTCTGCTTCCTGCCCCTGGGGTCTGGGGGGTGCCTTGGCTTCCAAGTCCTCCAGACCCTGACCGTAGAGGGACCGCCCATTCGCTTGCTGGGCAGCTCCCCACACAGCTGCTGCCTCCATGTGTGTCCAGCCCTGGGGGAGATGAGAGAATGACTGTGAGGTGAGAGGGACAGTCCGTAGCTTTGCTCCTGCTCTTACCCCACCAGGCCCTCCTCTATCCTCCCAACAGGTATTCATTGCGGGAGGCCCCTGACACCATTTGCACGGTTGCTGGTCACCAAATAAACCCCGTAAATTGTGCGTGCCTGTGTTAAGGCGTGTGTATGTGTGTGCAGGTTTGCTCCACATCTGCACACCGGCACACCTTGCTAAGCAAGTGGCTATTTATATTTTTGAATAGATGGGTGGTCTTCACAAGGGTCTAGGCCTCCATTAATAGATTAGATTTCTCCTTGTTGTTCACTACAGTGGTTTACAGGAGGGACCCCTGACAGCTCCTCTCTCAGTCCCTCAACTGAGACCCCCGGGGATTCGGGCAGTGGGAGGAGATCTCTGGCCAGTCAGTCGGCAGTCTTGCTGAGGCCCATAGAGGGCTCTGTAGGTAGAATTAAGGAGGAGGCCAAGTGTGGCGGGAACAGGAGCTGGTGGTGCACGGAGCTTTCCTGGGGACATCTAGGGGCAGCAGAGCTGCAGGCCCTAAGGAGGGCTGACACCCATCCCTGGGCACACCTGGCCAGCATTGATCTGAGAAGCCTGTTTTCCCTTTCAGAGGAGGATGTGGAGCCTCAGAGGGGGGAAGTGACCTGCCCAGGCTCCCACAGTGAGCACATGGTAAGCTGAGGCTCAAAGCCACATCTCCCGTCTCCAGGGCCCATGACCATCCGGTGAGCTCTTCAAGGCTCCCAGGAGGAGGGGGCTTAATGCTGAGGAGCAAGGAGCTCCAAGCTAACTCCTGCCTTGTCTCTCTGGAGCCCTATCTAGGGCCAGATGTGCTGATCTCTTCAGGCTGCAGCTCTAGGGAGAGTGTCAGCATGGAAAAGGATGGCCTGGAGTTGGAAGACCTGTGTTCAATCCTGGCCCCGCTCCTGGGAACCCCCAAACCATCCCCTCTCTGGCCCTGGTGCCCCTGCCTATCAGGGAGGATTATGAACTCCATGGGGGTGTTGGGAGGGGCTCTTCCTGCCAGGGTGCCAGTGTCCTCAGGGTCCCTGAGTCTCAGAGGCAGCTCTGCCAGGGCCTATGTTTTCCCCAGAGCCCCAGGGCTGCCTGAGGAAGGGATGGCCAGGCACAAGCTGGCTAGGGCCCAGCATCCTTACCACCTCACTCTCTGAGCCCAGGGACTCCTGGCGCCTCCGTCCGGAGATCCAGCTGAGGTTGGAGGTGTGGCTGATCAGTGTGGAGCGGTGGGTGGAGCGGTAGCTGGGGTAGGGGCGACTGTGTCGGCGTGATACACCCAGCAGCACCCCCAGGCAGGGCAGGTGCTGGGCAATGGCCACCCTGCAGGGGCCGCACATCTGATTAGGGCCAGGGGATGGGCAGACAGATGCAGGAGAGGGGTTGGATGCACAGGCTGGTACAGGCCTAACGTGCTGTGACCGAGAGCCTCTGGGGAAATGGGGAGGCTCAGACCCTGGGAACCATGGCAGGTGATGAGGACAGAAAGACAGACGCTGGGTGGGGAGATTGACAGGCTCATAGGGCTGGGAGAGCCTGGGGATGTCGGTTCCAGCCCTCAGTGCTGGCTCAAGCCACATCTCTGGTAATGGAGACCAGGGAGACTCCGGAGCAGCCTCTGTGCTGGATGGGCTCAGGCCTGCCACTGGCCTTGGGAAGGTGGTGAGTGACTGACACCACCAGGCAAAAGGAAGCGCTAAGGGAGAAGCGGCCTTCCCGAGTTGCTATCAGCACGCATACTGGCCCAGAGCCACCCCAGGCTCCTGCCAGGCCCTGGGAGCAGAGCTGAGCTCTCCCTGCTGTGATCTCTTCAGGATGACACTATGGGGGAGGGTGGGGCAGGGGGGTGCTTAAATTCACAGGGCTGTCCTGGCTGCCCTACACCCCAGGTCTGAAGGTCCCATAGTTAGGATTGGACACTGCCCAGGGAGCCCTGACCTCCCTCCACACTGTGACCCCTGGGAAGCTGGGGCAGGGGAGGGAGGCACACCAACCCCAGACCCCACTCAGTGTCACTGGCCGCTCCCAGCTGCTGGTGGCCCCCATCCAACACACATACAAGAGACAGGAAAGACAGAAAGGCCTCTGCCCCCATCTGCAGGCCAGGCCCTTGGAGGCCAAGGTGTGGGGTTCTGGAAAAAAGCCACACCTGTACTTGGGGTGGGTGATGGCATAAATGATGGGGTTGTGGATTGCAGAGGCCTTGGCGATGACGGCTGGCACCGAGCTCATGTAGGGTGTCAGGACGTGTGCGTACCTAGGACAGAGAAGGTGTGGTCCCCAAGTTAGCTGGCCCTCCTGACGCACCTTCTCTTCTGGGCCAGGCCCTGCCAAAGCCCAAATCCTAATCCGGCCCAAACCAGCACAGCTAAGTCAGCCCCATAGGAAGGAATTGGCAGTGCCAGGATAATTTTTTTATTTTTGCTCTGTTGCCCAGGCTGGAGTTGCAGTGGCGTGATCTCAGCTCAGTGCAACCTCTGCTTCCTGAGTTCAAGCAATTCTTCTGCCTCAGCCTCCAGAGTAGCTGGGACTACAGGTGCCCGTCACCACACCTGGCTAATTTTTGTATTTTTAGTAGAGACAGGGTTTCACCGTTTTGGCCAGGCTAATCTCGAACTCCTGACCTCAGGTAATCCACTTGCCTTGGCCTCCCAAAGTGCTGGGATTACAGGTGTGAGCCACCATGCCTGGCCTATGCCAGGAGAATTCTGATCTGAGTGAGTAGGAGGGAGCAGTGGGTGGTTGAGCGTGTGGCTCTGGAAGGAAGACGTGCTGAATTTGGGGTGGAGGTTCCCAGGTCCACTGTTCCTTGGAGCCTGTGCTGCTGGCGATACTCCACTTCCCCCCAGTGACTCTGGCCCTCAGACCCTCTGCCTAGCTCTTCTCACACCCCACCCCAACCATGATGCCCACTCTTGCCCTGGCTATTGTAGAGAAACCCCACAGTAGGGCCCTGGGGGGACCAGGCCATTCCTCCACAAGAAGGTCTCCTATCTAAACACTTCCAGGGTTTAATAGCCCTCACTTCTCAAAAACACTTCTGAAGTTGAGCCTGCATCTGTGCTGCTGCAGATGTCACAATCCCCAGACTGTAGCCACAAAGGGCTAGAAGGGCAGCTCTCAGCGACCCATTCCTGGAGATGGGCAGCACCTCTGGTCATGTGACCACAGCCCAGGCAGAGAGGGAGGAGACCTCAAGAGGAACTGTGTGTTCCAAAGGGGGCTGGCAGGCTGTCCGCCCAAAGCTTTGTGGGGCCCAGAGCTCCTCTGCATGTGCCCTGGTGCTTCCAGGAACTAGGTGGCCCCCTACCCACCCCGGGCCTGGGCACTTTACCCAGAGAGAGAATAAGCTGTGAAGCTGGTCTTAGGCTGTGAAGATGGCTGGCTGGGGTTGGGCTGGGAAGGAGAAGCTGCCCAAGCTACTTGCTCCTGCCCCCACCCCTTCAGCCTCTTCCCCAACCCTTTAGCCAGTGCTTACCCAGCAAAGGCCACCAGGGCCACAGTGGAATAGGGAGCCCAGGAGAGCACGAAGAGGAGGATGACCAGCAGCATGATCTTGGCCATCTTGCACTCGCTCTGCAGCCGCTGCCGCTGCCACAGGGACTCGCCATTGCCCTTGCAGGCCCCGAAGGTCTGGAGAGCCCTAGGAAGGACGCATCGTCCAGGTCTGACCCTAGTCAGGTGGCAGTGAGCACCAGGGTCATGGCTGCTGTTGGGGAGCCTCCCTGGACTATCCTTGCGGGGCACTCGGGAGAGTGTCATTCCTTCCAGTGCAGGCAGCCCTGACTTCCAGAAAGTTTTCTGTGACATGAGGTCTCAGCCGCCCCCCACTCCCTCTTGATTCTGTGTGCCTTCTCTGCTCCCTTGGCCATGCCGAAAAGCCCGCCCCAGAAGCCCTTGTCTCCTGAGGCTCCCCTAGACACCGCTGCCCCATAAGCACGTGCTCAGCCTGCCTTCACCCCTTGGGCATGCTCTGGTAGGCTGGTGCAGGTGTGAGTGGTGGGGCAGGGGCTGCCTGGCCGAGGGGCCGGTCCGCCTCCTGTAGCCCCGCTCCATGCTCAGCTCTTACCGTCCTGTCTCCCGGATGGCCCTGAAGATGAAGATGTAGCAGTAGATGATGATAAGCAGAGGGAGGAAGAACACGAAGCAGCAGAGAAGCATGGTGTAGGCACGCACGGCCGGCGTGAAGCTCATGTAGTCCCAGGAGCAGGATGTCAGCAACCCCTCGGGCACGTAGGCGCCTGGGAGCCAGGGCAGGTGCTCAGCCTTCGGGGCGGCACTGACCAGGACTCCTTATCTGGCAGGAGCTTTGTATGTGGCATTCGGGTCCCCATACACAGCCCTGGCCCTGACCTGGCCCTGTCCCGTGCAGTGAGGAAGCTGGAGGGAACTGGGATGGCCTGCAAAGCCCACTGCCTCCCATTCCTGCTAGATTTGAGCAGAAAGCTCACCATAACTTCAAGGTTGTGCTTGCCAGGGCTTCAGCCAGAGGCCTGGTCTTGCCCCAGGAGGGCTACTACCTTGCTCTCCACCCTTCCACCTTCAGAGGCCTCACACTCTAGCCCCCTGCCTAGTCTGACACAGCATCAGAAGTACCTGTCACTTTGCCCCACCCAGAAAGCCTTTGTGTTTTGGGATCAGTTGCCCAGGAGATCCTTTGGCCCCTGATGGAGCAGTGTCAGTTTCCCTTGCTGCCAGTCACATCCCCTGAATGTCCATGTGACCTGAGGCTCAGGTAGCTCCTGGGCACCCCTGCCGCCACCAGCTGACTGACCCAAGTCCACCTACTTCCCCTTGAATGTGCCCCTCCCAGCCCATCTGCCCCCCTTCCAGTTCCAGCAGCCCACTTACTCCAACCAAAGAAGGGTGGCAGACTCCAGGCCAGGGCATAGAGCCAAACGCCCAGCAGGACAAATGCTGCACGCCTCTTGGACGCCACACCAATGGTGGCCAGCGGGCGTGTGATTACCAGGTAGCGGTCCAGGGCGATGGCCGTCAGGGTGATCATGGAGGAAATGCCAAAGAGAGCTCCACAGAAGGCATAGAACTCGCAGCCTGTGGGCACAGCCCCTGCTCTGAGTCCTGGGGAGGAGGGTCTGGGGACGGAGTAGACTCTGCTCTGGCCCTCACCTCACAGGAAGGGCAGGACTGAGCACACTCCACCCCCTCCACCTGCCACATGTGGCCAAGGCTGGCAGAGGCCTTAGGACCAACACTGCATCTTCCCTTCTTGCTTACTCACAGGACTGAGGGCAGCTACCCACTCTCTGCCCAGGAGCAGCAAATCACCTCCTTTGGGCCACCCTCCATCGAGGGCATCCCCAGGTCAAAACCCTCCTCCTCCCTCCAGCAAAAGGGAGCTCCAGCATCTACCTGTCTCCCCAAAGAGCCACTGCTTATAGAGGCTACTGGTGAAGAAGACAGGGGCCTGGGTGAAGGACATGAGGAAGTCGCTGACTGCGAGGTTGATAATGAACATGTTGGCAGGTGTCCGGAGGCCTCTGCTCCTGGGAGGATCAGAAGCTGTTAGGAGGTGCTTCCTGACACCTCCAGAGCTATGGAGAGCTTCCCACACCCCTTAAGGATGCATGTGCACACACGTGCCACACACTCACACATGCACACGCACATGGGCAAGCAAACAGGCACGAGCTGCCGGGCCACAGAGCTATCCCACTGTCTGGCAGGGACCAGCCAAGCAGCTGTTGAAACCAGCAGTGTCTGCTGAGTGAGGACCCCAAGACGACTCCCTCAGAGTGAAGCAGGTGGCAGTTTCTCTCCAAAATCTGAGACGTGGCCCAGCACAGGCCGGTTCTTAGGTCATGTCCGTTTCCTCTTCTAGCCCTCTAAATTCCTCTGCACGACTCACACCATCTCCTTGACCAATTCACTGGTTTCCTTGAGTGCCTCCAGGCCAAGTTCTCCCTAGAGGTTTCTCCCCGGGCTCCTCCTCCTGCATGCCCTGACTGTGCTTTCCCATGGCTTCTCACGCCTCCCTCCTCCTCGGGTCCCCCTCCCACCCTCCCTCCAGCGTCACGTCCCACCTGGGCCCTGCCCTGCACACTGTCTCTGTAGTCCTCACCCTTGGGGATGGCAAAGGGCAGAGGAGCTGATGGCTGTGCACCATGGCTGGGCCAGGCACTTTCACCAGCCTTGGCTCCTGTCATCATCCATCTTTGCATCTACTCTGAGGGAGGCGTCATTATCCCCATTTTCCAGACAAGATGCTCCCACTCATGAAGTGACTTGCTCCAGTGCACAGCACTCAGTAAGTGGCTCATTTGTGGGGCAACGCACATCCGTGGACTTACTGCATCATCACAGTGACTCCATGAAGCACAGCTCTGTTTTGCAGGAAAGAAAAGTGAGCTCAAGGAGGAGAAATGAGGTGCCCAGTCCTTCAGCCGGCAGGTGGGAGAGCCAGGGGGCTGTGTGGCCCTGCAGCCTGGGTTCCCTTCTCCACCTGCCTGTCTCAGCCACTGAGCCAGGAAAGGGGGCAGATGGAGAGGGACACTGGGGGTGGGTGTCAGGGGTGTTTGAGGGACTTGAGGATCCTGGTCCCCAGGGCTGCTCTTTTTTTTTTTTTTTTTTTTTTTTTGAGATGGAGTCTTGTTCTGTTGCCCAGGCTAGAGTGCAGTGGCATGATCTCGGTTCGCTGCAACCTCCACCTCCCAGGTTTAGGTGATTCTCCTGCCTCACCCTCCTGAGCAGCTTGGATTATAGGCGCACACCACCACACCTGGCTAATTTTTATATTTTTAGTAGAGATGGGGTTTCACTACATTGGCCAGGCTGGTCTTGAACTCCTTCCTGATCTCAGGTGATCTGCTCGCCTGGGCCTCCCAAAGTGCTGGGATTACAGGCGGGAGCCACCGCGCCTGGCCTAGAGCTGCTCTTCAAAGCAGGGGGAGGATGCTCTCTGCGGCAGGTGATGGCAGAGGTGCACTGAGAGCAGGGCAGAATGGTTACAGACCCACATACTCTGGGCACACGCACCCTCCACAGAGGATGCACCTGGGTCTCAATTAGTGCCAGTCAGGCAAGTCTCCCTAGACCATTTTTGGCCCTTTCCATGACCTTGAGGAAGGTCTGGGCCTGAGATCATCGAAGGCATGGCCCTGCAATCTCTGCCTAGCCTCAACAGTGCCCTGGCCAGAGCAAGAGCCAACATTCCTGCTTGCATGTTCTTCCCTGTCTGCATGGCTGCCACCCTCAGTGCCCTGGGCCCAGCACCACCAACCAGGCACCTGCAGAAGGTATAGATGACCGTCAGGTTGCCCAGCATCCCCGTGAGTCCCACCAGCAAGATCACTGTGCCCAGGGTATAGTGGGCATGGTCTGGAACATCCGCCGTGGGGAAGGGGACCCAGGCAGCAGCCCGAGTCCCAGCTGCCTGCAGAAAGACAGAGAAATGAGGGAATCACATGATCCCTTGTCACCTTCAAATCGTCCTGAGAAGGAAGAGTTAGGATTCTCAACAGGGCAGGTGGGAAAACTGAGGCTCAGAGTGGCAAAGCCAGTTGCACACACAGCTCGCAAGTGGCCAAAAGCATAATGGAAGTGCAGGTCCTTTCTGAAGTCTAGCCCAAGCTCCTAGAACATGGCACAGGGGCCTTCTAGGAGTGGGCTCAGATAACCTGCTGGAGGCTGGTAGGACAGACAGACATGTGCCTGGCAAGCAGGGACATGGCCTGGGTCACCCTATCTTTCCTTAGGGAGAAGACAGAGCCAAATCCTGGGTGCATCCCTGCCTGCAGTATAGACTCCAGCCCAAGGGCCCAAGACAGTGTTTGAGGCCTCTAGATGCTGGGGTGGTGAGTCGGGTGGAGCCCCTCTCGAGAGTCCCGTCCCCTACTGAGCCTTAGAGGAGAAGCTGCATTACCCCATAGCATAACCGGGTACAGCTGACCTTGATGGCTGGCATGAAAATGAAGGGAATTCCCTTTAGAAAGAAAGCTTAGGCCTCCCAGGGTCACTGAAGGGAGGTCATAACCATATCAGGTCAGGACAAAGGGATTTAAAGACTCCTCCCACCCTAACCCCTTTCTGGGGAAGAGAGGGTGGCTTGGTTTCTGTCCTGCCCCAGTGGCCCCTATAGCTACCGGAGCCTTCCCATCCTGTCCAGCACCTGGGCCAGCATCCCCAGGTCCTGAAGGTGCCCTCAGCCCTCCCCAGGTAGCAGTGGTGTTGATGGAATATGGCCCTGGGCCTGGGCTAGGATGATGGAGGTGGCAGAAGGCACCCAAGGCTTGGCGGATCCAGAGGCCCAGGGTGTGCCCTCCTCCCTGGAGGGCTTCATGGGGCATCCAAGCAACCTCTGAAAGGAATGAGTGCAGCCAAAGACAGGTCTGGCCATTCCAGCCCCTTGTCCTCAGGGCTGGCCTTTCTGTTCCTTGAATGTTTTCCATTGCCTGCACCCTCCTCTATCGGCCTGTTTATCGGAGGCGGGCTCAGAGGGGTCCAGTAATGGCTCAAGGCCCCACAGCAGAGTTCAGACCTTTTCTGTCTCCCTGTCAAAGCCCCTGCGTGTGGCCAGGAGGGGACCAGGAAGGGGTCAGGGAAGGCTCTGTGCATGCACATGCTCGCCCAGGCTTACCATGGGACTGATGGATGGAAGCTGGCCCAGGCCGGAGATGCTGCTCTGGGAGCTGTCCCACTGACTGGGTGGGGCTGGGGTGGCCATGCAGCTGGGCTCCTGGGTTGGGCTCGGCGGGACTCTTGGCCCCGAAGGAGGGTTCATCCTGAGTTGGGATGGTCCTTGCTTGAGCCCACAGAGAAGTCAAGGGCACAGGGAGCTCAGGACTTCAGCGTGCTCAGCCTCCCAACTTTCCTCCATCCTCAGCACTCCTGCTCAGCCTGCCCGCTGCTTTCTCCTGTGTCCGGCGCAGATCCAGCCTGGAGCTGCTCTTGGGGCTGGCGGTCGCTCTGTGTCTGGTGAAGCGCAAAGGAGTGAGTGTCGCAATTACGGTGACTCACAGCCACAGAGTCCATCCCCATCTTTATATAGAGGTGCGGGAGCTGCACATGCTCAGTCGCTCCATGCCTCCAGCTCACTTGGACCAAGGTCCCTGGGTATCTACAAAGGTCTGATGATGGTGGCGTGAATGTGTATGTGTGAGTGTGTGTGTGTGTGTGTGTGTGTGTGTTTCAAGGGAGACTTCTGGGATGATGGTGGCATGAATGTGTGTGTGAGTGTGTGTATTTCAAGGGAGATTTCTGGATGATGGTGGCGTGAATGTGTGTGTGAGTGTGTGAAAGTGTGTGTTTCAAAGGAGACTTCTGAGACGATGGCGTGAATGTGTATGTGAGTGTGTATGTGTTTCAAGGGAGATTTCTGGGATGGTGGCATGAATGTGTGCGTGTGTGTGTGAGTGTGTGTGAGGGTGCGTGAGTGTGTGTGTTTCAAGGGAGATTTCTGGATGGTGGTGGGAATGTGTGTGTGTGAGTGTGTGTGTGAGTGTGTATGTGTTTCAAGAGAGATTTCTGGATGATGGTGGCGTGAATGTGTGTGTGTGTGTGTGTGAGTGTGTGAAAGTGTGTGTTTCAACGGAGACTTCTGGGATGATGTCGTGAATGTGTATGTGTGTGAGTGTGTATGTGTTTCAAGGGAGATTTCTGAGCTGACAGTGGTGTCAATGTGTATGTGAGTGTGTGTGCATGTGAGTGTGTGTGAGTGTGAGTGAGTGAGAGCGTGTGTGTGTGTGTGAGAGAGAGAGTGTGTGTGAGAGTGTGTGTTTCAAGGGAGATTCCTGGGCTCGGGCTCCTGGACATTGGGCAGAAGGCTCTGTCCTCTCCTTTGACCAGTCTCTGTTGTGTTTCTTCCCTGAGCTCATCAAGAACAGCCTCAGCCATCCCAAGAGCCCCCAGAGCTGTTTGTGGGCAGCTGAGCCTGGGCAGCCCAGCCTCACCCTTTTCACAGTGGGCCCTACTGCCAGGTTTGGCTCCCATGAGCCATGGCATTTTCACAGCCACCCTGCATAGAACCAAGGCTGGTCATCCCTTCACAGATGGAGACACTAAGAGGATGTAGCATTAGGGTGAGATCAGATCACGAGGCGGCTTTTGTTGTTTTTTGATAAGAAAGTTTTTATTTTTATTTTTATTTTTTTTGAGACAGAGTCTTGCTCTGTCGCCCAGCCTGGAGTGCAATGGTGCAATCTCAGCTCACTGCAACCTCCGCCTCCCAGGTTCAAGCAATTCTCCTGCCTCAGCCTCCCGAGGAGTTGGGATTACAGGCACTCGCCACCACACCCGGCTAATTTTTGTATATTTAGTAGAGGCAGGATTTCACCATGTTGGCCAGGCTGGTCTCGAACTCCTGACCTCAGGTGATCCACCCACCTCGGCTTCCCAAAGTGCTGGGATTACAGGCGTGAGCCACTGGGCCCAGCAGAAATTTTTAAAGTATAAAGATTTTTTAAAACCTCATTGGGAGAGTCCCAGGAACTCACCCAGGCCTGCAGGCCTGATCCAAGTTGACTGGATGTCAGAAGTGGAGGGGACCCCAGGCCTGCCCCTTGCCCTGTCTTAGAGGAGGCAGCAGGAGCTGGAGAGTAGGGAAGCTGAACACACGGCTTCCAGGGAGGACCACTCGGGCTAGGCCTGCCACAGAGGCTGTGTTTAGGGGAGCCCGACCGGGCAGCGGTCATCCTACGTGAGGGCCATGTCCTGGCACAGTGCTGGGAGTGGTGGAGCCCTGGAGTGGACAGAGATATTACTCCTCTTCCAGAAGTTCCCCCAGTCTTTACAAACAGTTATCCCAGAGCCCCAGGTTTGAGCAGGAGAAGTGGGAGCAGCGTCACTGGGAGCGGGAGCCGCGCTTCCTGCAGCTGCCAGCCCATGGGTCACACTGCCCTCCTCCTGAGGCTCTTCCACTTCAGGGTTTTGGCTCACAGAGGCCACCCTGGGGGCAGGGTGAGGCTGAGGGGCCAGCTTTGCTTTCTGTCCCTAGGCTCAATGCCAGCTGCTTGCGTTTTAATGTAGGGGTTTAACAGTTCCTTGCAGCTGGGAGCAATTCTGTATCAACACAATGTCCCATTCAATGTGGACCCCACTCTCCAATCTGCTAATTAAGAGAGGGTGCAGGTGATGGAGCAGGCACAGGAGTCCAGGGGAGAAGTGCTTGTCAGGTGGACACACGAGGCGGGAATCCACATACCCAGGGTGCCACCGGCCTCAATGGAGCACCTCAGGGAAAGATTGGAGGACTCAGAGCCCCAGCCTGGGGCCTTTGGAAGCCCACATCTCACCTGACAATGTCCTTTCTCCATGGGCCGCACACTGCAGCCCTTGCGGGTGACACTGAGATCTCCTCAAGGCCCAACCCCCTCACTCCTGTGCTTCTGTCCCACTGGGGAGGCTCCCCATGGCACTCGTGCTCCCAACCTTTGGACCCCACACCCACCTGGCAGCTCGTCTGCCCGGAGCCTGCCATCCAGTGGAGCCAGGAGGGCCACGTAGGCAGCCTCAGCCTCCAGATGTCTCCTGCAACTACTGCTGCCCAAGCTGTCCTGGCTGGAAGCTGTGGTCTGACATGTGGGAACCCTGGCCTTCCATCACTCCCCTCTGACCAGGTGGCTCCTGTCTTCCTGGGTGCCTGGCTGTGCTCACCTTCCTTCAGCACTTCTCCTCCTCTGCAAGCTTGGCTCAGGGTGGGGCCTGGCCTCTTGAGACCTGGGATCATTGATGGTCTCATGGGCCTGTGCCATCCAAGAATATCAACGCAGGGAAAAGTGTGGAAGGGGTCCTCAGAGTCCTCCCAGTCCCCACTGTGGCTGGTGCCCACTCCCTCGGAGACTGTCCTGGGCATCTCCTCCTCCCCCGGTGCCATTCTCAGGGGCAGGCTGCACTCAGCGCTAGGTGCCGGGTTTGCTGATGGTCCCAGGGACCCCTGCACTGATAGTGGGGCTGAGGTAGCCACCCACATCTCCCCTTCCGTGGCCCCACTCTGCTCTGGTTCCTCCCTTCCAGCCCTTTCTTCCTCCTGCAGCCCTAAAGGCAGGTGGAAACACAAATTCCAGATAATCCCACACTTAACCCTTTGGTGGCTTCCACAGCTCTTTAGACAGAGACAGCGCCCAAACGTGGCGAGGTGGGTGGAGGGAGGTGCTACATCACCTGGTATGTGGGGATAAGAAGTGGGCTTTAGGGGCAAGCACATACACCGAGGCTCAGCAAGAAGCAGCACGCCATTTCCTCTATGTGTGCATGGGCCAGGCTGCTGTCACTGCATGGGGCTCAGTGTCCCCAGGGACCTGCCCTTGCTCCTGCCCCTTTTCCATGCATGCTCCGGAGTAGCCTTGTTTGCGGGACAAGCAGCCAAGCTCAGGCGCCAGGCAGTCTGGGTGTGGCTGCCAGCTGACTGGGGAGGTGTCTGAGAGCTCCAGCTGCCAGCACCTGGAGACCTTGCTGGAAGCTGGACTAGGCCTTGCGGGAGAAGGAGGCCTGATCCCTTGGGGAGCTGAGTTCAGGTGAGTCTTCTCTTGCTGAGAGAGGAGGAGCCACTGAACCTGCCTAGCTCTGTGCCTGGAGACCAGGCTGGCCTCCTTTCGGACCACCGAAGGCACACAGCTCCTCTGGTCACCCAGCGTCTACTCACACACTGCTCCTGAAACCTTCCCCTGTCCCCTGCTCTGGGTCTCAGCTCAAACACCACCTCCCCCAGACTGCCAAGGGCCAGCTGTTCACCTCCTCCTGTCCATCCCTTGGAGCATCCACGGATAGTGATAGTGTCATTTGCAGTGATTGTCATCTGACCGTCTCTGTCTCCCTCCTTGGAATGCAAACAGGTCGGTTTTGTTCACCTTTGAGACCCACTGCCTAGTAGAGCACCTGACACATTGTATCAGGAAATCCAAAATCTCCCTGGTCCTTGCTTCTCAAAGTGTGGCTGGAGGACTGGCTGCTGATGTGCACCCCTCCTGCAGCTTGATAGAAACTCAGACTTCCCAGACCAGTGACTCAGGTGTGGACGCATGAGGTGTGTCCATCCTCATGTTAAATGGGAGAGGTGATGGTGTAGATGCTTGGGAGGACTTCGGGGGTTGGTAACAGGTGGTGGAAGAGCTGATCTGAGGGGACACTGAGGCACCCCAGAGATTAGTGCCAGTGGAGCGCACTGCCGTGGCCAAGGCTGGAAGGACCACAGGAAGAAGGGGCTGCTGTGATTCCAGGGGCTGGGCCTCTCCAGCTGGATGCCACCAAAGCAGGGCACTCACGAGGAGGCACGGCTGGCTGCTGGAGAGGTGTGTGGTGAGCAGGGCAGGGGCGTGGGGCCCTCACTGCCCGCTCTGGCCTCCCATCTTCCACAGGAGCCCTGCCGTGGTCAGGCCTACCCACAAGCCTGGGAAGGAAACTGGGGAGACATGGTTCCTGCAACAGAGAGCAGAGCAGGGCAAGGGTGATGGAGCACATGACAGCTGTCACTACAGATGTGATGTCCTTCCTTTCACCCACCCCCACCTGCCGCCATAGCCAGTAGATGGTGTGTCCCCGGCGCATGGCCTGCAGGTCAGCCCTCCCATGTAACCCACAGGGGCTCTTGGCTGGGCAGCATTTGGCGGCTCTCTGCTTGGCCAGCCTCTGGATCAGCCTGAGCCACCCTTCTGCTCAGCCTGGCCTAGGAGTCTATGGCCCATCACCTCTGCTCTGCCCCTCGTTGCTCCAGGGAGACGCAGAGGGCTGAGTGTGCGCAGTAGTACGTATCGCCCCGGCCCACACCTCCGCATTGACTGCCGCCTGCTCTTCACACCTCGCTGGCATGGCTGGAGGTGGGAAAAGCTTTCTAGCCCCTCATCCTCAGGGGAGTAGCAGGGCCACAAGAGCAGGAGGCCCGAGAGCTGCCCTGAGGCTGCAGAGATGGTGGAGGGCCAGGCCGGGGCAGCAGGGACAGGAAGTGTGCCATTTAGAAACCACTCAGCAGCGGGCCCTTGGCAGACGCATAACTGCGCTCTAGGGGACTGGAATCAACCAGCCGTCCTGGCCACTGCCCACAATCCCTGATGGATGCTGACTTTACTTATGGGCCTGTGGGCCCCGTTATTCCTGTCCCCTGTAGATCTTTTCTGAAAGCCCTTGCAAGAAGAGCTGATAGAAAAGCTAGGTGCCCTGGAGGCTCCTGGCCCCTGCATTTCTGTATTTCTGGCCACAGCACCGACTATCCAGAGAGCAGACAGGGCTCCCTGCCCTCTGGCCCAGCCCAGCCCAGCCCAGCAAGGAACACTGCTATGCCCCTCCCATGCCATGCCCATCCTGTCCACTTTTGGGGATTGGTTTCCTCATCCCGGGGCTGGAAGAGGCTATCTGGTTATTCAGAGACTCCTAGGAAATGCCCAGGAGCTGTTGCCAGGGGAATATTAAATGTCTTAGCAAGAACAGTCCTGTGGGCCTCTGGCCAGCAGCTCACTTGGGGCCTCCCTCCCTCCTCTGGAAGCTGGCAAACGCTTTCGGGATGGGACCCTCTTACCTAAGGCTTGAGGGGAGGAGTTAGAAACACAGAAACTCGGAAAACTCTTACTTTCTGCTGCCTTACACCATAGAACCCCAGGTGCAGCTCTGCCCTTTTACCTGCCCCAGGCCTGGGGACACCACCCCCGCCTCCTAAGTGTGGGCCTGCCTGCTGGGAGCCAGCCAAATGACCCAGTGGCCCTGCTAATGTTCGGAGGTCTTGTCAGTCCCCGTGGCCCACCCTGCTCTCCATGGCTTCTCTCTCCCCTCGCTCCCACTCAGGAGTGCTCCCACTGCGTTCCCCCCTGTGCAGCCTATCCTGGCCAAAGGAAGCCAGCAGGGACAGAGCTACAGCTCCAAGGAGGGCTGATGGTGGATAGAGTCTGCACAGCATGGTGAGGCTGTTTCCTGTCCTGACAGGAGCACCTGTGGTACCACCTGATTTCTCGCTGATGGCACCCATATCTCCTGGCCTGGGGTGCTGACCCTGGAGGCTCAGGGCTGTCCCCAGTGCCCGGCCTGCCAAGTTTGCATGTATCATCTTAGTGAGTCCAGTCTGGGGGGCTCCAACGTCATACCCATCTGAGTGCCATGCATTCATTAAACTCCTACAGCACTGAGCCACACTCTGGTTTGCCTAAGACACCATGGCCACCCCAGGTGAGCCTAATGTAGAATGGAAAGGGGTGACACAGCTATGCCCTAGAGTGGCCTGTTCCTCCCTTTGCTGGAGGCTTCTTTTGAGGGGATCAGGCGAGAGAGAGGAATTAGGAAACAGAATGGCTGAGGGAAACATGAGGAAGGCTAAAAGAACAAACTTTTATGTGAAAATTTACTACTCCCGAGAGAGGCATGTGGATGTAAAAAAAAACCCAGCCAGTGGGTGGTCCTGTATTTCACATGCTTTGGGCACACCCAGCAGAAATCGAGAGCTTGCTACTGGATTTTTAAAAAGAAATTCTTTTCTTAGCACCTTTGACATGTCCTTGTTTGCACACGGAGCACTCTAATTTGGGGTACACAGATGCACAGAGACCCATGGATTATATACTTTCCTGTCCTTTTGGTAACTTGTTGGAACCGCACTTTCTTTCTCAAAATATTACAGCTGAACATAATCAGCTGTCTGAATCATTCCCTACAAAGTGGGGCATTTGTCTGAGGGAGAGAGTCACCCACTTTGATTTATGACAGCTCAAGGCAATTTCTGACCTCGCAGAGAGGAGAAGTGTAAAAGACAAATGAAGCAGGACGGAAATCTACAGGAAACATCAGAGATGTTCTTAGTGAAGACCCATTCTGGCAGAGTTGTGTCTCTGGGTCTGTTCTGTGTCTGCCCCACAACCCCTCGCTGATCTCAGCAGTGCGTGAGTGGCACCACAAGAGTCTGAATGAAAACCCTGCATTTGGGCCAGATGCAGTGGCTCACGCCTGTAATCCCAACACTTTGGGAGGCTGAGGCGAGTGGATTGCCTGAGGTCAGGAATTTGAGACCAGCCTGGCCAACATGGCAAAACCCTGTCTTTACTAAAAATACAAAAATTAGCCAGGTGTGGTGGTGGCACCTCTAGTCCTAGCTACTTGGGAGGCTGAGGCCAGAGAATCGCTTGAACCCAGGAGGCAGAGGTTGCAGTGAGCCAAGATCAAGTCACTGCACTCCAGCCTGGGTGACAGAGTGAGACTCTGTCTCAAAAAAAAAAAAAGAAAGAAAGAAAGAAAAAGAAAAAAGAAAACTCTGCATTTGAATTTGTGACAGTAGACAGGTCAGCATTGCAAGCAAACTCCCCAAGCTGTAAAAACAGTGTAAATTCCATCTCCCATCAGGCCTAACACAATCAGGTCAACCTCGGTGGGCATCCCAGCCTTGCCAATATTTGCTACAGAGAACTGGGAAGTGACAAGGAACCACACAGCTCCGAGATTCAGTTTCCTCACCCATAGAATGGAGATACTAACACCTGCCTCTCAGGGTTTCCAAGTGGCTTCATAAGAAGGCATGCAAAGTACTCAGCTTATGCCTCACCCAGAATCCAGGCTCCAATCTTACAGGGGCTGCTGAAGCAGGAGAGGCAATATCCTGGTACCTGTGGGGCTTCCATGTTTGTACAGCACACCCCCCAGATGATTACCTGGGAATTTAAAAAGTTATGCCACCTGGATTATTAATGATAGCCCACCCCCAGAGACTCCGATTTAGTTGGCCTGGGATATAGCCTAAACACTGGGATTTTTTAAAAAAATGCAGTGTAACACAAAGCCATAGCCAGCCTCAGCCACAAACCTGCATGGATCCACATGTGTTTCCCATTCCCCCGCCTCATTCACTCCAGCTCCCCCGGCTCCTAGCTCCATCTCTGCTCTGGATGTTGCTGTTATTTTGTGGCTGGGCCAGGGAGCAAACTCTCCCCTCTTCTATGACCTGCAGCGTGGGGGCCCAAGCTGGATTCAGGCCTCTGCCAGGACCTAAGCCTCTGAAGAGTGTGGGGAAGCAGTGGTGATGAAGGATCCAGGCACCTTGTTCCGTGGGCAGACAGGCATAGGAGCTGAAGCTATGAGATAGGAGGGGCGAGGAGGCCTGGGGTCTGTGGGTAGAATTCAGGGCAGTAACCTCTAGCTGAAATGTAGGTTTTCCCTCCATTGTGAACAAGGGCAAAACCCCCGCAGTAGTCTTCCTGGGACTTTGTGACCATTGGGAATCATCACTCCTTCTATATGACAGCAGAGTCGTTGCAGATAACTTGCAATATTGGTTTTGTTCATCACTACCTCAAAATCACAGTCCTGCGTAGACTTGCCGCCAGATTCTGTGGTTGGTTCGTTAAATGAAGAAGCACATAGTTTACCTGATTACGAATTTATTGTTTAATATTTTGGTAACGACAGTTTAATGTCACTGGCTTACTTTACAATCCTATGTATTTTATCTTACGCATTAAAAGCACTCCTAGGCCCAGCGCAGTGGCTCACTCTTGTTATCCCAGCACCTTGGGAGGCCAAGGTGGGCAGATCACCTGAGGTCAGGAGTTCAAGACCAGCCTAGCCAACATGGCGAAGCCCTCTCTCTACTAAAAATACAAAAATTAGCCAGGCGTGGTGGTGCATGCCTTAATCCCAGCTGCCAGGGAGGCTGAGGCAGGAGAATCGCTGGAACCTGGGAGGCAGAGGTTGCAGTGAGCCGAGATTGCGCCACTGCCCCCCAGCCTGGGCAAAAGAGCAAGACTCTAGTTAAAAAAAAAAAAAAAAAAAAAAGCACTTCTGGGGTTGGGTGCAGTGGCACGCGCCTGCAATTCCAGCAGTTTGAGAGGCTGAGGTGGGAAGATCACTTGAGGTCAGGAGTTCAAGACCAGCCTGGGCAACATAGTGAGACCCCATCTCTACAGAAAATTATTTGGGTGTAGTGGCACATGCCTGTGGTCCCAGCTACTTGGGAGGCTGAGGTGGGAGGATTGCTCAAGCCTGAGAGGTTGAGGCTGCAGTGAGTCGTGATCATGCCAATGCACCCCAGCCTGGGTGACAGAGCAAGACCTTGTCTCAATAAAAAGATTTAAAAATAGAATAAAATAAGAGCACCTCTGAAAAGGACTCTATAGGCTGCACAGGACCCCAAAGGGGTTCCTGGCACAGAAAAAGTTAAGAGCTATGAAGAATGAGATGAGGGGTGTTCAGAGCCATGATTAGGGCAGCGACGGTGGGGATGGAGTCCTCTGGGTCTCCCCAGGAACTGCCTGGGGGTCTTATGAGCTGCTCCTTCCTAGGCTCTGCCCTGCACAAGTCCCTGGCCCCCTGCAGGCCTGGTTGTTCACTCTGTCTGGGTCCCCCAAGCCAGCCTGAGTCTGAAAGAACTACCTGGTCCTTGAGGCCTCACCTGTCCATCCAGATCCCTAAGCCCCAGCACCTGGTTGCAACTCTGGCCTTCCCATTTCCTTAGGTAAACTGCAATTCCTCAGAGCCAGAAGAGCTGACCAACACTCTGTGAGGGCAGGGACTCCTTGGGAGACCAGGGAACCCCAGAGTGTGGCAGCTGCCCTCACGGCACAGCCTGAGTGGGCAAGTGACGTTTGGGGCAGCGTTTCACTGGAGGGACAGGAGCAGCCTTTGCTGCAGGCCTGGCTGGAAGCTGCTGGGCCTTCCTAGGAGGTTGGGGCAGAGAGCACGGCATGGGAGACAGAGACCAAGAAGCAGCTGCCAGGGTGCAGGGTGACTTCCAATGCTTGGGGCTGCCCCTACATTTGACACTGAGAGTGGAGGCCCAGAGCTGGGCCCCAATTCCAGCCCCAGAGTGCAAACGCTCTAACCTGGCCCTGTCCTCTGCTGTCTTCACACCAAGAGGGCTATGGTCCAGAAACTCCCCAGCACGAGTCCCCACCAGGAGTCTCAGCCTCTTCCTGGTCATCTAAAAGCCTCCTAGAATCCTAGTTCTGGTAGCAAAAACTTCACAGCTTCTCCCCAAGGACCAGAAGCCTACGATTTCCCACCAGTGTGAAGAGCGGCTGCTCCTGCCCATGTGTCCCCGCCAAGGACTCTGTGTCCCCAGCAGGGGACAGGGGCGAGTCACCACATGATGAGATTGATGCGTGAGAGCTCCTGTCAGGACAAGGAGTTTCTGGGTTTGTTGTGGTTTTCATTTGTGATCTACTTGATGCAAGCACATTCTTTAAAAATGAAATAGCACTGAAAGGCAGTTTCTGGTCCCATCCCTCCTGCTTTCTCATGTGAAAATAAATATAATTTAAAAGCTGTTGGAACCCAAAAAAACCCACTTCAAACCTTAAGAGAAATGTGAATGTGATCTTAGTCACATATGGTTCCAATTTCTGTTTCTCAGATTATAGATTAACTTGTTTTCTTATTTGTTTTGTTCTGTACAATGACTAGAGAGAATTAAATTATATCAGGGACAGAAGCCTCTTGCTTTTTTTTTTTTTTTTTTTTTTTTGCCTCTTGCCTTCTTAATTAAAGACCCTTGTTATAGATTAACTTCCCCTTTGTTGTCCTGCTTTGCCTAAACCAGATGACAGAAAACCCATGACTATTACACCCATTGTATTAAAAATGCTAAATGTACCATTTCCAAAAAGGATGCATTGCCTATCATCAATCAAATTGCTGGAAGTATGTGCCAATTTTATATGAAAAATGTTGTAATCCTGCTAAAAACATCTCTGTCTCTGCATCTATAAATGAAACCCTAATTTCTCTACTTCAGAACCCTGCCTCCATCTCTTCGCAGTTGATGTTCCTGAGTGGGCCATCCTCAAACTTTGTATTTGAATAAACTCTCTTTAAATTGGACTCTGATCCTTTTGATTATTTTAAGTTGACATTTTGGCAACTGCAGATAGGACCTGAAACAAGCCTCCTGCGATCTTCGTTACTTTGCTGGCATTCGGAGATTTAGTACCAGCATGAGTGGCTTTTACTCGTCTGACCTCATCAGAGCTGGCGGAGGTCTCTGGTAAGACTTCTCTCAGGTTTCATATCTTCCTAGTTCTGGCTGAGATTCAGACTTTATTCAAGCAACCCAATTCCACACTCAACAGAGCTAGAATTGAAGCTCAACTTTTGGCTTTGAGGTAGCCACTTTATTGTTATTTCTCTAGAGATTCTGTTATTTGCAAGTTTGTAGTTTTACTTTCCTTTGAGGTTAAGATTTTGTCTGTTTTGCTTGCTAAAGTTTGCAACTTTTCTCTCATTCAAAATTTGGGGCTGGGTGCAGTGGCTCACACCTGTAATCCCAGCACTTTGGGAGGCTGAGGCGGTTGGATCACTTGAGGCCAGGAGTTCAAGACCAGCTTGGCCAACATGGTGAAACCCAATCTCTACTAAAAATACAAAGCATTAGCTGAACGTGGTGGTGCATGTCTGTGGTCCCTGCTACTTGGGAGGCTGAGGTACGAGAATTGCTTGAACCCAGTAGTTGGAGATTGCAGGGAGCTGACACACTGTACTCCACTGTCCAGCCTGGGTGACAGAGTGAGATTCTGTCTCAAAAAAAAATTGGTTAAATAGAAAGCAGTTTCTTTTTAAAGAGAGAAAGTGAATGCTTGTGGCTTAAGCTGAATGTGCAGTTTTAAACTGAACAGGTTTTGGAGCTTGGTTAAAATTGACATTCAGATTTTCTTTTTGAGTGACCAAAAATTCATAAAAGGCTTTGTCTGAGGGTGTGATTTACTTGACCTGAGAAAGTCCTAAATAACGGCCACTGTTCCTCCCAGCTGAAAGGCACCTTAGGTAACTGAGGTCACACAGGAGTGTCAGAGGTCATAGCTTCTGCTGTGTAAGGGTCCTACAGGGAAACCCCAAGGAAGAACATACAGGGAAATCTGATTAACCTGTTGGGCACACATGAAGGGTTGAAGGGTTGGTATTCCAGGCCCCTAAGTCTCCAGAAATGTCTGGGTTTCACTGAAACACATAAGAGGGTAGAATTGACTCATGGGTGACACCTCGAGGAGTAATCCCTGTTAAGCAGAATACCAGATCCAAAACATCTTTCCCGGCTAGCTGGGCATGGTGGCTCACGCCTGTAATCCCAGCACTTTGGGAGGCTGAGGGGGAAGGAGCCCAACATGAGGAGTTCGAGACCAGCCTGGCCATCATGGTGAAACCCTGTCTCTACTAAAAATACAAAAATTAGCAAGGTATGGTGGTGGGCACCTGTAATCCCAGCTACTTGGGAGGCTGAGGCAAGAGAATCATTTCAACCTGGGAGGCGGAGGTTGCAGTGAGCTGAGATAGCGCAACTGTACTCCAGCCTGGGTGACAGAGAGAGACTTCATCTCAAAATAAATACATAAATAAAATTTAAAAATAAAAAAATAAAAAATAAGACATCTTTCTCTTTGAGTCTTTGGTCACTTTAAAAGAAAATCCAAATTATGGTTCATCTTCCATCTAAAACGGAGTCCTCTTTAAGAAAGAATCCATCTTTAGAAACTCCAGCTGGATTTATGTACAATACTTATGGCACCACCTCCTGTCAATATTTGGAAAAATGGTCCTACTTGACCCAAGAAAATCCTAACATTTGCAATAGACAAAATGTAGTACCTTTGAAATGTCTAAACTAATTTAATTGTGTGTTCAATTAGAAAAAGCCAGCTATAAGATAAAACAAAATAATTGGGAGAGTTATTTTCAATGATACTTGGAAGCTTCTAAAGAGGTTATAATAAAGTTATTTCTTTACAAGAGAACAAAAAGTTGTCTTAAAAAATTCTGAATTAAAGACTGCTGAAATTTATCCTCCTCCCTCAGCTCCTCTGTCTCTTTATTCTTTATTATCTCCTCCTTCTCTTTATCCTTTAGTACCTCGCCCAGATCTACCTCCTCCTCCTTCTGCTTTCACTGTTCCGGCTCCATTTCTCAAACAGCCAGTGTCTGGTAGGGGAGAACCTACCCTAGTTTCTCAATCATGGTCAAAGGTAAAACTTAAAGACATAGTTCAGGAATTTCCTGATTCTCACCAGGACCAGGAAATTGGTTTTCTCAGGAAATTTAAATTAAATATTTGCGCTTATGACCCTGGCTCTACTTTGGGAAAAATAATTATTTTAAATGGAGAATGAACACAAGCTTTTGTTGACACTGGAGCCACATTTATCTGTAATAAATCTCACCTTATTACAAGATTCATTCCTTGGAGTAAACAAAAAATTAAAATGGTGGGCGTCACAAATACTACTGTATTGGTTTATAAATCTCAGCCTGTAGCTTTTCAGCTACATCACTTACCAGGGACTTATGTTTTCCTTTTAGTTGAATCAGCTCCCATCCATCTTATAGAAAAAGACTTAGAATTATATAATACACTTCTTTCTCCCAAAAAGGGAAAATGTATTTAGAATTAGATGATAAAACTGAGTTACTAGACATACAAAGTTTTTCAAAATCTAATTTAATTGCAATCTATATTGCCATAGAAGACACTGAATTATTGAGTAATGAAAATTACAAAACCTGCTGTAGTACCTGATCAATTGTGGTTAAAGTCTTCTGCTGATATTGGAATAATTATCTTGGCTTCCCCAATCAAAGTTCAAATAGATCCATCAAAACCCCTTCCAAACCTTAAGCAATACCCTTTATTTATTTATTTTTAAAGTATTTTAAATTCATCATATATGGATTGAGTGACTTTGTTAAGTTTAACAGATGTTTATGTAACTTAACTGTGAACTGTTCTTTTTTTGAGCCAGGGTGTCACTCTGTCACCCAGGCTAGAGTGCAGTGATGTGATCTGGGCTCACTGCAACCTCTGCCTCCTGGGCTCAAGCAATCCTGCCACTTCAGCTTCTTCAGTAGCTGGGACCACAGGTGCGCAACACCACGCTTAGTTAAATTTTTGTATTTTTTGTTGAGATGGGGTTTCACCATGTTGCCCAGGCTGGTCTCAAACTCCTGAGCTCATGCAATCCACCTGCCTTGGCCTCCCAAAGTATTAGGATTACAGGCATGAGCCACCACATCTGGCCAGTACCCTTTAAAAGTAGAAGCTATAAAAGGAATAAAACCTGTAGTTCCAGGCTATATAAAAAGAGGTACATGTAATACTCCAATCCTTCCTGTAAGGAAACTAAATGGTAGAGGATAGAAGTTTGTATAGGATCTGAGAACAATTAACAACATAGTCATTCCTCATTATCTAGGAGTGCTAAACCTCTATATGTGTTGATGCCATTCTTACTGAAGGCACATTCTTTACAGTGATAGATTTATGTAGTGCATTCTTTAGTACTCCTGTGGATAAAGACAGTCAATTTGTTTTTATTTTCACTTGGGAAAAGAGACAATAGACATGGACATCCTGCTCCAGGGATACACTGAGAGCCCAACATACTTTTCACAATATGTAGATGATTTACTCCTCTGCTCAGAGGCTAGGCAAAGCCTCTATAGAAGATGGGCTGCACTTTTTACAACAAAAGGGACACAGACCTCAAAAGAAATATTTCAGTTTTGAGAAAAACATATAAGATACTTAGGTCATTTAATATCAAAGGAAGGTCTTTTCATCCATCCAGGCAGCATAAAAAAATATTCGTTTTCCCTACCCCCATAACTTAAAAAACAACCAAAGAGATTTCTGGGTCAGAAGGATACTGTAGGAATTGAGTTCCAAACTTCTCCCTAAAAATTTAACCTTTATATACTCTTTAAAACAAGACAAGTCAGGCACCCTGGAATGGACTGAGGAAAAACCAGTTAACATTGGAAGAGATCAAAAAGAGCCTTATAACGATCGGGTGTGGTGACTCATGCCTATAGTCCCAACACTTTGGGAAAGTGAGATGGGTGGATCACTTGAGGCCAAGAGTTCTCAACCTAGAAAACATGGTGAAACCTTGTCTTTCCAAAACATACAAAAATTAGCCAGGGGTGGTGCACACACCTGTAGTCCCACCTACTTGGGAGGCTGAGGTGGGAGGATTGCTTGAGCCCAGGAGGTCGAGGCTGCAGTGAGCTGTGATTGCACCACTGCACTCTAGCCTGAGCAACAGAGCAAGACCCTGTCTCGAGAAAAAAATCACAAAAAACAGCCTTATAGATACCCCAGGTCTAGGAAATTGAATTATAATATATCATTTTCATTATTTGTTCATGAAAATAAAAAAAAACACTTTAGGCCATCTGACACAAAAGCATGGAGACCAAAACAGACCCACAGGACACTACAGTCAGCAGCTGGACCCTGTGGCTAAAGGATTGCCACCTTGCATTAGGGCAATGACGCCACTACTCAGAAAGAGCAACGGAAGAAATGGTCATGGGAACTCTGCTCACTGTCTGTTCCATTCTCTGTGGAAACACTCTTAAATTCACACCACTCCTAAAACGTTGGGTTTGTGAAAAAAGAAAATCACACCACACTCATCATTGTTCTGTTAGTATTAATACCAATAGATTGGCTTCTTACGAAGTTCTTTTTTTTTTTTTGAGATGGAGTCTCGCTCTGTCACCCAGGCTGGAGTGCAGTGGGGCGATCTCGGCTCACTGCAAGCTCTGCCTCCTGGGTTCATGCCATTCTCCTGCCTCAGCCTCCCGAGTAGCTAGGACTACATGCACCTGCCACCACACCCAGCTAATTTTTTGTATTTTTAGTAGAGATGGGGTTTCACTGTGTTAGCCAGGATGGTCTCAATCTCCTGACCTTGTGATCCACCCGTCTCGGCCTCCCAAAGTGCTGGGATTACAGGCGTGAGCCACCGCACCCAGCCGATGAAGTTCTTCTTTCTGCACCTTATATTGCAATCTCTAGGAGCAACAGTCTGAACCCTACAACTCTCCTCCCTCACCTTCAGATGAAATGCCCCATGATTGCATAGCCTTAACCGACCAACTTTTCTCTCCTGGGATGGACCTGCAAAAGTCTCCCCTTACCAATACTGATGTTTGGTTTACAAGTGATTCTTACTTAAAGGATGAATCTAGGACTTATTATGCAGGTTATGTTATAGTATCTTTGAAGCAATAGAAAGTACTTACATTCCAGAAACCACCTTGGCTTGACAAGCAAAATTAATTGCATTGATCAGGGCTTGCTAATTGGCAAAAGGAATAACTGCTAATATTCATACAGACAGTAGATGTGCCTTTGGAGCAGCTCGTGATTTTGGAATGCTACAGAAACAGAGATAATTTTTAACATCTTCTGGTCAAAAAAACTGGATGCCTCATTATTACCAAAATCATTGGCCATAATTACAAATCCAGGCCATTCCAAATCAGAAACACCAGAAAGCCAAGGAAATCAGCTAGCTAATCAGGTGGCAAAAAGAGCTGCTCTAAATGCATCTAAACAGGAAAAGCAATCTATATTAACTTTTAAAGAAGCACCTGAATTTGACAGAAAATTAACTCAATCCAGAGCTCCAAAATCTGGGCAGGAAAATTAGAAGAGAAAAGGGGGAACATGCTCTCCCAAAGATGAGGTAAGGTACGGGCTGAGCTACGGGCCTATGCTTCCTGCTGATACAGTCATCATTCGTAACCCATGGACGTGACCTAACTCACTGGAGCCCTGCTTAATCAAAACAGTTGCTTCAGACAAACAGTATATTTGGAAACCTTCTTTGACTATAGCTCATAAGTACATGATTGTTGTCACATTTGTCCAAAATGTAACCCAGGGAAGCCATTACACAGTTCCCAAGGAAATTTTCCTTTCCCTAAGGCCCTTTCCAGGTAGGGAAATTAGATTTCATTTGGTTGCCACCGTCACAAGGATACAAACACATTCTGGTGATAATTTGCATGGAAATTCCTCACTGGGTAGAAGAATTTCCATGCTGAAAAACAGCAGCCTTAGAAGTGAATAAAATTATCTTAGAAAAAATTATTCCAGCGAGGTGCGATGGCTCATGCCTATAATCCCAGCACTTTGGGAGGCTGAGGTGGGAGGATTGTTTGAGCCCAAGAGTTTGAGACAAGCCTGGGCAATATAATGAGACCTCATCTCTGCAAAAAATACAAAAATTAGACAGGCATGGTGGTGTGTGCCTATAGTCCCAGCTACTCAGGAGGCTGAGATGGGAAGATCGCTTCAGCCCAGCAGTCAAAGGCTGCAGTGAGCTGAGATTGCACCATTGAACTCCAGCCTGGGTGACAGGGTGAGAACTTGTCTCAGGAAAAAAAAAAAAAAAAAAAAAAAGGAAGGAAGGAAGGAAGGAAGGAAGGAAGGAAAGAAAAAAATTTCTAGTCATTTCTGTTTGTGAAATGCACTAACAGAATGATCGAAACCTAACTGGCAAAATAAACAGAAGCTTTCAAAATTCCTTGGCCAAAAGCTGTTCCTCTAGTTCTGCTTAATCTAAGGTCAACACCTTTTGGTAAACACGAGTTATTATCTAAGGAATTACCTAAGGAATTATCTCTAGGAAATTGTTTGTCTTTAACAATAAAGGGAGGCATATTTAGCCATTCCAATGGCCTTATTATGTAATTAACTAAAAATTATGAATTGGAAAATGAATCTTTTCACAGTGAGCTCCAGGGAGACAACAATTTCAAGCACCACAGACTTCAACCAGGAGATTTCATCCATTGGAAATGACATTTTTAAAAGAACTCACTTAAACCAAAGTGGTATGGACCTTATCAGGTACTGCTTACTAAGCCTTACACTGCAGAATTAGAAGATATAGACTCTTGGATTCACATGTGAAGAAGACTGAGCCTCCTAAATGAACTGTTTCACTGGAAGGTGATACCTCCTGAGATGGTTAGGACAGTGTTCTTTGGGTTATGCCTGGGCATGAGCTCACATAGTTCATACCCTTTCAATCCCACAAACTGTCCTCATTTATAGTTTTATTGGATTTGTTCTGTATTCCATTGGTATGATCCTTTAGCTGCCATCTTTCTGCCCAACTGGGTATTGAAGGTGGCACTTGACATGTAGAGAACTTAGCCAATTATGCACAAAATGCCCTAAATAATAGCCACATGAATATCGTGATTAAATAAAGTTATTCTCATGAGAAAGCCTGTATTACAAAGCTGTATAACTTTAGACAAACTTATTGCAACCCAAGGGGAACCTGAGCTATCATAAAAACTAAATGCTGTGTCTCTATCCCTGATAAATCAAACAATATCACTAAATTAATGGCTAATATAAAAACCCAAATAACAAACTTTTCAGATCCAAAATCTTCTCCAAGCAACTGGCTAAATAGCTGGTTTGGATCTTGGGAAACTTGGTGACAAAAACTGTTCCTTATTCTGAGAATTATAATCATTTGTGTTTTGTACTGTTTTTGTCCACACTGCTGTAATAACAATTCTTTACAATTGAGTCAATGTGACTAGAAAGGCTAAAATAATGGCCACTTGAAAGATGATATTAACTGAAATACCCATGTAACCTGACTCAGGTCACAAAGTCACTTCCTTCATGTTGCTTTAAATTTGGCTAATACTCCATCAGCTTCATAGTTTGTCCATTTGTCCCTTCCCAGTGGGCTATGACATCCTAGGAATTAGGCTTTCTAATGACATGGGACTAAATTCCCGAGCATAAAAGAAGCCAAACTATTGAGTTCACCTACAATGCTCTCTTCCAAACTTCTTAGTGAAAAGAGGAGGGAGAAAACGTGAAAATAAATATAATTTAAAAGCTGTTGGGGCAGGAGTGCTGGCTCACGCCTGTGATCCCAGCACTTTGGGAGGCCAAGGTAGGTTGATCATTTGAGGCCAGGAGTTCGAGACCAGCCTGGCCAACATGGTGAAACCCCGTCTGTGCCAAAATTACAAAAATTAGCCAGGCCTAGTGGCGTGTGCCTGTAATCCCAGCTACCCTGGAGGCTGAGGCAGGAGAATAGCTTGACCTGAGAGACGGAGGTTGCAGTGAGCCAAGACCGCGCCACTGCACTCCAGCCTGGGCGACAGAGTGAGACTCTGTCTCTAAACAAAACAAAACGAAACAAAAATGTTGTTGGAACCCCGAAAACACTTTAAACCTTGAGAGAGATGTGGCTTTGATCTGAGCCATATATGTTTACAACTTCTCAGATTATAGATTAGCTTCTCAGGTTATATAATAGATTAGTTTCTCAGATTATACATTTACTCAATTTCTTATTTTTCTGGTTCTGTATGATGACTAGAGAGAATTAAATGACATAAGGGACAAAAACCTGCCTTCTTAATTAATGACCCTTGTTATATAATTTCTTCTTCATTGTTCTGCTTTGCTTAGATGAGATGAGAGAAAACATGACTATTGCATCCTCTGTAAAAAATGCAAAATGTACCTTTCCCCCACAAAAAACACTGCCTACTACCAAGCAAAGTGCTGTAAGCATGAGTCAACCTTGTATGAAAAATGTAATCCTGCTAAAAACGCCTCTGTCTCTGTAAATGAAAACTTAACTTCCCTACATTGGAATGCTATCTCCATTCCTTTGGAGTTGGTGTTTCTGGGTGTTTCCTCAAACTTTATGATTCAATAAACTCTCTGTAAATTAGATTCGGCTAAGCATGGTGGCTTATGCCTGTAATCCCAGTTCTTTGGAATGCTGAGGCGAGAGGATCACTCAAAGCCAGGAGTTTGGGATCAGCCCAGGCAGCATAGTGAGACCTCATCTCTATCAAAAAAAAAAAATTAGTTTTTTTGTTTGTTTTTGTTTTTGAGATGGGGTCTCACTCTGCAGTGGTGCAATCTCAGCTCACTGCAGCCTCCACCTCCTGGGTTCAAGTGATTCTCCCACCTGAGCCTCCTGAGTAGCTGGGAATACAGGCATACCACACCCAGCTAATTTTTTTGTATTTTTGGTAAAGACGGGGTTTTGCCATGTTGCCCAGGCTGGTCTCAAACTCCTGAGCTCAGGTGGTCCACCTGCCTCGACCTCCCAAAGTGCCAGGATTACAGGCATGTGCCATGGCGCTCAGCAAAAACACTAGATTCTGACCCTTTTGATTATTTTAGGTTGATACTAGTTCCACTTTCAACCCATTAGTATTTCTTCCTCTATTCATCTCAATGATTATAAATAAAAGGCTCACACGGTTGAATCTTATTAAGAAGATGTACAAAGGGACTTTTCCTGTTGTCAGCTAAAGCCCCAAAGTAGAAGCCAAGAGGCTTAGGCGCCCCTATATTCTGGAAAGAACATGGTGGAGTTGCTCAACAGCCCTCCAAGGCCACCTCAGAGGAGCCCAAACTTGCCCTTGGCCCCCTTAGTGAGATTTGGTGATATTGTGAAACATATATTCGGTCTTTGTCCCTGTTTCCTGGCATACAACTCCTAAAATCCTTGGAATCTCCTAAGTAATAAATGTCATTTGTATGCAACTGAGTTGACTGGTGCCTGGCAGCCCCTAGGTAGCTTCAGGATGGAGCTGGTCACCAGAAAGACCAAGGCAGGATTAGAGGATTGAGATTTTCAGCCCCATCACCAACCTCTGGGGAGGAGAGAGGGGCTGAAGGTTAAGTTGATCACCAACGTTCAGTGGTTTAATCAATCATGGCTTCCAAAATACCCAAAAGAACAGGGTTCAGATAGCTTCCGGAGAGCTGAACATGTGGCAGTTTCTGGAGGGTGGCGTTGGAGGGCATGGAAGCTCTGCACCCCTTCCTTTCCCACAAGCCTCAGCTTGTGCATCTCTTCATAGGTATCCCTTGTAATATCCCTCATAGTAAATGAGTAAATGTAAGCAAAGTATTTCCTTGAATTATGTGAGCTGTGCTAGCAAATTAATGGAATCCAAAGAGGGGGTATGGGAACCTGATTTAGCATGGGTTGGTCAGAAGTACAGGTAAAATAGCCGGTGGCTTGCCATTGGCATCAGAAGTGGGGGCTGTCTTGAGGACTGAGCCCTCAAATTGTGGGATCTGATGCCATCTCCAGTTGGGTAGTGTCGGAATTAAATTGGAGGTTCCAGCTGGTGTCTGCTGTGGAACTGATTGCTTGCTTATTGATGGGGAGAAACCCCTACACATTTTGGTCACAGAAGTCTTCTGTACTGATTTTTGTGATGTGAGCACAAAGGAAAAATAGTTTGTTTTTTCCATACAGACACAATATGAGGCCGTGTATTTTTTGGAATTTCCCCTTTTCCATAGGCTGTGAAAACAGAGACGGGGACAGCATTTGGCTATGACGAACAGAATTGCTGGCCTAACGTAGCGCCAGCCTTTGATAGGGATTTCTGTTTTTTGCTCTGTCTTCTAAAAATGGCTAACTAATCAACAGGCTGGGTTTTTATTATTTATATTGTAGCCCACTTTGTTAGTTACTCGGGGAAAGTGCGAGAATGTTTTCATTGACTGTGGTAATCCATGACCTGGAAGTGTCTCCAGAAATATAATTGTGCATCAAAGTTGGACCTTCTTGAGGTTTATTTTCCCAAGATGCCTGCAGTGAGATTCGGGGTGTGGGCTGGTCAGGGATTTGGCCCCTGCTCTGAGAGTTGGAGTCTCCCACCCTCCCCAGCTCCCCTCTGCAGCATGGTTCCTCCACTGGGCACAGCCACTGCCACGCTCTGCAGCAGCTCAGACTACACTGAGTGGAAAAGCCCAAATTAGAGGACAGGGGACCCCAAACAAAAATATTATTTGACTTTACAGAACCCGGACCCCAAACACCTAAAGGTTTTTTAAGCACAGCACCCTCCCAGGACTAATTAAAAAGCAAAATTGGAGCTTCCGACCCCTCTGCCCAGGAGCTGAGCCCTGAACTACAGTTTCCTTGGGTTCAGGTTTCTGAACTTTAGACTTGTTGCACAGAGGTGATATTTTCCCGTGAGAAAGAGTCCAGGCCGGGGGATCTCTGAGTATTTTGTTCTCAACCTCGTGGAAGAAAACTGAACTGTATTTCTCTCTGTCATGGATTTTCCTGCCCCTGCATCTGGTTAATGCCACAAGAGGCTGGGATCCAGGGGCCTGGGTGTGAGCCTTGGGCACCTCTGAGTCCATGAAAGGGCAGGGTTCCCTCCTCAGTCTAGTACCTGTTGATGACACAAAGATAGAGGTTCCCAGGAGTGGGAGTGGGGCTGAGCATCACATGACTGACTGCGGAGAGGCATGTGATCAGGTGGGGTGAAGAGGCACTGAGTCCAGGCAAGAGCTTTACCAAGTGGGCTCAGGAGCTCAGAAATTGAGTTCCTTAGCCCTCCTGGAACTGGGCATGGCTGGAGGTAGCTGGAGACCCTGGGCCTGTGCTCCCTGGCCCTCTACAAAGCCTCATCAGCTTAGCTGTAGTGTGTTTTATATAGACTTATCATATTTTCTGTGTGCCGTGATGATAAAACTGTTGGGAAGCTGGGCTTAGGTAACATGAGTGTTCCTGACATAGGAAGGCATCCTTCCAGGATGTCAGCTTTTTGACCTCTGTTTCTGCTGCGCCTGCGGAGTAAATCCATGCACCTCTGAGGCTGGCCCTGCAGGGGTGTGTGGGGGGATGGGGAAAGGGTGGCAGGGTGCGCCTGTTTCTAAGGAGGGTTCTGGGGTATGGGGGACGGCGTTAAGCGTATCTTGGAGCCACAGGCTGGGGGACTGGCCGCCAGCCAGCGCCGAGTGCGGCGGGCCGTGGGACGCACTCGGGCTCCAGGGCGCGGAACCTGGGTCGGGCTGACTTCCGCGATCCGCGCCTCCGCCCCTCGCCCGGGAGGCGGCGCTGGGGACCTGCAGCCCTCCAGCTGCCCCACGCCCCAACCAATGCGACCCTTTGGCCCGGGACTGGCTGCTCAGACGCGGCGCAAGGGGACAGGGCGGACGCTAGACGTCCCCGAGGTCGCCCCGTGAGCTAGGACAGCCGAGCGCGGACCCAGGCAAACAGCTCCGTGTGTCCTCCGCGCCCTCCAGTCTGAGAGCGGCCCTAGCGGGAGGCCCGGAACCACTGCCTCGACCTCACGGGAACCGAAGGGCGCTGCCGAGGGCCTCTCTGGCCAGAGCCCTGCATTTCTCTGACCGCAGCTATCCCGGGGCGTTGGAGTCTGCGGCCGCGGGCTAACGAGGAGGGCAGGTGCCTTAGAGAAGTGGTGGATCCCATTAGAGAGGCTTTGCTGCCGGAACCACAGCAGTGGAAGCCCCCTGCAACCTCGCTGCGCTCATCCCGTCCCCTGTACTCTCCCACGAGTTCCAAAGCACCGTACGGTATCCAGGTTCTCAAAATAACCTTTCATCTAATACAGTATGAACATAAGCACAAACAGTGTCTGTAACCTGAGAAGTTAATTGTAAATGTCATCTTCAGGGTTAAATACATGAAAACCCTGGAGAAAATTTAGGAAAAAAAAAAACAAGCAGAGGCCCATGTCTTGCCAGACACAAATAAAATAAGTACCGTAAAATTACTGTAATGGTCTCTCCTCCTGCCGCCCAAGATGCCGAAAGGAAAGAAGGCCAAAGTGAAGAAGATCGCTCCGGCCTCTGCTGTGGTGAAGAAGCAGGAGGCCAAGAAAGTGGTGAATCCTCCGTTTGAGAAAAGGCCTAAGAATTTTGTCATTGGACGGGACACCCAGCCCAAAAGAGACCTCACCCGCTTTGTGAAATGGCCCCGCCATATCAGGTTGCAGAGGCAGAGAGCCATCCTCTATAAGCAGCTGAAAGTGCCTTCTGCGATTAACCAGTTCACCCAGGCCCTGGACCACCAAACAGCTACTCACAAGTACAGACCAGAGACAAAGCAAGAGAAGAAGCAGAGGCTGTTGGCCCTGGCCGAGAAGAAAGCTGCTGGCAAAGAGGACATCCCCACTAAGAAACCATCCGTCCTTCAAGCAGGAGTTAATACCGTCACCACCTTGGTGAAGAACAAGAAAGCCCAGCCGACGGTGATTGCACACGACGTGGATCCCATTGAGCTGGTTGTCTTCTTGCCTGCCCTGTGTCGTAAAATGGGGGTCCCTTACTGCATTATCAAGGGGAAGGCAAGACTGGGCCATCTAGTCCACAGGAAGACCCGCACCACCGTTGGCTTCACACAGGTCAACTCGGAAGGCAAAGGCGCTTTGGCTAAGCTGGTGAAAGCTGTCAGGACCAATTACAACGACAGATATGATGAGATCCGCCGTCACTGGGGCAGCAATGTCCTGGGTCCCAAGTCTGTGGTTTGCATCGCCAGGCTCAAAAAGGCAAAGGCTAAAGAACTTGCCACTCAACTGGGTTAAATGTATATTGTTGAGTTTTCTGTACATAAAAATAATTAAAATAATACAAATTTTCCTTCAAGAAAATTACTATAATAAAACATTGCGAGACTAGCAGAAGGATAAATAAACAGATTAAGGGAACAGAACGAACAGACATCAGAAACAAATCAGCACATCTAGTCACCTAAATATGACAGAGTACACTTTTAAACTGTGAATAAAGTATTGATTATTCAATAAATGTTGTTAAACATTTAAAGAACTGATTCTGATCAGTAACTGAGGTTATTCCCCAGACTGCGGTGCTGGGGGTCTGGAGTGATGTAGGTGGGAGTGGGGTGAAGTGTGGATACAACTCCAGCAGAAAGAGGCCAACAGGCTGGGATGAAGAATCAGGCCACAATCAGGGCTTCCAGAGCAGCTAAAATTGAGGATAGGGGAGGAATTCCAGAAAGAAGAGACCTACAGAGGGAGAACCCCCAAATCTGTATATAACTCCTCTCAAATTCTTGGCTGACTCCTAAGCTGCACCAGTACAGGGCAAGACTCCAAGGAATCCAGAGGAAAGCGGGCACTGACCAGAGATTTCAACAGCTGCCCGGTGCTAGAGAAACAGTGCAGAGCTCTGATCCCATCAAGTAATATTAACTTCTTGTTTGTCAGACACAATCACAAATATTTTTTCCTGGCTTGTCATTTAAATTTTAACTCTGCTTATTGCATTTTTCCCATAAACAAGATTTACAGTTTTATGCACACAAACTTGTCAATATTTTTCAGTGTGGCTTTGTTTTGCTGAAATGCTTGGGCAGTCTATAAAATTATGAAAATATACTCTATAATTTCTTGATTGGTAGGTTTGGTTTGGTTTATATTATTGTTTTTGTTGTTTTGTTGTGGTTGATTTTTTTAAACTATTAAATCTTTGCTCTAAGTTAATATCTGACATTTTGGCGAAAGTAATACCTCTTGTAAAAATAGATCAGAATCAGCTCTTTAAGTGTTTAACAACATTTATTGAATGATCAATTCACAGGAGATGATCTTGGGAGGTGGGTGTGGGGGTAAGGAACATAGTTGTCAAAGGATGCAAAGTTTCAGTTAGACAGGTGGAAGCAGTTCAAGAGATCCATTTACAACATGGAGACTATAGTTAGTCACAAAGTACAGTATTATATCGTTGAAAACCACTAAGAGAATAGATTCTAGGTGTTCTCACCACAAAGATGATAAGAATATGAGGTAATATAAATGTTTATTAGCTCAATTTAGCCATTTTACAATGTGTACATATTTCTTTTATTTTCTTTAATCTAAGGAAAGAATCTGTAAATATTCCAAATATGTTATACATGATAAATATATGTAATTTTTGTCAATTTTTAATACTTATTTATTTATTTATTTTGAGACAGTGTCTTGCTCTGTTGCCCAGGCTGGAGTGCAGTGGCATGATCTCGGCTCTCTGCAACCTTTGCCTCCTGGGTTCAAGCGATTCTTCTGCCTCAGTCTCTCAAGCAGCTGGAACTACAGGTGTGCCCCATCATGCCCAGCTAATTTTTCTATTTTTAGTAGAGACAGGGTTTCACTATATTGGCCAGGCTTGTCTTGAACTCCTGATCTCATGATCCACACGCCTCAGCCTCCCAAAGTGCTGGGATTACAGGCATGAGCCACCACACTTGGCCACGCCCAGCTAATTTTTATATTTTTTTTGTAGAGATGAAGTTTCATCATGTTGCTCAGGCTGGTCTCGAACTCCTGGCTCCAAGCAATCCACCCACCTCAGCTTCCCAAAGGGCTGGGATTACAGGCATGAGCCACTGTGCCTGGCCAAAAAACTTAATTACTTTTTAAAAAGGAAAAGCTTGGTAAACACTCTGGCTTTCCATTAAAACCCCAGAAGGGACACACCTAAGAGTAACGGCTACTTCCCAGGACTAAGGACTATGCCTGAGGACTACAGGCAAAATTGAAAGAGACCTGCTCTGAAAAGTCTAAAATCAAGTTTCCACAGGATCAGAATAATGTGCTTGTGATTGAACTTCCTCCAAGAACAAAAAAAATTCTTAAGCGGAAGACAGCAGAATTCAAAGTCTCTAAAATGTATCAACCACAATATTTAGAAGGCAATAAAAACTTGCTAGCAATGATAAAAAGCAGAAAAATGTGACCTACAATATAGAGGGAGATTGTCACTAGAAGCAGACCAACAAATGACACAAGTGTTGAAATTGGCCCACAAGAATTTTAAAGTATTGTAAATATATTAAAGAATGTATGGGAAAAGATAAATATAAAAAAGAAAAATGCCGGGCGCAGTGGCTCACGCTTGTAATCCCAGCACTTTGGGAGGCTGGGGCGGGCGGATCACCTGAGGTCAGGAGATCGAGACCACGGTGAAACCCCATCTCTACTAAAAATACAAAAAAATTAGCTGGGCTTGGTGGCAGGCGCCTGTAGTCCCAGCTGCTCCGAGAGGCTGAGGCAGGAGAATGGTGTGAACCCGGGAGGTGGAGCTTGCAGTGAGCCGAGATTGCGCCACTGCACTCCAGCCTGGGCGACAGAGAGAGACTCCAACTCAAAAAAAAAAAAAAAAAAAAAAGAAAAAGAAAAAGACAGGAATTTCAGGAGAGATATGGAAACTAAGGAGAGACATGAAAACTAAAAAAAGGAACCAAATCCTAAAATAAACATATACAATATCTGAAATCAAAAATGTATTGAAAGAGCTTAAAAGTAGATTGGACCTGCAGAAGAAAGGATGAACTCGAAGGCAGTCAATACAAATTATCTAAACTGAAGAACAAAGAATAGAGATCAAGAAAATTGAACAGAAAAAAAAGAAAAAGGCCGGGCGCAGTGGCTCACACCTGTTATCCCAGCACTTTGGGAGGCTGAGGCGGGCGGATCACCTGAGGTCAGGAGTTCGAGACCAGCCTGGCTAACATGGTGAAACCCCATCTCTACTAAAAATACAATAATTAGCTGGGCGTGGTGGCACACACCTATAATCCCAGCTACTCAGGAGGCTGAGGCAGGAGAATTGCTTGAGCCCGGGAGATGGAGGTTGCAGTGAGCTGAGATCACAGCCACTGCACTCCAAGCACTCCAGCCTGGCTGACAGAGACTCTGTCTCAAAAAAAAAAGAAAATAAAATTGAACAGAATCTCAATGACTTTGGGACACTGTAAAGCCACCTAATATACCTATAATTGGAGCCCCAGAAGGAAAGGATTAGACAAGGACGTGGGGGGAGAAAATTATTTGAATAATTTCAACATGAAATTATTCATTATTTGAATAATTTCAACATGAAATTATTCATTATTTGAAGGAAAAGAATGAGAGAGGGTAAGTGGGAGTATCTTGTCTTAAGATTCTAACATTATAATTGAAATGGTGTAATACTAATTCAAAGTAGACTTAATATGCCAGTCACAGTGTCTCACACCCATAATCCCAGCACTTTGGGAGGTCTAGTCGGACAGATCACTTGAGGCCAGGAGTTCAAGACAAACCTCGCCAAAATGGGGAAACCCCACCTCTACTTAAAATACAAAAATTAGCTGGGTGTGGTGGTGTACAACTATAGTCCCAGCTACTTGGGAGGCTGACGCACGAGAATCACTTGAACCCAGGAGGCGAAGGTTGCAGGGAGCAGTGATCGCACATACCATTGCGCTCCAGCCTGGGTAACAGAGTGAGGCTCTGTCTCAAAAAAGGAAAGAAAGAAAGAAAAGAAAAAGTAGACTTGATACATTAAGTTTACATATTGTAATATTTAGAGAAACTACTACAAATATAGTAGAAAGAGCCATAGATAAAATACCAACAAAGGAGATCAAATGCGGTACTAAAAAAAAATGCCCTATTGACCCAGAATAAACCAACAGAGACAATACAAAGAACAAGTAGCACAAATAAACAAATAGCAAGATTGTATTCTTAAACCCAACCACATAAAAGTTACATTAAGTGAAAAACAAATTAAAGGAATAAATTGTGAAACTGTATAATAGAGCAAAACATTACTATCTGTTATTTACAGAAGATACAAGTTGAAAACAAAATGGATAAGCTCCATTAAGCATAAAAAAAACAAACTGGCATGCCTATACTATTAATATTATCAAAGAGATCTTAAGGTAAGGATATTACCATAGATAAAGAGGGACATTTCATAATGACAAAAGGGTTAATTAATCAAGATAACATGAGAATCCTAAATGTGTATGTACATAATAACAAAGCTTCATGTTCTATGAAAAAAATTTTTTTAATTAAAATTAAAAATTGGATTTGGTTGTTCTATGAAAAAAATTTTAAGCTTCAAAACACATTAACTGAGAAAAAAAAGGACAGAAATAAAAGAGTAAATAAATAAATCCTTAGCGTTGGAGATATTTGACTCCCAACAATGAGGCTCTTTCAAGAATATGAGGCAGAGAGGGTTGAAGAGTTGGGACTAGTTATTCAATGTACCTCAGTGGAAGTGAGAAGGACAATTTCCAGCTTCAGTTATAAGGGGTGAGATGAGGCTAAGTAAAGAAGATCTGTGGCAAGGTTGGAGGCCAGAGTATCAGAATCAGTGAATAATTTGGTATGAGGTGAGACAGGACATGTGGCCCAGGATGAACGCTGACCTCAGCAAAGGCATGGGAGCCATCTTTATGGAATGCCAGGTGGGAGAGTTGCAAAAACCAGAGGTCCCTGAGGAGCATCCTTTGCCCATAGAAATGGGTAGTTCCTGGTAGTTCCACAAGTGCATGCTGGACATAACTGCTTACTCCGTGTAGGGAGATAATCTAGGTGTGGAAGGAAAAGTCCAATTACCTCCTCACTTTGGTTTTTCCAAACTATTCTCTGTGGGACCCTGCTTCAGAAGTGTGGGAAATGCCAGATACCATTTCCATCCCTCAGAGAGTTACAATGCACAGTGGCGTAAAGGCTATTGGATGCCTGTTGGAAATATATCTGCTTTTTTTTTTTCTTTTCTGTTTATGAGTGTATGAGGTAATATAAATGTTAATTAGTGCAATTCAGCCATTCCACAATATATACATATTTATTTTTTTAAATCTCCTATAGAAAGGATGTATACTTACTCCAAATATCATGTTACACCTGATAAATATACATAATTTTTTGTCGATTTTCTGTCAACAATTAGAGAAGTAGCACATAGATTATGGTAGAACCAGGATGCTGGACACGTGACCTCAGCTTGATCAATCAGATTTTTTTTTTCTGAATCTTTGAAAACTGAGCTAATATTGCAAGAACACTAGGATAAGTCAGAAGCCTTTCAGCACATGGCCAGGTGCAGTGGCTCATGCCTATAATCCCAGCTCTTGGGGAAGCTGAGGTGAGTAAATCACCTGAGGTAAGGAGTTCAAGACCAGCCTGGCCAACACAGTGAAACCCTGTCTCTACTGAAAATACAAAAATTAGCTGGGCATGGTGGTGCGTGCCTGTAATCTCAGCTACTCCGGAGACTGAGGCACAAGAATCATTTCAACTGGTTAAACCCGGGAGGCGGAAGTTGCAGTGAGCCAAGATCGTGCCACTGCACTCCAGCCTAGGGGACAGAGTGAGACTCTGTCTCAAAAAAAAAAAAAAAAAAAGAAGCCTTTCAGCACAGCCAGGGCAGCTGATGAGCAGAAGCCATTTGCTACATTTCCTCTTTCCTTCTTCTTTATGCTCTATAGCTCTTTTGGTCACTTCTATTTACAAGCCCATCTATTTTGAAAGCATATTCAAAATAGATTATTCCTCCAATTCATAAATATACTTTGCTTCAGTTATCCAGAATTGGCTGGGTTTGTCTGTTTGTTTGTTTATTTTGTATCCCAGAATCTCAAATGACATAGAAAGTGGTTCAAAAGAATGGGCTGAGGGCTAAAACCCCAAGGGAAGAGAAGGTGTTTGGCAATCATGACGGCATGAAAATAGGACAGTGAAATTCTTATTCACATTCCAGAGTGGGAATCTAGTAGCCTTTTGTATCTAGTTACAAAAGAGTTAAGTTCCCTGATGTACCTTCAGAGCAGCGAAAAAATTAAAAGTAAATAAAAAAGAGTTAAGTTCTTGCTTCTAGTCAAATAAAATTAAGTGTTCAATTGAGGCCAAGATTCTAGGAGAACACATATCATCTTCCATAGATTATTATGAGGGGTATGAGGAATTCAAACAATCCAGCACAGGGTCACTTCTTCCAAATGTATAACTTAGAACATAATGACAAAATCAGTTCCCTAAATTCTTATCTGAAAGCATGGAGCAAAACTGAAGACTATTGTTTGATCCTGATGAATGATCTTTTAAATTGTGATAAAATATACATGGCATAAAATGTATCGTTTTAACCATTTTTAAGTGTACAATTTAGTGGCATTAAGTATATTAACATTGTTTGGGAGGCCGAGGTGGTTGGATCACGAGGTCAGGAGATCAAGACCATCCTGGCTAACACGGTGAAACCCCATCTCTACTAAAAATACAAAAAATCAGCTGGGCGTGGTTGCAGGTGCCTGTAGTCCCACCTACTCGGGAGGCTGAGACAGGAGAATGGTGTGAACCCAGGAGGCGGAGCTTGCAGTGAGCCAAGATCGCGCCACTGCACTCCAGCCTGGGCAACAGGGCCAGACTCTGTCTCAAAAAAAAAACATTGTTGTGCAACTATCACCACTAACCATCTCTACAATTTTTAAAAATTGAAACTCTGCACCCATTAAACAATAACTCTCCATTCTCCCTTCACAACAGCCACTGGTAACCACTATTCTACTTTCTGAGTCGATAACTTTGCCTATTCTAGATACCTCATATAAGTGAAATGATACAATATTGGCCTTTTGTCTTCAGTGTTTTTCCATAGGTTTTCTATTTCTTGTATTATTTGTCTCTGCTTGACTATTATTTCCTTCCTTCTGACAGCTTTGGGTTTAATTTGTGCTTTTTCTAGTCCCTTAAGGTGTAAAGTTAGGTTGTTGATTTGAGGTCTTTCTCCTTTTTTAAGTAATCATTTATAGCTATAAATTTCCCTCTTAGGAGGGCTCCTATAAGTTTTGGCATGCTGCTTTTTTCTTTTTCTTTTTGAAACAGATTATTACCTGTCACCCAGGCTGGAGTGCAGTGGCATGATCTTGGCTTACTACAACCTCTGTCTCCTGGGCTCAAGCCATCCTCCCACCAATTCATGCCAAGTAGCTGGGACCACAGGCATACACCACCACGCCTGGATAATTTTTTGTGTTTTTGGTAGAGATGGGGTTTCACCATATTGCCCAGGCGAGTTTCAAACTCCTGAACTCAAGCAATCTGCCTGCCTTGACCTCCCAAAATGCAGGGATTACAGGCATGAGCCACCACACCCAGCCTGGCATGCTGCATTTTTGTTTTCATTTGTCTCAAGATATTTTCTATTTTTCTTTGTGATTTCTTTTTTGATCTGTTGGTTATGTAAGCGTGTGTTGTTTAATTTCCATGTGTTTGTGATTTTTCCAGCTTTTCTTCTGTTACTGATTTCTAGTTTAATTCTATTGTGATAAAAAAGATACTTTGTATGATTTCAATCTATTAAAATTTATTAAGAATCGTTTTGTGACTATAATGTGGTCTCTCTTAGAGAATGCTCCATGTGCTCTTGAGAAAAATGTTATATTCTCTTACACATGTCTGTTAGGTTCAGTTGGTTTATAGTGTTTGTTTTAGTCTATTTAGAGTGTTACAACAAAATATAATAAACTGGTTGGCTTATGAACAATGCAAACTTATTTCTCACGGCTCTGGAGCCTGGGAAGTCCAAGATGAAGCCATCAGTAAATTTGGCATCTGGTGAGGGCCTGCTTCCTTGTAGACAACTATCTTTTCACTGTTACCTCATGTGGTTGGAGGACTGAGGGATCTCTCTAGGGTCTCTTTTGTAAGGGCACTGTTCTCATTCATGAGGAATCTGCTGTCATAACCTAACCTTCCAAAGACCCCACCTCCTGATACCATTACGTTTGGGGTTGGATTTCAAGATATGAACATTGGGGGAACATAAACATTCTGTCCATTGCAGTATTGCTCAAGTCTTCTATTTCCTTATTGATCTTTGATCTGGTTGTGGTATTCATCATTGAAAGTGGAATATTTAAGTGTCCAGTTATTTTTATTTTTATTTTTTTGAGATGGAGTTTTGCTCTTGTTGCCCAGGCTCAGTGCAATGGCATGATCTCAGCTCACTGCAAACTCTGCCTCCTGGGTTCAAGCGATTCTCCTGCCTCAGCCTCCCGAATAGCTGGGATTACAGGCATGTGCCGCCACGCCTAGCTATTTTTGTATTTAATATAGATGGGGTTTCTCCATGTTGGTCAGGCTGGTCTCAAACTCCTGATCTCAGATGATCTGCCCACCTCGGCCTCCCAAAGTGCTGGGATTATAGGCATGAGCCATTGCACCTGGCCAAATGTCTGATTATTATTGTAGAACTGTCTGTTTCTCCCTTCAATTCTGTCAGTGTTTGCTTCACATATTTTGGAGATGTGATGTTTGGTCCGTATGTTTATAATTGTTATATCTTATTGCTGTTTTAACCATTTTATCAATATATAATGTCTTCCTATGTCTCTTGTAACCATTTTTAATTTGAAGTCTATTTTGTCTGATTTTGTTATAGCCACTCCAGTCAATCTTTTAGTTACTATTTGCATGGAATATTTTTTTCTATCCTGTCATTTTCTATCTGTTTGTGTCCTTAGCGCTAAAATGAGTCTCTTGCTGACAGCATATAGTTGAATCATGTTTTTTTTTTTCAGTCCATTCCACCAATCTATTCCTTTTGACTGGGGATTTTAACCCATTTACGTTTAAAGTAATTACTGATAAGGAAAGATTTGCTTTTGTTGCTTTATTACTTGTTTTTGTATGTCTTATAGCGTTGTTGGCTCTTACTTGCTCCTTTACTCTCATCTGCTGTGTTTAGTTACATTTTTTCAGTGCCACATTTTGATTCCTTTCTCATTTCCTTTTGTATTTATTCTATCAATATTTATTTTATTTTATTTTATTTTAAGTTCTGGGGTACATGTGCAGGATGTGCAGGTTTGTTACATGGGTAAACATGTGCCATGGTGGTTTGCTACTCCTATCAATTCATCACCTAGGTATTAAGCCCAGAAAGCATTAGCTATTTTTCCTCATGCTCTCTCTCCTGCAATGCCCCACCCCCCAACAGGCCCCAGGGGTCCCTGTGTCCATGCGTTCTCATTGTTCAGCTCCCACCTATAAGTGAGGACATGTAGTGTTTGGCTTTCTGTTCCTGCATTAGTTCTATCAATATTTTTTGATAGAACAATTTTTGATTACCTTGGGGATTACATATAACATCCTAAAGTTATAGTAATCTAATTTAAATTGATGCAAACTTAACTTCAATGCCATACAAACACTCCTATAAAGCTCTTCTTTCCCCTACTTTATGGTATTAATGTGAAAATTACATCTTCATATATTGTGTCACATTAATACAGATTTATAATTTTTGTATTTGTCTTTTAAATCCTGTGGAAGATAAAAAGTGGTTTACAAATCAAAATTACAATAATACTGATTTTTATATTTGCCCATACATTTACTAGAGATCTTTATATTTTCGTATGACTGAAAATTACTGTCTAGTGACTTTTCATTTCAACATGAAAGACTCTGTGAACTAAAAAGACAAATTATTTGCTCCTTACAAATCCAATACACAATGGTGGAACAGAGAGAGGTTACCACAAAGACATTCCATCAAAAGGGAATGAATGAAGATACAGAATGAACATTGGTCCATGGCAAGATACTGTGAGGTCCTGCTACCCTGTGTGTAGAAAATATTCCTTCAATTAGACACTTATTCTGATCTTTAGGAGGGGTTCCCAATTCATTATTCTCTATACCTCTTGACTAGCTTCTGGGAAATGGTCCCTCCCTTTCTATTATCCTGCTTGGCATTTTCTGAAGTGGGCATTGGAGGCTATGCACTCTTTGGAAGCTGAGCACTGTTCTGAGCTTGTTTCTTGTCTATAGAAGGCTGGAGGGGTTTTTTTTGGCCAGGCATAGTGGCTCATGCTTGTAATCCCAGCACTTTCAGAGCCGAGATGGGTGGATCACCTGAGGTCAGGAGTTCAAGACCAGCCTGGCCAACATGGCAAAACTCCATCTCTACTAAAAATACAAAAATTAGCCAAGTGTGGTGGCACACACCTGTAATCCTAGCTACTCAGGAGGCTGAGGCAAGAGAATCACTTGAACCTGGGAGGCGGAGGTTGCAGTGAGCCAAGATTATGCCACTGCACTCCAGCCTGGATGACAGAGTGAGACTCTATCTCAAAAAAAAAAAAAAAAAAAAAGAATGCTGGAGGTTTTTAAGGGACATTTCACGTCATGTCCAGGCTTTTTATTTATTTGGCACTGTCTAATTCTAATCAGCTTCATTTGCAACAGCATATCATAGTTCTTTTTTTTTTTTTTTTTTTTTTTTTTTTTTTTTTTTTTAGACAGAGCCTCACTCTGTCACCAGGCTGGAGTACAATGACATGATCTTGGCTCACTGCAACCTCTGCCTCCTGGGTTCAAGTGATTCTCATGCCTTAGCCTCCCAAGTAGCTGGGATTAGAGGTGTGTGCCACCATGTCCAACTAATTTTTTGTATTTTTAGTACAGACAGGATTTCACCATGTTGGCCTGGCTGGTCTTGAACTCCTGACCTCAAGTGATCCTCCCGCCTCAGCCTCCCAAAGTGCTAGGATTACAGGCATGAGCCACTGAGCCTGACACATAGTTCTTTTCTTTTCCTTTTTTTTTTTTTTTTTTTTTTTTTTTGAGATAGGGTCTCACTCTGTCACGTAGGCTGGAGTGCAGTGGCACAACTTAGTTCACTGCAACCTCTGCCTCCTGGGCTCAAGAAATCCTCCCACCTCAGCCTAAGTAGCTGGGAATATAGGCACATGCCACCATGCCTGGCTAATTTTTTTATTGTTATTATTTTTTTTTGGTACAGACAGGGTTTCACCATGTTGCCCAGGCTGGTCTCTAACTCCTGGGCCCAAGCAATCTGCCTGCCTTAGCCTCCCAAAGTGTTGAGATTACAGGCATGAGCCACCAAGCCTGGCCCACCATTCTTTTCTTGACACAGCTCCACCTATCTATCTATTTAGTACCAGGAACAAGGAGCCCATCATGCTTGGTGAGTAATATGGTTTGGATTTGTGTCCCTGCCCAAATCTCATGTCAGATTGGAGGAGGGGTCTGGTGGGAGGTGATTGGATAATGGAGCAGATTTCTCCCTTGCTGTTCCATGATACTGAATGAGTTCTCATGAGATCTGATGGTTTAAAAGTATATGGCACTTCCCCCTTCACTCTCTCTCTTTCCCCTGCTCTGCCATGGGAAGAAGGTGCTTACTTCCTTTTCACCTTCTGCCATGATTGTAAGTTTCCTGAGGCCTCCCAGTTATGCTTCCTATTAAGCCTGGAGAGCTGTGAGTCAACTAAACCTCTTTACTTTATAAATTTCCCAGCCTCAGGTAGTTCTTTATAGCAGTATGAGAATGGACTAATACAGTGAGAGAATGTTATTGGCTGGATTATATCTTCCTGAATTTTGTATGTTGAAGTCCTAACTCCCAATACCTCTGAATGTGACTGTATTTGGAGATGGGGTCTTTAAAGAGACAATTAAATTTAAATCAGGTAAATGGGGTGGACCCTAGTCCAGTATGACCAGTGTCCTTATAAAAAAATATTAGGACAAGGCCAGGAGTGGTGGCTCATGCCTGTAATCCCAGCACTTTGGGAGGCCCAGGCACGGTGAAGTCAGGAGTTCAAGACAAGCCTGGCCAATATAGTGAGACCGCGTCTGTACTAAAAATACAAAAATTGGCTGGGTGTGGTGGCATGTGCCTGTAATTCCAGCTACTTGGGAGGCTGAAGCAGAAGAATTGCTTGAATCCAGGAGGCAGAGGTTGCAGTGAGCCAAGACGGTGCCATTGCACTCCAGCCTGGGTGACAAAGTGAGACTCCATCTAAAAAAAAAAAAAAAATAGGACATAGACACACATGAAGGAGAGACAATACAAAGACAAAAGAAGAAGACGGCCATCTAGAAGCAAGGGAGAGAGGCCTCATAATGAAACCAACCCTGTGCACTTCTAGTCTTCAGAACTGTGAGAAAACAAATTTATGTTGTTTAAATCACCCAGTTTCTGGTACTTTGTTATGACAACCCTGGCAAACTAATACAGAGAGTGGCACTTTTGTTCTTTTCTTCCTGAACCATTACATCCAATTGAGAGGATTTACTGGGTGACAACTAAATCTATTCAGAGATTTTAATGATGGATGTGACAGAAATAATCTTGGTTGGATCCTTGCCTGAAATATGAGTTCTAATAGTCTTTTTAGTTGTTTAAAGTTCCTCTAAATTCTATAGTTTATTAATTGGAAATAAAACACATTGGCTAACACAGTGAAACCCTGTCTCTACTAAAAATACAAAAAATTAGCCAGGTGTGGTGGTGGGCGCCTGTAGTCCCAGCTACTCGGGAGGCGGAGGCAGGAGAATGGGGTGAAACTGGGAGGTGGAGTTTGCAGTGAGCCAAGATTGCACCACTGCACTCCAGCCTGGGCAACAGAGCGAGACTCCGTCTCAAAAAAAAAAAAAAAAAAAAAAAAAAACGCATTTGCCACTCTCAATCCTGCAAATTCCTGAGTTTCTATACTCTCTATTCCCTTCCATTCCTGCCCTACAAATTAATTCATTATTTTCTTGGTACATCCTTTCCTTAAATTAGCATGTCATATGCAGCCAACATTAATATTTTGTTTTCTAGTCTCTTCTCCTGGAGCTACAAGCATACAAGGTTTATTGTCTACCTTTCAAGTTACTGTGGGTGATGGTTTTGTCAAATGTACCAATGGAAAACAGGTTCCAAAATTAGTTTCCTTGCCCCATCACTTGATCCCTAAGCCAATGCCACAAAAACCTGGTTTTTGTAAAGACCCTTCATCTGTGGACATCAATTTTTGTATCAATCAAGATATGCTAGGCTATGCCAAAATCATAATGACATAGAATAACAAAGATTTATTTCTTATTCATGCTGGATGTTTATTTGTTGCTGGGGCCTCTTCACTTTCCATCTTTTCATGCTAGGATCTAGGCTGATGGAGCAGTCATAATCTTGAATATTGCCCAACTCAAAAACAAAAAGACAGCAAGCTCCAGAGGGTGATAAATTGGTAATTAGATGCTCTGGCCCTGAAGTGACACATATCATCTGCTTACAACTGATTGGCCAGGGCCAGCCATATGGTCCCACCCAACCACAACAGAACCAGGAAGTGCAACTAACCACGTGCCCCAAAGGTGGAGCATGGGAAATATTTGGTCAACAGCATTACTCCAATTGCATATGAACCATATAATCAAATGTACCTAGGTGTGGTGACTTGAGGCCCAGCTTAACGAGAGTTGCAGCCCCTCACCCATTCCATTTCCAGACTTAAGAGGCCCCTGGTGAGCTTTAATAGGACAAGTACACAGTGTGCACCTTTCTGCTAGTCTTCCACAAAGGAATCTATGATGATTTTGGCAGGTAACGGTGCCAAGTGAAGAGTAATCCCCAAAATTTTCAGTTACAATTGACCATAGCTCTGTGATAAAACCAATTCCTTGATACACAGACCACCAGGTTGGTTCACCAATCAGGATTCTCACAGTATCAGGTGATAAATGAAACTGATCAGAGTCAACAAAAGCCCCATGGCATGGGGTGGCAGCAATCCTTCATGGTCATTTCCCCAGTTTTTGGATGTGTAGATGGAGCAGATGGCCTCACTGCCATGGAATTGCTCCCTGACTTAGAGGATAAGTCTATTGCAGTAGGAAAAGACAAGCAGAAGCCACTGGAACACCCCTCCTGGCTAAGAGAGGAAATGAAAAGGAAGTTAACTCTCTGACTCTTGAGGCTTGAGGTTGTCGGAGTTGTATTTGTCTCATCTTTTTGAATTTTCATGTCAGCAATTGATCCCACGTAGCATGAAGGGTGTGTGCAGCTAGGGGAAGTGAGTCAGTGAGAAGCCAGCAGAGACTCAGATAAAAGCAGGTAGACCGGATGGTACCAGGGGATGGCCAATAACCAGGGACCAAATCCAGGGGATCTTCACAGAGTTCTTTATGTGATGCACGTGAGAGACCTGATCAAGGGCAGTGACAGGAGGAGTGACTTCACAAAGTCAAAGACATAATGTAGCAGGACAAGGGGAGGTGGGGTCCTCTCAGGGCACGAGTCTGTCCTACAACTGGAACAGCACCTCATGTAGCCCCAGGCAAGACTGCTCCTTATGCAAAGCTCAGTTTTTCCAACTTTAGTTCATCACAAGTATACAAAACTTCTGAGTTGTAGAAAAAATAGTTATGTTGGCTGGGCACAGTGGCTCAGCCTGTAATCCCAGCACTTTGGGAGGCCCAGGTGGGTGGATCACCTGAGGTCAGGAGTTCGAGAACAGCCTGGTCAACATGGTGTAGAGAAGAGCCAACCCCATCTCTATAAAAATGCAAAATTTGGCTGGGCATGGTGGTGCACTCCTGTAGTTCCAGCTACTCAGGGGGCTGAGGCAGGAGAATCGCTTGAACCTGGGAGGCAAAGGTTGCAGTGAGCCGAGGTTGCACCACTGCAATCCAGCCTGAGAGACAGAGCAAGACTCTGTCACAAAAAAAAAAAGAAAAGAAAAAATAGTTATGTTTATGTATACCTAATTTATTTAGTTACTCACACTTTAAACCACATATCATAGAAAGTAATATTTCCATTTATACATGCTGCATTTTCCCATTCTACATTTTCTGAAACAATTTTATTTCTAAAACTTCTACATGGATCAGGGACCTCAGGGTCTTTATCACCCCTGGAGCCTCATGTTGAGTCATCCAACAGGTTTCTTGAAAACCTCCTTTCTTGAGACCAACAAGACCAAAAAGCCTTGAGGAGTTCAATTCCCTACTTACTATCATAAAGGTCTCAAGGAAATGAGTTTTCAGATGATGCACTTATCGTAGGTGGAAATGGTTGCCTGCTTGACCACTCAGCAGAGGTGTGAGGCTGGCCTAACACCAAGGGAACACCCAAAGCACTGTTTACTAAAGGGTGAGAAAAGCTAAGGACCCTGACATTTGCAACATGGTCACAACGGATTATCTCATGGACAAAGGATTTACAAGGGTTGCTTATGTTAAAAAAAAAAAAAAGAGAGAGAGAGAGAGAAACTTTGAGAAAAGTTTTAAGAGTCGTATCAACAGGCTGGGCGCAGTGGCTCACACTTGTAATCCCAGCACTTTGGGAGGCTGAGGTGGGCGGATGACCTGAGGTCAGGAGTTCGAGATCAGCCTGGCCAACATGATGAAACCCCATCTCCACAAAAATACAAAAAAATTAGCCAGGCATGGTGGCACATGCCTGTAGTCCTAGCTACTTGGGAAGCTGAGGCAAGAGAATCACTTGAACCTGGGAGGTGGAGGTTGCAGTGGGCCGAGATCATGCCACTGCACTCCAGCCTGGGCTACAGAGCGAGACTCCGTCTCAAAAAAAAAAAAAAAAAAAAAAGTACGATGTCTAGAATTTTCTTTAAACAGTCCAGTGCAAGAATTGAAGAGAAGACAGGGAGTAAGTGTGTGTGTGTGTTGGGATAGGGAGGCAAGTGAAGGCGAAACAAGATTGGCCACAGCTGATGATTAGTCAAGCTAGGTCATGAGTACCTGGGGGAGGATTATGCCATTTTCTCTAATTTTAAGTATGACATCCTCCATAGTGAAAAATAAAACAAAATAAAATATTTGCAAAAGTTTGGTTTTTAAACTTAGGTAATTGTAGTATGAGAAGCATAAAAACTAGATAACAATTTCCTCTTCACTGAAAGATTCTTTGAAAACTAATAAGTCTCAATATTGGTGTCTGTGTTAGTAATGTTACTGGGGGATCCTTGCTCCCAGAGCTTCCAAGATGGTGGCAAGCCTCGTGTTCTCTGACCTGGGGTTCTTGGCCTCACGGATTCCAAGGAATGGAATCTTGGGCCATGTGGTGAGCGTTACGGCTCTATTAGAAGCTGTGGGTCACAGAAGAGAACTGTGGAACCCAGTGACTAGTGTTCAGCTTGATTAGGATGAACCTGGGCACTTAGCCATGTAGGAACAATGGCAAGCCTTTAGCCCGATCGGGAGCCAGCAATGGGCAACTTGCTGGATCAGGAGCACAGCGGACACCCTGCCGGATCCAGAGGGATAGAAGTCAGCGTCGGGTCTGCAATGGCGGCAAACAGCAATGGTGGATGGCAAGCAAAAGCTCCGCTCCAGCTGTAACAAACACAGACCAGAAGAGAGTGCAGTTGCAAGATTTAATAGAGTGAAAACAGAGCTCCCATACAAAGGGAGGGGACCCAAAGAGGGTAGCAGTTGCTGGCTCCAATGCCTGGGTTTATATCCCGATCATTGTCCCCCCCACTGTGCTCTCAGACAGTAGATGATTGGCTGTTTCTTTACCTCCTGTTTTTGCCTAATTAGCTTTTTAGTGAGCTCTCTTTACCACCTGATTGGTCGGGTGTGAGCTAAGTTGCAAGTCCCGTGTTTACAGGTGGATGCGGTCACCTTCCCAGCTAGGCTTAGGGATTCTTAGTCGGCCTAGAAAATCCAGCTTGTCCTGTCTCTGAGTAATTTGGCCAAAGGCACACACCCACTAAAGGTAGAGTTGGGATCTGGTCTTGCATAGCTTTATTCCCAAGCTCTCTCACTTGACAATTATGTGATACTGCATCACAGCCAACCACTCCAGAACCTCAGACTGGTTTATTGCGCAACTTTCTCACCTGTCTTGATCTGGATTAGGACTTGCACTTGGTCAGTTATTCAGGCAGCAGTGAGCACCTATCCTGGAGAGTGGCCTACCAGCTTTGAGTATACAATGTGCCATGGACATTGTCAATATGTTTTAAAGACAGAAAAGAGAGCTGGGTACAGTGGCTCATGCCTGTAATCCCAGCACTTTGAAAGGCCGAAGCAGGTGGATCACGTGAGCCCAGGAGTTCAAGACCAGCCTGGGCAACATAGTGAGACCCCATCTCTACAAAAAATTTAAAAATCAGCTGGCCAGGCATGGTGGCTCACACCTGTAATCCCACACTTTGGGAGGTCGAGGTGGGTGGATCACCTGAGGGCAGGGGATAGAGACCAGCCCAACATGGCGAAACCCCGTCTCTACTAAAAAATACAAAAATTAGCCAGGTGTGGTGGCTTGCACCTATAATCCCAGCTACTCAGGAGGCTGAGGCAGGAGAATTGCTTGAACCCAAGAGGCAGAGGTTGCAGTAAACTGAGATCACACCAGCCAGGGTGACAGAGCAAGAGTCCATCTCAAAAAAAAAAAAAAAATTAGCTGGGCGTGGTGGCACATGCCTGTAGCCCCAGCTACTTGGAAGGCTGAGGTGGGAGGATTTCTTGAGCCCAGGAGGTCAAGGCTGCAGTGAGTTACGATCTCACCACTCCACTCCAGCCTGGGCAACAGAGTGAGACTCTGTCTCAAAAGAAAAGTTAGAAAAAAAAAAGGAAGGAAAGGAGAACATGTGTCAATCTGGAGAGTCAGTTAAGTGGAGCTTGGTTAAGAGAGCTGCTATTGTAGTTTTGAGGAAACAATGTATTAGTCAGCTTTGCTGTGATAACAAACAGCACCCCCCACCACCCAATCTCAGGGCTTACTATAATATACATTTATTTCTCATTCACATTGCATGTTGGTGTCTGCAAATCAGTGGTGGTGGCTCTGCTTCATGTATCATCTCATTCCAGGACTAGCCTGAAGGAGCAGCCTCTTTTTAGGACATGTCATTCTTGTGGCAAAGGGAAACAAACAGGGGACAGAGCTGAAACATCTAATGGCTCTTAAAGGTTTGGCTCATCTGTGGTGGATATTACTCCTGTTCACATCCCATTGGCCAAAGCAGGTCAAAGAACTATATTCTGACTTTGGAAATCCACTGCAGATCACATGTATAATCGTCTTACAGGAAAGGAAGCAGATGGTTGGAATTAATAATCCAGTCACCTGCATATTCCAAGATGTTAACTGTTGCTGCAGTAGAGTGCATGAATATTGCTGTTATTTTTCCATTCTCATATTTCTCATTTTTACAGTATTGATGCCACTTTTATAACTCGACATCTATCCTATTAGGGTAAATCATAATGTCTGGAAGAGCTCACCTTGCCCATTATCTGGCCTTTGTTGGAGGAATTTGCTGACTGTGAAAATCATACCATTCACCTTGTACCAATCAATCTGTCCACTTGACTTCTTTTTGAACAGGGTCCAGATTGTTTCAATTACTAATTACTACATTGTGACTGAAAGTTGAGCACTTATGAGCATTAGTGAAAATATATGTATGAAAGAGGCTGACGTATATTAGATATTCAAAAAGACTAATCTAAATTATGGGCTATTTACATTGATAAATTTTCCAACACAACATAATAAAAACATCTGGTTTCACTTGTAACATTTTATTTTGTAGTTCACTTTCCATTACAAAAGTTATAAATGTTCATTTTAGAAAATTATAAATATATAATTTTCAAAATTATAAAAATATTAAAAAGCAAAAAGCAGTAGATAAAAGCACTAGTTATCTCACCACCCTGAGATAACCACTTTTAGCATTTTAGTCAATATATTTTCAGTGATATTTCCAGCATATGTAAACATATTAAAAAGGTTCATATTATGATTGACTAGTTTCAATTCTCATTATGGTATGACCTCTCTATGCCATTAGATATTATCCTATAGTATTAATGGCTGTGCAATATCTTATCCTATGAGAGAAACCTATTTTGTTTTAACTAGTCTTCTATTAATTATCAATTTTGTTAAAAATTCCCTTATAAATGAATAATTTCAAACATCTATAATTAATTATTTCCATAGGCAGCTCTCTGGGATCAGAAATTCTGGAGCAAATTATTATGTACAGTTTTAAGGGCCATAGTATTGAATTACAAGAAAAATAGTCAAACTCAGTCTACTTTGTAATATTATATATGATTGCAGATCATCTGTGGTATTTGTCTTCCTGCATTCATCAGTCCCCTAAAGAGATACCAAGGTATTCTTCAATGTTAAAGCAAGTAGAAAACTTTCACATGCAGAAATAATTAACTAGAAAATTTGGAACTACCTTCCCACCAAACACAACTAAAATAATCCATATGGAATATAAAAAGCTTCTGGCCAGGTGTGGAGGCTCATGCCTATAACCCCAGCACATTGGGAGGCCGAGGCAGATGGATCACTTGAGGCCAGGAGTTCTAGACCAGCCTGACCAACATGGCAAAACCCTGTCTCTACTAAAAATACAAAAACTAGCCAGTCATGGTGGCACATACCTGTAGTCTCAGCTACTCAGAAGGCTGAGGCGTGAGAATTGCTTGAACCCAGGAGGTGGAAGCTGCAGTGAGCCAAGATTGTGCCACTGCACTCTAGCCCAGGCAACAGAGTAAGACTCTGTCTCAAAACAAACCAGAAACAAACAAAAAGCTTCTTTCTAAAACATCAAAAAGCTAACAAGTAGCAAGAAATTGTCTTGACAATTATTGTCAAGGGTCAATATCCCTTGGTAGAACTCCAGAGAGAAGAGCTCAGCATTTGGGCCCCTTTTCTCAATCAGAAAAGGTGATTAAAACACTGAGGAGGCTCGGCCTTTCCAAGGGAAGGGTAACTCTGGAAAACCACCCCACACTTTAGAAGTGGAATTTTGATTGACTAAACCCTGAAAGTAAAAGTAAACAAAAAGTAAACTAGCCTTCCCCTTTACTGTAGCTCAGTTTCAAGAAATCTGGGTGATTCAGAAAAATCTCAAGCACTAAAATGGATTACAGTGGTCCTGGATTGCTAATGTCCCCACACATTTGCAAAAGTAAATGAAAATCATTTCTAAAGGAAGATGATATCATCCTAGTACTAAAATTGCTCCAATAAATTTTTCAAGTAGAGTTTCTAACACACAATCAAAGATAACCAGGCATAACAAGAAATAAAATAAGAACAAAAGTAAGCAGGAACAATAGAAAACAGAAAGAGACTCACAGATACTTCAGATAGTGGAATTACTAGACAGAGATGAAGGGGAAAAACTATCTTACTGTCGTTATAGGGATTAAAAACTGAACTCAAAAATTTCAGCAAAATATTGGAAACTATAAAAACAGACATTGAAGATTCAAGAACTAAAAACCATAGTAACACAAATTAAAAACTCAATGGATGAGTCTAAAAACAGAGTAAATAAATAAGACAAGTTAGAAGAATTCATCCAGAATGGAGCACAGAGAGATAAATGGATGACAAATGGAAGAGAAGATTAGAGACATAGAGGGCACAGTAAGAAAGACCAATATACATTTAATTGGAATTCCAGAAGAAAGAAGAAATAGGGCAAAAGCAATACTTGAATAATGAATGAGACTTCCAGAACTGATGATTCAAGGACATGACGCAGAAATGGTGACGAAAGATATCAGTCCACAGATTCAAGAAGTCCCCAAAATCACACACAGTACTTAATATATTTATTTACTTAGAGGCAGAGTCTCACTCTGCCACCCAAGCTGGAGTGCAGTGGTGTGATCACAGCTCACTACAGCCTTGAACACCCAGGCTCAAGTGATTCTGTCACCTCAGCTTCCTGAGTAGTTGGGGATACAGAAATGAGCCACCATGCTCTGCGAATTTTCTTTCTTTTTTTTTTTTTTGTAGAGACAGCGTCTCACTAAGTTGCCTAGGCTGGTCTTGAACTCCTGGCCTCAAGCAATCCTTCCATTCAGTCTCCCAAAGTGTTGGGATTGCAGGCATGAGCCACTACATCCAGCCATACACAGCATTAACATAAATCACGCCCAGATGCTTCATTGTAAAACTGCAGAAAACCAAAAACAAAGAGAAAATTTTAAAAACAAGCAGAACAGAAAAAAGTAGATTATCTTCAGAGGAACAGACAGACTGACAGCTGATTTCTTATTAGCAACTACAAAATCCAGAAGACAGTGAAATTATGTTTAATGTGATAAAAGAAAATAATTAACAACTTAGAATTTTATATTTAGTAAAATATCCTTCAAAAGTGAAATTTTTGGCTGGGCACACTGGCTCACACCTGTAATCCCAGAACTTTGAGAGGCCGAGGCAGGCAGATCACTTTAGGTCAGGAGTGTGTGACCAGCCTGGTCAACATGGTGAAACCCCATCTCTACTAAAAATACAAAAATTATCTGGGTGTGGTGGTGGGCACCTGTAATCCCAGCTACTCGGGAGGCTGAGGCAGGAGAATTGCTTGAACCCAGGAGGCAGAGGTTGCAGTGAGCCAAGATTGTGCCACTGCACTCCAGCCTGGGTAACAGAGGGAGATTGTCTCAAAAAAAATATTATTTTTATTTTTGAGATAGGGTTTCACTCTCCCACCCGGACTCATGACACCCATTGCTGTGGCATGATCATGGCTCACCACAGTCTTGACTTCCTGGGCTCAGGTGATCCTCCTACCTCAGCCTCCTGAGTAGCTGGGACTACAGTCACCTGCTACCATGCCCGGCTAATTTTTGTATTTTTGTAGAAACAGGGTTTCATCATGTTTCCCAGGCTGGTCACAAACTCCTGAGCTCAAGAGATCCACTCACCTCAGCCTCCCAAAGTGCTAGGATTACAGGCATGAACCACCATGCCCAGCCAAGAATGAAGTTTAAATAAACATATTTTTAGGGAAACAAAAACAAAATAATTTGCTTTCAGAAGACCACACTGAAGGAAAAACTAAACAAGTCTCATCTCTTCAGATAGAGGGAAATGATTCTAGAAGAAAGATTGGAGATTCAGGAAGAAAAGAAAACCAATGAAATGGTAGATATTTGGATAAGTCTAATGAATATTGGCTGTGTAAGACAACAATTATAATATCTTGTAGGGTTTTAAAGAAATGTAGAATTAAAATCTATCACATAGCACAAAACGTGTATATGTGGTAAATGGGGTTAAAATAGTCTAAGGTCCTTGCATTCCTGGGAAGAGGTAAAATTCTAATTAATATTAGTGTTTAATAAGTCAAAGATACGTGCCATAATATCAAGATAAACATGAATGTCTTAATTTAAAATTAACTCATGCAAAAAGAACACAAGAAAATATTTTTTAAAAGGAGTGCTAAGAAGACAGTACAAATAGAAATCACATAGTTTGATGGTAGAGTTGAACCGAAATACACTAATAATTACATTAAATGTAAATGGACTACATGTTTTAGTGAAAATTCAAAGATTGTCAGACTGAATGAAAAAGCAAAACCCAAATATATTCTGTTTACATGAAATACATCTAAAACGTAAGGATATAGGAAGTTTGAAAGTAAAAGAATAGAAAAAAGTATACCACACTAATACTGATCAAAATAAAACCGGGAGAGTTATATGTAGAAAATTGTGTTTTTCCAAAAATGCAAAAGCAATATTTCTGGTTCTACATGTTCTTCCAGAACTTTTACACTCCTTCATTAAGAGTGTATTTCACCTTCTCCTGAATCTAGACAGGCCTTTGTGACTGCCCTGATGAACAGAATATAGTGAAAATGATACTGCATGACTTTAGAAGGTAGGTCATAAAACACAAATATAGCTTCTGCTTGATTCTTTCTCTAAGAGTGCAGACCCGGCTGGGCGCAGTGGCTCAAGCCTGTAATCCCAGCACTTTGGGAGGCCAAGGCAGGCGGATCACAAGGTCAGGAGATCGAGACCTTCCTGGCTAACACGGTGAAACCCCATCTCTACTAAAAATACAAAAAATTAGCCGGGCATGGTGGTGGGCACCTGTAGTCCCAGCTACTCGGGAGGCTGAGGCAGGAGAATGGTGTGAACCCAGGAGGCGGAGCTTGCAGTGAACCGAGACCACACCACTGCACTCCAGCCTGGGCGACAGAGTGAGACTCTGTCTCAGAAAAAAAAAAAAAAAAAAGAACGCAGACCCTGGGAACCAAGAAGGGGCCATATGTAGGTATTCTGACCAACAACCTCAGCTAGGATTCCAGCCCACAACCAGACACAACCACCAGACATGCGAGTAAATAAATCTTCAGATGATTCCAGTCCTCAGTCTTTGAGCCAACCCAGCTAACACTAAATGGAGCAGAGATGAAACTAGCCCCACTGAGTCTTGCCCAAATTATAGATTTATAAGCAAAACTATGTCATTATTGTTTTAAGCTGCTAGTTTTAGGGTGATTTGTTATATAACAATAGATAAACAAAATAGTATGTTAATATCAGAAAAAATAAACTTTAACGCAAAAAAAAGTTTCAGTGATAAGCATAGAGAATTTAAATCACCAAAAGGATATAACAATTCTAAACTTACATGTACCTAATAAACAAAGCCTTGAAATATATAAAGCACAAATTGAGAGAACCATAATAAGAAATAACAAATCCACAAACATAGTGGAAGATTTTAACACGCACCTCCGAATGGATAGAATAATCAGAAAAAAAATCAGTAAACATATATAAGATTTGAATAACACAATTAACTTGATAAAACATGTATATATAAAGGATTGCACCTAACAATTGCAACATTCACATTCTTTTCAAGGACACAAAGAATTTTTACAAAAATTGACCATATGCTGGGCCATAAAACAAGTCTCAACAGATTTCAAAGGCTTGAAGTAACCACAGAGTATGGTCTCTGATCACAAAACAATTAAATACTCAATAACAAAAATATAAGTAGAAAATTTGCATGTGTTTGGAATTCCAAATAATTAAACAATGCTTTAAACAACATAGAACAATATTATTCTCCTACTTTGAGTTCCCATAAGAGCAAGACCTGAGAAAAGTTGTGTGCAGTTTACTTAGGAAATTATGTCAGGAAGCAGAAATGTAGGCGAGGGACAGAGAGAAAACAAAGGCAAGAAAGCTAATTAAGGGCAAGGTGACGAGCTGGTGTGGCAACTGAGCTCATTCCCACTGGGGATCCCTGAAGTACTCTTTTTTTTTTTTTGGTGGAGTCTCACACTGTCACCCAGGCTGGAGGGCACTGGCACTATCTCGGCTCACTGCCATCTCTACCTCCCAGGTTCAAGTGATTCTCCTGCCTCAGTCTCCCAAGTAGCTGGGACTACAGGTGCGCGTTGCCACATCCAGCTAATTTTTGTATTTTTAGTAGAGACGGGGTTTCACCTTGTTGGCCAGGCTGATCTCAAGCTCCTGACCTCAAGTGATCCGCCCACCTTGGCCTTCCAAAGTGTTGGGATTACAGGCGTGAGCCACTGCACCCGATCCCCTGAAGTACTTCTATAATGAGCCCACCACAGGATGGGGAGGTTAGAGAATTATCCACTGACTGTAAGCCCTGAGGTAAAAAGCAGAGAGACCTCAGTGCCTAAATGGGATTCTGGTAACTTGCATGGAACTAAAAGTTGCATGGGTTGTGCTAAAAGTAAAAACATCCCAACTACCTGATACAGTTCTTTGGCCTTTGTGACCAATAGTCTGGCTGAAAATGTTCTGTTTGCCTTTGGCATTCAATCCACTCCGTGCCTTGGAAAGTGGATAGACAAGAACACAGTTGTTCTGTAAGATGCCAGCTAGTAAATATTCGAGGCTTTGTGGGAATATGGTTTCTGTTGCAACTACTCAACCGTGCTGTTGTAGCCTGAAAGCAGCTATAGAAATATTAACAAATGTGCTGGGCGTGGCTGCATTCCAATAAAATTTTAGTTATGAACATAGAAATTTAAATTTCGTGCAATTTTATGTTATGAAATTTTATTCTTCTTTTGATTAAGAAGACTTAATTTTTCCAGTGGTCTAGTGGAATTATAAAAAAAAAAAAGACTTTATTTTTTAGAGCAGTTTTAGGTTCACAGCAAAAATTAGTGGAAAGTGCAGAGTTCCCATATACCCACCCCCAATAGTCTTCCCTCAAATCAACGTCTCCCCCCACAGTGGTACATTTGTTACAATTAATGAATCTACAGTGACACATTGTTATTATCCAGAGTCTGTAATTTATATCAGGGTTCACTCTTGGTGTTATTCATTCTACAGGTTTGGACAAATGTATAATGACATGTATCCATCATTTTAGTATCATGCAGAATAGTTTTGCTGCCCTAAAAATCCTTTGTGCTCCACCTATTCATCTTTTCTTCCCCTCTATCCCCTGGAAATTACTAATTCTTTTACTGTCTCCATAGTTTTGCCTTTACATTAATATCATATTGTTGGGATCACACAATGTATAGCCTTTCAGATCAGCTTCTTTCACCTAGCAATGTGCATTTAAAGTTCCTCCGTGTCTTCTCATGGCTTGATAGCTCATTTCTTTTTAGTGCTGAATAATATCCCATTGTTTGGATGTACTACAGTTTATTTATCCATTCATCCACTGAAAGACATCTTGTTTGCTTCCAAGTTTTGCTGATTATGAAGAAAGCTGCCATAAACATGAATGTGCAGGTTTTTGTGTGGACATAGTCTTCAGCTCCTTTGGGTTAGGAGCATGACTGCTGAGTTATATGGTAAGAGTATGTTTTTGTCAACCATTCAAAAATGTAAAAAGCATTTCTCAGCTCAAAGGTCATGTAAATACAGGTGGCAAGCTGAATTTGGATTCCTGGCTATAGTTTTGCTGACATGTGGACTACAGCAAAGTTTCTTTGCTTCCTGTTGGAGGCACAGGCAAGAGAGCAGAGGGCAGGAGGAGAGTGAGGCTGGAGTACTTACCCTCCTAACTCCATCCAGGCCAGGGCACCATGGTTGCTTTATCCCCTCCTGAGGAGGCCCTCTTCTATATCTTCCCTATCCAGGTTCCTCCAGCCCCTGCTCTTTTAGGCCTAGGGGTGCCAACAGCTTTCTCCTCTTGCTAGCCCCAGAAGACTGCACCATTTTGCTGTTTTCCCTTGAAGCTGCCCGTACAATTGTAAATGATCCCATTTAGTAAACTCGCCTCAATTTCCCTGTTTTAGTGTATCATCTGTTTCCTGCTGCACACTGACTGACCCACTCCCCTGTCCTCCCAGGGTTTCTCACCCTGGCCTCTGCGTAACTCCACCAGCTCAGAAAAATTTTTTGAGCTTTACTTTCTAAGTTATGTTACAAAGTCAAAGGTTTGGGTAACATGATTTTTCAGTTACTCGCGGGCCCCCAAAAGATCACGGTACCTTCCATCAGAGATGGCTTTCCTCCTTGTCTAAGTTAGTACTATGGTTTGAATGTCCCCTTCAAAACTCATGTGGAAACTTAATCCCCAGTGTGGCAGTACTGGGAGGTGGGGCGTTTAAGAAGTGATTGGATCATAGATTAATCCCTTCATGGATTAATAGGCTAATGAATTAATGGGTTTTCATGGGAGTAGAACCGGTGGCTTTATTAGAAAAGGAAGAGAGGCCGGGCGCAGTGGCTCATGCCTGTAATCCCAGCACTTTGGGAGGCCAAGGCAGGTGGATCACCTGAGGTCAGGAGTTCGAGATCAGCTTGGCCAACATGGTAAATCCCGTATCTACTAAAAATACAAAATTACCAAGGCATGGTGGTGCACGCCTGTAGCCCCAGCTACTTGGGAGGCTGAGGCAGGAGAATCACTTGAACCATGGGAGGCAGAGGTTGCAGTGAGCCAAGATCGCACCATTGCACTCCAGCCTGGGCAATAAGAGCAAAACTCCATCTCAAAAAAAAAAGAGGAAGAAGAAGAAGGAGGACGAGGAGGAGGAGGAAAGAAAAGAAAGAAAGAAAGAAAGAAAGAAAGAAAGAAAGAAAGAAAGAAAGAAAGAAAGAAAGAAAAGAAAAGAGAAAAGGAAGAGAGACCTGAACTAGCACATTAGCACATTCAGCCCCTTTGCCATGTAAAACCCTGCACTGCCTTAGAATATTATTCAGCACTAAAAAGAAATGAGCTATCAAACCATAAGAAGACACAGAGGAACCTGAAATGCATATTGCTAAATGCATGTAGCCCTCGGACTTTTCAGCTTCCATAACTATAAGAAATACCTGTATTTTCTTCATAAATTACCTATTTTCAGGTATTCTGTTTAAGCAACAGAAAACGGACTAAGATAATCAGCATCTCCCACACTTGTTGCAGTGTTTTCCACCAGTTCCTAGCAGTTCAGGGAAGCCACACCCATCTCAGGAATTGCAGACACCAGAGTAACTCACCCTCTTCCACTGTCTCCTAGGCATAACTGTGGTGGTTACCCCTTTGTCCCTCCACCAGAAGCCAGGTCTGAGATGTCTATGCAACCTGACCTAACCCAGCAGGAGAAGTGCCTTTCCTGCAATACAGGAGCTGACACTCTCCCTCTTCCCAGGGCTAATACACCCATTCTCTACTCTCAAGGGCAATCACGCCTTTTCCACTCTGGAATACAGCTCTTATCCCAGGAGATTCACATGGTAATCAAAAGATCTCCCAGGTCTAAGAAAGGAGGCCAACTACTGGGAATGCCAAGATGGACATGACATGATGCCTGTGCTCCCATGCTCATGGTGGAAGACAGACAATTAATGACTCAGAACAATGGATTCATGGCTTCAATTCAGTCACAAGAAGTGACACGTTTCTACCAGGGGAAGGAAGATGCATTTGAGCTGAGCCTTGAGCTAGGATAAGTTTACAAGTCATGTAAAACAATGCAACCAGGGCTATGTTTTTGGCTCCCGATGTCCAATATTCAGGCAAGGACAACAGGAGGAGCATCCTCTGGCCCAACAATGGTTTGCCGGATGAAATAGAGTGCCCAGAAGTTTGCAGAAGGAACCCAGGGCCTCAGAGCAGCCAGACTTCAAAGTCTGGTGTCTGCCCTTAGTCGAGGACCCTGGCCCTGCTTTTGCAGGACTTTTCCTTAGTTCAGCTAAAGACAGGGTCCTTGTCCCATGCCCATGAAAAGTTAGGCTTGCAGGTGATTTGAAGGGTGAGAATAATGGGATTTATTAGGCAAAAAGGTAAAAAAGGGGAACAGGGACTCTCTGCAAGGCCAGAGTCCCTGCTGGTGCACTTCCTGCCTCGCAGTTTGAATCTCAAGTTCCACACAGAAAGAGGAGGGACCAGGCTCCTCCCCACTGCAAATGGCACAAATTTCTGTGGCTCCACCCCAGTGTATACTCCTCCCAATGTGCGGGTCAGTGAGAGGCTCGGCCAGGGAGCCCTTCCCGCCTGGCTGTCTCACTGCCACCTTTCACAGGCCTTCACAGAGGGAAGTGGGAGAAAGACCTCTGCTTGAATTTCTCTGGGAAACGGAAATGAGCAGGCAGGGTCTGGCACCTCTGTAGAAGAGAGCCATGGAGGGCCTGTGGTGGCCTGTCCTGGGTGTCAGAATATGGCAAAGCGAACCAGCGGCCTGGCCTCCACTCCCGGGACAAACATAAACTTGTGTGAAACCTTGTCCAAGACACTTTACTTGGTGTTGCATCTGTACAATGGATCCTCCATGGAGAGATCTACCTATGAGATCCTTTTAAGGTTCAACATCCTTGAAATTTCTCCCAATGGTCCATGAGCAAAGAAAATCATTTTGTGGAAAATCTGTATATCCAACAAATGTGATTGTAATTCCTGAGGAGTAACTAAATAATACATTAAATAGTATACCAGTAGCTTGCTTATTTCAGCCACCTGTCTGTACTAGATGACTTTCATTTGCCCTCCAGACCCACTCTACAGATTGCATCCATGTGCTCTGTCAGAAGCATTTAAACCAGAGCAACTCCATCTTGAATAGGGAGTGGGTAAAATAAGGCTGAAACCTACTGGGCTGCATTCCCAGACGGTTAAGGCATTCTAAGTTATAGGATGAGATAGGAGGTTGGCACAAGATTCAGGTCATAAAGAACTTGCTGATAAAACAGGTTGCAGTAAAGAAGCCAGCTAAATCCTACCAAAACCAAGATGGCCATGAGAGTGACCTCTGGTCATCCTCACCGCTATGCTCCCACCAGCGCCATGACAGTTACAGATGCCATGGCAACGTCAGGAAGTTACCCTATGTGGTCTAAAAACAAAAGGCATAAATAATCCACCCCTTGTTTAGCATATCGTCAAGGAATAACCATAAAAATGAGCAACCAGCAGCCCTTGGGGTTGCTCTGCCTATGAAGTTGCCATTCTTTTATTCCTTTACTTTCCTAATGAACTTGCTTTCACTGTACTCTATGGACCCGCCCTAAATTCTTTCTTGCACGAGATCCAAGAACCCTCTCTTGGGGTGTAGATCGAGATCCCTTCCCTGTAACACTTGCAGTTGGGCTTGGCCAGCGGGAAGGACCACAGGAGATGGGTGGAAGGGAATAAGTGAGGACAGGTGAGTATTTCCAGCTTTCTTCCTGCTGGGTTGTGCCCTCTGCCATGAGTTGGTTGTGTCCCTTCACCAAATGCCATACCCCTTGTGTAGTGTCCCTCTCCATATACTACACTCTCCTCTTCCATAATCTGTTCCATCTCCTGCCCCTCCTGGCCAAGCTGTTCCCAACCTTGAGGCACTGCAGTAGCCCTTGCTGGAGTCCTTAGGCCCTGTGCACAAGTTTCTCAACAGTCTCTTATCAAAGTTTCCTCCAATTACTCAGTTTGAGTCCATCATCTTTTTCCTGCCAGGGCCCTGACTAAAGCAAAGTCTAAAAGTTTGTGGATTTACATCACCCAGAAATCTCATCATTTCTGAATTTCTGTAAGTGAGACGGACAACTGCTGGTGATGTGGTCACACTGCAATAAGAACATTTGGGCAGGGCAGTTAATACACCCCAAGATGTCTTTCTTTTTGGAAAAATACCCACCCACCCCCTACCAGCTCCTCATATTGCTATAGCATTGCTGTAGCAACAAAATGGTAATTCAAAGAGATACATTTTTATTTTAAAAGGCTCTCTGTCTGGGGAATTTCTACTCTACGAGCCGATGCTTGTGCTGTGAGGCTGAATCTCCCTCAGGAACAAGACAAAACGGCCAAGCACAGTGGCTCACGCCTATAATCCCAGCACTTTGGGAGGCCGAGGCGGGAATCATCTGAGGTCAGGAGTTCAGGAACAGCCTGGCCAACATGGTGAAACCCTGTCTCTACAAAAATACAAAAAATATTAGCTGGGCATGATGGTGCCTGTCTATAATCCCAGCTACTTAGGAGGCTGAGGCGGGAGAGTCGCTTGAGCCCAGGAGGTGGAGGTTACAGTGAGCAGAGATCTTGCCATCATTGCACTCCAGCTTGGGCGACAGAGGGAGACTCCATCTCAAAAAAACAAACAAACAAAACAAAAAAGGCAAAACAAAAGAGGAACCAACAGTGCCTTGGAGGGAGTCCAATTAAGGAGCATGACTGAAAGGAGGGAGAACAGCCACAGAGAGCTAAGCCAGGCGGGAGCACATCTGTTCGGGTCCGGGTGCACACAGCGGGTAATGGGGTATCGGTGAAGGTGCCAGGGGTGTCAGTTCCTGGTGACCTCCTCCTGCGGGTGCCGAGGCAGAGTCTGCGTGGTGGGAGAAGGCAGAGCCAGGCTGGAGTGCTTACTTTCCTTCAGTCCTCGGCAGCTGCACGTGGAAGGCGAGCAGGGCTCAAGGTGGATTGGGTGCATGGTGGTGTCCCGGCCAGGTCAGAAGGAACATTCAGCCAGGCTTGCTCCCCCAAATTCACATGGGCTATGCCACGGGAGACCTCAGACCGCACCTTCGTCTTCCAGCCTCAAGACGAGGGCCTTGCAGGCGTTGGCAGAGAAGGTGAACATCTCAAACAAAAAAATAATAATAATGCAAATATGAGCTGTCAGCTACAAGGGGTTGGGGGTCATGTACCATCCTGATAAAGAGAGTCTAGATACCAAGACACCAACAGCTTCACTATAATACCACAGGTAGTAAATGAAATGTAGCATTTTAAGTCTGTAGAAAGGATGGATATTTCATAAATATTATTGAGACCATTGGCTATCCTTTTGAAAAAAGAAAGTTTGGTCTACACCTCACACCGTGAATGAAAACAGGTTCCAAAATGGGCCCAAGATTTACCCATTGTAACAAACCAATAAAATGACAAATGAACTGTATTACTGTATTAGTTATCTATCTCCACATAACAAATTCACCCCAGATTTGGCAGCTTTAAACAACAAACGTTTATTATCTATGGTTATGAGGGTCAGGAATCCAGGAGCAGCATAACTGGGTTCTGCCTCAGTATCTCTCATCAGGTTGCAGACAAGATATTGGCTCAGGCTGCAGTTTTTTTTGTTGTTGTTGTTTTAAGAGACAGGGTCTCACTCTGTTGCCCAGGCTGGAGTGCAGTGGCTATTAACAGGCACAATCATGACGTCATAACTACAGCCTCAAACTCCTGGGCTCAAGCTATCCTCCTGCCTCAGCCTCCTGAGTAACTGGGACTACAGGCATGTGCCACCAACGGGCTGCAGTCATTTGAAGGCTCAACCGGAGGAGGCTCCCATTTCAAGGTCACTCAGGGTGTTGTTGGCCAACCTTAATTCCCTATTGGCTGTTGGACTGAGACCTCATTTCTCACCACTGGTTCATGCTAAGTCCAACCCAGATGTGCCCAGTTGAGCAGCTCTCCTGCAAGCAATGAGTGAAGAATTCAAGCTCTCTATCCAGTAATTCCACTGTCCCCAGGAATCTTGGACTCTTCTCCTGCATCCAGCCAGCTGGTAGGCAAGGGGAGAACATGGAAGGTTGCATGAAAAGTTTGAAGAGCCACCCCTGAAAAAGGCACACATCACTTCTCCCCGCATTCCATTGGCCAGAAATCGACATGATGCTAGGGGGCTAGGAAACATAGCTCTCCTGTGTGCCCAGGAGAAAAATAAATCGGTTTGGTGAGCACATGGTATTGTGTCTGCCATGGGCCTGTAAGTAAGGGTATCTGCTCTTCACCAGCCAGGGCTTGGCTGTCCAGTGGAAGAACTCCTTCTTTTCAGCTCTTCAAATCACAAGTCAAGTGACTCAATGACTGAGTCAATAGGGAGAATTAGTGCATCCCAGCACCTGAACTTTATGAGGTCTCCAACTTGGTTTGGTTTCACTGGCCCCCTCATTCCTTCCTTTCCCAGGGAGGCCCTGACTTGTATCAACAACTGCTGAATTACTTTACATGTACAGTGTCAATGTGTCAATGTTACTAGAAACTTCTAAAATGCTACCCAAGGGAGCTTTACTGAATATCCTTCTATTTACTTCCCCAGGTGTACCCGTGCACTTCTCCACCCTGCCCTGTCCCTTGGGAGGCAAATCCAAACGCACTGCGTGTCAGCACCCTGACCCAGGTGGGTTCTGTCAGCAGGAGGCACCAGCAGGAATCTGGAAAGTGGAGTGGGAGTGGGGCTGCCAGGTGCTTATTTCCCTGGCTCCTTCTTGTCAGGTCACCATGGATTGTGGTGTGTTTAACTTTTTTCAAAATGTTGAGATACAATTTAAGCTGGGCAAATTTAGCACTGGTCTGTAGTCCTGGCTACTCGGGAAGCTAAGGCAGGAGGGTCGCCTGAGGCCAGGAGTTCAAGACCACCCTGGGTAAAAAGGTCTCAAAAACAAAACAAAACAAAACAAAAACAGGCAATGACAAAAAATGAGATAAAATCCACAAGTTGGCTGGGTGCAGTGGCTCATGCCAGTAATCCCAGTACTTTGGGAGGCTGAGGTAGGCAGATCACTTGAGGTCAGGAGGTCAGTGGCCTACACAGTGAAATCCCATTTCTACTAAAAATACAAAACTTAGCTGGGCCTGGTGGCACATGCTTGTAATCCCAGCTACTTGGGAAGCTAAGGCAGGAGGATCGCTTGAACCCGGGAGGCAGAGGCTGCAGAGAGCCAAGATCGCGCCATTGCACTCCAGCCTGGGCAACAGAGTAAGACTCTATCACAAAAAAAAAAAAAAAAAAAATTCGCAAGTCATAAAATTTACCATTTTAAACATTTTAAAGTGTACAATTTAGAGATTTTTAGCATATTCACAATGTTGTACCCTACAGGGGTGTCCAATCTTTTAGCTTCCCTGGGCCACATGGGAAGAATAATTGTCTTGGGCCACACATAAAATATACTAACACTAACGATAGTTGATGAGCTAAAAAGAATCACAAAAAATCTCCTAATGTTTTAAGAAAGTTTACAAATTTGTGCCGGACCATGTTCAAAGCTGTCCTGGGCCACATGTGGCCTGCGGGCCTCAGGTTGGACAAACTTGTCATAGAACCATCACTGCTATCTAATTCCAGGACATTTATGTCATCCTCCAATAAACTTTGTATATTTCACCCTCCCTCTGCCCCCTTTCCCTGGCAACCACAACCTCCACGGACTGTTGCATCATGTCCTCTCCTAATGCCATGGCTCTGCTGAGTTGTCCTGCCTAGGAAGCTTGCTTTTCCTTTCCCTTGCCTTCCTAGGAAGCTTGCTTTTCCCTTCCCTTCCCTTCCCTTCCCTTCCCTTCCCTTCCCTTCCCTTCCCTTCCCTCCCCTTCCCTTCCCCTCCTCCCTCCCCTCCCCCCTCCCTCCCCTCCCCTCCCTTTCCCTCCCCTTCCCTCCCCTCCCTCCCTCCCCTCCCCTCCCCTCCTGTTCTTCCTTCCTTCCTTCCTTCCCTCCTTCCCTCCCTCTTTTGTTGTCTTTCTTCTTTCTTTCTTCTCTTTCTTTTTCTTTTTTTTCTTGTTTCTTTCTTCTCCTCCCTCCTTTCCTTCCTTCTCTCCCTCCCTCTTTTCTTTCTTCTTCCTTTTCTTTCTTTTTCTCTTTCTTTCCTTTCTTTTTCTTTCTTTTTCTTCTTTCTTTCTCTTTCTTTTCCTTTCTCTCTTTACCCTCCATCGTTTTCCTTCTTTCATCTTTTTCCTTCCTTCCTTCCTTCCTTCCTTTTCTTTCTTTCTTCCCTTTCTTTCTTTCCTCTCTTTTCTTTATCTTTTTTTTTTTTTTTGAGACAGAATCTCACTCTGTTGCCCAGGCTGGAGTGCAGTGGCATGATCTCGGCTCACTGCAACCTCTGCCTACCAGGTTCAAGCAGTTCTTCTGTCTCAGCCTCCCAAGTAGTTGAGACTATAGGTGCCTTCCACCATGCCTGGCTAACTTTTGTATTTTTAGTAGAGATGGGGTTTCACCATATTGGTCAGGCTAGTCTCGAACTCCTAACCTCAGGTGATCCGCCAGCCTCGGCCTCGGCCTCCCAAAGTGCTGGGATTACAGGCTTGAGTCACTGCACCCTGCCCCTCCCCTCCCCTCCCCTTCCCTTCCCTTCATCTCACTCTGTCACCCAGGCTGCAGTGCAGTGGTACAATCATAGCTCACTGCAGGCTTGAACTCCTGGGTTCTGGCAGTCCTCCCACCTCAGTCTCCCAAATAGCAGGGATTACAGGTGTGTGCCACCATGAGCAGCTACATTTAAAAAAAATGTTTTGTAGAGATAGGATCTTGCTATATGCCCAGGCTGGTCTACAACTCCTGGGCTCAAACAATCTTCCTGCCTCAGCCTCCCAAAGTATTGGGATTGCAGAAGTGTGCCACCACGCCCAGCCACACAGCAGGATTTCAAAGAGCCTTTAGTCTGTGCATGTGCACTGTGGTTCTCTGAAGGAGACGTGATAGGCAGGGGAGCCCAGGGTCACTCATGGAAAAATGCTCTTTAGGGAAGGACTTGGCCAGCATTGCTCCAGAAGCCTGCTGGGCCACCAAGTCCTGATATTGTCCTAGCGGGAGGCCTCTATCCAGGGTATAGATGCTGAGCTATCAGTGTGCACAGGAGCAGGGCCCTGGGCTGCCCCTCAGGGCCCAGCAGGCCTGTCCCAAGGGCCTGACATCACACCCCATAAACAGGCCCTACCGCCTTCACCTGAGCAGAGCCTCTGTCCTGCACGGCAACCCGCCCGCCCCCGCTCCCACTTCATGAGCCTTCAGTATCCAATGCCCTCTCCTGTCCGTTTAGATCCAAGTTCACCATTGAGCTTCTGGAATTCTCACCACTTCCCTGCTTCCTGCCAGAGGTATACTGTCTGATTTTGACCTTTGGTTTCTGTCCATGACTAAAATTCACACATTCCCTCAGGTCATGGCACTTTTGGAAAGAGATTGGAGGTAGAGATACCACTGGGAAGATGACATCTGCTGCATATGGTCTGGTGGTGTTGTCGAGCCTGGGCTCAGGTACTGAGGGAAAGGCCAGCAGAGAGGGTGGGCTAGCTGGCAAGGGTGGGGCAGGTGAGGGCAGCAGGTGTGCTGGGCTCACCAGAGCAGCAGTGAGCTCAGTAAGCCTGCCAAACCCAGAGTCCACCAGAGAAGTGACTCAGGGAAGGGCCACTCCCTGCTCCTCCTCAAGAAAGATTCATTTGGAAAATCCCCAGTGCCATAAGGCTGACATCAGGAAGAAGGGCACTTACCTGTGCAGAAGCAAAGATTATCGAGGGACTTGTGCTTCAACCCAGGGGCCTAGTGCTGGATGCTGTGGACACCTGGAGGTGCTGGGTAGGAACGCAGGGAGCAGTCTCCCAACCCAGCTCTGAGTGGGCATTGACTGACTGCAGGGCATGCTCCCACCTTCCTGCTCAGCTTGAGGTCAGGGGAGGTTCTCAGGGACGGGAGAGTGTACAGAAAAGGGGATCTGAGGAACAGGGTGGTGCCACTCAGACTTAGAGTCCCCTTCAGAGGTCCATGAGCATCTCACAGGGTCCCTTCCCTGCTCCCACTCTCTGTGAAGGGGCATGTGCTTAAATTCCTCCTGCCAGAACCCACAGTCTCTGCGTCCCCAGAAGAGCCCTCTCAGGAAGGTCTCCAGCTCTGTCATGAATGCCTTGAGTGAGAGCATGCCTCTCCTCCTGAAAACGGTCAGCGTCGGCTGGGTGCGGTGGCTCATGCCTGTAATCCCAGCACTTTGGGAGGCCGAGGCACGCAGATCAGGAGGTCAGGAGTTCGAGGTTAGCCTGGCCAACATCGTGAAACCCTGTCTCTACAAAAAATGTAAAAATTAGCTAGTTGTGGTGGCACGTGCCTGTAATCCCAGCTACTTGGGAGGCTGAGACAGAAGAATCGCTTGAAACCAGGAGGCAAATGTTGCAGTGAGCTGAGATCGCGCCACTGCACTCCAGCCTAGGCGACAGAGCAAGACTGTTGTCTTAAAAAGCAAACAAACAAACAAAAAACTGGGGAAGGGATGTGCTATGCAGTAGAGAGTGGAGAGACTGCTGAGCACCCTACAAAGCACAGGACAGCCCCCGCAACAAAGCATTATCCAGCCCCACCTGGGAGGAGTGCCAGGGCGGAGAAATCCTAAACAAGACCAACTGTTAGGATGCAGCAACTGCATGATCTGCATGCAGGTCTCCCTCCAGCCCCCAGCCCCTCACCGCCTCCTGGGGCATTCCCTGAGCAGTTTCCCAGCCCACAGCTTCCCATGGAGGAAAGGGTACACAGTCTCATAGACAGTGACCAGAAGTGAGATAAGAAGTGACCTGTCCAAGGTCACACAGCCCACAAGTGGCAGTGCTTGGATTCAAAGGTGACTACCACGATGGGGAAGCATGAGCGGGTGTATATGAGTGATGAGACACAACAGTGTCAACAGTGGTTGCTTTAGGCATTGGATTGTGTGTGGGATTTTGCTTTTCTCTATTTTTCAGCTTTTTGACAATGTGATTATGTCATTTGGATAATTTATAAATATTTTTAAAAATTTAAATGAAGGCATCAGAAATGCTACTTTGCATTATTCCTGTGAACTCCAGTGTATTAGTCCGTTCTCACATTGCTAATAAAGACATACCTGAGACTGGGTAATTTGTAAAGGAAATTGTTTAATGGACTCACAGTTCCACATGGCTGGAGAGGCCTCACAATCATGGTGGAATGCAAAGGAGGAGCAAAGGCACGTCTTACATGGCAGCAGGCAAGAGAGCGTGTGCAGGGGAACGGCTCTTTATAAAACCATCAGATCTCATGAAATGTATTCACTTTCATGAGAACAGCACAGGAAAAACCTGGCCCCATGATTCAATTACTTCCCACCCAGGCCCTCCCATGACATGTGGGGATTATGGGAGCTACAATTCGAGATGAGATGTCAGTGGGGACACAGCCAAATCATATCATCTGGTTTCCAGGCAACACTTGGCTTTTCCCTTGCTGGCCCTCTGCAGTGACTGGGCTTTTGCTGGGAAGGAATCCCACCAGTTTTCATTTTGCAGGGTGTTCACTTCTCTCAACTAAGCCAATATTCCCAGTGTCTTCTCTCACACACTTGATTTTACTGAAGTCTGAAGACTGTCTAGGGAAAAAAAATTGAGATGGGTCCCCAGAGTAGTCACTCTGACTGTTTTTAGTTATAGAGCCACCTGTCTCCTTCCACTTTGTCCAAGTCAAGCGTCTCCTCTTGCAACTTAAATAGACATTTTTTTTTTTGAGACAGTTTTGCTCTTGTTGTCCAGGCTGGAGTGCAGTGGCACGATCTCGATCTCACTGCAACCTCTGCCTCCTGGGTTCAAGCAATTTTCCTGCCTCAGCCTCCCAAGAAGCTGGGATTACAGCCCACCACCACACCCAGCTAATTTTTTTTTTTTTTTTAGTAGAGATGGGGTTTCACCATGTTGGCCAGGCTGGTCTCAAACTCCTGACCTCAGGTGATCCACCAAACTTGGCCTCACAAAATGCTGGGATTACAGGTGTGAGCCACCGCACCTGGCCATAAAGAGACGTTTTTAACATTTACATTATTTGATATCAAGCTGACTTCTCATTAAGATATTGATATAGTTTGGATATTTGTCCCACTCTTAAAATCTCATGTTGAAATTTGATCCCTAGTGTTGGAGGTCTGGCCTAATGGGAGGTGTTTGGGTCATGGGGGTAGATCTTTCATGAATGGCATGGTGCCATTCTTTTGGGAGTGAGTGTCTTCCCTATGAGTCCCTGTGAGAGCTGATTGTTAAAGAGAGCCTGGCCTCTCCTCCTCTCTTGTTCCTTTCTCGTGACACATTCCCCCATGAATGGAAGCAGTCTGAGGCCTTCACCAGACGCAAATGCCAGCACCATGCTTCTTATATAGCCTGAGAACTGTGAGTCAAAGAAACCTCTTTTCTTTATACATTACCCAGCCCCAGTGTTCCTTTATAGCAACACAAATGGACTAAGACAGATATATAAATGTAGCCTGTGATGGGGGAAGAGTAGACCAAAAAGAGGATAGGTAGTGATGGATTATCTTGCTTTCAAGCTAGGAAAATGCTTCATGATATTCAAATGTGCAAGAATGGCCAGGCGCAGTGGCTCACGCCTGTAATCCCAGCACTTTGGGAGGCTGAAGAGGGCAGATCACTTGAGGTCAGGAGTTTGAGGCCAGCCTGGCCTACACGGTCAAACCCTGTCTCTACTCAAATACAAAATTAGCCAGGCATGGTGGTGGGCACCTATAATCCCAGTTACTCGGGGGGCTGAGGCAGGAGAATTGCTTGAACCTGGGAGGCAGATGTTGCAGTAAGTCAAGATTGTTCCACTGCACTCTAGCCTGGGCGACACAGTGAGACCCTGTCTCAAAAAAAAAAAAAAAAAGAAATTTGCAAGAATAACACATCCTGATGGGCAACTCTTGGTGCCACACCTAGGATGCCACAGCAAAACTGCCCAGGACATTGTGGGAAAGGCCCTATCGAATATGCTTGCATCGTGCTCTAGGTTCTTCTTGTTCTCCTAGAATAGTCCCTGATGCACCCAAGCTCTTCTAACAAACATCTCTGCTGCTCCAAATTTCAGGTCAAAGTCTTTTTTTTTTTTTTTTTGAGACAGTCTTGCTCTGTCACCCAGGCTGGAGTGCAGTGGCGCGATCTCAGCTCACTGCAAGCTCTGTCTCCCATGTCACGCCATTCTCCTGCCTCAACCTCCCAAGTAGCTGGGACTACAGGCTCCCGCCACCATGCCCCGCTAACTTTTTTGTATTTTTAGTAGAGACAGGGTTTCACTGTGTTAGCCAAGATGGTCTCGATCTCCTGACCTCGTGATCCACCTGCCTCAGCCTCCCAAAGTGCTGGGATTACAGGCGTGAGCCACCATGCTCGGCCGAGGTCAAAGTTTTCTTCAACACCTTGGTCAGAGTTAGTGTCTCTTTCACTTAAGCTTGTCCTGTAACCTTGGCCAAGTCACCACCCACTGAGCGCGAGACCTCATTGGTACATTGGGGATAATAATACCAAACTCAGGAGTATGGTGAGGATGAAAGGAGACAGTAGAAAACAAGCTGACCCCCTAGGATGTTCACCAGGCATTCATTATATCTGAATCACAGATGACTTACTAATAAGCTTTTTAATGCAGCTTCATTTGATTCTAGATTGGTTGATCTTAGGCAAAGGTAAATTATTTAAAATACTTATTTGCCTGTTTACAACAATTATTTATTTTTATTGTAGAAAATTTGGAAAGGGTACAAATAATCAAATAAAGGTTACTAGTCACTCTACACAACCACATTTAAACTCCCCACACAATTCTCTGTTGCCACCATTTTAGTGGCTGCCCAGGATATGGTTCCATGGATCTAGTGTCCTGTCCTATTGCTGATGGCTTAGGTTACTTCCAATTGCTCACTGTTGCCAAGAATGCTGTGATAAATAGCCTTATAAATAAATTGTGGTGCACATTCAGTGTTATTTCTTTAGGATTCTTAGAATTGTTATTATTATTATTAATTATTATTTTGAGACAGGGTCTTGCTCTGTCGCCCAGGCTGGCGTGTAGTGGTGCGATCTTGGCTCATTGCAGCCTCTGCCTCCCAGGTTCAAGTGATTCTCCTGCCTCAGCCTCCCGAGTAGCTGGGATTACAGATGTGTACCACCACACCTGGCTAATTTTTGTATTTTTAGTAGAGACAGGGTTTCACCATGTTGGCCAGGCTGGTCTCGAATTCCTGACCTCAAGTGATCCATCTGCCTCAGCCTCCCAAAGTGCTGGGATTACAGGCATGAGCCACTGCGCTCGGCCTCTATTACTTATGCATTTAAAGACCAGGTTTCGCTATATTGTCCAGGCTGGTCGCCAACTCCTGGCCTCAGGCAATCCTCCCACCTCAGCCTCCCAAAGCATTTGAGATTTGCAAGTGTGGGACACTACACCCAGCCAGAAGTAAAACGTCTAAGACAAAGCCCAGGCATCATTATAGAGGGCCACTTCAGAGAGTGATGGGAGTTTGGACCCTAAGGTGTAATCACAGCCTGCCCATCTGCACACATGGCCTGCCCCCACCACACTCTCCAGAAACAGGGCTCACAACAGCTGGCAAGGAGGTCCAGGGCCCCGGTGACAACTCTTTTTGGGTTTTTTTGGGGTTTTTTTTGTTTTGAGACAGTCTTGCTTTGTTGCCCAGGCTGGAGTGCAATGGCACGATCTCGGCTCACTGCCACCTCTGCCTCCCAGGTTCAAGCGATTATTCTGCCTCAGTTTCCTGAGTAGCTGGGATTACAGGCATGCTCCATCACGCCTGGCTAATTTTTGTATTTTTAGTAGAGACAGGGTTTCACCACGTTGGTCAGGCTGGTCTCGAACTCCTGACCTCAGGTGATATGCCTGCCTTGGCTTCCCAGAGTGCTGGGATTACAGGCAAGAGCCACAGCACCCGGCCTGTTTTTATTTATTTATTTATTTTTGGGACGGAGTTTCCCTCTTGTCGCCCAGGCTGGAGTGCAGTGGTGCGATCTCGGCTCACTACAACCTCTGCTTCCCAGGTTCAGGCGATTCTCCTGCCTCAGCCTCCAAACTAGCTGGGATTACAGCACCCACCACCACGCCCGGCTAATTTTTTGTATTTTTAGTAGAGACAGGGTTTCGCCATGTTGGGCAAGCTGGTCTCGAACTCCTGACCTCAGGTCATCCTCCCGCCTTGGCCTCCCAAAGTGCTGGGATTACAGATGTGAGCCACCGTGCCCAGCCTCTTCTCGAGATTTAAACCAAGTCTCCTACTGCAACACTCTCTCACTCCAGCTTTTGTGCATCTCTGAGAGAACTGGCTGAGCTTTGTATTTGGTTATTTTTATTAAAATCCTAGATTTATTGGATGTTTCTTTTTATCTTTAAAAGCCTCCCAGCCCCATTTGATATTCTGGCATTCCTCCTGGAGAGCTGGGCCGTCCTCCTCCCCAGGTGAAGAATCACTCCATTTACTCATCTTTGAAGTCACTTCCCTCGCTATTGGGAGCAATGCCACACATTTGTTGGCTGGACACAGGATGCAAACGCTGAAAGCTCACTTTGTGTGTCCCTGCCACTCTCCCCGCCCACTGTCCGTCTCCTCTAGTGTGTAGGGGTGGCCCTATCCCCTTTTGGCACAGCTGGGGCCCCTTTTCTGTTCTCCATCTGAATCCAGGCCTGAGGCATCTCTGCTCCCTGGCATCACCCTGTAATAGACACATCCTTCCTAGGAACACAGGATCCTCTCCTCCCTTCCCCGTGCCCCAGGGCTGCTCCTCTGCTCCCAGGCCAACTGCACTCCTCTCTGGAACACAGCTCTTATCTATCTCCCGGAACAAGGAAGTTTTATCCTGTAACTAAGTCTTGCCAATCTGAGGAAAAGGCTTGAGGGTAGGGATGGTTCAGAGAAGAAAAACTAGACCATCCTCTGAGATCAGGAGTCCTGAGGTCCCAGGAGGATCAGAGCAGCCTTGTAACAGTCTAGTGCAACTCCTTTGACTTCCTAATGGGGAAACTGAGGCCCAGAAAAGGGTGAGACATGCCCACGGCCACACAGTGAGAAAGTGTCAGGCAGGACTGGGATGGAGATCTTCTCATGCCAGACCCTATGTGCTTCACCCTGACTCCCTCTGCTCACTAAGACCCAATCAAAGGCTGGCTGTTCCTATGCATTGCATAGATGCAGTACCTTTTAAGTTTTTACCACAGACCAGCCTGTGAGGATAAAATGGATCAGACATGCCCCTTGCCTCCAGCAGTGTTGTTCTCTAAGGAATAATAATACAAACTAGGACTGGGCAGGGTGGCTCATGCCTGTAATCCCAGAACTTTGGGAGTCTGAGGTAAGAGGATTGCTTGAGCCCAGGAGTTCAAGACCAGCCTGGGCAACATAGGGATACCTCTGTCTCCACCAAAAAAGGGACAGGGAGAGAAACCGCATGAGCCTCAGGCAGATACCGCAATACATGGAGCCCACAAAGGCACTGGGTGTGTTTCTCTGCCATTTTAACCCCATTTGGACCTTAGCTGTGGCATGCAGGAGGGCCCTGCCAGGAGGGTGACCCCTTACTCACCTTCAACCCCTGCTGTAAGTGGCCCCCAGCAGGGTGTGGGGCAGAGGAGCCCTCCCCGGACAGCTCAGTACTGCCATTCTGCCACTGGGTGGCACTGTGGTGCCTCAGGAGGGGGACCACGCCTAAAGGAAACTGCCCAGAGAAGGGGTGACATGGGAAAGCGTCACTTGGGTCCTCCTGTGCTGGGCAAGTTGCTTTCCATCTAGGGTTACAAAGAGGTACATGAAATAGGTCCTGCTTTCCAGGAGCCCATAGTGGAACAGTCACATGGACAACAAATTAATTGCTCCAATAATAGATGTAATTAGTTGCTCCAATAGAAGCACAAGAACAACCGGTTCCCGCTGAGGGGCCCAGGGGAGGAGGCGGCAATTGAGTCTTGCTGTTAGAGCCCTCAGCAGGCCATTCTAGTTCAGGCTGTCTTTCACAGTGCAGGCTCTCAGGGCACTGCGCGCTTGGTTTGGGTGGGAGGTGGGGGTGGGGTGTGCCCAGGGAGGTTTGGCCTAGTCCATAGGACAGCGACCCGTAGGGAGCTGGGGGCTGGAAGCCTCTGTCAGCCACCTTCCCCAGCCAGCAGCAGGCTGAGCCTCTGAGGCCAGGGCCTTCGGTGTGGCTATCCTGGGTTGCTCTGTCTCCATTAAAGCACTTAGCTAAGGGACATGGAGGAGAGACCCTGGTGTTAGGACAACCAGAACACTGGGAAGTCTTCCAATGCCAAAGAAAGACAATCGGCCTCCTGTCCTCTTGCTGTGCCTTCTGGCCTCAAGTCCACATGACCTTGGCCTGGGTACGGCAGCCCTCAGGGCTCAATGACTGTATCTGTTAAAAGGGTCTTCCGTCTAAACAAATATATTGAGAAATGAAAAAGTTTAAAGGACCTCTTTTGACTGACCTGAAGGCACACCTTGTGTCCTGCAGGTGTGGGGGACACCTGGGAGACAAGGACTCTCCTCTGCGGGCTTCAGGTTGCGGCTGGGCCCAACGGAAAGCCAGAATACATATCTGTCCTTGGAACACAATTCATCCTCCACAGCTTCTGTAAAATCTGATGGGCTGAGCTTTGCAGCAGGGAAGTGATTTAATACCTAGTAGATACACTTTCATTAAATTTTTGAAGATGGAACAAAGCCTCTAGTTTTCAAATTTTCTGTGCAGAAGTTAACCCATTATGGTGTTGAAACCCACATCCGCACTGTAAAACTAAAATCTTCTTCTCAAAACAAAGCACAATAGGAGATGGATTGACTGAGGTTTGCAACTAGGGGCTTCAAGCTTGCCCAGGAGGTCAGCAAAGGGTTGGCCGGACCCTTGCTCACAGGCCTATCACCAGCAGGGTGCACCTCTTTTCTCCTCCCTAGTCCTCACTGGTAAGGCTGCAAGCCAGGGCTGGGTGTGGCATTTCAAGCAGATACTCTGCACCTCCTTCTGTCATTTACAAGCGACGCTGGTGACAGGTGATTGGGTGCTTGGGAAGCACACAGGGTCTCATGGATATGAGGGTTTGCTAGAGACAGGGAAACTCCTCACATTCCCTCCACCAGTGTGCCACCCCAGAGCTAGGCTTGCCCACCATGGCTGGGGATCCAGGTCACCTTTTAGGGGGAGCGGCTTGCCCACCATGGCTGGGGATCTAGGTCACCTTTTAGAGGGATTGCCCCCCTCCAGCCGACCGCCACTCCAGAGGAGGCCTCAGGGGCTTTCCTCCCAGCTATATTTACATAGCATACACAACCTTTCCATTTAAATCGTGCACAAACTGCAGCTTTCCAAAGACACTTTTATTTACACATTTTACTGCTAAACAACAGACATTTTATGTAATTATGTATTTGAATACTGATGAGAGGAGGGAAGGAGGATGGCTGATGGGGATTAAGGGAGATAAAGATACAGCGCTTTCTGTCCCCTGCTTTTGCCCCAACTACTTCTTTTTTCTTTTCTTTTCTATATAATTTTTCTTTTGGCTCACGCTTGTAATCCCAGCACTTTGGGAGGCCGAGGCGGGCGGATCACGAGGTCAGGAGATCGGGACCACGGTGAAACCCCGTCTCTACTAAAAATACAAAAAAATTAGCCGGGCGTGGTGGCGGGCGCCTGTAGTCCCAGCTACTCGGAGAGGCTGAGGCAGGAGAATGGCGTGAACCCGGGAGGCGGAGCTTGCAGCGAGCCGAGATCGCGCCACTGCACTCCAGCCTGGGTGACAGAGCGAGACTCCGTCTCAAAAAAAAAAAAAAAAAAATTAGCACTCCAATGGAAAAATGAGCAAAAAATGCAAAAAATACAATTCACAAAGACTAAGAATGCCCACTGTTAGTGAGGTGAAACCGGCCCTCACCTTCTGTGACTGGACAAGTACTTTTATACAATCTTTCAACTGACCGTAGTTTCAAAATTCTTGAATGTGCATACTCTTTAATCAAGCAATTCTACATCTTGAAATTTACCCTGTAGAAACATCTGCACAACTAACCAAAAATAAATATACCAGAATGTTCCTTGTAGCATTATTTATTATATAGGCTAATTGAAAAATCATAAAAGTTCATCAACAGTAGACTGGTTAAACTATGGTGTAACCAATCATACGATGAAATCATACTTTTTTTTTTTTTTTTGAGTCAGAGTCTCACTCTGTCGCCTAGGCTGGAGTGCAGCGGCATGATCTTGGCTCACTGCAACCTCCACCTCCCGGGTTCAAGCAATTCTCCTGCCTCAGCCTCCCAAGTAGCTGGGACTACAGGTGTGTGCCACCACACCCGGCTGATTTTTTTTTTTTTTTTTGGTAGAGACGAGGTTTCACTATGTTGGCCAGGCTGGTCTCAAACTCCTGACCTCAGGTGATCCGTCCACCTTGGCCTCCCAAAGTGCTGGGATTACAGGCGTGAGCCACCACGCCCAGCCATACGCAGTTATTAAAAGTATAAGGTACATGCATATCCTTCAATGTATGCCAATATGCCCTCAGTGTATTGTCAAATAACAAACAAAAAGCAGATTAAAAATTGTTATGTGGCATGGCGAGGTGGCTCACGCCTGTAATCCCAGCACTTTGGGAGGCTGAGGCGGGTGGATCATCTGAGGTTGGGAGTTCGAGACCAGCCTGACCAACATGGAGAAACCCTGTCTCTATTAAAACAACAACAACAACAAAAATCAGCCGGGTGTGATGGCACACACCTGTAGTCCCAGCTACTCGGGAGGCTGAGGCAGGAGAATCGCTTGAACCCGGGAGGCAGAGGTTGCAGTGAGCCGAGATCGCGCTATTGCACTCCAGCCTGGGCAACAAAAGTGAAACTCCATCTCAAAAAAAAAAAAAAAAATTATTATGTTCCCTATGGCCCAGGTGGCTCACACCTCTAATCCCAGCACTTTAGAAGGCTGGGGCAGGTGGATCGCCTGAGGTCAGGAGTTTGAGACCAGGCTGGCCAACATGGTGAAACCCTATCTCTATTAAAAATACAAAAAATTAGCCAGGCGTGGTGGCACATGCTACTTGGGAGGCTGAGGCAGGAGAATTGCTTGAATTTGGGAGGCGGAGGTTGCAGTGATCTGAGATCGTGCCATTGCACGCCAGCCTGGGCAACAAGAGTGAAACTCCATCCCCCACCCCCCAAAAAACAAAACTATTATGTTTATATGTAAAAATATAAATTTGTGTATACACTGAACATCCGGAAAGTTACATTAAACATTTAGGTGTGGCTAGCTTTGGGGCGCATTTAGAATTTTCTACTTTCTACAGCTCTGGATTTTAAAAATACCATTTACAGCCAGGTGTGGTGCCTCATGCCTGTAATCCCAACACTTTGGGAGGCCGAGGTGGGCGGATCACTTGAGGTCAGGAGTTCAAGACCAGCCTGGCTAACAGGGTGAAACCCCATCTCTTCTAAAAATATAAGAATTAGCTGGGCATGGTGGTGCACACCTGTAGTCCCAGCTACTAAGGGTAGGCGGGTGAGGCAGGAGAATTGCTTGAACCTGGGAGGTGGAGGTTGCAGTGAGCCGAGATCGTGCCACTGCACTCCAGCCTGGGCAACAGAGCAAGACTGTCTAAAAACAAACAAACAAAACCCCATTTACAATATAACTTCTTGTTACCAGTGAAAATAATAGAATTCCCATTTGGGGAGAAAATAAACATTTCAACACTTTAGTGCATATATCTTTGAATGTTTTATGAGTCATGTGCCCCTCCCCCAGGTCAGGGAGGAGGCCAGTCATATCATCTCAGCCTCACAGATAGGCACGCTGAACCCCTGTGAGTAGAGGGAGGTTGGCCAGGATCACACAGACAGAAATGCACACTCAGACCACTTCAACTAGATGTTTCCAGAGGATTTTTTGTTTTGTTTTGTTTTGCTTTTTCTGGAAATCCTACCCTCTACCCTGAGGATCTCTGGGCACAGCCACTTTGGTATCTATATTTTCTTGTAGCAGATGCTGTTGGTATTCTGCCTGCACCCTCTTAACCTTTACCATTTCATTGCTTGCTGGCTTGACTTCTAAATGCCAGAACTTGCATCTAATTGCCTGAGAGCATTCTCTCTTCTTCAAAACAGGCCAGAAGTGGCTAGGCGTGGTGGCTCATGCTTATAATCCCAGCACTTTGGGAGGCTGAGGGGGCAGATCACCTGAGGTCAGGAGTTCAAGCCCAGCCTGGTCAACATGGTGAAACCCTGTCTCCACTAAAAATACAAAAAATTAGCCAGGCGTGGTAGTACACACCTGTAATCCCAGCTACTTGGGAGGCTGCGGCAGGAGAATCGCTTGAACCCGGGAGTTGGAGGTTGCAGTGAGCCGAGATCGCACCATTGCACTCGAGCCTGGGTGACAGCAAGACTGCCTCAAAAAAGCAAAACAACAACAACAACAACTAAAAAAAAACAAAACCAAAAACATAGGCCAAGAGTGACAGAAAATTAATGCCTCCTGGCAGCATCCCTTTACTTAATCACTGGCAGGAGCTGGTTTATAAATACCCCAGCTTCCTCCCTCTTCAGGTGCGATAGCACTGAAGCAGTGTTTCACACTGGCTTCCAGGGCTCCATAGTGGAACGGAGCTCCAGCTGCCCACAGTGGTAACTTGCTTCATGACAAACTCTTCGTTGACTTCCTTCCCTCTCTCATTTCCCCTTTCCCTTACTGAGGTATCAAGGGATCCCTTCTAAAATCACTTAGTTTCACTTAAATCCTTGTCTCAGAGTCGGCTCCTGGGGCTACTCAAACTAAGACACTGTTCTTTGTTAGCAAGTAGGAAATGGGAATCAGCCATGATGGAAGAGCCAGAAGGGCCATGACCACACCCCAGCTGGCCCCTTCATGCCAGGTTAGGGCTTTGGAACAGCCTAGAAAGAGGAAACTACCAAGTTTCCTTCACAGTTCCAGTTCTCCACAACAGGACTTGGCAAACTTGTTTTGTAAAGGGCCAGATAGTAAATATTTTAGGCTTCGCAGGCCTTTTGATCTCTATTACAATTGCCCGGCTCTGCCACTGTGGCATGAAAGCAGTCATAAATTATATGTAAAAGAATGGATGTGACTGTGTTCCAATAATACTTTATTTGCAAAAAGGCAGCAGGCCAGATTTGGCCCACAGGCTGTTGTTTACCGACCCCTGCTCCAGGACAACAAAAAGAGACTGGGCAAAAATCTGCCCAGCATGGGTGCTGGCAGGGAGGCAATGCCAGTTGCTGCCTTAGGCTCTGTGGGTTCAGGAGCAGGGCTCTCTGCCTAAGGGTCCCATGGCTGTGCAACCAATTCAGGAAATACTCTTACATCTCAGTTGACAGTGGAGCACTCAATGAATAGCTCAGCTTTTAAGCTTAAAACAAGCTTTCTAATTCACTTTTATGCTAATAGGTCATGTTTTTCTAACGGGTAGATACAGCTCCACCAGAAAAAAATAATTAAGCCGCCAAAAAGAAAAAGTAAGTTAATATTTTGAAAGACATATAAAATGGTGAATTCAACTGATATTTCAAATAAGATGAGGGATATAAAACTTGATTACCAATAACTTATGGAGCAAAAAGTGAAGTCTTCTGGTGGAAACCGAAGGCATAATATTGATAGATGACTGTGAGAAAGCTATTGAAGTATAGGACCAAGTTCACCAAGAGGGAATAGACCCAGAGATGGGTGAAGACTTCAGTAAGACAACTGTTCTAAATTAGGCAGGAGCTGGGCATGGTGGCTCATGCCTGTAATTCAAGCTACTCAGGAGGCTGAGGAAGGAGGATTGCTTAAGGCCAGGAGTCTGAGACCAGCTTGGGCAACAGAGGGAGATCCTCTCTTTAAAAATAAATAAATAAATGACATAGGTCTACTTACCTGATTATTTATGCCTAGTGTTCCATTATTGGAACACTAAGCATGTGGGAGTTGTTTATATCTTACTTCTTAAGGTCATTGCCACGGTCTCATTGCAAAAATTCAAAAAATTGCAACCTCAGGCATAAATGGGCTAATTACATTGAGGAAAACTTGCAACTAATCCAACAAAACTGTAGCAAATACCCAATCCAAGCCCACTCTAGCCATCCTCTCCCACCGAAGGGGGGAGAAAAAAACTGAGAAGGTCACTCACACTGGCTCACCCCTGTGATCCTAGCACTTTGGGAGGCCAAGGTGGGAGGATTGCTTGAGCCCAGGAGTTCAAGACCAGCCTGAGCAACATAGTGAGACCCTGTCTCTACAAAAAATCTAAAAATTGGCTGGGCGCGGTGGCTCACGCCTGTAATCCCAGCACTTTGGGAGGCTGAGATGGGCTGATCACGAGGTCAGGAGATCGAGACCATCCTGGCCAACATGGTGAACCCCCTGTCTCTACTAAAATGCAAAAAATTAGCCTGAAGTCCCTCGGGAAGCTGAGGCAGGGAAATTGCTTGAACCCGGGAGCAGAGGTTGCAGTGAGCCGAGATCGCGCCACTGCACTCCAGCCTGGTGACAGAGTGAGACTCTGTCTCAAAAATAAATAAATAAAAATTAAAAAATTAGCCAGGCATGGTGGCACACACCTGTAGTCCCTGCTACTCAGAGGCTGAGGCAGGAGGACTGCTTCAGCCCAGGAAGTCGAGGCTGCAGTGAGCTGTGTTTGTGCCACTGCACTCCAGCTTGGGTGACAGCAAGAACTAGTCTAAAAAAAAAAAAGAGAGAGAGAGAGAGAGAAACATCTGAAGTTCCCAGTCCAGAGGCACAGGCTCACTAAAAGACTGAGATGGAAACATAGGACTATAGAATACTTCCCCTCCTTATAAACCTTACCACCACAGGACTAAAGGCCCATTTACAGAAGCTCCTTTCACCTAGTGCATTATGTCTGGCTATTAAGAAAAAAATTACAGGCCAGGCGTATGTAATGTAATGCCTGTAATGCCAGCACTTTGGGAGGCTGAGGCGGGTGGATCACTTGAGTTCAGGAGTTTGAGACCAGCCTGGCCAACGTGGCGAAACCTTGTCTCTACTAAAAATACAAAATTAGCCAGGCATCAGGGCGGGCACCTGTAATCCCAGCTACTCAGGAGGCTGAAGCACAAGAATCGCTTGAACTCAGGAGGCGGAGGTTGCAGTAAGCCGAGATTGCACCATTGCACTCCAGCCTGGGCAACAAGAGTGAAACAACCATTACAAAAAAAAAAAAAAAAAAAAAAAAAAAAAAAAAAAAAAAAAAGAAAAGAAATGCTTACTTAGATATAACACTGAAAGCATAAGCAAGCAAAGAGAAAAGGAGAAATTGGCTATCATCAAAATTTAAAACTTTTGGAATTTAAAAAACACCATCAAAAATTTGAAAAGTGAAGGGAGCATGGTGGCTCATGCATTTTGGGAGGCCGAGGCAGGTGGATCACTTGAGGTCAGGAGTTTGAAACCAGCCTGGCCAACAAGGTGAAACCCCATCTGTACCAAAAATACAAAAATTAGCTGGGCATGGTGGCACATGCCTATAATCCGAGCTACTGCAGAAGCTGAGGCACGAGAATCACTTGAACCGGGAAGGCGGAGGTTGCAGTGAGCCAAGATTGTGCCACTGCACTTCAACCTGGTCGACAGAACAAGACTCTGACTCAAACAAACAAACCAACAAAAAAGCAAACAAACAAAGGTGAAAAATCAATCCATAAAATGGGAGAAAATAGTTGCAAATTATATATATCTGATAAAGACTATTTCCAGAATATATAAAGAATTCTTACAACCTAACAATAAAAAAAAAATGGTTGGGCACAGTGGTTCACTCCTGTAATCCCAGCACTTTGGGAGGCCAAGGCAGGAGGATCTCTTGACTCAAGGAGTTCAAGACCAGCATGGGCAACATAGTGTGACCCTACCTCTCTCTCTCTCTCAAAAAAAAAAACCAAAACCAAAAAACAAAACAAAAAAAACAACAAAACACCACCAACAACAACGAAAGAACCTCTAGAAATCAAGAAGTCAAAGACCACTAGTTTTATAGAAAAATGCAAGGCGGGCACAGTAGCTCACACCTGTCATCCCAGCACTTTGGGAGGCTGAGGCAGGTGGATCACTTGAGGTCAGGAATTCGAGACCAGCCTAGCCAACATGGCAAAACCCCATCTCTACTAAAAATACAAAAATTAGCTGGGTGTGGTGACCTGTAGTCCCAGCTACTCAGGAGGCTGAGGCAGGAGAATCACTTGGACCCAGGCAGCAGAGGCTGCAATGAGCCAAGATCATTCCACTGCATTCCAGTGGGCAAAGGAGGGAGATGCCATCTCAAAAAAAAAAAAAAAAAGTTTGCATTTCTCTTGTTATGAGTGAAGCTAAACATTTTTTTCACATGTTTAAGGGTAATTTGCATTGCTTTTTCTAAAAACTATGTGCATGCTTTTTCTTTTCTTCTTCTTTTTTTTTTTTTTTTTTGAGATGGAGTCTCACTCCATCGCCCAGGCTGGAATGCAGTGGGGTAAACTTGGCTTACTGCAACCTCTGCTGCCTGGGTTTAAGCGATTTTCATGCCTCAGCTTCCTGAGTAGCTGGGGCTACAGGCACGTGGCACCGTGCCAGGCCAATTTTTGTATTTTTAGTAGAGACCAGTTTCATCATGTTGGCCAGCCTGGTCTCGAACTCCTGACCTGAAGTGATCTGCCCGCCTTGGCCTCCCAAAGTGCTGGGATTACAGGCATCAGCTGATAAATGCAAGTCTAACCCACACTGAAATTAAGATTCTCACCTATCAGATTGGCAAAAATTCAAAAGGCTGACAGCACACTTTGAGATTGTGGGAAAACAGGCCTCATACATAGCTGGTCTGGGTGCAAACTGGCACCTCCCCCATAGAAGGAAATTTGGCACTATCCACCAAAATTACAATGTACACACACTTTAACCTTGCAATCCCACTTCTAAAAATGCATCTGACAGATATTCCTTTTTTTTTTTTTTTTTTGAGACGGAGTTTCACTCTTGTTGCCCAGGCTGGAGTGCAATGGCACGATCTTGGCTCACCACAACCTCCATCTCCCGGGTTCAAGCGATTCTTCTGCCTCAGCCTCCTGAGTAGCTGGGATTACAGGCATGCGCCACCACCCTGGCTAATTTTGTATTTTTAGTAGAGACGGGGTTTCTCCATGTTGGTCAGGCTGGTCTTGAACTCCCGACCTCAGGTGATCCACCTCTCTCTCTCTCTCAAAGTGCTGGCCTCCCAAAGTGCTGGGATTACAGGCGTGAGCCACTGCACCTGGCCACATCTGACAGATATTCCTGCATATGGACAAAATAATGTGTACTTACTGTAAGACTGGGTTTTTAAAAAATTTATTTACTTATTATAAGATTATTTACTATATTACTATATTTACTACAGTTTACTATAAGATAAAGTTTACTTATTGCTAAATTGTTTTTAATAGCAAAATACTGGAAACTTCCTAAACGTCCATCTGTTGTGTTTGGTTGAATAAGCCATAGTTTATCTATATAGTAGATGAAAGTTTTTTGTTTTTGTTTTTGTTTTGAGACGGAGTCTCACTCTATCGCCTAGGCTGGAGTGCAGTGGCGTGATCTGGGCTCACTGCAACCTCTGCCTCCCAGGTTCAAGTGATTCTCCTGCCTCAGCCTCCTGAGTAGCTGGGATTACAGGCGCACGCCACCATGCCAAGCTGATTTTTGTATTTTTCGTAGAGATGGGGTTTCACTATGTTGGTCAGGCTGGTCTCAAACTCCTGACCTCAGGTGATCTGCCTACCTCGGCCTCCCAAAGTGCTGGGATTACAGGTGTGAGCCACCAGGTCCGGCCCAGATGAAAGTACTTTTAAAATAAAAAAGTAATAAAAGTTTTTTATATATTGATATAAAAATTTATTGGCTGAGCAGAGTGGTTCATGCCTGTAATCCCAGCACTTTGGGAGGCCAAGGCAGGCAGATCACTTGAGCCTAGGAGTTCAAGGCCAGCCTGGGCAACATAGTGAGACCCTGCCTCTACAAAAACTACAAAAATTAACTGGGCATGGTGGTGCACTCCCTGTAGTCCCAGCTACTTGAGAGGCTGAGGTGGGAGGATCATGCAAGCCTGGGAGGCAGTGATTGCAGTGAACCAAAATCATGCCACTGCATTCCAGCCTGGGCAACAGAGCGAGAACTTGTCTCTAAAAATAAAAATAAAAACCCGAAAAAATCAATAATAATATCAAATATAGTGAGGATGCCATAAAATTGTTACACACACACAAATACACACACACGTGCACACCCTGCCTCCATCCAAGCAAGTGTCTCTCATTGTCAGCATCAGAAATCATTCTTCAGTTGATTTTTTTCTTTAAATCTTCAGGAACTCTGCTGTGCACTACAAGGAAACATGTTGTCTGGGCAGTGATTAGTACAGTAACTCTGGAGGCTGGAGAAAATCTCAGTGAAGATGGGTGAAATGGAGTATTGACTTTTAAGGCTGCCTTTTGTTGGGAGACAAGACCTTAATCTTCAACTATAGAAGCGTAAGACCAGACACTTGCTTTTCCAGCTTCTTTGCACGTAGAACATGGGCATCTATAATACAGGCTTGACCAATCAACTGCATCCTGCCCAGATCTGAACTGGGATCTTGTGTTGCAAAGAATCCTTTCTAGGATCATCAACCACAGCAAGGGCACCATCCAGGTTGTGGGGCAGTGAAACAAATGTTAGGGAGTCCAGGGCTGACAGTGGGTCCAGCAGTGATGTCCCGGGTCCTCTGTTGGCACCAAGTAGTTGCAGCACTGGCCCTATTTCCTATCACTGGTCTCATTTTATGGCATAATTTTTGCTGTACTCTGGCTGCATAGCTTCCCTTGGACCTATTTCCCAGGCCTGAGTTTCCAGTTCTTTTCATATTGATTCTATACATTCCATTTCTTAAACCTGTTGGAGTTGGTTCTGGATGCTTTGCTTGCAACTAGTAACCCTGGTTCATGCATCTGGATTGTGTCAGGGATTCTCCATCTGGAAATTCAAGCAAATAAAGGAACCCACAACCTATATGGAATCTCTAGACCTCTAGATACCTCCGGTGGAAAAGAAAGAGAGAAGAGGATACAGGCCAGGCATGGTGGCTCACACCTGTAATCCCAGCATTTTGGGAGATCAAGGTGGTCAGATCACTTGAGGTCAGAAGTTCAAGACCAGGCTGGCCAACATGGTGAAACCCCGTGTCTACTAAAACTACAAAAATTAGCCAGGCATGGTAGTGCGCACCTGTAATCCCAGCTCCTTGGGAGGCTGAGGCAGGAGAATCACTTGAACCTGGGAGGTGGAGGTTGCAGTGAGCCAAGATCGTGCCAATGCACTCCACCCTGGGCGACAGAGATTCCGTCTCAAAAAAAAAAAAAAAAAAAAAAAAAGGAGAGAAAAGAGGATACTTCAATCTTACAATAGATTGCTGCTGCTGCTGGTGCTGCTGGTGTGTTTGTGTGTGTGTGTGTGTGTGTGTGTGTGTGTGTGTGAGAGAGAGAGAGAGAGAGACAAGGCAGCAGTAGGGGTGGGAGTCAGACATGAGAACACCAGAGGCTTTCCTAAGAAGAGGCTACTAGACCTGGGTCCTGGCTCAGGCTGCTACCTGAAGCTTGCTGGGAAGCTTTGACAGGTACAAGCCAGGGATGGTTTCAGCCAGTTGGTGACTGGAGGTTGAAATGTAAAGGTGGAAAAAGGATGGAGAATGTGTGAAAGTGATCTTTCTTTCACACAGTTACAATTTGAGGTTTTTTTTGGTAACAACCATGAATTCCTATATTGCTTTTGAAATTTGAAAGAAATTCAAAAGACAGGAAAAAGGACTTCAGGGATGAAGGTGTGCATGATTGCTCTTCTCGTGTGTATGACAAAAGACTTCTGCTGTCTGAGTACAGTGGCTTACAACTGTAATCCCAGCACTTTGGGAGACCAAGGTAGGCGGATCACCAGACCAGCCTGGCCAACACGGAGAAACCCCATCTCCACCAAAAATACAAAAATTAGCCAGGCGTGGTGATGTGTGCCTGTAATCCCAGCTACTTGGGAGGCCGAGGCAGGAGAATCACTTGAACCCAGAAGACAGAGGCGGCAGTGAGCGGAGATTGTGCCATTGCACTCCAGCCTGGGCAACAGAGCAAGACTCCATCTCAAAAAAAGCAACAAAAAAAAAAGTGAATTAAATATGTGTAGCTAATTTCACTCTTCCCAAATCCCCAACAAAACTACAATGAAAGGATTGATATATCTTTTTTATTGTGATTAAATATACATAATATGAATTTTATTAATATCATTTAACCATTTTTTTTTTTTTTTTGAGATGGAGTCTTGTTCTGTCACCCAGGCTGGAGTGCAGTAGTAAGATCTCAGATCACTGCAACCTCTGCCTCCTGGGTTCAAGCGATTCTTCCGCCTCAGCCTCCCGAGTAGCTGGGACTACAGGCCCATGCCATCGCACCCGGCTAATTTTTTTTTTATTTATTATACTTCAAGTTTTAGGGTACATGTGCACAACGTGCAGGTTTGTTACATATGTATACATGTGCCATGTTGGTGTGCTGTACCCATTAACTCGTCATTTGGCATTGGGTATATCTCCTAATGCACCTGGCTAATTTAATTGGAGATTTTTAGTGGAGATGGGGTTTCTCCATGTTGGCCAGGCTGGTTGCGAACTCCTGACCTCAGGTGATCCACTTGCCTCAGCCTCCCACAGTGCTGGGATTACAGGTGTGAGCCACCATGTCTGGACTTCATTTTGACCATTTTTAAGTGTACAGTTAAGTGGCATTAAGTACATTCACGATGTTGTTCAACCATCACCACTATCCATTTTCAGAATTTTTTCCTCATTCCAAACAAAAACCCCTCACCCATTAAACAGTAACCCCACATTCCTTCCTTCTAACCCCTGGTAACCTCTATACACTTGCTTTTGTTTTATTTTGTTTTTTCTTTGAGATGGAGTTTCGCTCTTGTTGCCCAGGCTGCAGCTCAATGGCGCGATCTCGGCTCACTGCAACCTCCGGCTCCCGGGTTCAAGGGATTCTCCTGCCTCAGCCTCCCGAGTAGCTGGGATTACAGGCACCCGCCACCACACCCAGCTAATTTTTGTATATTTAGTAGAGACAGGGTTTCACCGTGTTGACCATGCTGGTCTTGAACTTCTGACCTCAGGTGATCCACCCTCCTCAGCCTCCCAAAGTGCTGGGATTACAGGCGTGAATCACTGCGCCCGGCCTGCTTTCAATTATTTTGAGTTTCTACCTAGAAGTGACTTGCTGGATAATATGGTAATGCTATATTTAACTTTTTAAGAAACTCTCAGCTGGATGCAGTGGCTCATGCCTATAATCCCAGCACTTTGGGAGGCTGAGGCGGGCGGATCACTTTAGTTCGTGTGTTTGAGACCAGCCTGACCAACATGGAGAAACCCTGTCTCTACTAAAAATATAAAATTAGCCAGGCGTGGTGGCACATGCCTATAATCCCAGCTACTTGGGAGGCTGAGGCAGGACAATTGCTTGAACCTGGGAGGTGGAGGTTGCGGTGAGCCGAGATTGCGCCATTGCACTCCAGCCTGGGCAACAAGAGTAGAGCTTCATCTAAAAAAAAAAAAGAAACTGTCATACTATTTTCCATAGCAGCACATCTTTTTATATCCCCACCTGCTGTGAACCCCGAAAATCTGAGACAGGTCTCGGTTAATTTAGAAAGTTTATTTTGCCAAGGTTGAGGACTCGTGCCCCTGACACACCTTCAGGAGGTCCTGACGATATGTTCCCAAGGTGGTCAGAGCACAGTTTGGTTTTATACATTCTAGGGAGTCATGAGACATCAATCAATATAGGCAAGATGAACATTGGTTCGGTCTGGAAAGGCGGGACAACTGGAATCAAAGGTGGGAAAACCGAAGCCAAAGCCAGGAAGGGTGGTTCCAGGTTATAGGTAGATAAGAGACAAATGGGCAGGGCGTGGTGGCTCATGCCTGTAATCCCAGTACTTTGGGAGGCCTAGGCAGGTAGATCACCTGAGGTCAGGAGTTCGCGACCAGCCTGGCCAACATGGTGAAACCCCGTCTCTACTCAAAATACAAAAAATTAGCCAGGCATGGTGGCAGGCACCTATAATTCCAGTTACTTGGGAGGCTAAGGCAGGAGAATCACTTGAACCCAGGAGATGGAGGTTGCAGTAAACCAAGATCACGCCATTGCACTCCAGCCTGTGCAACAAGAGCAAAACTCTGTCCCCCGCCAAAAAAAAATAAGAGACAAATGGTTGCATTCTTTTGAGTTTCCGATTAGTCTCAAGTAGACAGTCAGATATGCATTTATCTCAGTGAGCAGAGGGATGACTTTGAATAGAATGGGAGGCAGGTAGGCCCTAAGCAGTTTCCAGTTTGACTTTTCCCTTTAGCTTAGAGATTTAGGGGCCCCAGGATTTATTTTCCTTTCACACTGCAATGTATGAGAGTTCTAATTTATTATCTTCACCAACACTTTATAAAAATAATAGCTGTCCTAATGGGGATGAAGAGGTGCAGTGGTTAATGCCTGGAATCTCAGCACTTTGGGAGGCAGAGGTGGGTGGATCACCTGAGGTCAGAAGTTTTGAGACCAGCCTAGCCAACATGGTGAAATCTTGTCTCTACTAAAAATACAAAAAATTACATGGGTGTGGTGGCAGGTGCCTGTAATCCCAGCTACTTGGGAGACTGAGGCAGGAGAATTGCTTGAACCTGGGAGGTGGAGGTTGCAGTGAGCCAAGGTCACGCCATTGCACTCCAGCCTGGGCAACAAGAGTGAGACTCTGTCTCAAAAAAAAATAAATAAATAAAGAAGAGGTATCTTATTGTCGTATCATTACTTTTTAATGCATGAACCTCACAAAGCATGAGATGCACACCTAAGCCCATCTGACCCTGAGCTTTCCACTCCACATCCTGGCCCTTCCGAGGCCCAAGCACTTTTTTTTTTTTTTTTAAACAAAGCAGAATGTTTCCCCAGCATTGCAGGACTTAGCTTAGATACACAGTCTTTAGTATTGATGACATGTATCTAATTTTCAGGATTTGCCTAATTGCATCCTCTCCTTCCAGAAATGCAAAGTACTCCTGAATCATCTTTCAGCTCAGACCATGGTGTGGAAGAAATCCTTGGCTAGAAGGAGCCTGTGTGACCTGGTCCAGCAGCATTTCCCCTACACTTGGCATCAGAGGCCCTTCAGCCATGGAAGTGGTAGCGGGAGAGTGAAACCACCACTGCAAAATTATAACTGAGACAGTGAAAGAGATCTGACCTAACCAACTCCATCTTGCTTCTAACCTCCAATCTGTCCTTCTTCTTTCCTAGGGGTATGCTGAACTAATTCTGGGGAGGAACTTAGTTTATAGTTTAGAACAAAGAGGATTAACAGCCTTTTCCCAAAACAAACTCCCTTCTTGCCTGGGGACTTGCCCTGCCATTGTCATGCAGCTGGAGGCTACTTGACTCTCCAAATTGCTCCTGGGAATAACATCACTATTGTGAAGCCTAAGATCAGTGCTTGAGATATTTTGCAGACCCTGCACTTGATGGATCAGCTGGCACCACCTAGATCTATAAAGTGGCTCATCTAAGGTCCCCACCCAGGAACAGCTTCAACTCCCTATTGTTTCATCTCCAACCCAACCAATCAGCACTCCTGACTCACTGGCTGCCCTCCCCTCACCCACCAAATTGTCCTCAAAAACTCTGATCCTCCAATGCTCAGGGAGACTGATTTGAGTAATAATAAAACTCCAGTTTCCTGCACAGCTGGCTTTGCGTGAATTAGTCTTTCTCTATTGCGATTCCCCTGTCTTGATAAATTGGCTGTGTCTAGGCAGTGGGCAAAGTGAACCCACTGGGTGGTTACAAGAGTATCCTCTATCTGTCTGAAGTGACCCACGCTCCTTAAATGAGACATGCACAGCTGACAAGACAAATCCCAGAACAGAGCAGGCTGTTCAGTGCCAGGATTCCCCAAAGGGAAAGAGAAGGTAGTTGTCTTTGTTCCAATCCTGGCCCACACATCCATATTCTTAGAGGCCTCTGGAGGGATTTCTTTTCAAGGACTTAAGGGCCTCTCCCGGGTCAGCTCTACTCAAGCACTACACCGGGTGCCGGGTCTTCTCAGGAGCCAGCTCTGAGCACAGGACAGTTGAGGCCAAGGCCAAGCAGAAGTTGAAGGACGGGGCAATCCCTAAATGCAGCTCCCTGAGAGCTCCTGCTCACTCTGACACCAACAGGCACATGCATGACCAGACAAGCACTGCAGCCTGAGGACTAAACTGATTTTTTTAATCTTGCCCAGATTCCTATCTAAGGGGCCTGGGGAGTCATGCCCTACAAATCATAAATTCTCATCAGATGGGTTTTATTTAACCCTATATATCGTGATTTATTTTCTTTTTCTTTCTTTTTTTTTGAGACAGAGCCTTGCTCTGTCACCCAGGCTGGAGTGCAGTAGCACGATCTTGGCTCACTGCAGCCTCGACCTCCCAGGTTCAAGCGATTCTCCTGCCTCAGCCTCCCAAGCAGCTGGGATTACAGGCGCCCACCACCACTCCTGGCTAATTTTTGTATTTTTTTGTAGAGACAGGGTTTCACCATGTTGGCCAGGCTGGTCACGAACTCCTGACCTCAGGTGACCCACCCACCTTGGCCTCCCAAAGTGCTGGGATTACAGGCGTGAGCCACCACACCCGGCCATGATTTACTTTCCAACCTGACTCTGGCATAATATTACAAGAAAAAGAAGAAAATCAAAATATTTTACCCCAAAACATGTTTACTTGCCATATTTTGAAATGGCCCTGCAAAGCTGTTCTTTGTGGGGGAAAATTGCCTCTGTAAAGAATCTCTATTAACACAGCCAGACGTTTTTCTTCCAGACCCTCCTAATCCTAAAGACATTAACTGAGATCTGAATAGGAAACATTTGTCATCTATTGTCTCTAAGGGCAGTCACTATAAGACTTAAAAAGAACTTTGGGCCGGGCGCGGTGGCTCACGCTTGTAATCCCAGCACTTTCGGAGGCCGAGGCGGGCGGATCGTGAGGTCAGGAGATCGAGACCACGGTGAAACCCCGTCTCTACTAAAAATACAAAAAAATTATCCGGGCGTAGTGGCGGGCGCCTGTAGTCCCAGCTACTCGGAGAGGCTGAGGCAGGAGAATAGCGTGAACCTGGGAGGCGGAGCTTGCAGTGAGCCGAGATTGCGCCACTGCACTCCAGCCTGGGCGATAGAGCGAGACTCTGTTTAAAAAAAAAAAAAAAAAAAAAAAAAGAACTTTGGTCTCCACAACCTTTTACCTTAACCTGAACATTCCCTTTCTATCAATCCCAGGTCTTTAGACAAACTCAATCAATTGTCAACCAGAAACTGTTTAAATTCGGCCGGGCATGGTGGCTCATGCCTGTAATTTGAGCACTTTGGGAGGCCAAGGTGGGTGGATCACCGGAGATCAGGAGTTCATGACCAGCCTAGCCAACATGGCGAAACCTAAAAATACAAAAATTAGCTGGGCATGGTAATCCCAGCTACTCGGGAAGCTGAGGTGGGAGAATCGCTTGAACCTGGAAAGCAGAGGTTGCAGTGAGCCCAGATCACACCACTGCATTCCAGCCTGGGCAACAGAGTAAGACTCCGTCTCAAAAAAAGGAAAGAAAGAAAATGTTTAAATTCACCTATAGTTTGGAAACCCCCGCTTTGAGTTGTCCCACCTTTCTGGACCAACCCAATGTATTTCTTAAGTGTATTTGATTGATGGCTCATGCCTTTCTAAAATGTGTAAAAGCAAGCTGTGCCTTGATCACCTGGGGCACATGTTCCTGGGACCTCCTGAAGACTGTGTCATGGGCCATGGTTACTCATATTTGGCTCAGAATAAATCTCTTCAAATATTTTACAGTTTGATGCTTTTTGTCGACAAGCCCCTCTCAGGGGTTCGTGGGGCCAGGCCCTGAGGAGATGCATGGCTTACTTCTGATGCTTTTTCCTGTCCAAGGACCTCCCCCAGAGATCCTGCAGACTTCCACTTTGGTCAGGACCCAGGAATGAGTCCTGCTCTTGTTTGAGGTTCAGAGGTGCTCAAGGCTCACACCCAGGTGCCTGGATCCCAGCCTCATCAGGTCACTAACTAGAAGCAGGGGCCAGAAAACCCATGACAGAGAGAAATGCGTTCATCTTTCTTCCACGAGGTTGAAAACAAAATACTCAGAAATCCCCAGGCCTGGACTCTCTCACAGGAAAATATCACCTCTGTGCAACAAGTCTAAAGTTCAGAAACCTGAACCCAAGGAAACTGTATGTCAGGCCTCTGAGCCCAAGCTAAGCCATCATATCCCCTGTGACCTGCATGTATACATCCAGATGGCCTGAAGCAACTGAATATCCACAAAAGAAGTGAAAATAGCCTTAACTGATGACATTCCACCATTGTGATTTGTTCCTGCCCAACCCTAACTGATATATATTCTACCCCTCCCCACCGCCCTTAAGAAGGTACTTTGTACGCCTATCCCAAACCTGTAAGAACTAATGATAGTCCCACCACTGTTTGCTGACTCTCTTTTCGGACTCAGCCCGCCTGCACTCAGGTGAAATAAACAGACTTGTTGTTCACACAAAGCCTGTTTGATGGCCTCTTCACACGGACGCGTGTGACATTTGGTGCGGAAGACCCAGGACAGGAGGACTCCCTCGGGAGACTGGTCCCCTGTCCTCGCCCTCACTCTGTGAGGAGATCCACCTATTACCTTGGGTCCTCAGACCAACCAGCCCAAGGAACGTCTCACCAATTTCAAATCGGGTAAGCTGTCTTTTCACTCTTCTCTAGCCTCTCGATACCCTTCAATCTTCCTCTCTCGCTACCCTTCAATCTCCCTGTCATTCCAATTCCAGTTCTTTTTCCTCTCTAGTAGAGACAAAGGAGACACATTTTATCCGTGGACCTAAAACTCCGGCGCCAGTCACGGACTTGGGAAAAGTCTTCCCTTGGTATTTAATAACTGTGGGGATGCCTGATTATTCACCCGCATTTCATTGGTGTCTGATCACTGCAGGGATGCCTGCCTTGGTCATTCACCCACATTCCCTTGGTGGCAAGTCAATTGCGGAGACGCCTGGTTTGGCTGCTCACCCGCATTGCAGCCCAGGGCTACTCACCCACCCCCTTCTCCGTGTCTCTACCTTTCTCTTTAAACTTGCCTCCTTCACTATGGGCAACCTTCTGCCCTCCATTCCCCCATCTTCTCCCTTAGCCTGTGTTCTCAAGAACTTAAACCCTCTTCAACTCGCACCTGACCTAAAACTTAAATGCCTTATTTTCTTCTGCAATACTGCTTGGCCCCAATACAAACTCGACAGTAGTTCCAAGTGGCCAGAGAATGGCACTTTGGCTTTGTCTATCCTACAAGATCTAGATAATTTTTGTCGAAAAATGGGCAAATGGTCTGAGGTCCCTGACATCCAGGCATTCTTTCACACATTGGTCCCTCCCTAGTCTCTGCTGCCAGTGAGACTCGTCCCAAATCTTTCTTCTTTCTCTCCTGTCTGTTCCTTCAGTCTCCACCCCAAGCTCTGAGTCCTTTGAATCCTTCTTTTCTACAGACTCATCTGACCTCTCCCCTTCTCCCCAGGCTGCTCCTCACCAGGCCGAGCCAGGTCCCAATTCTTCCTCAACCTCTGCTCCCCAACCCTAGAATCTTTCTATCACCTCCCCTCCTCACACCCGGTCTGGCTTACAGTTTCATTCCGATACTAGCCCTCCCCCACCTACCCAACAATTTCCTCTTAAAGAGGTGGCTGGAGCTAAAGGCATAATCAAGGTTAATGCTCCTTTTTTCTTTACCTGACCGCTCCCAAATCAGTTAGCATTTAGGCTCTTTTCCATCAAATATAAAAACCCAGCCCAGTTCATGGCCCGTTTGGCAACAACCCTTAGACGCTTTACTGTCCTAGACCCTAGAGGAAGGCTTTCTTATTCTCAATGTGCATTTTATCACCCAATCTGCTCCCGACATTAGAAAAAGCTCCAAAAATTAGATTCTGGCCCTCAAACTCCACAACAGGACCTAATTAACCTCGCTTTCAAGGTGTACAATAATAGAGTAGAGGCAGCCAAGTAGCAACGTATTTCAGAGTTGCAATTCCTTGCCTCCACTGTGAAAGAAACCCCAGCCACATCTCCAGCACACAAGAACTTCAAAACATCGGAACTGCAGTGGCCAGGCATTCCTCCAGGACTGCCTATCCCAGGATCTTGCTTCAAGTGCCGGAAATCTGGCCACTGGGCCAAGGAATGCCTGCAGCCTGGGATTCCAACTAAGCCATGTCCCATCTGTGTGGAACCCCACTGGAAATCGGACTGTCGAACTCACCTGGCAGCCACTCCCAGAGCCCCTGGAACTCTGGCCCAAGGCTCTCTGACTGACTCCTTCCCAGATCTTCTCGGCTTAGTGGCTGAAGACTGACGCTGCCCAATCACCTCAGAAGCCTCCTGGACCATCACGGATGCTTTAGGTAACTCTTACTGTGGAGGGTAAGTCCATCCCCTTCTTAATCAATACGGAAGCTACCCACTCCACATTACCTTCTTTTCAAGGGCCTGTTTCCCTTGCCTCCATAACTGTTGTGGGTATTGACGGCCAGGCTTCTAAACCTCTTAAAACTCCCCAACTCTGGTGCCAATTTGGACAACATTCTTTTATGCCCTCCTTTTTATTTATCCCCACCTGCCCAGCTCCCTTATTATGTGGAGATATTTTAACTAAATTATCTGCCTCTCTGACTATGCCTGGGCTACAGCCACACCTCATTGTCACCTTTTCCCCCAGTTCAAAGCCTCCTTCACATCCTCTCCTTGTATCTCCCCACCTTAATCCACAAGTATAGGACACCTCTACTCCTTCCTTGGTGACAGACGATGCACCCCTTACCATCCCATTAAAACCTAGTCACCCTTACTCCGCTCAATGCCAATATCCCATCCCACAGCACACTGTAAAAGGATTAAAGCCTGTTATCACTTGCCTATTACAGCATGGCCTTGTAAAGCCTACAAACTCTCCTTGAAATTCCCCCATTTTACCTGTCCAAAAACCAGACAAGTCTCACAGGTTAGTTCAGGATCTGTGCCTTATCAGCCAAATTATCTTGCCTATCCACCCTGTGGTGCCAAACCCATATACTCTCCTATCCTCGATACCTCCCTCCACAACCCATTCTGTTCTAGACAAACCTAGCTGACCCCATAAATCCTAAATCCTTTCCCCACTCCCCTTTCCATTCCTTAAAAAACAGCCCTAAAAGCTGCTCCCACACTAGCTCTCCCTAACTCATGCCAACCCTTTTCATTACACACAGCCAAAGTACAGGGCTCTGCAGTCAGAATTCTTACACAGGAGCGGGGACCACACCCTGTAGCCTTTCTGTCCAAACAACTTGACCTTACTGTTTTAGCATAGCCCTCATGTCTGCTGGTGGTGGCTGCCGCTGTTTTAATACTTTTAGAGGCCCTCAAAATTACAAGCTATGCTCCACTTACTCTCTACAGTTCCTATAACTTTCAAAATCTATTTTCCTCCTCACACTTGACGCATATACTTTCTGCCCCCCAGCTCCTTCAGCTATACTCAGTCTTTGTTGAGTCTCCCACAATTACCATTGTTCCTGGCCCAGACTTTAATCCAGCCTCTCACATTATTCCAGATACCACACCTGACCCCCATAACTGTGTCTCTCTGATCCACCTGACATTCACTCCATTTCCCCATATTTCTTTCTTTCCTGTTCCTTACCCTGATCACACTTGGTTTATTGATGGCAGTTCCACCAGGCCTAATCGCCACTCACCAGCAAAGGCAGCCTATGGTATAGGATCTTCCACATCTATCATCGAGGCTACCGCTCTGCCCCGCTCCACTACCTCTCCGCAAGTCGAACTCATTGCCTTAACTTGGGCCCTCTCCTTGTATCTCCCAATATTTATACTGACTCTAAATATGCCTCTTATATCCTGCACCACCATGCCGTTATATGGACAGAAAGAAATTTCCTCACTATGCAAGGGTTCTCCATCATTAATGCCTCTTTAATAAAAACTCTTCTCAAAGCTGCTTTACTTCCAAAGGAAGCTGGAGTCATTCACTGCAAGGGCCCTCAAAAGGCATCAGATCCTATCACTCAGGGCAGCACTTATGCTGATAAGGTAGCTAAAGAAGCAGCTAGCATTTCAACTTCTGTCCCTCATGGCCAGTTTTTCTCCTTCTCATTGGTCACTCCTATTTACTCTCCTACTGAAGTTTCCACCTATCAATCTCTTCCCACACAAGGCAAATGGTTCTTGGACCAAGGAAAATATCTCCTTCCAGCCTCACAGGCCCATTCTATTCTGTCATCATTTCATAACCTCTTCCATGTAGGTTACAAGCTGTTAGCCCGCCTCTTAAAACCTCTCATTTCCTTTCCATCGTGAATATCTATCCCCAATCCTCCACTCTTGACTCCCTCTTGGAGTGGATAGATGATCTTTGCTGACAGGACACACTCCAACACTTTCACCCTGATGAAGTCCTATTCTTTACTTTTATACTCACTCTTATTCTCGTTCCCATTCTTATGCCACCCTCTACCTCTCCCCAGCTATCTCCACCACCCTATCAATCTCACTCACTCTCTCCTAGCCATTTTTAATCCTTCTTTAAGAAACAAATGCTGGCTTTGTATTTCTCTTTCCTCCAAAATCGCTGAGGCCTCAATTTACTCATTGCTGAAAAAGGAGGACTGTGTATATTTTTAAATGAAGAGTGTTGTTTTCACCCAAATCAATCTGGCCTGGTATATGACAACATAAAAAAACTCAAGGATAGAGCCCAAAAACTCGCCAACCAAGCAAATAATTATGCTGAGCCCCCTTAGATGTCCTGGGTCCTCCCAATTCTTCGTCCTTTAATACCTGTTTTTCTCCTTCTCTTATTCAGACCTCGTGTCTTCCTTTTAGTTTCTCAATTCATACAAAACCGCATCCAGGCCATCACCAATCATTCTATACGACAAATGATCCTTCTAACAACCTCACAATACACCCCTTACCCCAAAATCTTTCTTCAGTTTAATCTCTCCCACTCTAGGTTCCCACGCCGCCCCTAATCCCACTCGAAGCAGCCCTGAGAAACATTGCCCATTATCTCTCCATACCACCCCCAAAAATTTTCGCCGCCCCAACACTTCACCACTATTTTGTTTTGTTTTTCTTATTAACATATGAAGACAGGAATGTCAGGCCTCTGAGCCCAAGCTAAGCCATCATATCCCCTGTGACCTGCATGTATACATCCAGATGGCCTGAAGCAACTGAAGATCCGCAAAAGAAGTGAAAATAGCCTTAACTGATGACATCCCACCATTGTGATTTGTTCCTGCCCCATCCTAACTGATATGATATATTCTCCCTGCCCTTAAGAAGGTACTTTGTAATATTCTCCCTCACCCTTAAGAAGGTACTTTGTAATATTCTCCCCACCCCCACCCCCCACCCCGCCCTTAAGAAGATACTTTGTACGCCTATCCAGAACCTATAAGGACTAATGACAATCCCACCACCCTTTGCTGACTCTCTTTTTGGAGTCAGCATGCCTGCACTCAGATGAAATAAACAGCCTTGTTGCTCACACAAAGCCTGTTTGGTGGTCTCTTCACATGGACGCGCATGACACTATAGTTCAGGGCTGGGTTGCTGGGCAAAGGCGACCGAAACTCCAATTTTGCTTTTCTTTCTTTTTTTTTTTTTTTTTTTTGTTTTTTGAGACAGGGTCTTGCTCTGCCGCCCAGGCTGGAGTGCAATGGTGTGTGGTGTGATCACAGCGCACTGCAACCTCCGCCTCCCAGGCTCGAGATCCTCTCACCTCAGCTTCCCAAGCAGCAGGGACTACAGGTGCACCACTGTGCCCGGCCATGCATTTTTTGTAGAAGTGGGGTTTTGCCATGTTGCCTAGGCTGGTCTGCATGTCCTGGGCTCAAGTGATCCTCCGACCTCGGCCTGTCAAAGTGCTGGCATTACAGGCATGAGCCACTGCACATAGCCAATTTTGCTTTTCAGTTAGTCCTGGGATTTCAGGGTAGGGTGTTGTGATTAAAAAACTTTTAGGTGTTTGGGCTCTGGGTTCTGTAAAGTCAAATAATATTTTTGTTTGGGGTCCCCTTTGCTCTAATTTGGGCTTTTCCATTCAGTGTCGTCTGAGCCACTGCTGGAGTGCGGCAGTGGCTGTGCTGAGAGGAGGAATCATGCTGCAGTGGGGAGCTGGGGAGGGTGGGGGTGGGAGAGGCCAAGCCTTAGAGCAGAGGCCAGATCCCTGACCATCTCACACCCTGAATCCCACTGCAGCCATTCTGGGAAAATAAGCCTCAAGAGGGACTAACTTTGATGTATAAAAATGTCCTCCCAGGCACTGTGGCTCATGCCTGTAATCTCAGCACTTTGGGAGGCCGAGGCGGGCGGATCACCTGAGGCCAGGAGTTCGAGATCAGCCTGGTCCAACATGGCGAAACCCCATCTCTACTAAAAATACAAAATTAGCCAGGCGTGGTGACACATGCCTGTAATCCCAGCTACTCGGGAGGCTGAGGCAGGAGAATTGCTTGAACCTAGGAGTTGGAGGTTGCAGTGAGCTGAGATTGTGCCACTGCACTCTAGCCTGAGCGACAGAGTGACAGTCTGTCTCAAAAAAAAAAAAAAAAATGTCCATGGTGGGGCACAGTAGCTCAGGTTTATAATCCCAGCACTATGGGAGGCTGAGGTGGGAGGATGGTGATATTGTTTGGCTGTATTCCCACCCAAATCTCATCTTGAATTCCCACGTGTTGTGGGAGGGACCCAGTGAGAGGTAATTGAATCATGGGGGCAGGTCTTTCCCGTGCTATTCTTGTGATAGTGAATAAGTCTCACAAGATCTAGTAGCTTTTTTTTTTTTTTTTTCAGACAGAGTCTCTCTTTGTCGCCAAAGCTGGAGTGCAGTGGCGCTATCTCAGCTCACTGCAAGCTCCGCCTCCCAGGTTCACACCATTCTCCTGCCTCAGCCTCCCAAGTAGCTGGGACTATAGGAGCCCACCACCACACTCGGCTAAATTTTTTTTTGTATTTTTAGTAGAGACAGGGTTTCACTGTGTTAGCCAGGATGGTCTCGATCTCCTGACCTCGTGATCTGCCCACCTCGGCCTCCCAAAGTGCTGGGATTACAGGCATGAGCCACGGCGCCCAGCCAAGATCTAGTAGTTTTAAAAACGCAAGTTTTCCTGTACAAGCTCTCTCTTTTTGCCTGCTGCCATCTGTGTAAAATGTAACTTGCTCCTCCTTGCCTTCCACCATGATTGTGAGGTCTCCCCAGCCATGTGGAACTGTAAGTCCATTCTTCCCAATCTTGGGTATGTCTTTATCAGAAGGGTGAAAATGGACTAATACAGTAAATTGGTACCAGTAGAGTTGGATGCTGCTGAAAAGATACCCAAAAATGTGGAACTGACTTTGGAACTGGGTAACAGCCAGAGGTTGGAACAGTTTGGAGGGCTCAGAAGCAGACAGGAAAATGTGGGAAAATTTGGAACTCCCTAGAGACTTGATGAATGGCTTTGACCAAAATACTGATGATATGAACAATGACATCAGGCTGAGGTGGTCTCAGATAGAGATGAGGAACTTGTTGGGAACTGGAGCAAAGATAACTCTTGTTATGTTTTAACAAAGAGACTGGCAGCATTTTGCCCCTGCCCTAGAGATTTGTGGAACTTTGAACTTGAGAGAGATGATTTAGGGTATCTGGTGGAAGAAATTTCTAAGCAGCAAAGCATTCAAGAAGCAACTTGGGTACTGTGAAGGGCATTCAGTTTTATAAGGGAAGCAGAACATAAAAGTTCAGAAAATTTGCAGCCTGACGATGTGATAGAAAAGAAAATCCCATTTTCTGAGGAGAAATCCAAGCTGGCTGCAGAAATTTGCATAAGTAACTGGGAGCCAAATGTTAATCTTCAAGATAATGGGAAAAATTTCTCCAGGGCATGTCAGAGGTCTTCATTGCAGCCCCTCCCATCACAGGCCCAAAGGCCTAGGAAGAAAAAGATGGTGAACCCCATCTCTACTAAAATACAAAAATTAGCCGGGCATGGTGGTAGGTGCCTGTAATCCCAGCTACTCAGGAGGCTGAGGCAGGAGAATTGCCTGAACCTGGGAGTTGGAGGTTGCAGTGAGCTGAGATTGCACCACGGCACTCCAGCCTGAGCGACAGTGACAGTCTGTCTCAAAAAAAAAAAAATGTCCATAGTAGGGCCCGGTAGCTCAGGTTTATAATCCCAGCACTAGGCTGGGCGCGGTGGCTCACGCTTGTAATCCCAGCACTTTGGGAGGCCGAGGCAGGTGGATCACAGGTCAGGAGATCGAGACCACGGTGAAACCCCGTCTCTACTAAAAATACAAAAAATTAGCCGGGCGTGGTGGCGGGCACCTGTAGTCCCAGCTACTCGGAGAGGCTGAGGCAGGAGAATGGCGTGAACCCTGGAGGCGGAGCTTGCAGTGAGCCGAGATTGTGCCACTGCACTCCAGCCTGGGCGACAGAGCGAGACTGTCTCAAAAAAAAAAAAAAAAAAAAAAAATCCCAGCACTATGGGAGGCTGAGGTGGGCCCGGGGTCCCCATGCTGTGTGTAGCCTAGGAACTTGGTGCCCTACGTTCCAGCTGCTCCAGCCACTCCAGCCATGGCTGAAAGGGGCTAATGTAGAGCTTGGGCCATGGCTTCAGTGGGTGCAAGCTCTAAGCCTTGGCAGCTTCCACATGGTACTGAGCCTGCCAGTGCACAGAAGTCAAGAATTGAGTTTGGGAACCTCTGCCTAGATTTCAGAAGGTGTATAGAAACTCCTGGATGCCCAGGCAGAAGTTTGCTGCAGGGGCAGGGCTTTAATGGACAACCTCTGCTAGGACAGCACAGAAGGGAAACATGGGGTTCAAGCCCCCACACAGAGTCCCTACTGGGGCACCACCTAGTGAAGCTGTGAGAAGAGGGCCACTGTCCTCCAGACTCCAGAATGGTACAGCAACTGACAGCTTGCACCATGCGCCTGGAAAATCTGCAGACACTCAGTGCCAGCCCATGAAAGCAGCTGGGAGGGAGGCTATACCTCCAAAGCCACAGAGGTGGAGCTTCTCAAGACCATGGGAACCCCCCTCTTGCATCAGTATAACCTGGATGTGAGACATGGAGTCAAAGGAGATCATTTTGGAGCTGGATTTCAGACTTCCATGGGGCCTGTAGCCCCTTTGTTTTGGTCAATTTCTCTCATTTGGAACGGCTGTATTTACCTAATGCCTGTACCCCCATTGTATCCAGGAAACAACTAACCTGCTTGTGATTTCACAGGCTCATAGGTGGAAGGGACTTGCCTTGTCTCAGATAAGACATTGGACTGTGGACTTTTGAGTTAATGCTGAAATGAGTTAAGACTTTGGGGGACTGTTGGGAAGGCATGATTGGTTTTGAAATGTGAGGACATGAGATTTGAGAGGGGCCAGGGCCTGAATAATGTGGTTTGGCTGTGTCCCTACCCAAATCTCATCTTGAATTCCCATATGTTGTGGGAGAGACCTGGTGGGAGGTAATTAATTGAATCATGGGAGCAGGTCTTTTCTATGCTGTTCTTCTGATAGTGAATAAGTCTCATGAGATCTGATAGTTTTAAAAATGGGAGTTTCCCTGCACAAGCTCTCTCTCTTTGCCTGCTGCCATCTGTGTAAGATGTACCTTGGTCCTCCTTGCCTTCCACCATGATTGCGAGGCCTCCCCAGCCATGTGGAACTGTAAATCCTTTAAACCTCTTTTTCTTCCCAGTCTCAGATATGTCTTTATCAGCAGCATGAAAACTGACTAATACAGATGGCTTGGGGCCAGGAGTTCCAGGCTGCAGTGAGCTATGGTTGTGCCACTGCTGTCTTGCCCGGGTGACAGAGGGAGACCCAAACTCAAAAAATAAATATATATAATTTTTTTTTTTTTTTTTTTTTTGAGATGGAGTCTCACCCTGTCACCCAGGCTGGAGTGCAGTGGCGCAATCTCAGCTCACTGCAAGATCCGCCTCCCTGGTTCACGCCATTCTCCTGCCTCAGCCTCTCCGAGTAGCTGGGACTACAGGCGCCTGCCACCACACCCGGCTAATTTTTTTGTATTTTTTAGTAGAGATGGGGTTTCACCATGGTCTCGATCTCCTGACCTCGTGATCCGCCCACCTCAGCCTCCCAAAGTGCTGGGATTACAAGCGTGAGCCACCGCTCCCGGCCTTATATGATTTTTTTATAAAGTCCATGAGAACTTTTATTTTTGAGCCACTATGCCTGGATGAAAACTTTTTTTTATAAAAGAAAAAAGAAATCGGCGGGGTGGGAGAGCAGAATAAATGTACAATAAAGGAATAACTGATAAATTATAGTATATCTTCTCAATGGATATTATGCAATGATTAAACATTCATAATTATGAAGTCTTTGTGGTGTCTTTTTTGGAAAACACAAGTGGAGTAAGTAGTCTATAATTATATAATAATATGAAGTTACTAGAGCAAAGGCCAGAAAGCACACTTGCAAAAAAGGGGCTGTTGATGGTGTGGGATTACAAGCGATTTTCTTTTTTAAAAACACCATTTATGTCCTTATATTGTATTTCCAATAAGAAAAGGGAAGGACAGAAGTGAAGCAGACACTTCCTTGAGGTTGGCTGATGGGTGACAACTAAATGTCAGTTCCCATTTTTGTCAGGCAACATGGCTCACTGCGGTTTTGAAATTTATTCTGAATCCTCTGCTGGCACTTTTTACATCCTCAGATGGGTTCCAAGAAAGGGATGATTAGAAATGTGGCATCCAGGCCAGGTGCGGTGGCTCACGCCTGTAATCCCAGCACTTTGGGAGGCCAAGGCTGGTGGATCACTTGAGGTCGGGAGTTCGAGACCAGGAGGCTGAGGCAGGAGAATCTCTTGAACCCAGTTTTAGTGAGCTGAGATTGCACCACTGTACTCCAGCCTGGGCGACATGGGGAGAGTCCGTCTCAAAAAAAAAAAAAAAAAAAAAGAAAGAAAAGAAAAGAAACGTGGCATCCAAATTCCAGGAGGCCTAGACAAACCTATCTAATTTGCCTGGAAACCATTACTTGGGTTTGTAACCGTTGATTTCATGGGAATATCTAGAATTCCCATATTTTCCCATGTATTTACCACTAGATGCTGCTCTAGGCTGTGGTGTGCCTCCTAAACAGGATATGTTTGCCTTTCCTCCTTCCTGGGGGCAAATTATAAATGTTCACCAAAGTGTTTTGTGTTAAGACACACTTATGTGCATTTTTGTTTGTTTGTTTGAGACAGAGTCTTGCTCTGTCGCCTAGGCTGCAGTGCAATGGCATGATCTCTGCTCATTGAAACCTCTGCTTCCCGGGTTCAAACAATTCTCTTGCCTCAGCCTTCCAAGTAGCTGAGATTACAGGCGCACGCCACCACGCCCAGCAATTTTTCTATTTTTAGTAGAGACGGGTTTTCCCCATGTTGGCCACGCTGGTCTCGGACTCATGACCTCAGGTAATCTGCCTGCCTTAGCCTCCCAAAGTGCTAAGATTACAGGCGTGAGCCACCGTGCCCGGCTGACTTGTGGGCATTATTATGCAAAGTAAAGCCCAGCACCTTTTCTATACCGTTACTTGCTCTCTCTATTAAGTAAACATTTGAGCAGGGAGTTGGAACTAAGCTCTATTGAGTGTCTTCTCTGGGCCAGGCTGGTTTTATACCTTTTTTCATGTAATCTCTGTGTTGGGTATCTCTTGTTTGCCCCTCCAGATTGTCTCTGCACTCAACCCCCAGAAGCTGAGCCTTTGAGACAGCGTCAGCAAGCTCCTTCGTCCTCTGGCTTCCCCTGGCACCAGCAGGAGGTGACAGGCCGCAGGTGAGTGCATGCTCCCTGGTTTCCTCTCCAGAGCCTCCACTGACTGGCTGTGGGCAGCACTGAAGGTCCCATTTCCATACAGGTGTGCCCTGCACACAGTCTCTCTGTCTCCGGGTTCTGAAAACCACTCCCGTCGCTGGCCCCTTTATGCCCAGGGGAGGCAATGGCCCTATTGTTCCTAGTCCCGGAGTACTGGAGTACTGCGCTATCCCTCATGGTTACTCTACACCTTACCCTCACCTTTGTAAATAGTGCTTTTATTAAACTCTCCTCAAATTACCCAATCGAGGGTGTCATCTGTTTTCTTCAGAACCCTGACTGATAGAATCCTTAAAGAGATAGGGAGTAACTCATCCAAGTTTGAGTGTTAGTAGGTGGCATAACCAGGCTTGGAAACAGGTCTGTCTGCATTCAAAGCTCATGCTTCTTTTGCCAGATCAGATTACATTGCCCAAGAAGGAGCCGGCTTGAAGAGAAAGCAAGTTGGGCACCTGAGATGAGATCCAGAACTGGGCGTAGAAAATGAACTCTGCTTGTGCTCCATGCCCCAGACCACGGCATGGCCAGGGTCCGTCCCCATGTCTGTGTTTCCTAAAGTTGGTGTGCACCCTCCTCATTATTCAGCTGTCATTGCATTTGCCTGGAAAGACTTCACTTGCAGAGCCCAGAGCAGCCAGCTTAATAGCTCCTGTGGTGATTTTTAAAACATGTCCACATGTCCTTGGAGATTCTTTACATCAATTAGTGGAGTTGAAGGCCAGACGCTGTGGCTCACGTCTGAAATCCCAGCACTTTGGGAGGCTGAGGTGGGCGGATCACCTGAGGTTGGGAGTTCGAGACCAACCTGGCCAACATGGTAAAACCCTGTCTCTACCAAAAATACAAAAATTAGCCAGGTGTGGTGATGGGTGCCTGTAATCCCAGCTACTCAGGTGGCCATGGCAGGAGAATCGCTTGAACCTGGGAGGCAGAGGTTGCAGTGAGCTCAGATCATGCCATTGCATTGCAGCCTGGGTGACAAGAGTGAAACTCCATCTCAAAAAAAAAAAAAAAGAAAAAAAGAATGGAGTCCACTTTCCCTTCCCTTGAATATCGGCTGCTTCTAGTAATTAGCTTTTAACAAATGGGATACAGAGGAACTGATGCAACATGACTTCTGAGGCCAGGTTATAAGAGTAGATCAGCTGCCACCCAGGCTTTCTCTCCTTGGGACACTCATACATAGATCCAGGTGCTGTGATGTGAGAAAACCTAGGCCACACAGAGAGAGGCATATATAGGTGATCTAGCTGAAATCCCAGCTGTGAGGAAGCCTGCAGGCCCCAGCATGGCTTGACTACAACTGCCTGAAAGATCCCAGCAAGAACTGCCTCGCTGAGCCCAGTCAACTGCAGGAACAGAGTGAGGTAATAAAATGATTGCTGTTGCTTTAAGTCACTACATTTTGGGATAAGGTATGCGGAGCAATAAAAAATTGATAAACTCTCTTTTTCAGAGGACTAGTGGAGCCACCAATATTGATTCTCTTTGGGGTGTCCAATGCCTCCTGTGAGACTGCTCTTCTTTAATCCTCTTGAAAATCTCCAAATCACCAATCGATAGCCCCACTACGACCTTGCCCTGGATTTTGTTATTTGACACTTGAAAAGTTGATAACTTCTTAGAATTAAATGTATCTGAATTTAAAAAAAAGTTCTAGAACATACTTTTGTCACCTCATAATATATTGTTGACAACTTTCCAAGTGAATACATATAGATATCCTGTTATTAAAACAGCTCCCACTGGGTGCGGTGGCTCACACCTGTAATCCCAGCACTTGGGAAGCCAAGGTGGGTGGATGATTTGAAGTCAGGAATTCAAGACCAGTCTGGCCAACATGCTGAAACCCTGTCTCTACTAAAAATACAAAACTTAGCTGGGCCTGGTGGCATGAGCCTGTAATCCCAGCTACTTTGGAGACTGAGGCAGGAGAATCACTTGCACCTGGGAGGCAGAGGTTGCAGTGAGCCGAGATCGTGCCACTGCGCTCCAGCCTGGGTAACAGAGTGAGATTCTGTCTCAAAAACAAAAACAAAATAAATAAGTAAATAAAAGAGCTCCAGTTTTTAAGGGATTTCCCAAGCCAAATATGCCACCAGATAACATGCACTTACTACTGGAGATTTTGTTAATTTATTCACTTTTATATTTATCCTTTCACTCACTCATTCAAAAAACCACGATGGGCTGGGTGCAGTGGCTCACGCCTGTAATCTTAGCACTTTGGGAGGGCAAGGTGGAAGGATAGCCTGAGCCCAGGAATTTGAGACCATCCTGGGCAATATGGCGAGATCTTGTCTCTAAAGAAAACAAACAAACAAACAAACAAAAACCATGATGTATTCACTACATACCTAGTGGTCATTTTTGAGAATATAAAAAGATTCTTAGAATTCTAAGCCTTATTTATTATTTATTTATTTATTTATTGTTTGAGATGAACTCTCGCTCTGTCACCCAGGCTGGAGTGCAGTGGCGTGATCTCGGCTCACTGTAACCTCCACCTGCGGGGTTCAAGCAATTCTTCTGCCTCACCCTCCTGAGTAACTGGGACTACAGGCATGCACCACCACGCCCAGCTAATTTTTGTATTTTTAGTAGAGACAGGGTTTCACCATATTGGCCAGGCTGGTCTCGAACTCCTGACCTTATGATCTGCCTGCCTCGGCCTCCCAAACTGCTGGGATTACAGGTGTGAGCCACTGTGCCCAGCCTCTAAGCCTAATTTTATAGAGACCATTTTTGCTTAAGTTAACCAGAATCAGTTTTTAATTTTGTAACCAAGAATCCTAAATAGAAGAGCAATTCATATGGAGGTATGAGGTATAAGCAATAGACTCAGGGGAATGGAGAAGATATGCGACTGGTCCTCTACCCTAGATAGGGTTGAAGATTACTGTGGGAGGTTTCCTTTAAGATGACTCACCATAAATTAGCCAGGTGTGGTGGTGCATGCCTGTAATCCCAGTTACTCGGGATGCTGAGGCAGGAGAATCACTTGAACCCGGGAGGCAGAGGAGCCGAGATCATGCCACTGCACTCCAGCCTGGGCAACAGATTCTCTCTCTCAAAAAAAAAAAAAAAAAAAAAAAGATGGTTCGCCAAGATTCCTGCCTCCTGGTGTTCACCCATGTAATCCAGACCCAGTGATTTGCTTCTAACAAAAAGAATATGGCAGAAGTGATGGGATATGACTTTCCTGATTAGGTTATCAAGGACTGCGACTTCTGTCTTTCTCTATGCCTTCTGTGTCTGCATGCTTTGATGAAGCAAGCTGACATGCTGGAGAGCTCCAAATGGCAAGAAATTGAGGTTGATCTCTGCCAACAGTTTGTAAGAAACTGAATCCTGTCAACAAGCAGGTCAGTGAGCTTGAACATAGATCCAACCCCAGTCTTCAGATGAGAACGCAGCCTCAATTGACACCTTGACTGCCACCTTGTGAGAGCTGGCACAGAGGACACAAACTGTGCCCAGATTCCTGACCCACCAACACTGTGAGATCGCAAGTGTGTGTTGTTTTAAGTCACTAAGTTGTGGGGTAATGTGTTACGCATCAAGAGATAACTAATACAATAATCATTTAGGGATGGGAACTTGTAAGTTACGGCATGAGGTGATGAAAGAAGCGATGGAACTGTTGTTTAGGGTTGCCTTTAATGAAGTACTCACTGAGGAGAGGCTCTGAGGGATCCAGGGGCTGCCACCCAAAACAGCATACAGGAAATGAGTAATTCAAGGACTATGGGTGTCACCATTGATTTGAACTCTGCTGGGCAATTTAAGGAAAGAGGTTGATAAGCAATCCTTCCCTTCTCTTATCTTCTTTGTTTCCTGAAAAGTTTAATCCTAAGGGCATTAGGTAAGACATAGCAAGAAAGGCATTTGTGCCTGGAGAGGAGGGAGCTATGAAGGCATGGAGCGGGATGCTGGAGCCCCGTGGGGTAAGGAAGGCATTAGGATAGGAGGGCTGCATGGCTTTCAGAGTCAGGACTTGAGCTGGATGAGGAGGTTGTCTACATAGGAGGGTGATCTAGCACGAGAAGGATGAGAAGGGCATCGATGCAGAGGAGTAGCTTGGTGAGAGTATGAGAGCCTGTCTTAGTCTGTTTTGCACTGCTATAACAGAATATCTGAAACTGGGTAATTTATAAAGAACAGAAATTTATTTCTCACAGTTCCAGAGGGTGGGAAGCCCAAGATCAAGGTACTGGCATTGTGCGAGGGCCTTCTTGCTGTGTCTTCACATGGTGGAAGGTGGAAGGGTAAGAGGGAAGGAATCCCCATCCCAAGCCCTTTTACAGAGGCATTAATCTACTCATAAGGGTAGAGCCCCCACGATCTGAACACCTCCAACAAGGCTTCACCTCTTAACACTGTTGCCCTGGAGATTAAGTTTCTGACACACGAATCCTGGGGGAACATTCAGACCATAACAGATTCTGAGCAGGGTAATGAAAGTGTATTAGTTATTTCTTACTGCATAAGAAATTATACTAGGCCAGGTACGGTGGCTCATGCCTGTAATCCCAGCACTTTGGGAGGCCAAGGTGGGCAGATCACAAGGTCAGGAGTTCGAGACCAGCCTGGCCATCCTCATGAAACCCTGTCTCTACTAAAAATACAAAAAAATTAGCCGGGCATGGTGGTGCTCACCTATAACCCCAGCTACTCGGGAGGCTGAGATAGGAGAATCACTTGACCCTGGGAGGTGGAGGTTGCAATGAGTGGAGATTGCACCACTGCACTCCAGCCTGGGCAACAGAGCAAGACTCCAATTAAAAAAAAAAAAAAAAAAAAGAAATTACACCAAAACTTAGAAGGTCAAAATGGCAATAATCTTTCACTGTCTCAAAGTTCCTGTGGGTCAAGAATTCAGACAGGGCACAGCAGGAATGTTTGTCTCTGTTCTGCAGTGTTTGGGGTCCTGGCTGGCAGATCAAATGATTGAAGGCTGAAATTCTCTGAAGTTTTGACTGAGAGGCTGGAGGATCTGCTTCCAAGGTGGTTTATTTCACACATACCTGGAAAGTTGCTGCTGGCAAGTCAGTTTCTTTCCACATGCGGTCTTTCTACACGTGGCCGCCTCCACAGGACTGCTGAGTATCCTCACAACATGGCAACTAGTTTCTTCTAGAGTGCACACGTCTAGAGAATGAGACAAAAGAAGTTATCCCTTTTACAATCTAGCCTAGAAGGTCATATAGTATCATTTCCATCATACTGTATTCATTAAAAGTCAGTTGCTAAATCCAGCCCACAATGAATGGGAGGGGAAGTAGGCTGCACCTTTTGAAGACTGATGTATCAAATAATTTTAAGACCACTATGAAGAGCATTCATGTGGAGAGGCAGCCTAGTATGTGGTCTCAAAGCCTGAGCAGAGTAAGGAGGACATACACAGAGCTGGGAAACCAGGCATAGCTGTTCAGAGCCCGAGCAGGATAAAGAAGGCATCCATGTGGGAGAGACAGACTGGCTTGAGGAGTTGAAGCCCAAGTGTGTCTGAGGAGGGTGTCTGTGCTTATATGGGGGTGGCAGCAGTATTGGAAGATGGGTGACATACAGGAGAATGATCATATAAATAAATGTATTAAGAATAATTGGGGCCGGGCGCAGTGGCTCATGCCTGTAATGTCAGCACTTTGGGAGGCCGAGGCAGGCGGATCACCTGAGGTCAAGAGTTCGAGACCAGTCTGACCAACATGGAGAAACCCCATCTCCACTAAAAAGACAAAATTAGCCAGGCATGGTGGTGCATGCTTGTAATCCCAGCTACTCCGGAGGCTGAGGCAGGAGAATTGCTTGAACCTGGGAGGCAGACATTGCAGTGGGCCAAGATCATGTCATTGCACTCCAGCCTGGGCAACAAGAGTGAAACTACGTCTCAACAACAACAACAACAACAACAACAACAACAAAAAGAATAATTGGACCAGGTGTGGTGGCTCATGCCTGCAATCCCAGAACTTTGGGAGGCCAAGGTGGTTAGATCACCTGAGGCCAGGAGTTTAAGACCAGCCTGGCCAACACGGCAAAACCTTGTCTCTACTAAAAACACAAAAATTAGCCAGGCATGATGGTGCATGCCTGTAATCTACTCAGGTGGCTGAGGCAAGAGAATCACTTGAACCCAGGAGGTAGAGGCTGCAGTGAGCTGAGATTGTGCCACTGTACTCCAGCCTAGGTGACAGAGCAAGACTCTGTCTCAAAAATAAATAAATAAAAATAAATAGATAAATAAATAAATACATTACAACCCAGACCAATTAAATCAAAATTTTTGGGGATAGAATCCAGTGTTTTTTAAGGCTTCCATGTGATTCCAATGTGCAGCTGAGATTGAGAACCACAGTTCTAGTAGTAGGTCTGGATTCAGCACTGGGTGGGGATGTACAGAATTCAACTCCTCTAGTGAGGTCTCTAAGAACTCTTCAGGCAAGGTGACTCCTCAGACAACCAAGGCTCAGTGCAGTTCTGTAAGCCTCAGTGCACTTTTGAGAATCCTCCTATTTACTCATCATTGCCTTTACTTCAACCTAAGAAACTTGGTGAGGCCATGAATTCAACCGATACTGTCATTTATCAAACTATTGCTCAAACTTCAGGTCTAATTTTTGGCTGCCTCAGCCCTGTGGCTATTCTTTTTTTTTTTTTTTTTTTTTTTTTTGAGACGGAGTCTGGCTCTGTCGCCCAGGCTGGAGAGCAGTGGCACAATCTCGGCTCACTGCAAGCTCCGCCTCCAGGGTTCATGCCATTCTCCTGCCTCAGCCTCTCTGAGTAGCTGGGACTACAGGCGCCTGCCACCACGCCCGGCTAATTTTTTTGTATTTTTAGTAGAGACAGGGTTTCTACCATGGTCTCGATCTCCTGACCTCGTGATCCGCCCGCCTCGGCCTCCCAAAGTGCTGGGATTACAAGCGTGAGCCACCGCGCCCAGCCTCGCCCAGCTAATTTTTTGTATTTTTAGTAGAGACAGGGTTTCACCATGTTAGCCAGGATGGTCTTGATCTCCTGACCTCATGATCTGCCCACCTCGGCCTCCCAAAGTGCTGGGATTACAGGTGGGAGCCACCACACCTGGCCCCCTGTGGCTATTCTTTTAACACAATCACAGAAAGTCACTGGACCATGCTTTAGATTGAGAATTTATAGCATATTCTTTGCCTTTCTTGTTTTTTTTAAACTTGAAATAATCTCAGATTCCCTCTCCCCTCCCAACCAAGAAGCATCTGAGAGTAAGTTGCTGATGTGATTATCCCCTAATACTTTAGTGCAACCTTTCTCAACCAGGGTCCCTCATGTGAATGACAGAATGAAAACGATTTGAACTAAAAAAAAAAAAAAAAAAAATCACCTCACCAGGAACTGAATTAGCCAGAACCTTGATCTTGGACTTCCCAGCCTCCAGAACTGTGAGAGTTAAATTTCTGTTGTTTAAGCCACCCAATCTATCATATTTTGTTTTAGCAGCCCAAGTTGATTAACATAAGGCCTCTTAAGGAAAGGCTTGGAGGAAATGCTACACTGTGCACTCAGAAAGTTATTGTAGGCTCTTTCCTTCAGGGTGCATTTATTCAAGGGGCTCTGGACCTGAGAGCTGACACAGGCTTGGAAATTGGGACAAAAACTGTTTCTTTTTATCATGATGGCTTGAGTCAAGCCTCTGTTTGCCAGACTTCGAGTTTTTCAGTTATACCTGAACCTGTAGAAACATAATGAGCTGTACATCTCTCTCTTCCTGGTTTGTTGATGGCTGCGTTCTTGCTATATCCTCACATGGCCGAGGTGCATGTATGTGAAGAGAGAGATCTCCTTCTCTTCCTCTTCTTATAAGGCCAATAATCCCATCATGACAGCCCCATCCTTATGACCTAAACTAACCCTAATTACTTTCCAAAGGCCACATCTCTAAATACTATCATATTGGGGGTTTGGGTTTCAACATATGAATTTTGGGGAGAACACATTCAGTTTATAGTATTATGCCCCGGCACCCTAAAAGTGCACTGAGGTTTACAGTAGCTCAAACTGTAATTTTCATTCATTCTTCCCATCCCACCAGTCCCAAAAGTCTTAATTTGGTCCAGCAACAACTGTAAAGTCTAAAGTCCAAAGTTTTGTTTTTTTTTTGAGACAGAGTCTCGCTGTTGCCCAGACTGGAGTGCAGTGGCGCAATTTCGGCTCACTGCAGGCTCCGCCCCGTGGGGTTCACACCATTCTCCTGCCTCAGCCTCCCGAGTAGCTGGGACTACAGGTGCCCGCCATCTCGCCTGGCTAATTTTTTGTATTGTTAGTAGAGACGGGGTTTCACCGTGTTAGCCAGGATGGTCTCAATCTCCTGACCTCGTGATCCGTCTGCCTCGGCCTCCCAAAGTGCTGGGATTACAGGCATGAGCCACTGCGCCCGGCCTAAAGTCCAAAGTTTCATCTAGACTAGTATGGGTGAGACTTGAGGTGCACTTCAACCTGAGGCAAAATTCTTCTCCAGTGTTCAACCTGTGAAACCAGACAAATACAATGATGGAAAAGGCATAGGATAAACATTACAACTTCCAAAAGGAAGAAATAGGAGGCTAGGTGCAGTGGCTCATGCCTGGAATCCCAGCACTTTGGGAGGCCAAGGCAGGTGGCTCACCTGAGGTCAGGAGTTCGAGACCAGCCTGGTCAACATGGTGAAACCCTGTCTCTACTGAAAATACAAAATTAGCTGGGCATGGTGGCACATGCTTGTAATCTCAGCTACTAGGGAGGCTGAGTCAGGAGAATTGCTTGAACCTGGGAGGTGGAGGTTGCAGTGAGCCGAGATTGTGCCATTGCACTCCAGCACAAGAGCGAAACTCTGTCTCAAAAAAAAAAAAAGAAAGAAATAGGAAAGAAAGACAGGGTGATGCGTCCTAAGCAAGTCCAAAACTTAGCAAGATGTGTTCCATTTGATCTTAAGTCTGAGAATAATCCTCTTTGTTTTGATGCTCTGCTGTGTAGACCCACTGGGGTGTTGGTCCACCTTCAGGGCTCACTGGGACAGTGGTCTTGCCTCTGCAGCTCTGCCAGGCAGGGTGTGACCTCCAAGGCTCTGGGCAGCCTAGTCTGAAGGCTTTGCATGATTATTCCACCCCCAAGACTTTAAGTGGTGGCCATCCGGCCATTTGAAATTGAGGCAGGTCTCTGAATCGCCATTGGGGTTCTCAAGGTCATTTTTCCAACTTTTTGAAGAAAAACACACATTTTGCAGCCAAATAGCTCCATTGTCCTGTCTTACAGAATCTAAGAAGTCCCACAGTTTTTCTTCATTTCATCCCATATCTGTCCCCTTTTATTCAAACTGGCAAAGTGATAGTCTGGTCACACCTTTAGTGTTCCTTCAGAACAAGCTTTCTAATTTTTTGCAATACAAGCAGGCTGAGGATCATCCAAATTTTCAAGTTCTGGTGTTTTTTGCTTAACAATTCCTTTTTCAATTCATCTCTCTCTTCTCACACTTTACTGTAAGCAATGAGGAGGAACCAAGCCACTCCTTCAACACTTTGCTTAGAAATATCCTCAGCTAAATATCCAATTTTATCACCCACAAGTTCTATCTTCCACAAAACACAGGAACATTGAAATTCAGCCAAGTTCTTTGCCATTTTATTATGAGGATCATCATTCCTTCAGTTTCCAATAACACGTTCCTTATTTCTGCCTGTGACTTCAACAGGATTTCCCTTAATGTCCATATTTCTAATACTTACCTCAAAACTCTTGCAGCCTCTCCCCACTGTCCAGTTCCAAAGGTGCCTCCATATGTTTAGGTATTTGTTACAGCAACACCCCACTTCTTAGTACCAAAATCTGTATTAATGTGGGTTCCCCAAGTAAAAAGAACCATAAATAAATATATATACTTATATATAAATATGATGTGTGTGTATATATAACATATATGTGTATATATACATATATAAATACATATACATATATACATTTATATATGTACATATATATACATTTGTGTGTACACACACACAGAGATTTATTTGAGACAAGATCTGGCTCTGTCACTCAGTCTGGAGTGCAGTGGTGCAATCTCAGCTTACTACAACCTCTGCCTTCTGAGCTCAAGCCATCCTCCCACCCTCAGCCTCCCTAGTAGCTGGGACTACAGGCACACACCACCATGCCCTGCTAATTTTTGTATTTTTTGTAGAGAGGGGGTTTCACTGTTTAGCTCAGGATGCTCATGAACTCAAGCGATCTGCCCATGTCAGCCTCCCGAAGTGCTGGGATTACAGGTGTGAGCTATCATGCCCAGCAAGAGATTTATTAAAAGGAATTTGCTCACATGAGTATAGAGGCTGAGAAGTCCCAAGACCTGCAGTTGGCAAGCTGGAGCCCCAGGAAAGTTAATGGTGTGAGTTCTAGTTCATGACTCAGTCCAAAGACAGGAGAAGACTGATGTCCCAGGTCACAGACAGTCAAGCAGAAACAGTAAAGTTTATGGATGAGTTCCACTCACATTGGAGAGGGCCATCTGCTTTACTAAGTCTACTGGTTCAAATGCTAATCTCATCCGGAAACACTCTCACAGACATACCCAGAATAATGTGTTGTTGTTTTTTTGTTTTTTTTTTTGAGATGGAGTCTTGCTCTGTTGCCCAGGTTAGAGTGCAGTGGCATGATCTCAGCTCACCACAACTTCTGCCTCCTGGGTTCAAGTGATTCTCCTGCCTCAGTCTCCCAGGTAGCTGGGACTACAGGTGTGCACCACCATGCCTGGCTAATTTTTGTATTTTTAGTACAGACGGGGTTTCACTATGTTGGCCAGGCTCATCTCAAACTCCTGACCTCCTGATCCGCCTGTCTTGGTCTCCCAAAGTGCTGGGATTACAGGTGTGAGCCACTGTGCCAGGTCCCCAGAATAATGTTTAACTAAATATCTAGGCAACCCATGGCTTAGTCAAGTTGACACATAAAATTAACCACTACAGCCCTACAAGCTTTTTCCAGATTAACTGTGCAGTGGAGGAAAAAAATAATTTTATCTGAGATTATGGGACACTATAATGAGCTCTAACTCTATTTTCTGGGGATCCAGAACACCTCTTTGATCCACTGGTAGAAGTTGAGTTCATGGTGATCAGGCGACGAATGGTGTTTTAGCTTGATTCTGAGGCACTACAGGCTTTCCCCATCCCAGTGACATCAGGCCTGGAGATACGCCAGATATCAGAGACCAGAAAGGCCAATTGTGATATCATGTGTTACCGTCCTGTGGAAAAACCACACATCCATCCTCCATAGAGGGCAGACTTACTTTGGTCAATGTAGTGTGAGCATTAGTGACATGTCACTTCTGAGCAGAAGGTTTAAGGCAGTGTGTGGTTTGCCATCTCTCTTTTTCCTCTGGCAACATCTAGATTGGGCCTACTGTCAGCCTGGGTACCCAAATAAAGATGGCCTGAAGCAGAGCTGAAGTTACTCCAAGATGGACATACAATATGAGAAAGAAAAATTTTCATTGTAAGCCTCTGACATTTGGGTCATTTGTTACTTCAGTATAACTTAGCCTAAGCTGACTGATACCTGCTGAAAACTGTTCTGGAGTTATTCCCACTTTCCTGAATAGCCATATATAGCCATTGTGAGAATCACCACAATAACCCCCTTAGTTCATGCAATGAAGACATCCAAGTGGAAACCCCGGAGCTAATTATCTGTGCCAAAATTGTAAATCAAAATCAATACTGAATTGCTGGGAGAATCACGAAGATGCATGGTGGTGATTTGCGTCACAACCCATTCTATTCATCTGTTTGATCATTGTCAATATAGGCTGAGCACAGTAGCTCAAGCCTGTAATCCCAGCACTTTGGAAGGCCGAGGCGGGAGGATTGCCTGAGGTCAGGATTTCAAAACCAGCCTGGCCAACATGGTGAAACCCTGCCTCTACCAAAAATACAAAAATTAGCTGGACATGGTGGCACGTGCCTGTAGTCCCAGCTATTCGGGAGGCTGAGGCAGGATAATCACTTGAACATGGGAGATGCCGGTTGCAGTGAAATGAGATCATACCATTGCACTCCAGCCTGGATGAGAAAAGTGAAACTCCATATCAAAATAAATAAATAAATAATTGTCAATATATGTATGTCTCATTTCCCTAACTGTATTATTTTGTTCACTATTCCATATATATTTTGGAGTAGGAATTACGCATCAGGTGCTGTGCAAGGTCCTGAGGGTCACAGAAAGAATAAAGCCAGATTATCCCGCCCTTGAGTAACTCAATCTAGGTAGCACTTGACTGGATGTGTATTGTATAGTGAGCTAGATGTATATTGTTTATATAGTGAGCAGTGTTTAAATAAAATTAGAATTAGTTGGCAACATTTAAAAATCAAGAGACTTCACATGAAAAGCTAGATTAATCATTTCTTTTGAAATATGGAAAGATCTGGCAGTTCTGGGTCCTCTCTGTCCCACGGCTATTGTCAGCTGGAGGGGAGCATCTGTCATCCCTTTTGGCAGGGCCTGAGTTTGCCCAGTTCCCTGCAGGCCCCACCACCCCCTCCACCACAGAGAGAGAAGGCACAGCTTGGCACAGGACCAGTTCCTGCCCTTCCAAACCACATGGGTGGCTTTGCCTTTACATGGTTGCTGCAAACAAAACAAACAGTCCTAACTGCCAGTCATTTAAAAAGGAATAGTATTCCTCGCCAGATTATTAGGGGGGCATGGTGGCAGGCGCCTGTAATGCCAGCTACTCAGGAGGCTGAGGCATAAGTATCACTTGAACCCAGGAGGCAGAGATTGCAGTAAGCCGAGATTGCACCACTGCACTCCAGCCTGGGCAACAGAGTGAGACCCTGTCTGGAAAAAAAAAAAAGGATAATATTCCTCTTTCTATGGCAGGAATACTGGATGCACTAACAGAGGTGGATGCTCTGAGGCTCTGAGGCTTCAGTCTGCAGGACTTCCCCTCAGCCCATCTTCTTGCCAGGTACTAGGTAGTTCATATTAAAACAGATGTAGCTTTTAGGCTAAGTGTGGTGGCTCACGCCTGTAATCCCAACATTTTGGGAGGCTGAGGTGAGTGGATTGCTTGAGTCCAGGAGTTTGATACCAGTCTGGGCAACATAGTGAGACCCCTGTCTCTACAGAAAACAGAAAAAAATAGCCAGCCAGCCTGGGCAACACAGTGAGACCCATCTCTACAAAAAAAATTTAAAAAATTGGCTGGGCATGGTGGTGCATGCCTGTAGTCCCTGCTACTTGGGAGGCTGAGGCAGGAGGATCAATTGAGCCCAGGTGGTGAAGGCTACAGTAAGCCATGATTGTGCAACTACACTCCAGCCTAGGTGACAGAGCAAGACTCTTGTCTCAAAAAAACAAACCCAAACAATGTAATTTTTAAAATAATAGACTTAATTAGCTGGGTGTGGTGGCACGTGCCTGTAGTCCCAGCTACTTGGGAGGTTGAGGCAAGAGAATCGCTTGAACCCGGGAGGCGGAGGTTGCAGTGAGCCGAGATTGTGCCACTGCACTCCAGCCTGGGTGACAGAGTGAGACTCTGTCTCTAAATAAATAAATAAATAAATAAATAAATAAATAAACTGACTTTATTTTTAGAACCGTTTTAGATTTACAGAAAAATTGGCTGGGCACGGTGACTCACGCCTGTAATCCCAGCACTCTGGGAGGCCGAGGCAGGCAGATCACTTGAGATCAGGAGTTTGAGACCAGCCTGGCCAACGTGGTGAAACCTCGTTTTTACTAAAAATACAAAAATTAGCTCGGCATGGTGGTGGGCGCCTGTAATCCCAGATACTCGGGAGGCGGAGGTTGCAGTGAGCTGGGAGCTGAGATCACACCACTGCACTCCAGCCTGGGGGACAGAGCGAGACTCCATCTAAAAAAAAAAAAAAAAAAAAAAAAAAAATTTACAGAAAAATTGACAAAATAGTACAGAAAATTTCCGTATACCTTACATCCAGTTTCCCGTATTATTAATATCTTATATTAGTATGGTATACTTGTTAAAATTAATGAACAGATATGGATATAATATCACTAACTAAAGTCCATACTTTATTCAGTTTTTCTTAATTTTTACCTAATAGCTTTCTCATGTTGCAGGAGCCCATCCAGGATACCATATTACATTTACTTGTCACGTCCCCTTAAGCTGCTCTTAGCTGGGATAGTTTGTCTGACTTTCCTTATTTTAATGACTATGACAATTTTTTTTTGAGATAGCGTCTGGCTCTGTCACCCAGACTGGTATACAGTGGCCTGATCTTGGCCCATTGCAACCTCCACCTCCCGGGCTCAAGCCATCCTCCCACCTCAGCCTCCTAAGTAGCTGGGACTACATGTGTGCACCACTACACTGGCTAATTTTTTTGTATTTTTTGTAGAGATGGGGTTTCACCATGTTCCCCAGGCTGGTCTTGAACTTCTGAGCTCAAACTATCCACCTGCCTCAGCCTCCCACAGTGCTGGAATTACAGTTATGACCCCACTGCACCTCGCTGACCATGACAATTTTAAGGGATACTTTAAGTTCAGTGTTTTTTTTGTTGTTGTTGTGTTGTGCTTTGTTTTTTTTCTTTTTTGAGACAGAGTCTTGCTCTGTCACCCAGGCTGGAGTGCAGTGGCGTGATCTCAGCTCACTACAACCTCCGCCTCCCAGGTTCAGGTGATTCTCTTGTCTCAGCCTTCTGAGTAGCTGGGATTACAGGCGTCCACCACCATGCACAGCTAATTTTTTTGTATTTTTAGTAGAGATAGGGTTTCACCAGTTGGCCAGGCTGGTTTTGAACTCCTGACCTCAAGTGATCTGCCCACCTCAGCCTCCCAAAGTGCTAGGATTACAGGTGTGAGCCACTGCGCCTGGCCAAGTTCAGTGTTTCATAGGATATCTAATAGAATTTATTTGGTGTTTTTCTCATGGTTAAACTAAGGGTGTGGATTTTTTAGGAGTAGAACCACAAGGTAAAGTCCCATTTTCTTCTTTTTTTTTTAGACGGAGTCTTGCTGTGTCGCCCAGGGTGGAGTGCAGCGGCATGATCTCGACTCACTGCAACTTCTGCCTCCCAGGTTCAACCAATTCTTCCTGCCTCAACCTCCCTAGTAGCTGGGACTACAGGCATGCACCACCACACTCGGCTAACTTTTGTATTTTTAGTAGACACGGGGTTTCACCATATTGGCCAGGCTGGTCTCGAACTCCTGACCTTGTGATCCACCAGCCTTGGTCTCCCAAAGAGCTTGGATTACAGGCATGGGCCACCATGCCCGACCAAAGTCCCAAAGTCCCATTTTCATCACATCATATCAAGGGTACGTACTCTCCTCTCTCTTTTTTTTTTTTTTTGAGACTGAGTCTCTCTCTGTTGCCCAGGCTGCAGTGCAGTGGTGCGATCTTGATCTCGGCTCACTGCTACCTCCACCTCCCAGGCTCAAGTGATTCTCCTGCCTGAGCCTCCATAGTAGCTGGCATTACAGGTGCCCACTGCCGCCCCCGGCTAATTTTTGTATTTTAGGGTATATACTCTCAAAATGACCTATCAACATGACATATCAATGACTTGATCACTTGGCTGAGGTAGTATTTGTCAGGTTTCTCCATGTAGTTTTTTTTTTCTCTTTTTCTATATGTACTCTTTGGAAGGAAGTCACTAAGTACAACCTACACTGAAGGAGTGTGGAGTAATGTTCCCTTCCCTGAGGGCACAGTAGCCATATTAATTATTTGGTATTCTTCTGCACGGGAGATTTATCTGTAATTCTCCTTTTATCTATCCAATCATGTATTTATATTGGTACAGACTCACAGATATTTATTTTAAACTTTGGTTCATAATCCAATATTTTATTGAATTTGTTTCTTAAATTGTTCCTGCTTTGGCCACTGGGAGCTCTTTTCCATTTGTCTTTGTTGTTGTTGTTTTTGAGACCGGGTCTCATTCTGTTGCCAAGGCTGGAGTGCAGGGGTGCGATCTTGGTTCATTGCAGCCTCAACCTCCTGGACTGAAGTGATCCTTCTACTTTAGCCTCCTGAGTAATAGTGACTACAGACAGGCACCACAGACATGTGCCACTATGCCTGGCTAATTTTTGTAGTTTTTGTAGAAATGAGGTTTCGCCATGTTGCCCAAGTTGGCCTTGAACTCCTGAGCTCAGGCAATCCACCCACCTCAGCCTCCCAAAGGTGCTGGGATTACAGGCATGTGCTATTGCGTCTGGCTCATTTGCTTTTTTGACATAGCGTCAGCATTGGATTTTTAGGTTTTTGTTTTTTAGTACTCCCTTACTTTCTGACACTACAAAGTACTCCAGGATCATCTTATGTATTTCCTACCCCCAGTCCTAGAATCAGCCGTTTCTCCTAGGGGCCCTAGTTCCTTTTATTAGAGAATGGTATTAGAACGAAGATCTGAGAACTAGCTAGGTATAATTTTTATTTTTTATATGTTGCTACACTAAAGAACAAAAATGATCGTTAAAAAATTATTATTATTATTATTTTGAGACGGAGTCTTGCACTGTCACCCAGGCTGGAGTGTAGTGGCGCCATCTCTGCTCACTGCAACCTCCGCCTCCCGGGTTCAAGCAATTCTCCTGCCTCAGCCACTCCAGTAGCTGAGATTACAGGCGCCTGCCACCACACTTGGCTAATTTTTTGTATTTTTTTAGTAGAGGTGGGGTTTCACTATGTTGGTCAGGCTGATCTTGAACTCCTGACCTCGTGATCTGCCCACTTCAGCCTCCCAAAGTGTTGGGATTACAGGCATGAGCCACTGTGCCCTGCCTATTTTTCTTTTTTTTTAATTTAAAAACTGTTGAAGGCTGGGCACGGTGGCTCACGCCTGTAATTCCAGCACCTTGGGAGGTCGAGGCAGGTGGATCGCTCGAGGCCAGGAGTTTGAGACCAGCCTGGCCAACATGGTGAAAGCCCGTTTCTACCAAAAATACAAAAAAAAAAAGCTGGGCGTGGTGGCACACGCCTGTAATCCCAGCTACTTGGGAGGCTGAGGCAGGAGAATCACTTGAACCCAGAGGTGGAGGTTGCAGTGAGCCGAGATGGTGCCGCTGCACTCCAGCCTGGGTGACAGAGCAAGACTCCATCTCAGACAAACAAACAAACAAACTGTTGAGGGCCAGGCGTGGTGGTTCATGCCTGTAATCCCAGCACTTTGGGAGGCCGAGTTGGGAGGATCACGAGGTCAGGAGTTCGAGACCAGTCTGACCAATATGTTGAAACCCTGTCTCTACTAAAGATACAAAAATAAGCTGGGTGTGGTGGCGTGCCTGTAATCCCAGCTACTTAGGAGGCTGAGGCAGGAGAATCGCTTGAACCCAGGAGGCGGAGGTTGCAGTGAGCTGAGATAGTGCCATTGCAGTCCAACCTGGGCGACAGAGCGCGACTCTGTCTCAAAAAACAACAACAACAACAACAACAACAAAACTGTTGCGTCCCCAGGGCCAAGCACCTCAGATTGGCCTGTGTCCAACCTCAGAATCCCTGTCCTGCCTTTCCTTTGGCAGTCAGGCTTAGATGCTGTTTGGCAGCCCTCCTTCAGGTGGGTACCAGCCTGGCTCAGGTGGGTACCAGCCTGGCTCAGGTGGGCACTGATGAAACAAGTGCACAAAGGAAGGAGAAGCTAATATTGTGGGAGGGGCCGAAAGAAATCTTAAACCTTTAGAGCGGCTCAGGAAGAGCAGGAAGTGCTTCTGAAAAACAGACACTGTGGCTGCCGGCTGTTTTAGATTCCCCAGCCCCAACTTGCTCTGGAGACCTCCAGCCCCCAACCTGCTGCCTGGTACATGAAAGGCCTCCATCAGCATCTGCTGAGCATCTCACTCCATTGCTGTGGAGCAGCCCACAGGATATAAGCAGAGCCCTTAATGTGGGAAGCCCCAAAGTAGTTCTCCAGCCTTACCACTCATTTTATGTGGAAGAATCCTGCAAGGTTTTTGAGTCCTAGGATTTATTATGCATGCCTTCCAATGTCTGGAGATTTCTTGGTGGCATCTCCAGTCAAAAGAACATTTGGCGAATTACCTTGGAAGTGAAGTCATCGCAGGTGTCCTGGAGCACTGCCCAGTCAGCAAGGTAATGCTATGAATTGTGAGAATCCACTGGCCTGACAGGGTAGAGGGAAGGATATACAGTGAAGTCAAGGCCCTGCCCCAGGAGTGTGTCAGCCATGGGGACGGAGACAACCCCTAGGCAGTGGGCGCCACATCAGAAGGCTCACCAAGTTGCCGGTGAGGCTGGGAGGTGAGGACCCCTGGCTGCCGCAGAGGAAGGGTGAAAGGAAATAATTTGGGTCGGGGTGGGTGTAGAGAAAGGGGATACTCCCATAGCCAAGCTCACTGCTAGTAAGAAACTAGCTGTACAGCCCAAGCTGCCTGCTGGGGAACAGCAAGTGGGCCAGCAAGGGGCATAAGCAGGGAAGTGGGCATTGGGAAGGTGCTGAACAAGATTCCTAAACCTGGGCTTGGGCAAACTTCATGGGGGAGCCTGAAACAAGGTGCACACAAAATCAGAAGGACATGCACATTTTTCAGGTGACAGAAACTTAACAAAACATGTGACTGGGCGCAGTGGCTCACACCTGTAATCCCAGCACTCTGGAAGGCCGAGGTGGGCGGATCACGAGATCAGGAGTTCAAGACCAGCTTGGCCAACATGGTGAAACCACGTCTCTACTAAAAATACAAAAATTAGCCAGGTATGGTGGCACATGCCTGTAATCCCAGCTACTCCAGAGACTGAGGCAGGAGAATTGCTTAAACCTGGGCGGGGGCAGAGGTTGTAGTGAGCCGAGATCGCGCCACTGCACTCCAGCCTAGGCGACAGAGCAAGATTCCGTCTTGTTAAAAAAAAAATAATAAAATAAAATAAACATATCTGTTTCTCAAAGGTTGAGGCTGTTAGCACCACGGAATGTAGGCACCAAAGTCTGTAAGTGGTGGCAAATCCTTGCCTCCTCAGAAGAAAGAATTCCACCAAGTGGCATAAGATGGGGAGGGAGAGAGGCAAGTTTTAGAGCAGAAGTGAAAGTTTTATTAAAGTTTTAGAGCAGGAGTCAAAGTAAAAGCACATGGCCGGGTGCGGTGGCTCACACCTGTAATCCCAGTGAGAAGTGAAGCCAGCTGGACTTGCTGGGTCGAGTGAGGATTTGGGGAACTTTCCTGTCTTAGAAGAGGATTGTAAAACGCACCAATCAGCACCCTGTAAAACGCACCAATCAGCAGGATTCTAAAAGTAGCCAATCTGCAGGGAGGATTGAAAAAAGGACACTCTGATAGGACAGAAACAGAACATGGAGGGGGGTGGGGGTGGGGCTGGAGGTGGGGCTGGGGGTGGGGGGAGTGGGGACAATAAGGGAATAAAAGCTGGCCACCCCCCAGCCAGCAGTGGCAACCCGCTTGGGTCTCCTTCCACGCTGTGGCAGCTTTGTCCTTTTGCTCTTCACAAGAAACCTTGCTACTACTCACTCTTTGGGTCCATGCCATCTTCAGGAGCGGTAACACTCACCTCCCAAGGTCCCCGGCTGCATTCTTGAAGTCAGCGAGACCACCAACCAACTCTGGACACACCAGCACTTTGGGAGGCCGAGGCAGGTGGATTATCTGAGGTCAGGAGTTCAAGACCAGCCTGGCCAAAGTGGTGAAACCCCATGGCTACTAAAAATACAAAAATTAGCTGGGCGCGGTGGTGCACGCCTGTAATCCCAGCTACTTGGGAGGCTGAGGCAGGGGAATCGCTTGAACCTGGGAAGTGGTGGTTGCAGTGAGTGGAGGTTGCACCACTGCACTGCAGCTTGGGTGATAAAGATTCTCACACACAAAATAATTAAAATAAAATAAAAAGTTTTAGAGTAGGAACAAAATTAAAAGTACACTTGGAAGAGGGCCAAGTGGGCGACTTGAGAGATTCAAGTGCACGGTTTGGCCTTCGACTTGGAATCTTATAAGTTGGCATGCTTGGCGGGTGTGTGGGGTGGTTGCATCCCTTCTCCCCTGATTCTTCCCTTGGGGTGGCCTGCCAGTACTTGGGAGGGGCCCCTGGCACAGTGTGTTTACTGAAGTGGTGTGCATGCTCACCAGGTGTTTTTCTCTTACCCGTTGAGTGTTCCCAGAGATAACTCATATGCCAGTTAAACTCCACCATTTTGTCTCTCAGTTCATATGCTTGAGCCTACTCGCCCAACTCCTGAGATCTAATTGGGAAGCTGATCACCAGTTTTGGGTTTTTCTATCTATTGGGGAGACTGCCTTTCTCTGGCGCTGGGTGAGATCAATTACTATTTTAGACAGCTTAACAGCCTCCTGACGATCACCTGATGGTCTTCTGATATTCCTAGGGTTGGAGGTGGGGCTCTCCTGCCCTGCTTATGTCTGCCGCTACCCACTGTAACAACACTGCCACGCAGGCTCTGCATCAGGAGACCCACTGCGGCTTCTGGACAATACGAGATGAAACCCAGATTGCCCAGGACCTTCTGCTTGTCAACCGGCCAGCAGTCCTGTGGCTATCTCACTTGTGCCTCCTAAATCCCTTTCTGGGAAGGGGAGGTGGAGGGGTACTGGTATTGTCCTCATTTTACCAAACCTCACACCTAGTTCGCTTTCCACCATCCCTGGGGCCTTCCAGAAGAATCTCTGTGCTTGGAGAAAGGAGTACACAGCCTGAGGTTGGGTCCGGCATGCAAACAGCCATTCATTCAACTATTTCTTGGGAAGTGGGGCTGCGCGGGACAGGGAGACCCGGGACACTGTCCTAACGGAAGCCAAGACCTGGGGAAGCCCAAGTTGGACGCAGTTAACTATAATTGCAATTATAACTTCGTACTCGAGTGCTTTCAAGGGTTGCCGAGGAGGCGAGGAGGGAAGGAAGGGGCCACAGGTCTGTGGCTGTCGGGTTTGCTGTGCCAGTTTCTGCCGGATGGAGGCCGCGAGCATGGGCGAAAGGGCGCAGCGAGGATGGCAGGAACCGTGTAGCCGGCGGGCCTTGCTCCCCACCTCGGGTTTGCGCCCACACCCTCTTCCTGGGGCTGCGCAGGCCTCACCTCGAAGGTACTTCTCGGGGGAGGCTCAGAAGTGCGGATGTTCACGTCGTTGGGGCTGCCATGGCTGCGGTTGCTAAGCCCTTTTGGACTCACAAGTCTCAGATAAGGAGATCAAAGCCCAGGTTGGGGCGGGCGGCCTAATCCGCCGCGGCTCCCGGGTCCTGGGAGGCCCCAGCACCGCGCGGACGACGACTGACCGCGGAGCCGATGAGATCTCGAGCGGGCCCTGGCTCAGCGCCCCCGCGCCCGCTTTCGGAGCCAGGACTGTCCCGCAGAGCAGCCTGGCCACTGGCCCGGCCGGGAAGGTCACCTGCGCAACAAAGGCGGCCCAGGCAGCCCCAGGGTAATGCCCGGGGTGACCCCAGTGCAAAGGGGAGTCCTGGGGGAGAAGCAGCCTGAGGCACCCGCCCCCAAATCCAGGGGCATTTATTTGAAATGTTAATGTTTTGGCCGGACGCCGTGGCTCACGCCTGTAATCCCAGCACTTTGGGAGGCCGAGGCGGGCGGATCACGAGGTCAGGAGATCGAGACTATTCTAACACAGTGAAACCCTGTCTCTACTAAAAATACAAAAAATTAGCCGGGCGTGGTGGCGGGCGCCTGTAGTCCCAGCTACTCGGGGGAGCTGAGGCAGGAGAATGGCGTGAACCCAGGAGGCAGAGCTTGTAGTGAGCCGAGATCGCGCCACTGCACTCCAGCCTGGGCGACAGAGCGAGACTCCGTCTCAAAAAAAAAAAAAAAAAGAAAGAAATGTTAATGTTTTGAAGCCTCCCCTCGGCCCAGGTCCGTCTCCTAGAAAACGGGCAGAAGCCTCTGTGGGATTACTAAACAAACCGCCTCTGGCTCGGGTGCGAACCCAGTAAACGTGTTGGTGTAAGCTAGAAAGGCCGGTGTACAGGGACGAACCGGGTAAATGATTACACAGCCCCGACCCCTCGCCTTAAAGTATGCTTGGTGCACCGATTCCAGGAGTTGAAGTTTTCCCGGGCCACAGACCTTTATTTGCGCGTGTCCTTTAAACCCTCCACCCCCGCGCAGGAACCGCGGAATCCAGGTCACAGGTGGGGGCGGGGAGGCCCGGGCGGGGCGGCTGCGGCGCAGCTCGGGCAGAGCCCAACCCTGGCCCCGCCCAGGCCACAGGCCTCGCCCAGGTCCTGCTGGGCCGCAGCCCGGCCTGCACTCAGCCGCCAAAGTCTCCGCCACGCCTCGGGACGTCCTTGGGTAGCCTGGACCACGCGGGGTCGGGTGTCCCTGGCCGGGAGGCCGCCGCGCCCGGGGAGGACACAGAGAGTGTCACAGCGGGAGCTTTTTAGAAACCTTGGCATGCGTTTCCGTGTCCACATTCGATAGTTGTCGAGTTATTGCCAAAATTATCTAGTCAGATCCTTTTCCCAGCTCAGCTGCTGGCAATGGTAATCATACCCGCACACACTCTGGGTGCGCTGAGACTGCTGGGCGCTGTTCCAAGCTCTTCTCACGGATTAACCTGTGATGAGGCGACCAAAGTCAGTCATCTGGCTTCTTTCGAGAACTGGCAAGTCACCTGCCCTCCACTCACCTGGTGGGGTGAGAGTAAATTGGGGCATGCTCCCCTTTTGGATATGGGGTCCAAGCTGCGCAGACATCTTTGCCAAGGGCCCGGGGCTCCTGTGTGCTGGAGAGGGGCTAGGTAGGGCATCAGGCACCGTCTTGATTCTGGAACCTTTTTTAGGCCCTGCTACAGTTCTCCAACTTCAACATTCTCTAATCCACGAAATCCTCCAAGCTGCCTGAGCTTCCAAAAGCTTTCGCCTCAAGCTGGGAGAACCCAATAGAGTGATCGTTTTTCAGCCAAGGGAGTCAACACTCATACATAATGAAGCGAGTTACACAAAGGCCAGAATTCTTTCCCACTCTCCTGGGAGAAGCCCCTCAGCTCAGGGAATCTGCAGGGCTGCCCAAACAACCCAAACTATGGGCCAGGCTAGTGGCGCATCAGAGGAATGGGGGCAAGCCGGAGAGCTCCTCTGCCCACTCAGAGGCTGGAGTTCCTCACACGAAGAAACCCCCACCAGGTTATTCCTGAGCACTTCTCAGAAAGCACTGTTCCTCCCTTTTCTTTGCCCCAAGAGCCAGTTGCAGAGCCCATGGCCCAACCGTGGGATGCTGTGAAGGGAGGAAGAGCCGCTTACGGTGGAGGAGCTCCTTCCAGGCCCCAGCAATACATCTGGATGCTGTGAAGAACCAAGTGGGCAGGGCAAGAAGAGACATGGCCTGGTTAAGACAAGGCATTGTGACCTTGACTTCAACAATCTGGCCTGGTAGATGTCTGTCTGCCACCCTACCTTTGCTGCTCACAAATACCTACTCTCTCCCCAGGCCAAAAAGCATCTCCACCTACCGTTCCTCACTCCTCCTTGAACTTGGCTTCTTCCTCTAAACAGCTTTGAGTTCTCAGTCTTGATCCTCACTCCTCCAGGCTTGAGCCTCTAGCTTGAAATGACGACAGAAGGATGGGGTTCCTCTCCCTAGCTTGATATTCAGGGTCCAGGAGAGCACATGCTTCATGCCCGGAACCTTTGGAGAAAGATAGTTTTGGTTTAAAACCCTGGCTCTGTCACATTAATAAGCTGGGTAACTTTAGGCAAGTCATTTACCATTGTACAGTATTCCTTAAGATTGCTATCAGAGAAGTGGTAGGATAATGCAGCTTTGTTAAGGAGATGAGACATCAATGACAATGTAAATAACAATGTAAATTACAATGCAGGGAAATCTGCACTGTGGCTGGCAAAGAATAGGGCTCAGTAAATGGTAGCCTTCTCCCTAGGTAAGAATAGAGCAACTCAGCACCTAGGAGGCTGCTTGCCTTCATTCTTTTATTAAATTTTTTTTTTTTTTTTAGAGACAGGGCCTTGCTCTGTAACTCAGGTGGGAGCGCAGTGGCATGATCATAGCTCACTGTAACCTTGAACTCGTGGGCTCACGAGATCCTCCTGCCCCAGCCTTCTGAGTAGCTGGAGCTTGCCTTTGTTCTCACACTCTCTCCTGAGGCTCCACAGTATGGAGGTAGAGACCGTGACATCGGTAATGTTGCTGCCACCTCCACCTCCACTCAGTCATGCCCTGGAAGTTAAATACCTGAAACTGTATGGCCATGGCATCCTTGCTTGGGCAAGCAGCATTCAGAGGCAGATTGGCTTTCAGAGCAGGTGACACCCCAGAGGCTTCTCTCCTGACGTCATTGTGGGGAAGCAGTCAGTGAGCAGGGCCTCACTGCTGGGATCTTGTTCTTAACTGGGTGTCCTGCTGCCTCTCGCCTAGGAGGTGAGCCCAAGCAGATTTTCCCTGACATTCAATAATAGCCTTGTTCTGCTTCCACTGTTTCCATCTCAAGGTTATTAATTCTTTGCCCACTCATGGCTATCAGAATTCTTTTTCAACATTTCCAAGATTAATATATAGAATATATAGACCCCCTTTTTTTTTCTTTCTTTGTTTTTTTGAGATAGAATTTCACTCTTGTTGCCTAGACTGGAGTATAGTGAAGTCATCTCTGCCTCCCAGGTTCAAGCGATTCTCCTGCCTCAGCCTCCCGAGTATCTGGAATTACAGGCGCCAGCCACCACACCCAGCTAATTTTTGTATTTTTAGTAGAGACAAGGTTTCACCATTTGGCCAGGCTGGTCTCAAACTCCTGACCTCAGGTGATCTGCCCGCCTTGGCCTCCCAAAGTGTTGGGATTACAGGTGTGAGCCACTGTGCCTGGCCCGTATCCATCTTCTAAATTCTTACTAGAAAGAAGCACAAAAATGACCAAAACATACGTCTGCTTTGCTGTATCTTTTTTTTTTTTAAACTTTTTTTGAGATACATAGGGTCTAGCTCTGTTGCCGAGGCTGGAGTGCAGTGGCACAATCATAGCTCACTGTAACCTTGAACTCCTGGGCTCAAGTGATCTCCCACCTCAGCGTCCCAAGTAGCTGGTGTTAACAGAAATATGTTAGCAGTGGAGGGTGTCCATGTTCTTGGTGTCTTGAACAAAGAATTAGACAAAACGCACAAACAAAGCAAGGAAGGAATGAAGGGATTTATTGAAAATCGAAGTACACTCCACAGTGTGGGAGTCAGCCAGAGCATGAGGCTCAAAGACCCCGTTACAGAATTTCTGGGAGTTTAAATACCCCCTAGAGGATTCCATTGGTTGCTTCGGGTACACCCTATGTAAATGGAGAGGATGAAGTAAAGTTACAGAGTCATTTATGGCGTATGCCCTATGGAGAGGATATTTCCTGTTATAGCTAAAGTGTGAATTGGCCTTCTGTTCACTGCCTCCAGACCCTATTTTCCTGCCTCACTGGGACTACAGGAACATGCCACCACACCTGGCTAATTTTTTTGTTTTGTTTTTTTTTGAGATGGAGTCTCACTCTGTTGCCCAGGCTGAGGAGCAGTGCCACGATCTCAGCTCATTGCAACCTCTGTCTCCAGGGTTCAAGCGATTCTCCTGCCTCAGCCTTCTAAGTAGCTAGGACTATAGGCGCGCACTACCATACCCGGCTAATTTTTTTGCATTTTTGTAGAGATGGGGTTTTACCATGTTGGTCAGTCTGGTCTTGAACTCCTGACCTCAAATGATCCACCTACTTCAGCCTCCCAAAGTGTGGGATTACAGGCATGAGCCACTGCACCTGGCCTAATTTTTTTTTTTTTTTTTTTTTTTTTGAGACGGATCCTCACTCTGTCGCCCAGGCTGGAGTGCAGTGGCGCAATCTCGGCTCACTGCAAGCTCCGCCTCCCGGGTTCATGCCATTCTCCTGCCTCAGCCTCCCGAGTAGCTGGGACTACAGGCGCCCACCACCACACCCAGCTAATTTTGTTTGTGTATTTTTAGTAGAGATGGGGTTTCGCCGTGTTAGCTAGGATGGTCTCGATCTCCTGACCTTGTGATCCGCCCTCCTTGGCTTCCCAAAGTGCTGGGATTACAGGTGTAAGCCACCAGGCCTGGCTCTAATTTTTAAATTTTTAGTAGAGACAGGGTCTCACTATGTTGACCAGGCTGGTTTGGAACTCCTGGCCTTAAGTGATCCTCCCAATTTGGCCTCCCAAAGTGCTGGGTTATAGGCTGAGCCATGGCACCTGGCCCGTATCTTCTTTTAACATAGAACTGGTGAAACCAAGGATTAGAGGATGACTGATTCATTTACGGGAGGGTGTATGACTCCGTGTGAGGCTCCACAAGTGCAGAGGGAGAAGGAAGTTCTAGACAGAGGGGACTGCATGAGCTGGGCACGGAGTCAAGTAGTCTGGCCCAGCTAGTCAGGAGAGGAGGGAAAGAGAGGTATGTCAGGGTGGAATATAACCATAAATGCCAGTGCAAATTACTCATGCCTATGGGATATGAACTTATTTCCCATAGATGGTGGGGAGCAAAATGTTTTTTTTTTAGGAGAGAGAAGTGATTTCTCAAATGTATGTTTTAGAAATATCATTCTGGAGGCTGTGCAAGAAGAGTACATTCATTTTTTAAAAATAGACTTTTTTAGAACAATTTTACGTTCATAGAAAAACTGTGCACATAGTACAGAGTTCTCATATACCTCCCTCCCCAACCCCCTTCCCCAGTTTCCTCTATTATTTATTTTTTTTGAGACGGACTCTTGCATTGTCACCCAGGTTGGAGTGCAGTGGCACTATCTTGGTTCACTGCAACCTCCGCCTCCTAGGTTCAAGCAATTCTCCTGCCTCAACCTCCCAAGTAGCTGGGACTAGAGCCACACGATACCACGCCCAGCTAATTTTTTGCATTTTTAGTAGAGATGGGATTTTGCCATGTTGGCCAGGCTGGTCTCGAACTCCTGACCTCAGGTGATCTGCCCGCCTTAGGCTCCCAAAGTGGTGGGATTACAGGTATGAGCCACCATGCTCAGCCAGTTTCCTCTATTATTAAAGTCTTGCATTAGTGTGGTATATTTGTTATAATACTGATACATCATTAACTTAATTTACATCAGAATTCATTCTTTGTGTTGTATAGTTCTATGGGTTTTGACAAATTTATAATGCCATATATCCACTGATACAGTATTACAGCTTTTTTTTTTTTTTTTTTTTTTTTTTTTTTTGAGATAGTCTCACTCTGTTGCCCAGGCTGGAATGCAGTAGTGTGATCTCAGCTAACTGCAACCTCCAACTCCCAGATTCAAGCAATTCTCCTGCCTCAGCCTCCCAAGTAGCTGGGATTACAGGTATGCACCACCATGCCTAATTTTTGTATTTTTAGTAGAGACGGAGTTTCACTATGTTGGCCAGGCTGGTCTTGAACTCCTGACCTCAGGTGATCCGCCCACTTTGGCTTCTCAAAGTGCTGGGATTACAGGCATGAGCCAGTGTGCCTAGAGTATTACAGAATTCTTTCACCACTCCACAAGTCCCCTGTGCTTCAGGTATCCATCTCTCTTCTCCCCTCCTCCTGAACCCCTAGCAACCACTGATCTTTTTACTCTCTCCATCGTTTTGCCTTTTCCAGACATCATATACAGTAGTTAGAATCATATAGTATGTAGTCTTTTTAGACTGGCTTTTTTCACTCAGCAATATACATTTAAGTTTCCATATCTTTTCATAGCCTGACAGCTCATTTCTTTTGGTAAATTCATTTTTAATATTTTTCTTTAACAAATATTTACTCAGCTTTTTTTTGTTTGTTTTTTTTTTTTTTTTTTTTTTTTTTGAGACAGGGGCTTGCTCTGTCACCTGGGCTAGAATGCAGCGGCACAATCACAGCTCATTGCGGCCTCAATCTCCCAGGCTCAAGCGACCTTCCCACCTCAGCCTCCTGAGTAGCTGAGACTACAGGCATGTGCCAACACACCTGGCTAATTTTTGTAGTTTTTACAGAGACAGGGTCTCACCATGTTGCCCAGGCTGGTCTTGAACTCATGGGCTCAAGCCATCCACCCCGCCTCGGACTCCCAAAGTGCTGGGATTACAGGCATAAGCCACTGCGCCCAGCTATTGAGCTTTTATATCAGTGCTGCCAATATAAATATAATGCAAGCCACAAAGGTAACTTAATTTTTTCTAGTAACCACATTAAATAAAGGTAAAAAGAAACAGGTGATATTAACTTTAATAACATATTCTATTTAACTTGATATAAAAAAATCATTTCAACATTTAATCAGTGTAAAAAGTATCGAGATATTTTATTTTCTTTTTTTGTAGGAAGCCTTTGAAATCCAGTGTGTTTTCTACATTGTCAGCACTTCTTAACTTGGACTAGCTATATTTCAAGTGCTCAGTGAACACACAGCTCATGGCTACCACACTGGACTGTGCAGCCTGTTCTGGGTGCTGAGCATACAGCAGAGAGCAGAACGGACAAGGTCTCTGCCTTTACACAGTTGACATTCTAACATGGAAGACAGATAATAAAGAACTAGGCCGGGCGCAGTGGCTCACGCCTGTAATCCCAGCACTTTGGGGGACCGAGGTGGTGGATCATTTGAAGTCAGGAGTTCAAGACCAGCCTGGCCAACATGGTGAAACCGTCTCTACTAAAAATAGAAAAATTAGCCGGGTGGTAGTGGCACATGCCTGTAATCCCAGCCACTCAGGAGACTGAGGCAGGAGAATCACTTGAGCCTGGGAAGCAGAGGTTGCGGTGAGCCGAGATTGTGCCACTGCACTCCAGTCTGGGCGACAGAGTGAGACCCTGTCTCAAAAACAAACAAACAAACAAAAGTAGGCAGGCTGAGTGTGGTGGCTCACAACTGCAATTCCAGCACTTTGGGAGGCCCAGGTGAGAGGACTGCTTGAGGCCAGGAGTTCAAGACCAGCCTGGGAAATGTAGTGAGACCCCATCTCTAAAAAAAAAATTAACATTCATTTTTTGAATGTTTCCCTGGGCGTCACTCTTGCCTGTAGTCCCAGTTACTCAGGAGGCTGAGCCTGGGAGGGCAAGGCTGCAGTGAGCCATGTGTGTGTGCACCACTGCACTCCAGCCTAGGTGACAGAGGGAGACCTTATCTGGAAAAAAAAAAAAAAAAAAAAAAAAAAAAAAAAGATAATTTGGGGGACTGGTGTTAATAATACACCAGTGTTATGATAGAGACTGGGAAGCTGCTTCAGATTGCCTAGGTAGTCAGGAAAGCCTTTTGGAGCTGAGACCCCAAAAAAGGAGGCATTATTATCAATGGGAAAATCACTAGTTGTTATCAATTATCTATTGTCACAATGCTGTATAACAAACCACTCTAAAATTCAGAAGCTTAACATAATAAGTAGCTATTATTACCCATAGGCCTACAGGTCATCAGGACCGTTCTAGTCCCAGGTGAGCTCACACCTACATCTTTGGGTGGCTGCAGGTCAGGTGGGTGGCCATGCTGCTCCTGGCTGGGCTTACATGTTTGGGGTCTGCTGGCTATTCACAGGTCAGGGAAGACTTCAGCTCTTTTCCATGTGGCTTCTCATCTTCCATCAAACTAGCCCAGCCCTGTTCTCATGGCAGAAGCAGGGATCCCAAAGAGAATGTGGAAGCGTTTAAGGTTTCTTAAGGCTCAGGCTCAGGACTTTATCACTTCTGTCATTTTCTTTAGGTCAAGGTGAGTTAAAATCCAGCTGAGATTCTGGGAGGAGCTGCCAAGTCACATTGCAAAAGGTGTGGCTACAGGGAGGACTGAGTGGAAAATTCAGGCAATTTTTGCAACTTATCTCCCATATTACTTTAAAAGCTTTCAATTCTACCAGGAAGAGATAGCAATTCTAACTTGTACAGTATGTGCCCAATAAAATAGCCTCAAAATGCAGAAAGAAAAATAGAACTACAGGGAGAAATGAAAAAGATTACTCTTATAGTGGGAGGTTTTCATGCATGTTTTGCCATTATAGGTCAAGCAGACAAAAGAAATTATTAAAGATATAGAGGAGTGGAACACAATTTATTATTATTTTTGAGAAAAAGTTTTGCTCTTGTTGCCCAAGCTGGAGTGCAATGGTGTGATCTTGGCTCACCGCAACCTCCACCTCCCGGGTTCAAGTGATCCTCCTGCCTCAGCCTCCCAAGTAGCTGGAATTATAGGTGCCTGCCACCCGCCTGGCTAATTTTTGTATTTTTAGTAGAGATGGGGTTTCCTCATGTTGGCCAGGCTGGTCTCGAACTCCTGACCTCAGATGATCCGCCCACTTTGGCCTCCCAAAGCGCTGAGATTACAGGTGTAAGCCGAACATAATTTTTTTTTTTTTTTTTGAGACGGAGTCTCGCTCTGTCTCCCAGGCTGGCGTCCAGTGGCACGATCTCGGCTCACTGCAAGCTCCGCCTCCTGGGTTCATGCCATACTCTTGCCTCAGCCTCCTGAGTTGGCGGGACTACAGGTGCCCGCCACCACGCCTGGATAATTTTTTTTGTATTTTTAGTAGAGACGGGGTTTCGCCGTGTTAGCCAAGATGGTCTCGATCTCCTGACCTCGTGATCCGCCGGCCTCGGCCTCTCAAAGTGCTGGGATTACAGGCGTAAGCCACTGTGCCTGGCCGCTGAACACAATTTAAAGCTTCAATTAATCCAGGTATTCAGTCAACAAATATTTATAGCACACTTTCTGTGTGTGAGGCACTATTCTAGATGTGCTTGGCATATAAAATGAACAAAAGTCAGCCATCCTCGTCCTCATGGAGTTTATATTCTCATGAAAGGAAATAGACAATAAACAAGTTCATACACCAAGCAAACGTAATGACTATGTTATGGAGAAAAGCAGCAGGGAAAAGGAGATACAGGGTGCTGGTTGACCTTAAATAGCATGGCCAAGGAAAACACTACTGAGAAAGAGACACTTGAGCAAAGACCTGAAAGCATGCAGGGAATGAGTCATGTGTGTCTCCTGAGGACTATCAGAGGGAACAAGTACGAAGAGGGCCCGCAGGCAGGAGCTGGCTTGGCATGTTCTAGTAGTAGACAGAGGCAGGCCCGGCAAGGTGGGAAGGGATAGGAGTACTCAGGGGCCAGATCATGCAGGGCCTTTTCGCCGTAAGAACTTTGGATTTTAGTATTACAGGACGACCCTTCAGGGTGTTTGACTAGGGGGGTATCATACAGTATTAGGGGTGAGGATCCTGAATAAAAAAGGGCTGTTTCCAGGACAAGGGTCAGGAAGCCAGACTTCTTCGAGGTTGCTCGTACTGGTCCTTGTCAGGCAATGTGCTCCTGGAGAATTTTCTTTGCTTTGTGTTTCGTCTACCTAGACAGCAGTGTATTCCCCAGAGGATGTCACTATCTCCAGAGAACATATTCCAATTATCCTGGGAAATATGATAATTGGGATTATAAGAGTACTCATTTCCTCAATTCTCAGAATGAAAACCTATCCAAGGCAAGAACAAAAAGTCTCCAGAAGGCACTCCCCTCCCCATTGTGAAAACCCAGTTAACACTTTATTAGAGCTACCAGGTTATGTGAAACTGTTGATAGTTTTATCACTGTCCTTTCAAGATACAGGCAGGGGCAGTGGCTCATGCCTGTAATTCCAGCACTTTGGGAGGCCAAGGTAGCTGGATGGCTTGAGCCCAGAAGTTCAAGACCAGCCTGGGCAACAAGGTGAAACCCTATCTCTATCAAAAATACAAAAATTAGTGGGGCATGGTAGCATGAACATGTAGTCCCAGCTACTTGGGAGGCTGAGGTGGGAGGATGGCTTGAACCCTGGAGGTGGAGGTTGCAGTGATTGGAGATCGTGCCACTATACTCCAGCCTGGGCGACAGAGCGAGACTCTGTCACCAAAAAAAAAAAAAAATGTGGCCAGGCATGGTAGCTCACATCTGTAATTCCAGCACTTTGGGAGGCTGAGCCGGGCGGATCACAAGGTCAGGAGATCGAAACCATCCTGGCCAACATGTGAAACACCATCTCTACTAAAATACAAAAAATGAGCTGGGTGTGGTGGTGTGTGCCTGTAGTCCCAGCTACTGGGGAGGCTGAGGCAGGGGAATCGCTTGAACCAGGGAGGCAGAGATTGCAGTGAGCCGAGATTGCGCCACTGCACTCCAGCCTGGTGGCACAGTGAGACTCCATCTAAAAAAAAAAATAAAATATATATATATATATATATATATATATAATTTTACAGGAAAGAAGGAAATAAATGGGTGCTTTTATTCAACAAACATTTATTGAGCACCTACTCTTGTGCCAGGCAGTCTTCTAGGTGCTAGGGTTGTAGCAGAAAACAAGACAGGCAGAGATCCCTGCCCTCAGAGGGAGCACAACATTTAAGATAAACATGCAAAACGCCTGACATGTTAGATGGCAAGATAAATGCCCTTAAGGAAAGTAAAGCAGGGACAGTGACATTTAGGAGTGAGGATGTTGCAACAATTTAAAATAGGTTGGTCAGGGGAGATTCATTGAAAAGTCCCATCTGAGTGAAAACCTAGAGGAGAGAATTGAAGCAGGCTGGTATCTGGGGGAGTTGTGGGCAGAAGGAATAGGAAATACAAAGGCCCTAAGGTGGGGAAACAGCAAGGAGCCAGGTGTGGGCAGAGCAGAAAGTTGGGGCTGCATGAGCAAAGGGCAGGGCCTGGCCCACATCTTGTAGAGCTTTGTAATATAACCACAACATGCAAGTGTACAATTTAACATTTTATTCCGTATCCGATGGCAAAGAAAAATTGACTGCTACCAATATGGTAGTTTCTGACCTCTAGTTCCCTAAATAGAATTCTATAAGTTGTAATACACTTTACTACACATTATCAGAAAAAGACTAAAAGTTCTATTTAGTAACTCCAATTCTGACAGTTCTCATGTCTGGGCTAGAACAAGGGCATGGCAATGGCCGAACAGATGTCTTCTATTTTCTTTGCAGGATTTTCTTTTTTCAGAGGAAAGTACAGGCATGGGCCCACTCAAGTGGAGCTCCAGGTTAGGGGGTTCTGTCCTCACCCAGGCAACACACAGGAGGGCAGAGGCCCCTCCTAAGGCTACTACAAACTTGGCTTCGATCCATGATTTCAGTTTCTGACAAACACAACATTCAGTGGGGGAAAGAAAATCAGGTGTCTGAGAGCTTGCACACAGGCATTCTAGCAAAACCAAAAGCACCTACTGGCTACTTGATGTTAGTGTGAAGATTCTCATGAAATGGAGACAACCATTCTAGGGGTTGAGGGTGGCCAGGGGGATGGGCAGAGGGTGGAGCCTGAGCTGAGAGAACTAAGAAAACAAAAACAATACAACAAAAAGCTGTTCAGCCATGTGTTACCCAAACTGGAGTCCTGTTTGCTCATTCTGGTGTGTAACCCAGGGCCCTGGTCAGGGAATGAGGGGACTTCAGGGCATTTGCCTGCCTCAGTGGAAGCAGGGAGGTAAAGGGTTAAGGTGGTGGTATAGCCTGCAGGGCCAGGAGTCTGAATTCCCTCCAGGAGGGGCCGGAGGAGTGTCTTTAGTGTGAGCCACACAAGGGTACACAGCCCAGAAGAGCTCTGCTTAATATTCATATACTAAGCTTCCACAGACTAAATACACACACACACACACACACACACACACACACTTGTTTACTTCTCAAATCATGTACCACTTTCTACCAGATTCAAGAACACCAACAAGTACTAACGGGTATCCAACTGTTAAGAAAAAGTTTGACTCCCTCACTAGTTGTAACACACGTCTTCCCCTTTCCTTACTTGTAAGATAGGGTAACAGATCCGGAAGCAGACAAGGCCCCTGAAGAACCTAGCATCTTACCTGATGCATAGGAGGTTCTTAATCATCTCCCTTCCTCTCCCTCATCCTAACAAAAAATACTAGATTGCTGTCAAATGCTATGGGTATACTTTAATCAGTGCTTGTCAAACTTTAATGAGCGGCCCAATGAGCTGGGGGAATCCTGTTAAAATGCAGGTTCTGATTCAGTGGAGCTGGGGTGAGGATAAGAATTATGCGTTCCTTAGAGGCTTCCAGGTGATGCTACACTGCTGATTGGGGATCATTCTTTGAGTGGCAAGAATTTGACACTACTAAGTTCCATTATTTAACACAACCATCACATAAAAGCCCTCAAAAGGCACCAGTCTAAACAATGAGCCCTTCCACTTCAGCTTCATGCAGGCACTGACCCTGCCAAGTGTCCAGCACTAGAGAGCCAGGCATAATAGATATATCCTTTGATCTTGGGAGGATCACAACACCCTCCTACAGGAAGATCTTGCAATTGTCTCCTCACCTCTTCTGGCTTTTTGATCTTACCTTTTGCCTCTGATGATAATTACCCTTTAATTACCACCCACCACCTTGTCATCTAAATAATTATAGTAAGTGCAGCCTGCACCTCCGCCAGAAGATCTTTAAACAAAATGATAAAAACAAGTTCCTAAACTGCCAATTAAAAAAAGAGACAAAACTGACCCAAATGAAACAGTCATGTGCATCCCACCCACAGTGGAAGACATGGACTTGTTATTCATATAAACTACAGAAGTTGATTTATTTTGAAACAAGAAAAAATACTGATTCAGTATTTAGGAAATTGTAAATGTCAAAATATAAATACTGCAGTCAGGTAGGCAAAACAATCCAGCCACACTAAAATCCACCTTAAATTCCTCTTGGGAAGAGCTGGTTTAGCTGCAGGGTTTCTGAACTATTTTTCCTGTATTTGGAGTTTCCCCGATTATACCGGAGGGAGCTGGATAACTTCTGGGTGCATTAAAAGCAAATTATCCATTTGTGGAAGAAGGGCGGGCTTCTTACTGAAAGCAATTAGTAGTTTTCTAATTACCCAGGTGGGTCTCCATAAACCGCCTAACAAACACCAAGACTATACGAGTCCGACGAATCATGCACCTCTCTTAGGGGGAACTGGTTGTGCTACTCTTTAGAACGCTGTTTTCCCATGGTAGCCTTAAAAAAACCTTACCAATTTTCTGAATTAGGTAACACATTGAATGGGAAAAACCTAAGACAGCACAAAAAGGCGTACAGCGAAAAATTAAGAATCCTTCCTCCCGTCATCCGCCACCTCATTGTCCTCCCTAGAGGCAATCACTTGTTCACTTCTTTAAACTTTTTATTATGGAAAATTTCGGATACACAAGAGACTGTATGATGAGCGCATGTGCTCGCATCACGCAGCTTCAACGATGAAAAACGTCCTGCCAGCTTGTTTTATTCCTCTCCCCCAGTTTTCATAGGCGTATTTTACAGTCCTGACACCAGATCACTCTACCTGTCAACACATCAGTAGGTCTTAAAAAAAACAAAACAAAACCATAACCACATTACCGTTACCACACCCAACAAAGTTAATGATAATTGCTCAATACCATCCAATATTCTCGGGGCCACTTTCAATCGGTGAGGGGCAGACGGAGTTAGAGGAAGGACTGCAGGGCTGGAGGGGCGCGAAAATGCGAGGGGCGACGCTGCTCGCGGCCTCGGGTGTCTGGGGCCTCGCGGTCCCCGCCGTCGTCACCCACGCCGGGCCAGGACCGACCAAGCCAGGTCGAGGGCGGCTCTGGACCCCTCGCTCCCTGCCTCCCAGCTCCCGGGCGGCGGACTCCGCAGGCCCGGCACGGCTGCACAGCCCGCGGTCCCCAGGCACCAGCTGGTCCCTGGAGGGGAAGCGATTGATACAGCTGCCTGCACTGCGCCACCCGCCCGGCTGCCCATCTCCGTGGCACCTGCGTCTCCCGGCTGGGCCGGGAGCTAGAAGTCACTGCCGAGATCCCGAGGGCCAGGCCAGCCGCCCGCTCCCGCTCCCGCTCCCACTCCCGCGCCTGGTCCTCGGCCCGCGACCTCGCGGACCTGGACTACAACTCCCGTCGGGCTCCGCGGCCGGGCCAATGGCGGGCGCCGGAGCATGCGGGGCGCAGCGCCTGCGCGGCGGTTTGAGTAAGCGGCTGCGCGATTGGCCGCGGGGTTGGGCGGCCGCGCGGGGACTGTGGGAAGCGGAGTGACGGAGCGAGCGGCTGTTGGAGGAAGGAGGTGGGGGCCGGGAGCGCAAATGGCGTTGAGATGGTTCAGGGCCCTGTTCAAACTCCAGCGCTGACCATTCACCGGCGGAAGCGGCGGCGCAGGAGGCGGCGGCGGCCCAGCAGGGGCACGCAGCGGGCTCTGTTACCAGCTCCGGCGGTGGCGGCCAGCGAGAGCTAGGCCCGGGCCCGGCCGGCGGCGCTCGAGGCGGGGAGGGAAGTTGCGGGGCCGCCGCTCCCCCCCCACCCTACCGGGCTTCCTATTTACCGAAAGCAGAGCCCCTCGCCTCTCTCGGCTCTCACCTGCCGGCCTTGCTCTCCCGCGCGAGGGTTCCGCGCCCGCCCGCGGGCCGTAGGGAGCGGGAGAGGCGGAGGCGGCCCGTGGCCAAAGCACCCGCCAGGCGCCGAGGGTAAGTGAGGTGTCGGGCGGCCGCCTAGGCCGGGAGGGAGCCGGGAGGGTGGGGGAGGCAGAGGCTGGGAGCGGGCGGTGGAAGTCTCACTGCCTCGCCCACCGGGCCGCTGAGGAAGTTGGGCAGGGGAATGACCTGAAGAACTCTCTTTTTCCCCTTTTATTTTCCTTTTTCGGAGTTCTTTTTCGGGCGACTGCTGATTGACTTAGCTCCCCAAACCCAGTCAAGTGTGTTGATTTCAGCCCCGAGTCCTTTCGCGTGGTTTCATCCGCCCCTGGCCGCCACTGGGGCCTTGCACTGCCTTAAGGATTCGGTGGCAGAGGCTTCCGGGGCGTCGAAAGTGACCTCCCTTTCCTGGGCGGCGCGGGTTGGGAGGAGAAAAGTTGCGTTGGGTGTCCAGTCTGAGGGGTCCATCGCGCCCACTGCCCGTGGCGCGCCGGCTGTCCCCAGGTGAGGATTTCTGGGTAGTCAGGTTTGTCCTGTCCGCTTTCCATCTTTAATGGAAGCCCTTAAAGCCTTTGGGGACCGGGAAGACGCTAGATTAGGGTGGGAGTGAAGTATAAAAGCTTTTTTTTTTTAAATCACAGCGCACTTCTCTCAAAATTCGACCTGATTTTGGGCTAGGGCAAAAGCCCAACGACCGAAAAGACTTAGTCGTCATTCTTTCATTTTTAGTTAGGATAGTCTTTGGAGTTTAAAGGTTGAGCAAGATTGTGTACTTGAAACACTTAAAATTTAACTTCAAAGACGTCTGCACAATTATTTTGGAATCTATAGTGCTTTACGCTTACATAATACCGTTGCAACAGTTCGCAGACTTAAAGATATTTTATTGTGGGAAACGATAAAGGCAATCAGGAGGAGATATTATATAATGAACTCCTCTGTACCCATCGCTTGGATTCAGCAGTGACTATTAAACAAATTTATTTCATTTATACACTTCATATTCCTTAATGTTGGAAAATCGCTGACGTTATTTCATCAGTATTTCACTATGTATTTGTAAAAGACGTGGTCTTTTGGCACAAAATTATTATTATTATTATTATTATTATTATTTTGAGACGGAGTTTCGCCCTTGTTGCCCAGGCTGGAGTGCAGTGGCGCGATCTCAGCTCACCGCAACCTCCGCCTCCCAGGTTCAATTGATTTTCCTGCCCCAGCCTCCCGAGTAGCTGGGATTACAGGCATGCACCACCATGCCCGGCTAATTTTCTATTTTTAGTAGAAGCGCGGTTTCTCCATGTTGGTCAGGCTGGTCTCGCTGGTCTCGAACTCCTGGCCTCAGGTGATCTGCCCGTCTCGGCTTCCCAGAGTGCTGGAATTACAGGCGTGAGCTGCCGCGCCCAGCCAGCACAAAATTATTTTTTATCACATTAAATAATTAAGTCCTTAGTGTCAGGTATTCATCTAAAGACTTTAAACTTTCAACAGTGAATGCTTTGTGGTTATAGAACCATTTTAACGGTTTTTCTGATGTTGGCATAAAGGAACTCAAGTCTAGATTTTTGGTTTGGCCTTTGGTCAGTATTTTTAGATGATTAGCACATAAGTGAATCCAAAACATCCCATCTTTGTTGGTGTATATATGTACGTACACTTACAGACCTGCAGGATCTCAGCTTTACATTCTTGAAGGAACAGAGAATCGATTTTTATTTTGTTGTCCGTGGTAGTTGCCCAGTATCCCGTTTAGGCTGTACTTAACAAGAAAGACAGTAAGACTTGTGTTAGAGCTGCAGTAGGAGATGAAATACATCTCCTTCAGGAACATTATTTTCTCTTAACACAGATATGTATGATTACTAAATTATTACTTTGTCAAATTAAAATTGGGTTCTCACCAAACGTGGGGGGTTATCTACTACTGAATTTATATAAAACTCAGACAGTGACTGATTATAAGTTGTACTAATTTAAGTTAATCAAGGGAATACACAAGTGTAGATCAAAACATATACAAAAGTATAGGTCAAATATAATTTCAATTGTAGCTTTCAAAGTAATGAAGATTTTTTGTTCCTTAGGCCCTTGTTCACTTTTTAAAGTTATATTGGATGTATTCATGTTTGAACTGTAGAAAGGTCAAAGTGTTAGACAAACGGATACTGATTGATCATGTTTAAAAAGTACTGTAACTTTTTTTAATAGGCACAGAACCAATGCAAGTAACTTGTTTTAAAAAATGTTTGACTCTTGATTTACTGCCCTAAAGATTTTTTTTTGTCCTGTGAAGTGGATAAATCAGGTGAATCGATTTGCCATTTATAAATTGAAGAGGAAAATAAAAGTTATGTGTTTCTATGTCTGTATTAATCCATGAAACAGTGTAATATGCTGGAGCTCACTAGCCCCAGAAAATGTAACTCAGCAAATGAGCACAGCACTATCGGGACAAGGCAGGTAGGATAAGGACAGTTTCTTTCCCTTAGGGAGAAGACCATCTAAGGAACATTTTTAAAGTCACAGCCCAAATTACATTACACCAAGAAGCAGAATCTTCAAGATTAGGTTAAAAGCTGCAGGTTGTAAAACATGAGAAAAAGCACCATTTTGGGGACCTTTTTTCTCATGTGAATTAGTGCCATGAAATTTCAAAGAACTAAATTTAATCAAGTATTGGATATTTCTGAGGCTCTGAAAAAAAATTAAACATTCTGTGCTTAAGATTTTATGTAAGTAATTACCCTATACAGATTATTATTATATCACTGCAACCTCCATCTCCTGAGTTCAAGCGGTTCTCCTGCCCCAGCTTCTCAAGTAGCTGGGATTACAGGTGCGTGCCACCACTCCCAGCTAATTTTTGTATTTTTAGTAGAGATGGGGTTTCACCGTGTTGGCCAGGCCGGTCTCAAACTCCTGGCCTCAAGTGATCTGCCTGCCTCGGCCTCCCAGCCTCTGTACAGATTATTTTTTAAGGTAAAAATATTTATAAGAATAGTAAATTAATTCATTTGGAACTTAATATGCTTCATTTTAAGTTATGGATATCGTATTATAAGTTGGTTAATCATTAAGTTTTTTTACTTTGTAAGTAGCGTAGGAATATGTACTCATTGTGGAGGAAAATTGACATGGAAGCATGTAGGGTAGTAAATCAGCCTTTCTTTATACCTCTTCCTCATAATTGTTTATTTAAAAGTCTGGTGTCAAAAGTCATGAGGGAAGAATCCCTAGGTTTTTATTTTTATATGCACTGTTTAACACTTGTATTTGATGATTATATGTTTTCTTAAATTTTTTTTCACAGAGAATATGAAACTGGTGTCAAAATGACATCCAGATTTGGGAAAACGTACAGTAGGAAAGGTGGAAATGGCAGTTCAAAATTTGATGAAGTCTTTTCCAACAAACGGACCACCCTTAGCACAAAATGGGGAGAGACCACATTTATGGCTAAATTAGGGCAGAAGAGGCCCAATTTCAAACCAGATATCCAAGAAATTCCGAAGAAACCTAAAGTGGAAGAAGAAAGTACTGGAGATCCTTTTGGATTTGATAGTGATGATGAGTCTCTACCAGTTTCTTCAAAGAATTTAGCCCCGGGTAAGGGTTCCTCTTATTCAGAATCTAGTGAAGCTGCTCAGTTGGAAGAGGTCACTTCAGTACTTGAAGCTAATAGCAAAATTAGTCATGTGGTCGTTGAAGACACTGTTGTATCTGATAAATGCTTCCCTTTGGAGGACACTTTGCTTGGGAAAGAAAAGAGCACAAACCGAATTGTAGAAGATGATGCAAGCATAAGTAGCTGTAATAAATTAATAACTTCAGGTAAGTTTTGATTTTCTTTATTCTCAGCCAAGAGAGCTTTGTGCAAGCAATTTATTTAAATGATTTAAATTCTAAAATATATAGTGTTTTCTTTCTGCACTTACGATACATGGGGACTATTGATAGTTTTGTAAAAGACATTTAAGAACTTTAAAGAAACCTGCTGGAGGTTGAAATAATAAAACAACTTGGATATTAACGCTTATAGACTGTTGCTCAGGGTACATTTTGGGAACAGTCATAAGTTTCTAGCCCCAATTCCAATAAGAAATACCTCTTTTTGTTGTGTTAGGATCACAAAGTATCTTATTTCTATTACTGTGGAGGATTTGGATGGTTATTGATAATGAAAATGAGATGAGTATTTAAAATGAGGATTAGTTACCAATGGTAGACTCTGCCAAAACTAGTTCAGAAAGATTAAGGGGGTATTGAGTGGAGACATTTAAAGAATTGAACTTGATTCCAAATTGACATTAGTTTGGGGCCAGTAGCAGCTTGTATTGATAGGTTTTTTTTTTTTTCTTTTTTGAGACGGAGTCTTGCTGTCGCCCACGCTGGCTCCACCTCCCAGGTTCATGCCATTCTCCTGCCTCAGCCTCCCGAGTAGCTGGGACTACAGGCGCCCACCACCACGCCCAGCTAATTTTTGTATTTTTAGTAGAGACAGGGTTTCACTGTGTTAGCCAAGATGGTCTCCATCTCCTGACCTCGTGATCCGCCCGCCTCACCTCCCAAAGTGCTGGGATTACAGGCAGAGCCACTGCGCTCGGCTGTATTGATAGATTTTAAATCACAAAACTGGTTGTATTTTAAAAATGTTAATTTGTAAGTACAGCATCTAGTATTCTCTCCTAAAACGATACATTTTGTTCTGTCTTCTGTAAGGGATTTGAGATTTATAATAAGTGAAAAAGGTGCAATTAACTAAAAGACTGAAGAGCTAATATTGAGGGTGGCAGGGAAGAGGTGGGGTAGAGAAGTGGGAGCACTCTATCAGCATTAGGATAAGGGTGGCACTATACTGTAATTGAAAAGAAACCTTAGTTCTTGACGTCTTGGCAAAGTTTAGCAATAATGAAAGGTTATAAAAATCTCATATTTTGAAAGGAAGTAAACACAGACAAAACTTTGCTATACTGAATTCTTAAGGGGAGTTTGTCCTTTGAAGGTTAAGGTACGTGAAACAGTACAATGTACTGGGCCTTGCATAGTTTTACTAAAAATGTTGAGCATTTTTTCTTTTTTCTCACTCTTGGATGAGATGATGAGCCAGCTGTTATTGTCATTCCCTTGATCCTCAGGGTTAATTCTAATTTGGCTGTCCTTCCTACTTTGCTCACATTTCTTCTCAGGCGTTGTTGACAAGTTAAGTTTAGGTTAGATTTCCATTAAAAAAAACAGCATAAAGGACCTGTGCAGTGGCTGACGCCTGTAATCCCAGCACTTTGGGAGGCCAAGGCGGTTGGATCACCTGAGGTCAGGAGTTCAAGACCAGCCTGGCCATCATGGTGAAACCCCATCTCTATTAAAAATACAAAAAATTAGCTGGGCATGGTGGCGAGCGCCTCTAAATCCCACCTACTAGGGAGGTTGAGGCAGGAGAATCACTTGAACCCAGGAGACGGAGGTTGCAGTGAGCCGAGATCGCACCACTGCACTCCAGCCTGGGCAACAAAGCAAGATGCCATTTCAAAAAAATAAACAGCATAAAAACTTTCCAGGTCAGCTCCTAAAAATTTATAAATGTATATTAAAATCATCAAACTTTTTTTTTTTTGAGACACTGTCTCGCTGTGTTGCTCAGGCTGGAGTACAATAGCGCAGTCTTGCCTCACTGCAACCTCCGCCTCCCGGGTTCAAGTGATTGTCCCACCTCAGCCTCCCCAGTTGCTGGGATTATAGGCACCTGCCATCATGCCCAGGTAATTTTTGTATTTTTATAGAGACAGGTTTTCACCGTGTTGGCCAGGCTAAGTCTCAAACTCCTGACCTCAAGTGATCCGCCTACCTAGGCCTCCCAAAGTGCTGGGATTGCAAGTGTGAGCCATTGCGCCTGGCCCGTCAAACTTTTTTTGAACTAAAATGAATTTTAACTCAGCTCTCATTTTATATAAGAAGCTCAGAGGTTAAGTGACTGTCCAAGGTCAGCTAGTGGCAGAACTGGAATGAGCTTCGTTTATTATCAACATATTGAGCACCTACTGTTTGTCAAACCACTGTACTAGGCCCTGCGAATGCTATTCTGCTTGTGTTTGTTGTTCCAACTGACATTTTTTTTTTTTTGAGATGAAGTCTCGCTCTTGTCCTCCAGGCTGGAGTGCAATGGCGCTATCTTGGCTCACTGCAACCTTCGCCTCTCAGGTTCAAGCAATTCTCCTGCCTCGGTCCCCCTGCGTAGCTGGGATTATAGGCATCTGCCACCATGCCCGGCCAATTTTTGTATTTTTAGTAGAGACGGGGTTTTGCCATGTTGGCCAGGCTGGTCTAGAACTCCTGACCTCATGTGATCCACCCGCCTCGACCTCCCCAAGTGCGGGGATTATAGGCGTGAGCCACCGTGCCCTGCCTGACATTTCTTGATGTTTTCAGATAATCTACAGCGTGGGGTGGATGGGCTGGAGGAAGTAAGATGAAACTGCAAGTTTTGAAAGTGCTCAGGGCTGACTCCAGCTTCCTTAAGTGTATGGTCTTTTGAGGAATGGGGCATCATTGGCAGGCAGGGGCCCCGATGGCAGAGCGTATTAATAAAGATGAACGTTTAGGTAAGGGGGAAAAGGAATGTGGAAGTTATTCATAAGTAATTGTTTCTGTAGCTTTGCGGACAATATATCTTTATGTTAAATCTGTTGTTGGAAGTTGGTTGGTGAGACCAACCAGCTAAGTGGGATAATTGCTTCCCAGTCTGTAGCTAAATTGTAGTTCTAATGCTGATACTGTGGACTGACTCTTGAGTCCAAACTCCATTTTAATTGGTTTGTGAGGGGAAAATACATACTAAAATACAGGTAAATAGATGTTCAGGAACATCTTGTCCATCTTCCTTCCTCCTTCACAAAGAGTCTCTTAGTGGTCAGGGAATGGTGTAGTACTGTGAATGTTTCTTTTTTTCTCATCTCCCTTGGTCATCCAGAGTTGCAGCAACCTTGGCAGCTCCCTGTACGATAAGAAGTGAATTTGAGGGAGTGCATTTAATTTTCATGGTAGTTTTATCCTGTCTGTAATGTGTGCAAGTTAGTTGTTCTTATAAACCATTTGTAAGTTTGTATGTTTGTAAGTTTGTTATAGTTATGGGGATGCTTTTGTACTTTGTGACTTTTCCTTTGTCTCTCCCCTCTAAACTGGTCATTTCTCTTGTGCCTAGACTGTTTTCTTGCATTATGTCTGTCAATTTTCATTGCCTTTACTCTCACTCAGAAAATCTTGTAATTTTAATTGAAATTTAGAAACCCAAACCTAAATTTTTGATAAAAGAGGCCTCTCTAAATCTCAAGTGGTTCGTAACCTTTTTTGCATTAGAGACCCTTCTGAGAATGATAAAGTTTTGAACTCTTTTCTCCAGATGCAAGTACTCATGTACCTACTTGGGTCTCAGAAATCTTAGCAGTCTTTTGCAGGTCATGGTTAGGCATTTTATTTAAGAACCTGTTGCAAATTTTAACAACTCGTTCAAAGTGCACAGGTGAAGTTCCATCATATCTTTCCAGTGGAGTGTTGAGTGTCCCTGCTCGTTCATACTATTTTTTTGCTGTAGAGTTATATCACCTCAGTGAAAAGGGCTTATCCAGCCTCAGAATTATTATGTCATTTGTCCTGGCATTACGTTTTTAAGTGCATCTCTTTCTCCATGGGGGAGTATGTGGTTGATTTTTTTGACACTGTTGAAATTCTTCGTTTTAAGTACTTTTATAACGGATAGTACTTTTAAAAATTTTGTCGCGGGTGCGGCGGCTCCTGCCTGTAATCCCAGCATTTTGGGGGAGGTCAGGAGTTCGAGACCAGCCTGACCAACATGGTGAAACCCCGTCTTTACTTAAAAAAAAAAAAAACAAAAATTAACCAGTTGTGGTGGCACATGTCTGTAATCCCAGCTACTCAGGACACTGAGGCAGGAGAACTGCTTGAACCCAGGAGGCGGAGGTTGCAGTGAGCTGAGATTGTGCCACTACACTCCAGCCTGGGTGACAGAGCAAGACTCCAGCTCAAAAAATAAATACATAAATAAATAAATGAATTGTGTTTCACTTGAAGAGGAAACTTAGGATGAGGTCACTATAAAACATATAGTGGCTGTAATCCAGCAGTTTGGGAGGCCGAGGCGGGTGAATCACTTGAGGTCAGGAGTTCAAGACCAGCCTGGCCAACATGGTGAAACCCCATCTCTACTAAAAATACAAAAAAATTAGCCGGAAATTGCTTGAACCGGGGAGGTAGGGGTTGCAGTGAGCTGAGATGGTGCCACTGCACTCCAGCTTGGGCAACAGAGTGAGACTCCGTCTCAAAAAACAAAAACAAAAAAACCCCACAAAACCTATGATGGTTCCCATTTTCCAGACAGATGCTTGATGGGTAAGGGAACCAGAAACAAGATTACAAACTGAATAGGTACTGCAGGGAAGGGTTGTGTTGCTAAAATGTCCTATTCCTTAAACAAGAAGAAAACATTTATTATGAAACTTTTCAGGCACACAAAAATAGAATGGTGAAAAAAAACTTCATGTACTTGATTGTCCACCTCCAATAGTTGTTAGTATCTGGCAGATCTTGTTGCATCTGTTTTGCACGCTACTCTCTCCACTTCCCATCCTTTACTCCCTGGATTTTAAAGCTAATTTAAGATTTCTGTTTCTATCTGCAAATACTTCTGTATCTAATCTTTAATTTTGAAAACAAATTTCTGATTGCAGTTGCTATTAAAGCCAGTCGGTTCTCAGCCAGGTGTGCCAATTAAAAATGACTGTTAGCAGGAGCTAAAGGTGCACCCTTCTAAGAGATCTCCAGGTATTCCTTAATGGTTTAAATCAGTGCTGTCTGTAGTAGAGGCAAAAAGAAGGCTTCTCTTGCTTTTTATGCGAGGCTACTTCCATTTCTTTGTTCTTTCTGCTAGAGGTTTTTAATCTGGACTCTAGAATAAAGTGTGCAAAGACTTATATTTCGGCTTGGCACCCTTTTCTTGCCAGCCAGCTGGGATTCAGTCTACATATCCTGCCAAATATTGAGATAACTACAGCATAGGCTCTTAATTTGCCTGACTGGTTTTGTAGCCAATAAATTTTTAAAATTTGCTTAAAGCTGTAATGAGTATTTGTGTAAGTTAGAGGGATGGTATTGTCAGGAGATTTTGAACTTAGATTTAGAACTAAAGGTGATTTTTTAGAAAGGGAAATGATTTATTACTGAAAGTTTAAAGTAGGACAGGAACTTGTGACCTGAGATGAGATTGTCATTGGATAAAGTACAGATGATTAATGAGGATTATTATTATTTTTTAAGTCCTGAAAGGATAGTATCAGCAAGAGTTACCTGCTTTTATTTATTGAATGTATTTGTTGTGTAGAATATATTTAAATCATACCTAAAATCAGCTGCTTTTTAAGAGAAGTGGATAAGACCTATTATTTCTTTTTTTATTTTTATTCTTTGGAGACAGGGTCTTACTCTGTCATCCAGGCTGGAGTGCATGGCTCATCACAGCTTCTACCTCCTGGGCTGAAGCCATCTTCCCTCCTCGGCCTCCCCAGTAGTTGGGAGTACAATGGTGCACCACCACACTGGGATAATTTCTAAATTTTTTGTAGAGACAGTGTCTCAGTATGTTGCCCAGCCTGGTCCTGAACTCCTGGGCTTGAGTGGTCCTCCCGCCTCCACCTCCCAAAGTGTTGGGATTACAGGCATGAGCCACTGTGCCCTGCCCTGTTATTTCTTAAATTCCTACTTTTACGTATCAATTGATCCTTAATCACAACTGTATAAGGGAGGCTTTATTTCCATTATATTGAGGGTAAGGCACAGTTCAGAGGTTGAATAACTTGAACTGTTAAGTGGAAGATCTGGGAAACATCCAAAGTGTTTTATCGTATTCTGATGTGAATGAGATTAATTTTGTCATCTTCAAAGCTGTGTATTTAGAAGAGACTGTCACTATAAGAACAGTTTTATCTTGATGTTGGAGATAAAGTTATTTTGCGAGGGGCAAATTATGGATTCCCTCTTGTCTCTGTTCAAGTAGTTTTCTGCTTTTTTTAATTTTCAAGATTTGATTTTTGTAAAGAGGTGGGATCTTGCTGTCTTGCCCTGGCTGGCCTCAAACTCCTGGACTCACGCAATGCTCCCACCTCAGCCTCCTGCCTCAGCCTTCTGAGAGGTTGGGATTACAGGCATGCCACCTGGCTTAAGTAATTTTCTTTTTAATAAGAATGATGGGCCAGGCATGGTGGCTCACACCTGTTAATACCGGCACTTGGGTAGGCCAAAGTGGGAGGATGGTGTGAGCCCAGGAGTTCAAAACCAGCCTGGTCAACATAGTGACATCCCATTTCTTCAAAAGAAAAAAAATTAGCCTGATGTGTTGAGGTGCACCCGTAGTTCCAGCTACTTGGGAGACTGAGTTGAGGATCACTTGAGCCCAGCAGTTCAAGGCAGCAGCGAGCCATGATTGGGTCACAGCCTGGGCGACACAGTAAGATACCATCTCAAAAACAAAACGAGAATGATGACCAAACTATTTTTAATACTTACCGAATAAAGTTTTTGACTTGATTTTTATAGATATTTTCTACTACTTATTTTCATACGTGTGTATACAAATGGAAATTCGACATTATGTAAATTATGAAAGAGGCATTATAATTTTAAGTAAATTCATTTTGTTCTAAAGCAGAACTTTTGTTTCTTACTCAGATTTTCTGAGTAAAAGGAGTATTATTCTCAAGATTTGTATGTTAACAAAAGCATGGGAGACCACTAACAAGTTTCTTCTCAGATCCAGATTGAATACCAGCTATGGGGTAAAATATGAAATTTATAAACATAGCCTCTGTACTTTAGAGTTATTGACTTCTGCTGGTCATGATAAAGAACTAGCTTCTAACATGATGACAACACTTTTAAATAATACGTTATGCTTTTCAGAGCATTTTCCCTAAGTATTTTATGCTTTTAGAACCTGAAGCCAGACAGCCGGGCACGGTGGCTCACGCCTGTAATCCCAGCACTTTGGGAAGCAAGGCGGGTGGATCACGAGGCCGGGAGTTCGAAACCAGCCTGACCAACATGGTGAAATCCCATCTCTACTCAAAATACAAAAAGTAGCCAGGTGTAGTGGCGTGTGCCTATAATCCCAGGTACTCAGGAGGCCGAGGCAGGAGAATCGCTTAAACCCCGTAGGCAGAGGTTGCAGTGAGTCAAGATCACACCACTGCACTCCAGCCTGGGCAACAGAACGAGACCCTGTCTCAAAAAAAAAAAAAAAAAAAAAGGCCTGGTGGAGTGGCTGATGCCTGTAATCCCAGCACTTTGGGAGGCCGAGGTCAGCAGTTCAAGACCAGCCTGGCCAACATGGTGAAATCTGGTCTCTACTAAAAATAACAAAAATTAGCCAGGCATGGTGGCGGGTGCCTGTAGTCCCAGCTACTCTGGAGGCTGAGGCAGGAGAATCGCTTGAACCCGGAAGGTGGAGGTTGCAGTGAGCTGAGACTGTGCCATTGCACTCCAGCCTGGGTGACCGAGCGAGACTCCGTCTCAAAACAAACAAACAAACAAACAAACAAAAAAAAAACCCGAAGAACTTGGAGCCAGATGATACCTCATGAATTTTCCTTTTCCAGCACTTGTGCCTTTAGGAAGTAGTCCTCAACTTTCCTAGACCCCTGATGGTAGAGGAGGATGAGTTTGTTCATAGGAAGGTCTAGGGGGATGCCTTCTTCCAGCTATTATTTTAGTGTCCATGAACAAGATGGACTCACTTGAATTTCTCACATTGTACTGGGGAAGATAGAATAAAGAATCACAAGTGTGCTGAAAAGGAAAAAATACATAGAGTGGTGTGGGAGTGTAGCACTCAATGGGCTTACTTGCTTGTTCTAGGGGTGCAGGTACGTAGGCAAGGCTGACATTTAACCTGGGATCTGTTGGTGCACTGAGAAAGGATTGAAGTGGCAGAGTTTGGTGACATGAGCGATGAGGAGGGAGGCATCAAGAATTATTCCCAGCTATGTAATGTGAGCAACTGAGCAGATGGTAGTGTCATTTACTGAGATAGGGAACATTTTGACAGCAAGTTTGAGTTCAGTTTTGGGCACATTGGGTTTGAGATGTTTGTAAGATATGTTTCAATGGCAAATTTGCTGGAATGGAGCTGAGATAAGCCTTGATTAGAGAAAATTAATTTGAAATTCAGTATATAAATATTATCTGAAAAGAAAGGATTAGTTGAAGTCATTAAAGAGAGTGTAAGAGGAAAAAGTATTAAGACTGTGCTATGAAGAACTTCCAATACTAATGGAGGGAGAGAAGAGGAAGAAACTAGAAAAGGAAATTCAGTAGGAGCAGCTAGAGCAGCTTAAGGGAAACCAGGGAAGTGATATATTATAGAAGCCAACATAAAAGTATTTCAGAACGTATTGACTGACTCGGAATGCTGCTGCCATCAACTAAAGTGAGGACTGCAAGGCAGACCTTGGATTTGCAGCTTGTACTGGAGTGATCCAAGGGGTGAGGAAATGGGGGGTAACAAGTGTTTACAACTTGTTAAAGATGTTCGAAGGGGAGGAGAAGAAAAAGGGCAGCTAGAGGGATGTCAGGGATTCTGGCTGGTTTAATGTGTGGGATCCAAAGCACAAGAGAGCCGTTTTGGAAGAAGGGGTGCTATGTTTGGCTGGAAGGAGGAAAGATGAGTTAAAAGATGAGCTTAGTGGGAGGACATAAGAGAAGGTGGTTTATAGCTAAAAGTGTGTTTTCCGTTACCCCATAAAATGACCAAAGAGGTTATTACTGAAAGGGACAAAGAAAGGCAGGGTAACTTGGTGGGGGGTTTAGGGGAGCAGGAAAGAGTTCAGATAGATGTTACTTAAAGTGGGAGGGTGAGCTGTCTAGAGACAAAGTAGAATTTCTGGACATTATTGAGGCCTTAGTTGAAGTTGGTGTCACTAAAAACACATGGTCACTAATCTACCTAGTGTGTGAGTATGTTTTTTTCCTCCTCCTTTAGTAGGCCCCATTATCTGGAACCTGGACAGAATACAGAATATTGGATAGGATTATTAGAATTGTCCTCAATAGACATTTTGTCAGTCAGCTTGTGGAATGAAGAGATAGAGAAGCAAGGGAATTTAGGGTATTATTGCCCAGAGAGTGATTGAGAAGATAGACTGTGGAATTTAAAATGCTGAGTGCCCGGACAGGGCTAATGAATAGGAGAAAGGGGAGAAAAGGGATAGTGTACTGAGAATCTTCTTAAATAAAAATGAAGAATGGGAGTACTGGCACAAGCAAGTTGGATGGTTGGTAGGTTGTGATAAAAAAAAAAAAAAGTGGGCTATCTGATTTTAATGTTTAAGAAGTGAAGCATTTTAGGATATACAGCAAGCTTCTGGATGAAACTGAAAACTGGTGGCCGAGATGGAATGCGGGAGATTGTTGATGATGAGATAATGTTAAAGAACTGGGAAGTCAGAGGGTTGGAATTTGGTGGAATTCAGTGTGATAGCAAAATTGGGATGGAGGAGTAGATTATAAATATGGTGTAAAATCTTTAAATACATGAACAGTGAATAAGAGGTTGAATAAGAGGTTGTTGGATGACAGGTGTTAGGAAGATTAGAGGGTAACTAGCACAAGCCTCAAAAGAAGGGGCTTTAATTTTTTTTTTTTTGAGACAGAGTCTCACTGATGCCCAGGCTGGAGTGCAGTGGTGCAGTCTTGGCTGACTGCAACCTCTGCCTCCCGGGTTCAAGCGATTCTCCTGCCTCATCCTCCCGAGTAGCTGGGATTACAGGTGCCTGTCACCACACCTGGCTAATTTTTGTATTTTTGGTGGAGACGGGGTTTCACTATATTGGCCAGGGTGGTCTTGAACTCCTGACCTCAGGTGATCCGCCCACCTCGGCCTCCCAAAGTGCTGGGATTACAGGTGTGAGCCACCATGCCCGGCCACTACTTTTTAAAATAATCTTTCCTTATTTATTTTTGTTGTCTTTTTATTATTATTTGTTTAGTCTTACACAAGAAAATCAAAGAAGCCAAGAAGGGCCTTTTACATAACAGGGTGGAGGAGTAATCATTTTATAAAGAGGCTCTGGAGAGTCAACATATCAGTGTCCCCAAACTATCCTGCTCTGAAATAGTAGGGAGGGCTGCAGGAGAAGAGGCATCCTTAGTCCAGTGTAGGGCAAAGAAGTGGTAGAAAGAATGAATCCCAGGTATCCTTTTAATTTTTTTTAGAAACAAGGTCTTTCTCTGTTGCCCAGGCTGGAGTGCAGTGGTGCGATCATTGCTCACTGCAACCTTAAACTCCTGGGCTTAAGTGATCCTCCTGCCCCCACTTCCTGAGTAGCTAGGACTATAGGAATGTGCCACCACGCCTGGCTGATTTTCAAAATTTTTTTTGTGGAGAGAGTCTTGCTTTGTTGCCTAGGCTGGTCTCTGACTCCTGGATGCAAGTGATCCCCCTGCTTTGGCCCACCGCCTCCCCCGCCCCCCCCCCCCCCCCAAGTGCTGGGATTACAGGTGTGAGCCACCACATGTGGCCAATATTGACATTTTAAAATATAACATGCAGTTTAGGTGTCATAGTGATTTCTTTTAACTTTTTTAAATTGTAAAATACAACACACAAAACCACACAAAAGGGGTCTAGCTTAATTAATTATTAGAAGAGGAACACTCCTATAACCATTACCTAAGTTAGGAAGTAGAATTGTGCCAGCCAGTCTAGAAGTTCTTTCATGCATCACTTCCTCCTTCCTCACCCTCAAAGTATTTTGTTTGTTTTTTTGTTTTTGGAGACAGTCTCCCTCTGTCGCCCAGGCTGGAGTACAGTAATGCAGTCATGTTTCACTGCAGCCTCAATCTTCTGGGCACAGGTAATCCTCCTGCCTCAGCCTCCTGAGAAGCTGGGACCACGGGTGTGTACCATCATAGTCAGCTAATTTTTTTGATTTTAGTAGAGACGAGGTCTTGAACTCCCGAGCTCAAGTAGTCCTCACACCTTGGCCTCCCAAAGTGTTGGGATTACTGTCATGAACCAGTGCTTCTGGCCCATAATTATTTTCTTGCTTGCAAATGCCATAATTACTTGCTGTTCATTCTCTTTTTAAAATTTTTTCTTTAATAATTTTTCTTTCTTACAAGTCCCCATTATGCCCCAGAAACTGTTCACTTTCGTATGTTTAAAAAACTACAAGAACATGCTCTTCAATAGCCAGAATGTAGTGTTCCTTGTTCTTTTTGAAATTGTATTTCTATCCTACTTCCCCTTCAGAATTGTATCCTAATGATTATAGTATTTATGTTTAGTCTTTTAGTGGTCATCCTTTTCATAATTCTTGGTATAAAAACATGTATATGCATTTAAATTCAAATTTTTAAGAGCTGAGGCTGGTACAAAAATATGTATATGTGTTTAAATTCAAATTTTTAAGGGCTGTGGCCGGGCGCGGTGGTTCATGCCTGTAATCCTAGCACTTTGGGAGGCTGAGGTAGGCAGATCACTTGAGGTCAGGAGTTTGAGACCAGCCTGGTCAACATGGTGAAACCCCATCTCTGCTAAAAATAAAAAAATTAGCCGGGAATGGTGACTCGCGCATGTAGTCCCAGCTACTCAGGAGGTTGAGACAGGAGAATATCAGTTGAACGTGGGAAGTGGAGACTGCGCCACTGCCTCATTGACAGAGCAAGACTCTGTCTCCAAAAAAAAAAAAAAAAAGAGTTGGGTGCTGTGGCTGAAGCCTGTAATCCCAGTACTTTGGGAGGCTGAGATGGGAGGATCGCCTGAGTCTAGGAGTTTGGGACCAGCCTGGGCAACATAGGGAGATCCTGTCTCTACAAAAAAAAAAAAACTCTGCAGCTTTTAGGAATTTTATGTGACTGTAGTTCTCTAAACTGTTTTAAAAATGATTTTGTACTACATCATGATCACAGTTATCAGTGCTTTTATTTTTTTAATCAAATGCTCTCAGAATATTTGATCAAACTTGAATGCTATAATTGATCAAACTTGAATGCTGTAGATATTAAAGATAAAATTTATTGGAAATGTATCTTTTAAGAGATGAGTGGGCTTTTTTCAGTTAGTTTATACATATATGAATGAATGTTATTGCTAAAGTATATAAAGGTTTTGGACAAAAAAGTTTTTTGGCATCAATTTTATTCCTATTTTTTGTTGTTGTCGAGATGGAGCCTCGCTGTGTTGCTCAGGCTGGAGTGCGTGGCTACTCACAGATGTGATCACAACAGCAGCCTCAAATGAACCGCTGGCCACAGTGCCCTGGGTAGCTCTAGGTGGGACTACAAGCGTGTACTACTATGTCCCTATTATTCCTATTTCTTTTTTTTTTTTTTTGAGACTGAGTCTGGCTCTGTCGCCGAGGCTCACTTCCACCTCTGCCTCCCAGGTTCAAGCGATTCTCCTGCCTCGGCCTCCCTCAGCCTCCCAAGTAGCTTGGACTACAGGTGTGTCCTACCACGCCTGGCTAATTTTTTGTATTTTTTAGTAGAGACGAGGTTTCAGCGTGTTAGCCAGGCTGGTCTCGATCTCCTGACCTCGTGATCTGCCCGCCTCTGCCTCCCAAAGTTCTGGGATTACAGGCGTGAGCCCCTGCACCCGACCTCCTATTTCAATTTTTTAATATGTGTAAATGTTGAGAAGCCATAAATTAACAAAATAAAGATAAGAATGGTAAGAGTTTTGCTATAGCAGTTTCTATTATTTGAATTCTTACATTCCACAAAGCACGTGGTAATCATAGAAATTCATTGTAATAATGAGTCAGTTTGTTAGGTCTTTTCAATTCTGTGAAATGCAATTAATTTAGGAAACCACCTGACATGCAAAGGATTTGTTACCCACACATGAAAGTTTTACTTAATTATGAAGTACAGAAACCAACAATCTATCACATTATTTCTTTATAGGTCATGTCAAGAGTTGGAAAAATGTACCATATAAGATTAGGGATAGGTGAGCAATACACTGTTATTAATATTTGTAATGTGGGAGAAGAGTGATTGGTTAATCCCAAATGAGTTGGCAAATCAGTTTTTGGAACAGTATACACCTGGAGGTTGAGGATTTAGAAGTGAATTTCCTTAAAATGCAATTGTACCTGTATTTGAAAAGCCTTTGTATACCTCCGGGGGTATGTGTCTCTAGTTTGAATAATTAATTGCCACCTCGAAGGGAGGCCCAAGGCTCGTTGGTTGAGGAGTGGCTGGGGTGTGGTGTGTTTGCTATTCTGCTGCAAGGGTAGGGCAGAGATGGGCAGCTTCAGCAGGAGGCCAGGGAGCAAACAAGCTCCTTGATGTGCAGATAAGCCGTGGCAGTTGGCAGTGAGGCTGTCCACAGGCTGTGTTGGTGGGAGTTAAGGGAAGGTTGCAATAAACCTGGACTGTTCTGTGTGGTGGACCAAGCTGAATAGTACTTTTGAAATTGTTTTTAGTTCAGAGTTTTATCTTTAAAATTTCATGTCAATTTTGTATTTTATAGGATGCCTTATAAAATACAAAATGTTTTGGATTACCAATTGTAACTCGTAACCGTTTTTTTCCCCCCAAGGCGGAGTCTCACACTCGGTTGACCAGGCTGGAGTGCAGTGGCGGATCTTGGCTCACTGCATCCTCTGCCTCCTGGGTTGAAGTGATTCTCCTGCCTCAGCCTCCCGAGTAGCTGGGATTACAGGTGTGCAGCACCACTCATGGCAATTTTTTGTATTTTTAGTAGACACGGGGTTTCACCATGTTGGCCAGGCTGGTCTCAAACTACTGACCTCAAGTGATCTGCCCACCTCAGCCTCCCCGTGCTGGGATTACAGGCGTGAGCCACAGTACCTGGCCTTAACTGTTTTAAAAAATAATTTTTACCTTTCAAGTCTTTGAGTAAAGAATTTGCTCACTTAGGAAGATGTGCTGTTTTTTTCCTGTGGCCTTTCAGGTGCCTCTGGTGATCAGCCACATGACCTTATTAACAGTGAAAAGTGAGTTCCCTTCCACTGAAGCCAATGCTGTTAACAGTTCGTTACAGTGTTTAATAGGCACAGCATGTATGTCTGTATTTGTATTCTTAAAAACACACACGAATGGGAGCATAGATGCATATATATATTTAGTGTATTATGCCTTTAAGAACACTTAATCTTTAAGATGTTTATTATTATAAGGCAGATCTATAAATATTAATAACATAATTATTAAAGTTATAATCTTATTTTCATTATAATCTGATATGATTATTATAGATTTATTTATAGATTTCTATAATGTTATTGACATTTATAGATCTGCCTTGGTTTTTTTAAAGCAGTTTCATAGTTTTCCATTGTATGGATGTGCTATAATAACGGTCTCTTATGGATATTTTGGCTGTTTCTAGTCTTTTGCTATTACACATAAATGCTGCATTGAATGTCTTTTTATTTATGTCTTTGACCATCATGTCACATGTCTGAATATAAGAGTGGGAGATGTTTCTTAAGTGGCATTGAAAGGGCTTATACATTTATCTATTTATTTTATTTATTTATTTATTTATTTATTTTTTAGATGGAGTCTCACTCTGTTGCCCGGGCTGGAGTGCGCTGGCATGATCTCAGCTCACTGCAACATCTGCCTCCCAGGTTCAAGCAATTCTTATGCCTTAGGGATTACGGGCGTGAGCCACCATGCCCAGCCCCTGCCCTACTTTTATTTTTAAAACCATTTATGGCTGAGCTCGGTTTCTCATGCCTGTAATCCCAGCACTTCAGGAGGCCGAGGTGGGTGGATTGCCTGAGGTCAGGAGTTCAAGACCAGCCTGGCCCACATGGTGAAACCCCATCTCTACTAAAAATACAAAAATTAGCTGGGCGTGGTAGAGGGTGCCTGTAATCCCAGCTACTCAGGAGACTGAGGCAGCTTGAACCTGGGTGGCAGAGGTTGCAGTGAGCAGAGATTGCGCCATTGCCCTCCAGCCTGGGAGACAGAGTGAGACTCCGTTGCAAAAAAAAAAAAGGAAACCCAAAAAACACACAAAAATACCTTTTATTTGCACATGGTTCAATATGGTGTTGGTTAAAAGCTTCCCTCCTAGTACATTTCCTTAGCCACCTCAGTTTTCTCAGGAATGACCATTGATTGTTGTTTGTTTGAACCTTTCTGGTATGTTCTGTGCACATGCAAGCAATACAGGCAGTTCCGCATATCTGTATGTACATGTGTGCCTGTGTATTTTAATCCACAAAATTAAAATCCACAAAATGATAATTTGCTGCTGCTTTGTACCTTATTCTTTCTCATGTAATATCTTGGGGATAATTCCATATCAGTTTTCTTTTTGGCCCTCTCCCTACCCTTTGAAAAAATACTGTTGCATGTTGTCAATTTCTGTATGTGCTATAAATTACTTATTAATGTCAGACTTTCAAGTTGCTTCCAATTTTTTTTAATAAGTTGCCTTATTTTTCAGAGAGTAAATACCACATAATAGTCATATAATCAACAACTAGTAATTTAAGCCCACTGTCCTTTATCTGTGGAATGAGTTAGAGGGTCACATTTCCTTTTCTGAAACCGTTGGGGCCAGATGTGTCTTAGAATTTAGAATTATTTTGGATTTTGGAAAGTTTACATTAATGCCCCTATCAGGATCTGAGGTGGTGTTCACTAATCAAAGATAGTGTTTCTTCAGAAAAGAAAATACCTTCCCTAAGTAGGGAAATACTATAAATAGCCTCCCTTCAGTTGGGGTTTTACTTCCAAGTGTGTTGTGAGAAAACTTTTTAGAGCTTTTTGGATGTTGGAATTGTGGGTAAGGGATTATGAACTTGGCAGTAGTACTTACCTGATGGTTGCTTTTTTTTTTTATTTTTTTGAGACGGAGTCTTGCTCTGTTGCCCAGGCAGAGTGCAGTGGTGCGATCTTGGCTGACTGCAAGCTCCCTCTCCCGGGTTCACGCCATTCTCCTGCCTCAGCCTCCCAAGTAGCTGGGACTACAGGCGCCTGCCACCACGTCCGGCTAATTTTTTGTATTTTTAGTAGAGATGGGGTTTCACCGTGTTAGCCAGGATGGTCTCGATGTCCTGACCTCCTGATCTGCCCACCTCGGCCTCCCAAAGTGCTGGGATTACAGGCGTGAGCCACTGTGCCTGGCCTGATGGTTGCTTTGAGATAAAATAAATTAATAGAAAGTATTTAGAATAGTACCAGGCACATACTGAGGGCTTATGTAAATATAGTTCAGCTTTGTTTTACTTTGAGTTTTAATTGTGAATGAAATTGAGTATCCTTCATAAGTTATTTAATTCATTTTATATATATATATATATATATGTATATAAATGAATTGCTTCTGTGTGTTCCTGGCTTATTATTTATTTATTTATTTTTGAGGCAGAGTCTTGCTGTCTTGCCCAGGCTGGAGTGCAGTGGTGCTATCTCAGCTCCCTACAACCTCTGCCTCCTGGGTTCAAAGAATTCTTGTGCCTCAGCCTCCCAAGTAGCGAGGACGACTGGCATGTGCCACCACGCCTCACCTGGCTGGGTTTTTTTGTCTTTTTAGCGGAGACAGGGTTTCACCATGTTGGCTACACTGGTCTCGAACTTCTGGCCTCAAGTGATCTGCCTGCCTCGGCCTCCCAAAGAGCTGGGATTATAGGCCTGAGCCATTGTGCCTGGCCCCTAGCCCTGTTTTCTGCTGGGACATTGGACTTACTGATGTGTAAGGATTCTTGGTATATTAAGGAATTTACCTTTTGTGTTTCCCTAGCAACTAATGATAAGCATCTTTCATGTGTGTATTCTTTTTTTTTTTTGAGATGGAGTCTCGCTCTGTCACCCAGGCTATAGTGCAGTGGTATGATCTTGGCTCACTGTAAGCTCTGCCTCCTGGGTTCACACCATTCTCCTGCTTCTGCCTCCCGGGTAGCTGGGACTACAGATGCCCACCACCACGCCTGGCTAATTTTTTTGTATTTTTAGTAGAGACGGAGTTTCACTGTGTTAGCCAGGATGGTCTCGATCTCCTGACTTGGTGATCCATCTGCTTTGGCCTCCCAAAGTGTTGGGATTACGGGCATGAGCCACCGCGCCCAGCGAAGTTTGTTTTCTTATCATGACAGCCATTCAGATATTTAACGGCAGCTTTCATGTAATGGCAGTTTCCCCCAATCCCTGCACCAGTTAAACCTGTCTAGTTGCCTCAACTGTATTTCATGAGTTATGATCTCCAAGCCACTTTGTATCATTTGTACAGATTTCTTTTTTTTTTTTTTTTTTTTTTTTTGAGACGGAGTCACTCTGTGTCGCCCAGGCTGGAGTGTGTGGCGCGATCTCCGCTCACTGCAAGCTCCGCCTCCCTGGTTCACGCCATTCTCCTGCCTCAGCCTCCCGAGTAGCTGGGACTACAGGCGCCCGCCGCCACGCCCGGCTAATTTTTTGTATTATTAGTAGAGATGGGGTTTCACCGTGTTAGCCAGGATGATCTCGATCTCCTGACCTGGTGATCCTCCCACCTCGGCCTCCCAAAGTGCTGAGATTACAGGCATGAGCCACCGTGCCCGGCCTGTACAGATTTCTTACAAGTTAAAGGCATTGTTTAAGGTTAGTCCTCAGCACATCGTGAGATAAACATTTGCTATTTCCACCTCAGCCTTCCAAAGTGCTGGGATTACAGGTGTGAGCCCCTGCGCCCAGCCAGTGCATTAGTTTTGTTGTTGTTGTTGTTGTTGTTTTAAATGGAGTCTCGCTCTTTTGCCCAGGCTGGAGTACCCTGATGGGATCTTGGCTCACTGCAACCTCTGCTTCCCGGATTCAAGCAGTTCTTCTGCCTCAGCCTCCTGAGTAGCTGGGACTACAGGCGCCTGCCACCACGCCCAGCTAATTTTTGTATTTTTAGTAGAGATACCATGTTGGCCAGGCTGGCCTCGAACTCCTGACCTCATGATCTGCCTGCCTCGGCCTCCCAAACTGCTGGGATTACAGGCATGAGCCACCACGCCTTGCCTAGCATTTTGGTGTTTAGCAGCCACCACTAGTGGTAGTGTAATATAGTTTGGTATGGGTCTTTTTTATGAAGTCTCTTTTGGCTATTGATTTAATTGAGAACCTCTGCGGTCATTAGCCTCTCTGGGCGTCTTTTTCTCATCTGTGTAATGACGGGTTTGGTAAGAAATCAAAGGAAGTATCTTCATTTTCTTATAAGAGGGTAAAGGAAGTCTGTATGTATTTGTGTGTATAGACTAGTATACAGTTATACAGATGTACACATTTGTGTGTTTATGTCTACAAAAATAATTATATGTCTATTTATATCTCCATCTCCATTAAACAGTTCAGCTTTTTAATCTTCAACAATTCATTGCCAGTCTTGTTTCATTTTTATCCTCACCAAAGTAAATTCTAGATGTTGTATTTGATTCATAAATGTATTTTTTTTTAACAGATAAGGACTCCAAAAATATACAACTTTGGCATTTTTTATGTTTTGGCTTTTGAATAGACAACTTACATGCAGTAAAAAATTCAAGAAGTACGAAAGTCTTTTCTTGTTCCTTATCCCTTAGTCATTCCCATCTCTAAGAGCATCCATATCTGTACATAATGTAGAGCTGCCTCATTCTTTTTAACAACTGCATAGTATTCAGGTGTGTTGTTATATGGTAATTTAATTCTTTATTAATTGGTATATTGTTTATGAAAGCAAAAACCAGGAAACAGTGTTGTATTGAGTTTCTTGTTACTTATGTAATTTTGTGTTCATGGAAAGTTATTTCTAAATACTTGTAAGTGAAACTGCTGGCTTCAGGAGTAAGTCCTTTCTTTCACATGTACATTTTTAGTTTTAAAAGATATTACCAAATCTTAACCTGTTAAATTACATTAAAACCCTTTGGAGGCTGGGCGTGGTGGCTCATGCCTGTGATTGTAGCACTTTGGGAGGCAGAGGCAGGATGTTTGCTTGAGCCCAGGAGTTCAAGACCAGCCTGGGCACCATAGTGTGACCCCGTGTGTTAAATAAAAAGGGAAGTTAGGCAGGCGTGGTGGTGCACACTTGTAGTTCCAGCTACTTGGGAGTGCTGCTCGGGAGGCTGAGGTGGGAGGATCACTTGAGGCCTGGAGGTCTCTGAAGCTGCAGTGAGCTGTGATCACACCACTGTATTCCAGTGTGGGTGACAGTGAGATCCTGTCTTGAGGGCAGGAAAACCTATTGGTTAGCATTAAAAATTATACAGTGAATCTATCCATGTAAAGCATCCCTCTCACCTGTATTTGATGATGCTAATTGAGATTTGTAAATAGCTTTTCTTAAATGTAGATGTATTTTGTAGAAGTAATTTTATTGTTTGGCATAGGGTGTACATTTTGTCAGTGTTTTTCTACAAGTAAATGTTGAGGGAATTAATAATAATACCAGTTGGAATCATATTTGTATCTCATTTGGAAAGGTTATAAAAATGTTCTGATAGTAAAAATTGAAGGCAACAAAAATTCTCCACGTACAAGATGAATAGGCAGGCTAAGGATTTATTACTGGCTGATATGCATAAATAGCCACTATTAGCCATTTAACTAACACACCAGAACTACCGCTAAAAATTCCTTGAGATTATATGGCTTTTAGGATTAGAAGAAAGAACAGAAATAGCTAGAGAAACCTGATCCTGTAGACAGGTTTCTGGATAGAGCTAACATACCTTATGGGCAGCCCTATCCCAGATAAATAAAAACACTGGTAGAAGGTTTTTATTAACTTCAGTTGGTTTAGGTTTTACTAAATGATTTTTAATTTAAGCATCTTTATTCGAAAAGCCCATAATACCCCTAAGAAGATTTGGCTGAGTCATTTACATGTCATTCTGAATGGATTCTGAATGGGTTGCTTAACCCTGCTGAAATTTCTTGTGAGTTTACAATTTTAAGGGACTTGGTTGCCTGAGGAAAGGTCCGTAGAAGGCATGAGAGCTATATACTGAAAAGATAGGAGAGGAAATGTCTGATATGTAAATGTTAATTTCTTCACAACTTAAAATTATTTGCAGTTCTTCCAAGATTGATCATATACTATTTATTAACCACATATCTGTTATTTATTAACTTTTATATTGATACCACTCATGTTTTTATCCTTTGACTTATTTTTACAGATAAAGTGGAGAATTTTCATGAAGAACGTGAAAAGAATAGTCACCATATTCACAAAAATACTGACGACAGTACTAAGAAACTCAATGCAGAAACTACAGTGGCTTCTGAAATCAAGGAAACAAATGATACTTGGAACTCCCAGTTTGGGAAAAGGCCAGAATCACCATCAGAAATATCTCCAATCAAGGGATCTGTAAGAACTGGTTTGTATGAATGGGATAATGATTTTGAAGACATCAGATCAGAAGACTGTATTTTAAGTTTGGATAGTGATCCCCTTTTGGAGATGAAGGATGATGATTTTAAAAATCGATTGGAAAATCTGAATGAAGCCATTGAGGAAGATATTGTACAAAGTGTTCTTAGGCCAACCAACTGTAGGACGTACTGTAGGGCCAATAAAACTAAATCCTCCCAAGGAGCATCAAATTTTGATAAGCTGATGGACGGCACCAGTCAGGCCTTAGCCAAAGCAAACAGTGAATCAAGTAAAGATGGCCTGAATCAGGCAAAGAAAGGGGGTGTAAGTTGTGGGACCAGTTTTAGAGGGACAGTTGGACGGACTAGAGATTACACTGTTTTACATCCATCTTGCTTGTCAGTTTGTAATGTTACCATACAGGATACTATGGAACGCAGCATGGATGAGTTCACTGCATCCACTCCGGCAGATTTGGGAGAAGCTGGTCGTCTCAGAAAAAAGGCAGATATTGCAACTTCTAAGACCACTACTAGATTTCGACCTAGTAATACTAAATCCAAAAAGGATGTTAAACTTGAATTTTTTGGTTTTGAAGATCATGAGACAGGAGGTGATGAAGGAGGTTCTGGAAGTTCTAATTACAAAATTAAGTATTTTGGCTTTGATGATCTCAGTGAAAGCGAAGATGATGAAGATGATGACTGTCAAGTGGAAAGAAAGACAAGCAAAAAAAGAACTAAAACAGCTCTATCACCCTCCTTGCAACCTCCCCCAGAAAGCAATGATAATTCCCAGGACAGTCAGTCTGGTACTAACAATGCAGGTAAGAATTTTAAAAAAATGTATAATAAGTACAGTAGTCCCCCCTTACCTGCAGTTTCACTTTCTATGGTTTCAGTTACCTAAGGTCAACCATATTCTGAAAAGAGGTGAGTACAGTATATTAAGATAAAGACCCCATTCATGTAACTTTTATTATAGCATATTGTTAAAATCATTCTGTTGTATTCTTATTGCTGATCTCTTACTGTGCTTGATTTGTAAATTAAACTTTATCATAGGTATGTATATGAAGAAACATAGTATATACAGGTTTTAGTGTACTATCCCTGGTTTCAGGCATCCACTAGGAACTGGCATGTATCCCCTGTTGATGGCTGGGGGGGCTACTTTAAATGTGTTTTTCAGGCTTAAATCAACAGCTACATAGTTTCTTCTTAGATACTCAATTTTAGCTTGTTATATTTATTAAAAGTACCTATTAGAACCATAAATCACCTTATTTAAAGGTACAGCATTTTAAGTGTTAATGATCAGGTCCCAAGTTGTAAGGAACCAATTTGTAGATTGGAGAGTCTTCATATTTGGGTTTTAATTTAACCTTTAGCACTTGAGAATTTTAAAGCATATATGTATATGGCGCAGGGACACCAAACATTGTGATGTTTCCACTTGACAAATCCAAATGCAGTGAAGACATAGATTAGATTTTGGACCTTTGGAACTATACTGATAACAGGTGGTATAATGAGGGAAATACCAGAAGATTAGAATTTAAAAACTCTTTGTGGTTGGCTAAAAACTAATAAACATTCAAAACACTCTCAAACCCTCGTAAGTTGGTTTAATAAAATTGAAAAGTGCCAGGTAAGTATGCATTCCCTCTTAACTGTGGAAATTTAATTTGTGCTGAGATTGTAGACCCGGTAATGACTAAGGGTCCTCAAGGAGTTCAGTCTCCACTGTGAAAGACAAACAAAAGAAATAGGTTAGCTCTGCTATAATTAAGCCATTACTTGACAAGGGCTTTGTGAAGTGGATTGACTATCTAGTGAGGAAGAATTTGTGAAAGCTTCTGGGATACATGGTTTCTTAACCAAATATAGTTTTTCTGGATTGGTTTACATATTAAATAAAGCTTTTTTCCTGGTAGGGCCACAGAAGTGTCATTATGGTAAATTAGAATTACAGTAGTATTTTAAAATACGGATTCTCTTGTAGAATATAAGTCATTCTTCAGATTACCTACCATTTTGCTTTATTTGGCCTAAAAATAGTTTTGCTTAATTTATTCTTCAAAACTAGACATACACAGGAGTACCCCTAGGGGCTCACCCCTGCCTCCTCCGAAAAAAAAAGAAAAAAGAAATACATCCATTGTTGTCTTTGAATCTTTTCTGGAGAATGGAAGTTTGCAGCAGCCTTACGATAGTCACTTAAGATCTGGCTGGGCAGAACAGCTAGGCATTTGTTTCCTCAGTAGAATGATAAATACTGCTATACAATACCAGCGCCCTTGTCCTTCTGTAGTTTACTTACAAGCTTTTATTCTAACCTGGATAGCAAGTTATCCCTTGCAATTGAGAATCTGTGGCTGAAATTTACATCTTGGGTAATACAACTTTTAAAGATTTAAAATGTGAAATTAGACTCCCTTTGAGAAACTAGAAGTAGATGCTAAATAACATTTGAAAATTAGAGGCCATTTGGTTATCTACCCCAAGTTGAAATTTGAGTCTTCATACCATATGTGAAACAGCAAAAAATTTTAAGCATTGGGATAGAGAAAAGTCTTCCTATTTTTCCTATTTTGTTTCGCTTAGAAAAAGATACATATTTTTAACCAGTTAGGAAATGAACCGACTCTTCGGTTAGTTGTGTTTGAAGACCGACAAGTCATTAAACTTTGTTGTATTAGATCGTTTTAAATCTCTTGCCAAGGATAACTGTCCTCCTTTTCTGGTGTTTCAAATGTGGCTTTTGTAGTTGCCAGCAGGCATTCTTTGAAGGCCAACATGATTTAGTGGATTTAAAGTTCTGAAAAATGTTACAGGTAGATATGCATGATGTTTTGTGTGTGTATAAACCATACCATTCCAGTGTCAGTATCCATAGATATCCAGCAGTTATGTGACCTCTCGGAAGTAAGAAAATTATTTTGGAAAAGATTTTATTTTTCTGTTCGACATAAAATAAGGCTAGAACACATACACAGCAACCAGGTTTATGATTTCTCTTTCAGGAGGGACAAGCAGGAAGGGAGAATGGCAGGGAGTATTTTGTCAGCTCTGTGGTGCTCTGATTTCCTTTATTATTTTCTTCCCATTTTCATTCATTCATGTATATATAATCTTGATAGGTTGTCTGGTAGGTAATTTGCAATATTAGTAAGCTAGATAGTTTTGATTACCATTTCAGAAAACTTGGATTTTACAGAGGACTTGCCTGGTGTGCCTGAAAGTGTGAAGAAGCCCATAAATAAACAAGGAGATAAATCAAAGGAAAATACCAGAAAGATTTTTAGTGGCCCCAAACGGGTAAGTAAAACACCATCAGTGATTTTTATTATTTATTTGTTATTGGAGGGCTCAACTCTTAATTTTTTATTTGAAAGTTACTAATAAACATCATAGCAACTGTCTTTCAAAGGGTATATGTAAGTCATTTTTTCAGATGTAACCATTTTTTAAAAATTGTAAAATATACATATTTTTTAAACCATTCTCAAACATACAAGTCAGTGGCATTACTTTCACGGTGTTATGTAACCATCACAATTATCTATACCCAAAACCTTTTTATCATATCCAACAAAAACTCTGTACCCATTAACCAATAACTTCCTCCCCCACCCCAAGCCTAGTCAATACTATTCCATTCTCTCTCTAGGAATGTGCTTTTTCTAAGTATCTTATATAAATAGAATCATACAATATTCGTCATAAACCAGTTACAAAAGGACGAACATTGTATGAATCTGGTTTATTTCACTAAGCCTGATTTTTCTAAGGTACATCTGTCTTTTACTGTATGTCAAAATTTCATTCCTTTTTATGGCTGAATAAAATTCCATTGTATGTAAGATATATATGTGTGTATATATATATATATATATGTGTATATATATATATATATATATATATATATATGAATATTCCATTGTGTGTGAGACAAACACACACCACCACACCTCCATGCCTTCCACATTTTGTTTACCCATTCATCTGTTGATGGACACTTGGATTGTTTTTACCTTTTGGCTACTGTGAATAATGCTGCTGTGAAGGTTGGCATACAGATATATCTGTTTGAGTCTCTGCTTTCAGTTCTTTTGGATATATACCTAGGAGTGGATTTCCTGGGTCAGTATGGTAGGCCTATAACTTTCTGAGGAACTGCCAAACTGTCCTCTGTGGTGTCTGCACCATTTTACGTTGCTACCAGCAGTGTATGCTACCAGCAATGTATGAGGGCCCTAGTTTTTTCGTATCCTTACCAGCACTTCTATTTTCTGTTTTTTGATAATAGCCTAATGGGTGTGAAGTGGTATCTCATTGTGGTTTGATTTGTACTTCACTAATGATTAGTGATGTTGAGCATTTTTTATGTGTTTACTGGCTATTTTTGTATCTTTGAAGAAATGTCTAAGTCCTTTGTCCAGTTTTTTTGTTTGTTTTAGATGGAGTTTCGCTCTTGTTGCCCAGGCTGGAGTGCAGTAGCACAATCTTGGCTCACTGCAGCCTCTGCCTCCTGGGTTCAAGGGATTCTCCTGCCTCAGCCTCCCAAGTAGCTGGGATTACAGGCATGTGACACCATGCTTGGCTAGTTTTGTATTTTTAGTAGAGATGGGGTTTCATCATGTTTGTCAGGCTGGTCCCTAACTCCTGACCTCAGGTGATCCACTTGCCTTGGTGTCCCAAAGTGCTGGGATTACAGGCGTGAGCCACCGTGCCCGGCCCTTTGCCCATTTTTGAATTGAGTTTTTTTGTTTTTATTGAGTTGTAGTAGTATGTTAATCCTTAGCAGTAATATGGTTTACAAATATTTGGTGCTATTTCACTAGTTGTTTTTCACCGTATTGATGTCCTTTGATGCAAAAAAGTTTTTAATTTTGATGTTCAATTTGTCATTTTGTTGTCTGTGCTTTTGGTATCATATCCAATAAATTGTTGCCAGATCCAGTTTTATGTACTTTTTTGTCTATGTTTTTTTCCTATAGTTCATAGTTTTAGGTTGTTAACGTTTAGATCTTTGTTCTATTTTAAGTTAATTTTTGTATATGTTATAAGGTTAGGGCCAACTTTATTCCTCCTCCTCTTTTTTTTTTTTTTTTTTGAGATGGTCTCACTCTCACCCAGGCTGGAATGCAGTGGTGTGATCCCAGCTCAGTGCAGCCTTGACGTCCTCGGGCTCAGGTGATCTCCCACCTCACACTCCTAAATAGCTGGGACTACAGTCGTGCGTTATGATACCTGGCTGATTTTTGTATTTTTTGTAGAGATGTGGTTTCACTTTGTTGCCCATGCTGGTCTTGAACTCCTAGGCTCAGGCTATCTGCCTGCCTTGGCCTCCCAAAATGTAATATGGTCCAGCATAGGTATTGAGAATAATTTGACTTCGCCTTTTTTGTAAAAAATTCCTTAAATAGCTTGTTACAGTATTTTGTTATTTAAAGTTAAAATTAGAGGTTGCCAGTACCTTTTATTCTTGTAGATTGAATTGCTTTTAAGTAACTAAAGAATGAGTGTGTTCAATTTTTATGGCCTTATTTTTCCTATTTTACCTGAAGAGCCCATTGGGGATCTTTTCAATGTAATTGTGCTATAGTTTTGCACTCTTAGGTGCTTAGGTGAGACTTTGAATTTCTAGAAAACTGTATGACTTCACAGTGATATGTAGTTGTATTTTAATAACCTTTTCAGGTAATTTTGGATATTCTTCTATAGTACTACCCCAAAACTCAAGAAATGGGAGTTTCTTAATGATTAGTTGCAACTTGGAATGTGAAACCATGCCAGTAACCTTTCATACATTGCACTAAAATCGGCTGCATTACCTTGCATTTTGAATGGGCATTTACTCATACATGCTTTGTAACATCATACACTGGTCACTTGCAAAATACTGGTTACGATGAATTATGCAAATCTTTCAAATGACACATTTCATTATACAGTATCAAAAAACCACATTAATACCACTGCCAAACTCAGAAAAGTTTGTAAGTACTGGGAACCTATCAAGTTCACAGTGGTAGATACAAGTGCTCTAAAATTTGTTTTTGCTTAAAAGTTCAATTTTTTTTTTTTTATTGGAAGCAAATACTTCAAGGAAAACAACTGATGGTAACAGATTTACTCTTTGTTTTCGAGAAAATGCCTGCCACACTCCCACGTTTGAATCAGCATAGTTTGTCAATCTTTCCAGTAAAGAATGATGTTTGAGAAAAAAGTAGCTAGTTTGGCTTGTAACTTAAACAGTGGTGGTTTTTTCTCCATATAACCACTGTACTTTGCATGCAGCAGAAGTGTTTTATGCATACTTGTTTTGTCATAGAGATTATTAATGTATTCAGGGATAGAGATTTAATAAAATTAACTTTTTATTCCTTCATTAAGGGCTTTAAGTGAAACTGGCATGTTACTTTTTGACTGCTACATAGTATGTAGCAGTTCAGAAGTCCTACCTTTATTCGTGCTAAGGCACCAGCAGTTGTACCCACCATTGCTTTTGCACCATCCATACAAATGTCAATGCAGTAAAAAAGCCAGATAACATCTTTATAAAATTGTTTTTGAGGCAGAGTCTTGCTCTGTTGCCCAGGTTGGAGTGCAGTGGCACAATCTCAGCTTACTGCAGCCTCTGCCTCCCAGGTGCAAGCGATTCTCCTGCCTTAGACTCCTGAGTAGCTGGGACTACAGGCAAGCGCCACCGTGCCTGGCTATTTTTTTGTATTTTTAGTAGAGGCGGGGGTCTCATCATGTTGGCCAGGCTGGTCTCGAACTCCTGGCCTCAGGTGATCCACCTGCTTCCGCCTCCCAAAGTCCTGCGATTACAGGCGTGAGCCAATGCGCCTGGCCTCATCTCTTAAAAAATGTAGTTGGGCATGGTGGCTTGGTTGTAGTCCAAGCTACTTGGGAGGCTGAGACAGGAAGATCACTTGAACCCAGGAGTTCATGGCTGCAGTGAGCTATGATCACATCACTTCACTGGAGCCTGGACAACAGAGTGAGACCCTGTCTCTTAAAAAATAAATAAATTAAGGCCAGGCGCGGTGGCTCATGCTTGTAATCCCAGCACTTTGGGAGGCCGAGGCGGGCGGATCACGAGGTCAGGAGATCGAGACCACGGTGAAACCCCGTCTCTACTAAAAATACAAAAAATTAGCCGGGCGTGATGGCGGGCGCCTGTAGTCCCAGCTACTCGGAGAGGCTGAGGCAGGAGAATGGTGTGAACCCGGGAGGCGGAGTTTGCAGTGAGCCGAGATTGCGCCACTGCACTCCAGCCTGGGCGACAGAGCAAGACTCTGTCTCAAAAAAAAAAAAAAAAAAATTAATTAATTAATTAATTAAATAGACGAAAATTTGAAATATACAGAAAATGTGAAAGAACAGTAAGATGAATACCCATATCCCTCTGCCTAGATTGCTTTCCAGTTAGCATTTAACCATAATTGTACATGGTCCCTTTCCGTTCTCCCTCTCTATAATATGTATTTACTGTATAATACTTATATTAAGTATATGTACAGTCTTATTTGAAAGTTTATTATATTAAATATGGTCTTATTTGAAAGTAAGTTGCCTGCATTTCTTAAGAAAAAGGTCTCATACCTGTGGTTATATAACACTTAAGTCAATTCCTAGTAATTCTCTGATATAGTCTGATAATCACTGTATTCAGTTTTCCCCATCTTCAAAATGTCTTTTCATATTTTTTTTCCCAAACCATAATCGTTTAGTTATGTCTCTTTTAGTTTTGAACAGTACCCCCCTTTGAAAAAAATTCCCCTTGGCCCTGAATTTTTTTTTTTTTTTTTTGAGACGGAATCTCACTGTAGCCCAGGCTCCAGTGTAGTGGCGCCATCTCTGCTCACTGCAAGCTCCGCCTCCTGGATTCACGCCGTTGTCCTGCCTCAGCCTCCTGAGTAGGTGGGACTACAGGCGCCCACCACCACACCCGGCTAATTTTGTTTTTGTATTTTTAGTAGAGACGGGGTTTCACTGAGTTAGCCAGGATGGTCTCTATCTCCTGACATCGTGATCTGCCCGCCTCGGCTTCCCGAAGTGCTGGGATTACAGGCGTGAGCCACCGCGCCCGGCTGGCCCTGATGGTTTTTTAAGAGCCCAGGATATTTGTCTTACAGAAACTTCTACATTCAAAATTTATCTGATTGTTTCCTACTGATGTCATTTAACTTGTTGCCTCATTGCATTAAAGTACCAGAATTTAAGTCTGGAAGTTTGATTAAATTCAGGTTAGACTTTTTGGTGGGGGGTGGGGGGGAGGCTATTTCACCGGTTGCATTGTGTATGATGCTTTACATCAGAAGTCTCATGATACCTGGTTACTCCACTCTTAGCATTGTTTGACCACCTAGTTAAGGTTGTGATCACCAGCTCTCAACAAAATAAAAGTACATATCTCATTTTATAATTCAGTTAGGAAACTTAAGAGTGCTAGTTTAGTACCACGTGCATGCCGTATTCCCCATTATTGTCTTACCTCATCATTTTCGTGTCCATTGTTGAGCTTTGCCTACATCATTTATTGCTCGAGTTACAGAATGATGAGTTTTCTAATCATTATTTCTTACACATTTAATAGCTGGAATTTTGTAAAGAGGAACCTTCATCTCTCTTCCTTCTCCTTCCCCTCTCCTTCCAACTGTCTCCATCACTATAGATTCAGTAATTTTTGCTTATTGGATAACATTTTTGCTTACTGACATTATGCTAAGTTAAATAACTCAGACACAAAGAATATTAAAAACGGCATGATCTCACTTACGTGTCAAACTAAAAATAGTTGAATATGTAGAAACAGAATTGAATGGTGGATACCAGGGATGAGGAGTGGGAGGAAATAGGGCAGTGTTGGTCAGACAGTACATATTTGCAGTTACATAGGATGAATAAATGTAGCTATCTGATGTACAGTAGGAGACCTGTAGTTAATAATATAGGAAATTTGCTAAGAGAGTAGATTGTAGGTGCTCTTAACACACACACAGGGTAACTGGAAAGTGATGGATGCTTGTAGTAATCACTGTGTATATTAAAACATCTTGCATGTTAAATATATGCAATAAAAATAAATACTATTTACTAAATGTTTTATAGTTGATTTTGCTTTTTTTTGTTTTTTAAAGTTGAAGTTGTTTTAGATTTGGCCAGTGTGAACCACTTCAAGCTGTCTCTTGTATGCTTTTGAAATAACCTGTCATCTTTGAGCACTTCCCTTGCCTTCTGTACAATAAGATGGCTCAGGCTCATCTTGTAGATTTCCTGTTTAAGTCATGGAATCATGTGTTTTTCTAGGAACCTTGGTTCTTTTTGTGGACATTAGTACTTAGAAACCAAGATCTGAGTGCTGAGCGTGTTCATCGCGTCAAGGGCCTTTCTTCAGACAGAGTTAGGAGATAATGTAGAAAAATGAACCATGCTGGGCGCAGTGGCTCATGCCTGTAATCCTAGCACTTTGGGAGGCCGAGGTGGGTGGATCACGAGATCAGGAGATTGAGACCATCCTGGCTAACACGGTGAAACCCTGTTTCTACTAAAAACACAAAAAATTAGCCGGGTGTGGTGGCGGGAGCCTGTGGTCCCAGCTACTCAGGAGGCTGAGGCAGAAGAATGGCGCAAACCCGGGAGGCAGAGTTTGCAGTGAGCGGAGATGGCGCCACTGTACTCCAGCCTGGACGACAGAACAAGACTCTCTCTCAAAAAAAAAAAAAAAGAAATGAACCATGAGTTTATGTTATTGATAGTTTCTTTTCCAAATTTATTTATTTATTTATTTATTTGAGACAGAGTCTTGCTCTGTCACCAGGCTGGAGTGCAGTGGCATGATCTCAGCTCACTGCAACCTCTGCCTCCCGGGTTCAAGTGCTTCTCCTGCCTCAGCCTTCCGAGTAGCTGGGATTACAGGTGACCGCCACCATGCCCAGCTAATTTTTGTATTTTTAGTAGAGATGGGGTTTCTCCATGTTGGTCAGGCTGGTCTCGAACTCCTGACCTCAGGTGATCCACCCGCCTCGCCCTCCCAAAGTGCTGGAATTACGGGTGTGAGCCACCGTGCCCGGCCTTCAAATTTAACATCACAGAATTGTATACTTATTTGCTTATCCTACAGCATACATATATATCAAAATTATAATTCCAATAATATGAGCAATAAATACACTGAGTGAATTTTAATCTCTTTGCAATTTGTTTTTTTCCTTAGATTATAGTTTATTTAGGATGAACAGTTACGGTACTGTGTTAAAATTTGTTGAAATGATTTTTATACTGTCTGCTTACGTTAATTCTATATTCAGTTGAGGTCATTTGTACCTATTTGTGTTCTGTTTTTTTAACTTAGTTTTGAACTTAATGTTGGAGTAATTTATTTGCTACTAACATAGCTTAGAAGGCAGCAGTGTACATGTACTTGACCTGATTACGAAGGAATCTGTCTGGCCTAAAGTAAATCAGGTCATGGCAACTTGAGTCAGCAGCAGACCTATTTACTGTTTATGGATGCAACGTGATAGTGTCAGAAAATTAAGAAAATTATTGCTAATTTATAAAACAAAAAGAGCTATGGGACTGAGCTTATTTGAAAAATATAATATGAGTAAAACTGTGTGTGTGTGTGTGTGTGTATGTGGTTTTTTTTTTGAGATGGAGTCTCACTCTGTCCCCCAGGCTGGAGTGTGGTGGCGCGATCTCGGCTCACTGCAACCTCTGCCTCCTAGGTACAAGCAATTCTCCCGCCTCGGCCTCCCAGGTAGCTGGGATTACAGACGTGCACCACCATGCCCGGCTAATTTTTGTATTTCTAGTAAATATGGGGTTTCACCTGTTCACCAGCAGATCTTGAACTGCTGACCTCAAGCGATCCGCCCACCTTGGCCTCCCAAAGTACCAAAGTGGGCCTCCCACCGCACCAAGCCAAAACTGTGTCTTAAGCTGTGTCTTAACATAGTAGCCCCCCCCCTTTTTTTTTTTTTTTGGCAAGGCAAAACCTTTATTCATTTTAATGTTACACAAGTGTAAGGAACATCTAATCTGGATTTATTGACTTTAGGTAACAGTAATTTAAAAGAGAAAGATCTCATTATGGAAATTTAAAAATCGACTACAATAAATGGTGAAGAAAACTAGCAATAGAACAGGACAATGTTCAAATAGCTCATACAATTAACAAATAAGGCCAAAAGATCAACGTATATCCCACCATATCTTTCATGCAATGTCTCAGCTTTTTTTCCCCCAAACATAAAGGCCAATTAATTCAAATTAGCCCTATTAAGAATGTTAGTTTGTTTCCTTCTGAAATTAATATTTGAATGGAAAATGTATTAACTCATGGTTTCTTACTGAAGTTTAAGATTCCACCAGATGATGCTCAGATTTAGACAGTGCTAGAATAAGATGCTACTGGGTGATTATTTCGAAGTATGAACTACAGGTAAAATCTAAAAGGACATACATACTAAACAATATTTTCTAATTTAAAAGACATAAATATAAATGAATTAACTCACATAACCTACTTACAAACAAAACTAGAATAAACACAGCTTTTAGGAGCCAACTCCAGTTGATTTCATGACTTAATAGGAGCAAGATCTTAGGTGTAGCCCTAACATTTTATTCCCAGAAGAGCCTTACTTAAGTAAATGCCATAGATTTATGTATGAGAAATTAGGATTTATGGAAAGCTCAGTTCTCCAAGGAAGTTTTACATAAGTTACCTCACATGTACCAGGAGAAAAAAAAGAGGGCGAGATAGGTGGGTATAGGAAATGTTCTCAGCAGTCATTCCAGTCTCTGTTTTGTTGTTGTTGTTATTGTTATCTGAGACATGGTCTCGCTTTGTTGCCTAGGCTGGAATTGCAGTGGCATGATCATGGCTCATTGCAGCCTCAGCCTTTGGAGGGTAGCTAGTGCCTGTAGCTGTGACTACAGGCATGCGACACCACACTTGCTAATTTCTGTATTTTTTGTACAGATGGGGTCTCATTATGTTGCCCAGGCTGGTCTTGAACTCCTGGGCTCAAGTGATCCACTCTCAGGGCCTCCTAAAGTGCTGGAATCACAGGCATGAGCCGCTGAGCCTGGCCCATTCTCTATTATAATGGAAACACCCTTGTGTAGTTGGTAGGCCAGTGAGAGTATCTGGATTTTCTGGCTCTCTAATCTGATTAGATTTAAGAATTCCAGTGGCCCCATTTCCAGGTGGGAAAGAGGTGGTCTATGACTTGTAGTGGCAGGAGTTTTCCTTCTGCTCTATCACAATTTTTCAGCCTGAGCACTAGTGGTATTTTGGACTGAATAATTCTTGGTTTGGAGGCTGGCCCTGTACACTGGAGGATATTCAGCAACATCCCTGGCTTCTATCCACTAGTTGTCAGTAGCATGCCCCTCTTGCCTTGTTGTTACAACCCAAAATGTCTTTGGACATTGCCAAATGTTTCCTGGGAGTGAAATGCACCCTCCTCCCATTGCTGTATATGTATGTGTGTGTGACTTGATAGTAAATTCAGATATGATGCCCATTACTCCTAAATACCTAGTTTGTACTTTGTAAAAACAAGAGCACTTTACTATACTGCCACAGACCCATCAAAACCAGAGTTAACATTGATGTAATCCATTGTCTAATCCACAGATCTCATTCAAATTTCAGCAATTGTCCCAGTAATGTTCTTTATAGCAAAACAACTAAACTACACCCCCATGTCTCCTAAACAAAGAACCCATGATCTAATCCAGAATCACATGTTAGTTTAGTTGTCACAAGTCTCTACTCTCCTTCAGTTGGCCATGGGATCTGTGTTTCCTGGTCTTTTCATGGTTTTTACATCTCCGGGGGAGTTAAGGCCAGTTATTTTGTCGAATGCCCCTCAGTTTGTGTTTGATACTTTCTCATGATTAGACTCAGGTTAGACAGTTTTGATGGCAACACAGAGGAGATGCCATTTTCTTGCTGCATCACATCAGGTAGTACTTAATGTCAGTTTGTACCATTACTACTGATGTTAACTGATCACTTGGTTAAGATGGTATTTTTCAGGTTCGTCACCTTTCCTCATTAGACTTTCACCCCATAGTTTATTGTTGATTGTTGCCTGAGTCAGTTTTTACAACATTGGTTGCCAAATGTGATTTCCTAATTCAGCATTTGTTCTACAGTTACTAGTATTTGGCCTTGTAGTGTAAGGTAGATATTTTCTTCCCCTCCATGTAGGTTAGAGTGTATGCATGTATTTTTATATGTATTCATTTAGTTATTACAGTATGAAGATGGATTTCTACTTTATTCAGTCATTTGTTACTGTATTTATTTAAATCAGTTCTGTCATTAGTTTGATCTTCTTAGATTTGGTTGGTGGATGTTCCTGCAAGCTGGCTTTGATGTGTCCCACTATTTTGCATTTCCTTACTTAACATTCTATTTTCTTTAATTTTAATGCTCTACGAATTTGTCTGTCATCCTTGTGCAGGGGTCATGCTAATCTTCTTGGTATCGTTGCAGTTTTTGTATATGTGCTGCTGAAGCAAGCACCTTACTGACATTCTAAGATGTTCCAGGCTCATCCTATACTTTCCTAGTCCTGGAGTCAGCCATTTCTTCAAGGATTCCTGTTTGCAGTTCATGGAGAATGGTATTTAGAAATAAATATTTGTTCACTAGGTATGGTTATTTCTTCTGAAGTGTCATTGCTTCTAGGCCCTCTCTGAGTAGACAGCTAGGAAACATGTAAAAATATGCATATACTCTTTCATATACAGACACATGCCTATTTCATGGTCATTCTATGTATGTTTAGAACCATGAGTTCACACTAATATTTCCGATACCACGTTTTATTCTAGACTTCTCATTTTCCATATTTTAATTCCCTTCACCGAGAGAAATCTGGTTTCCATTATCCTTCACGTGTGTTCTTATTTTCACAGTCATCATGTATGTAACTAGTTTCTTGACTATGCTGACCACCTTCCTCACCTCAGTTCTGCTGACATAGTCTGGCCAAGAGGTCCCCCTTCCCTCTACCCTGTGTTAGAAAGCATTAACTCTTTTGTTCGTTTGTTTGTTTATTTGTTTTGAGACAGAGTCTCACTCTGCTGCCCAGGCTGGAGTGCAGTGGTGCGAGCTCATCTCACTGTAAGCTCTGCCTCCCGGGTTTACTCCATTGTCCTGCCTCAGCCTCCCAAGTAGCTGGGACCACAGGTGCCCACCACCACGCCCGGCTAATTTTTTTTGGTATTTTTTAGTAGATGTGGTGTTTCACCATGCTAGCCAGGATGGTCTCGATCTCCTGACCTCGTGATCCACGAGTCGGCCTTCTAAAGTGCTGGGATTACAGGCGTGAGCCACCACGCCTCGCCCAGAAAGCATTAACTCTTAAGCATACGTGTCTGTGAGAATTTCCTTTAATGTCTCCCAGGAATATAGAGGAGTTGTTAATATCAGGATTGAGGGCTGACTCAGAAGATGAGGAGGGTGAAGAAAACTTGTAGTAAGAACATGGTTGAAATGATGATTCAGAAAAGTTGTCACTTGCTGGTGAGAAAAGGAAAGATAGGATTTGATAGATAGGGTTGAAACATACCTGGATTTAACCACCTATTGTTTCTAGGTAAGGTTTTGATCATTGAGCAGTTCTTGGTACTTCCGTTCATGAAATGTCATCCAGTTTCTGATTTCTGGCTACAGCTTCCCTACATGCCATTATTTGTAGCTGTCATATGTGTGCTGATATACTTAGATTATTTCTTCTGCTTGCCCTGCTTGTGGTTTGACTTCTACCTTTTCATTCAGCTGCTGCCTGTCATCCCTGCTTATAAGCATTCATTGTCTGTATAGTCAGCCTGACTGTACAGGTTTTCAGTGCTTGCAGGGTTGGTTGTGTTTTACCTGGGAAGTTGGCCATCTTGTTTTGCAGTTAAGACTGCTGCTGGGTCATTGATGAAACTAACCATAATGTCAATCTCAGTTTCAATTCTCCAATATTTATATCTTTACGTTCTTTTTTGTTGTTGAGACAGGGTTTCACTCCAGTTGCTCAGGCTAGAGTGCAGTGGTGTGATCATGTCTCACTGCAGCCTCGACTTCCTGGGCTCAAGTGATTCCTCTGCTTCAGCCTCTAGGGTAGCTGGGACTGTAGGCACACGCCAGTGCGTCCAGCTGATTGTTTGTATTTTTTGTAGAGGTGGGGTTTCACCATTTTTCCCAGGCTAGTCTCGGGCTTCTGAGTCTAGCCATCTGCCGGTCTTGGCCTCCCAAAGTGGTGGGATTACAGGCATAAGCCATCATGCCCAGCCTATACCTTTACTTTCATCATTCCCCTGTGGTTTAAAGCTAGGCCCTTCTGGCACTATCTTTTGTCTAACTCTTTAAGGAACATTCTGGACTTAATTTTTTCTTCCCATCTGTACTTCAATATGACACTGGATAGTGGGCTTCTGGGCAATTAAAATTTATCAGTATAAATCATGGTTACATATTTAGTTGTTTTAGAATGTTGTAATTATATAAACCTGGAGTTTTAAAGTTGAATATAGCTTTATACTTTGATAAACTTCATTTTTTGTTTTATAAAATGAGTTTATACAGGTTGTCAACTTACTAGCAAAATCTTACAATTGAAGAGACTTTAAAGGACAAGTACTCCCACATCTCACCCAAGAACAAATGTTCCTTCCACACAGTATCTTCCTTTAGCAGTTAGAACCCACTCTCATGAAATAGCATATTTTTCTGTCAGAACAGTTTTACCCAGTGTTACCTTTGTTATATGTATGGGGACTCACTGACTATCTTGAGATCCAGTCATCATGTGGTATTGTGAGATCTACTATATTCTCAAGTACTAGAAACCTGAGATATTAATTGATATGAAGCCTGAAAAAAAGAGTGACTGTAGCAATTGGATTGGTGATGAGGGAAACTGGCAAAAGTGTGGAAGTTAATAGCTGCTGCCATTCATTTACAGCTCCTGGGTAGGTGATCCAAAGAGTTGTTGAAGCTGAGCAGGTTCTGGCTGGGCCTCGGTATGGAAGAGAGGGAGTCAGTTTTAGTTGGCTTTTTTTCATCATTGTTTTTGTTTAGTGTTTACTACATGACTTTCACTGTGCTAGGGAAACAAAAAGGAATAAGAAGAGTATCTCAAAAGGGCAGAATTGTTTTTTCCTACTGGAATTTTAAGCAGTCTTAGTATTTCCTCAGTGTGTTTGTTCCAAACCAGAAGCATTATTGCTTCCTTTTATATAGGTAGTATTTAACTTAAATATTAAACCAGATAATTAAAATCATTGATTTATATAAGTCAAAAAGGCTTAGGAAAATGTAAATTATTTTCTCTCTGTGATCCAATTCTTGTGCTTTTTTTTCCTTTAATACTTTATTCTGGATTTTAATAAAGAATGAAAGTACTGTTAATCTTTTTTTTTTTTGGATGTGGAGTCTCGCTTTGTTGCCCAGGCTGAAGTGCAGTGGCACAATCTCAGCTCACTGCAATCTCTGCCTCTTGGGTTCAAGTGATTCAACTGCCTTAGCCTCGGGTAGCTGAGACTACAGGCGGGTGTCACCATGTCCTAGGGCTAATTTTTGTATTTTTAGTAGAGACAGGGTTTTACCATGTTGGTCTTGAACTCCTGATCTCAAGTGATCCTCCTCCCTCTGCCTCCCAAAGTGCTGGGATTATAGATGTGAGCTACCATGCCCTGCCAAATCGTATTTTCTTTAGTATAGGTGCCTTTAAAGTTTGAAAGTTCAAAGTATTTTACTCTTATTTCCCAGGAAATGAGGCTTGAATTGAGAACATGTGGCCAGGGGTTATCAGGAGCTAGAAAGCACTGACATCCATTTGATAGTTATAGATGGGAAGGAGGGGGGTAGGGATTGGGAGGGTGAGTGGGGGGAGATAGGAGGGACGGGAGAGGGGAGAGAGAGCGCGAGTGAGCGCATGCACACGCGTATGTGCCTGTGTGTGTGTTAGGGTGTTTATAGTTTGGAATTTCATTTGTTTTTCCATTTTGTACTACAGTCACGCATTACTTAATGACAGGGATACATTCTGAGAAATGCATCATTAGGCGATTTCATTGTGCAAACAACACAAAGCTAGATGGGATAGTCTACCACACACCTAGGCTATATGGTGTAGCCTGTTGCTCTTGATATGTTGCCGTACTGAATAGTGTAGGCAGTTGTAACACAATGGTAAATATTTGTATATCTTAACATAGAAAAGGTACAGTAAAAATACATATAAAAATGGTACACCTATGTAGGACACTTAACCATGAATGGAGATTGCAGGATTGCAAGTTTCTTTGGGGAGTCAGTGAGTGAATGTGAAAGCTTAGGACACTACTGTAGACTTTATAAACACTGTACACATATGCTGCACTAAAGTTATAAGATAATTCTTCAGTGATAAATTAACCTTAGCTTACTGTAATGGCTTGTTTTGTTCTTTTTGCTTTTTGTTTTGAGACAATCTCCCTCTGTCACCTAGGTTGGAGTGCAGTGGTGTGAACACCGTTCATTGCAGCCTTGACCTCCCAGGCTCAATTGATCCTCCCACCTCTGCCTCCCTAGTAGCTGGGACTACAGGTGGACATCACCACACCCTGGTGATCTTGTATTTTTTGTAGAGGTGGGGTTTCACCATGTTGTTGAGGCTGGTCTTGAACTCCTGGGCTCAAGCAATCCTCCCCGCTTGGCCTCCCAAAGTGCTGGGATTACAGACGTGAGCCACTGTGGCCAGCCAGCTTACTGTAACTAAACGTTTTAATTTGTTTAAAACCTTTTGGCTATTGTTAATAACACTTAGCTTAAAACAAACACACTGTACTACAGTACAAAAATATTTTCATTCTTTATATCTTTATTCCGTAAGCTTGTTTCTATTTTTAAAATTATTTTTAACTTTAAAAACTTTTGTTGCCTGGGTGCGGTGGCTCATGCCTGTAATCCTGGCACTTGGGGAAGTTGAGGCAGGTGGGTCACCTGAGGTCAGGAGTTTGAGGCCAGTCTGGCCAACATGGTGAAACCCCATCTCTACTAAAAATACAATTATCCAGGCATAGTGGCGGGAGCCGAGATCGCGCCACTGTACTCCAGCCCGGGCAACAGAGTGAGACTACCTCAAAAAAAAAAAAAAAAACTAAGATACACTAGCCTAGGCCTATCCAGAGTGAAGATCATCATTCTCACAGTCTTCCACCTCCACATCTTGTGCCACTGGAAGTTCTTCAAGGGCACTAACATACATGGAGTTATCATCTCCTATGATGCCAGCCTTCTTCTGGAATAACTCCTGAAGGACCTGTCTGAAGCGGTTTTACAATGAACTTTTTTTTGTTTTACAAGTAGGAGTATATTCTAAAATGGTTAAAAGTATAGTAAATACATAAACCAGTAACTATGTTATTGTTAATAGTCATTCATTGTCACGTGTTACTGTATCTAATTGTATGTGCTATACTCTTTTTTTTTTTTTTGAGATGGAGTTTTTGCTCTTGTTGCCCAGGCTGGAGTGCAGTGGTGCGATCTCAGCTCACTGCAACCTCTGCCTCCCAGGTTCAAGCGATTCTCCTGCTTCAGCTTCCTGAGTAACTGGGATTACAGGCATGCACCTCCATGCCCAGCCAATTTTGTATTTTTAGTAGAGGCAGGGTTTTTCCATGTTGGTCAGGCTGGTCTCAAACTCCCGACCTCAGGTGATCCACTTTTGCCTCAGCCTCCCAAAATGCTAGGATTACAGGCGTGAGCCACTGCACCCGGCCTGTATGTACTGTACCCTTATAGGACTGGCAGCACAGTAGGTTTGTTTACGAAAGCATCACTACAAACACTCGCCTAATGCAGTGTGCTAAGATGTCACTAAACGTTAGGAATTTTTCAGCTCCATTAAAATCTTACGAGACCACCGTTATATGTGCAGTTTGTAATTGACCGAAACTTTGTTATGTGGTACATGACTCTGTAAAGTACATTATTATTAACTGTAGTCACCATGCTATAAGTCAGATCTCCAGAACCTAATCATTTTATAATGGGAAGTTTCTACCCTTTGACCAAAATCCCATTTCCCCTACCTGCCAGCCCCTGGCAACCACCTTTCCACTCTTTGTTCCTATGAATTTGACTTCTTTAGTGAATCCCTACTTTTTCCCCAATGGTTTATAATCTATTACTGTACTTAATTATTTGGGGCCTAAATTTGTCCTGATTTGGCTAGTAGAGCCTCATTAAGCTGGCTGTTTGATTCCTCTGCCATGTCCCCATCATTCTATGAAAACTTCTTTTTTCCTGGTGTAACACGGTGTTGTAGGTTCATCTTGTACCTGGTCAGCTGTAGCCTTGGGATCAGGTCCATTCTCTGAGGAGTAATGATTCTCTTCAGTGGAGAATGGTATTAGAGACTATGATAATGGGCCCTAGGTGTGTCCTTTGCTTCTTGGCCCTTTTAGCAAACGGGCATAGGAAACATGCACGTATACATGTATTACATACATACATATATATTCACATACATTCACATACAAATATACCTTCACATATATATGTGGATTCATGCCTGTGTACATAAGTGATCTAGAAATCATGAATTCACACTGATGATCTTCAGTATCAATGCATTTTCACAGGATTATTTCTTGCCTTCTGTCTTTTTCACAGTGAGAGCCCAGGGTTCTTTCTGGCCTTATGTCTTTTTCACAGTGAACAACAGCAGCAGCACATTTACTCAACTTATATCTAAATAGGTACAGAATTGCTTTGCCCATTCCACTACAGTAAGTACATTTACAAAAATTTTCAGGAATTGTTTGGCAATTCTGCACTTGCCCTACTCCATCCTGCCCAAGATTGAGGGTATAAAGTCAAATAATATGTTCACAAATTACTTGGGATTATTTCTGCTTGCCTGCCTCTTGGTTGGTCAGTGCATTGGGTGGTTTGTCTGGCTTCTCTTCACAGTATTTGCTGTCCATGTGAAATATGAGTAGGTTTCTTTGTTCTGGTTTGCTTTAAGTGTTGGGGTTTTCCGTTTCCATTCTTACTGGTTTTTTTTTTTATATGTACAACATTATAAAAGTCAAAACTATATAAAAAGGTGAGTTTAATGAGGTCACTTCATCTGAGATCTGTTCCAGTCTGTCACCCACCCTTGTAGGGAACCAGTTTTATTGTTTTCTGCTTTTTCTTTTCTGTGTTTCTTTTTTATATAAAAATAAACAGACTAAAATTTTTCAGCCAGGTGCGGTGGTTCACGCCTGTAATCCCAGCTCTTTGGAAGGCCAAAGCAGGCGGATCACCTGAGGTCGAGAGTTCGAGAGCAGCCTGATCAACATGGATAAACCCCGTCTCTACTAAAAATACAAAATTAGCTGGGCGTTGTAGCACATGCCTGTAATCCCAGCTACTCGGGAGGCTGAGGCAGGAGAATCGCATGAATCCAGGAGGCGGAGGTTGCAGTGAGCCAAGATCGCGCCATTGCATTCCAGCCTGGGCAACAAGAGCGAAACGCCGTCTCAAAAAAAAATTTTTTTTTCTTACATAAAAAGTAGTATCTATATGTGCTGTTTTGCACTGTCTCTCCTTTAAAATTTAGTAATATTTCTTGGAAATCACTATCAGTTCATGTAGATCTTCCCCAGTATATATTTTTATAATTCTAAAGACTGGTTTTAGATTTTATTTTTTTCTTTAGTTTCTGTCTTCCTCCATTCTCTTACATGTTGACTTTTATATCTTTTAAATTGTTTCTTTTTAATGTTGTATGCGCATAGTTTACCCACATCCAGTATTGGCAAAATTTTATACTTTCAGCATGTCCTGTTACTATTTGTTTCTGAATTTACTGTTGTTCAAAGGTGGCTTCTTAGGATTTGGTTCAGATGTTGTAAAAGAAATCCCAAATTAGTTATTAATAGATGGCTTATTTTTCTCTGGCTTACCAGTCTCTGGTTGTTTATCTCTGGACAATTTTCAAATTGCTGCAGTGTAGGGGACCCAGGCTTCCCTTGTGTGGTGGTATTCTACCATTTCTAGACTATTGATTAAGATAGAAGGAACTAGAAGGGAAGGCAATGAACCATCCCTAGAAGCCAGGACCCAGAAGGTGTACCTCACTTCTCTTCACACTTCATTGGCAAGAGCTTAGTCACATGCCCATGCAAGCATCAAGATGTTGAGAAATCTGTGTGAGCATGTGTCCAGCTAAATGTTCTTAAAGGAAAATGAAGGGGAGAATGGATATTCTCTAATCACAGGTGGTGGTGTCTCAGGATATTTATAGCTTCCGGTTTTTTTATTTCTAAATTTGATAATCATCTTTCTAATACAACTTGTCATCAATATTTAATGGTATTTTTAGTTGTGAGAACTGTTATTTTAGCTGTTTTGGTCATGGCTCTCATACTGGTATCTTTTAGTTTTAATTATTGAATTATAGGCTAAGTTATGTTCTCACAAAATGCCAACTACTGAATTTTACGTTTTTTTGCATGGACTTTTTAGAACTTATGACCAAGTTATGCTATTTCCTGGTGATATTCCGAAGTGACAGTTACCTACTTTTAATAAAACCGTGGCTACCAATTACGCTTTTGAAGTTCTACTCACAGTAGTGGTGTGCATTGTTCTTCATGAAGATAGGAATTGACAATTTCTTCATAAAAATGGCAGCTGTCTTTTTAAAAGTCATTACTACCTGTTGTACACAGTTGATTCAGGCAGAGAAGAAAGACTTTGCAGCTTTATTTCTTCTCGTTAGCTGTGGATTAGATTCTCTACACAGTGTTTCATATTGCATATTACAATTTCTAGTTCTTGATAGTACAGATGCTGTTGGTTTTAATTTAGGAGTTTCTGTAGTCTTCCTTCAAATAATTAAATACTTTGGATATTTAACATGTGTTATTTTTTTTATAGTTTAAGACCATTTGAGATTGTATGATTATGCTTAAAAGGAAGTTGTAAAGAGCTCAAAGATTCTTTGTAAGACTTTTCTTCTCCTGCTTCTGATTCCAATTGTCTTTTTTAAAGGATTTTTATAAATCCTTTAAAGAAATTTTTGACAATCCAGATCCAAATTGTTTTTTTCTACTTCCCCCTTTTGAATTGCCACTAAAGTACTGTGCACACATACACCCATAGTTATGCATTGCAGTACTTCTTCAGAGTTCATTTAGTTGTACTTCATGCTGATTGATTGAATTACTGGTGATATCCTTGTGTGGTTAAGGCTGGATGAATTCTAATCAGCTTACTATTTTGTCTTCATATAGCACATAGTTTTTAAAACGTATAAATAAATTTGCTCTTCTTGTTTATAAAGTATTTATGGCTTAAAAACATTCCTTTTTTTTTGGCTGTGCGCTGTGGCTCACGCCAGTAATCCCAGCACTTTGGGAGGCCAAGGCAGGTGGATCACCTGAGGTCTGGAGTTCAAGACCAGCCTGGCCAACATGGCGAAACCCCATCTCTACTAAAAATACAAAAATTAGCCAGGCATGGTGGCGGGCGCTTGTAATCCCAGCTACTTGGGAGGCTGAGGCAGGAGAATCGCTTGAACCTGGGAGGCGCAGGTTACAGTGAGCCGAAATCACACCATTGCACTCCAGCCTGGGCAGTAAGAGCGAGAAACTTTGTCTCAAAAACAAAACAAAACAACAACAAAAGAAACCCATTCCTTTTTTTCCTCACTTTTATGAGCCAGCCCAGTGGGGGATAACATAATGTCACTTCCTCTTAGATTTTCAAGAAGGAATGCTTTCTTTCCTCTGTTTTTTTTTTTTGTTGTTGTTGTTTTGTTTTTTTGTTTGTTTTTGTTTTTTTGAGATGGAATGTCACTCTGTCACCCAGGCTGGAGTGCAGTGGTGCAGTCTTGGCTCACTGCAACCTCCATCTCCCAAGGCTCAAGTGATTCTCCTTCCTTAGCCTCCCGGGGTAGCTGGGATTACAGACGTGTGCCACCACACCCGGCTAATTTTTTTGTATTTTTAGTGGAGATGGGGTTTCACTCTGTTGGACAGCCTGGTCTCAAACTCCTGACCTCAAGTGGTCTGCCCACCTCGGCCTCCCAAAGTGCTGGGATTACAGACGTGAGCCACCATGCCTGGCCTTTACCTCTGGTTTATAGTTGTGATTCAGTAATCCAATCTGTTAACAACAACCTTTGTGGTGTTATTGTAAAAACCAATTTTTATCCATTGTTTTTGTAGAAACTATATTATCTCTCATGAAGAAATGCCCCATCAGTTTGTCAGTGGAATATTTTTTCCTTAGCTTTAATGGAATGTCACATTTGACGTTTTTCTTGCTTATGCCCCTGGAGCACTGAATACAAAAAAATAATATGTTTAAGATTACTAGTATTGAAATATGCTAAAATGGTTCTGAATATTTAGAATGTTAGATTATTATTATGAACTTTTTGCTTGTTTTGTTCTGAGTATTTTTCTCATTAATTTACCTAGCAAACAGAATCCATCCTTTTTTTTGGAGATAGGATCTCACTCTGTCATCCAGGCTGGAGTGCAGTGGTGTGATCTTGGCTCATTGCAGCCTCCACTTCTGTACTCAGGAGGTGATCCTCTAACCTCAGCATCTCAAGTAGCTGGGACCACAGGAACCTGCCACCATTCCCAGCTAATTTTTGTATTTTTTGTAGAGACTGAGTTTCACCATGGTGCACAGGCTGTCTCAAACTCCTGGGCTCAAGACATCTGTCTCCCCTGGCCTCCCAGCTTGCTGGGATTATGGGCGAGAGCTACCATGCTTAGCCACAACTTTTTTTCTTTAACACAGAAAAACGTTTAGGAATCTGGTTTATATGCTGTATCTGCTTTTCTTTTTTTCTTTTTTTTCCGAGACAGAGTTCTGCTCTTATTGCTCAGGGTGGAGTGCAATAGCACGATCTCAGTTCACTGCAACCTCTGCCTCCCGGGTTCAAGCAATTCTCCTGCCTTAGTCTCCTGAGTAGTGGGGATTACAGGCACCTACCACCATGCGAGATGGGGTTTCACCATGTTGGCCAGGCTGGTTTCAAACTCCTGACCTCAAGTGATCTGCTCGCCTCGGCCTCCCAAAGTGCAAAGATTACAGGCGTGAGCCACTGCACCCGGCCTGTATCTGCTTTTCTGTTGCCCGGGCTGGAGTGCAATGGCACAATCTTGGCTCACTGCAGCCTCTACCTTCTGGGTTCAAGTGATTCTCCTGCCTCTGCCTCCCAAGTAGCTGGGACTACAGTGCCTGCCACCATACCCGGCTAATTTTTTGTATTTAGTAGAGACGGGGTTTCACCATGTTGGTCAGGCCAGTCTCGAACTCCTGACCTCAGATCCACCTGCCTCGGCCTCCCAAAAGGTCTCGAACTCCTGACCTCAGGTGATCCACCTGTCTCAGCCTCCCAAAATGCTGGGATTACAGGCATGAGTCACTGTGCCTGGCCCTGTATCTGCTTTTCGAACAAGAATAAAATTAAGAAGATTAAAGACAAGCCTGGTGGTGCAATCAGAATGACTCTGTTAACATTTAGCTAGGTTGCTAAATGGTAAGGGTGATTTTTGATTTTCCATGGAAAGTTGATTGCTATATGGTATTTTTACATATATTGTACACACACAGTCACTTTCATTGAGTGAAATTAGCATGTGACATACCACTATTTTGTGCTTTACATACACAATTCACTTAGGAGCATGTGGAATTACTGTACTGTTTTAGAATGATGTAAAGAGCTCAGTCAATGTTCCCTTTTCTCCCTTACCCTGTTTCTTCCTCTCCCTGCCGTGTGTATGTTAGCCATATACAGATATTACTTATTTCAGTTTTTAGTTAGATGTGTCTTCAATATCCCTCCTCCCATAATAAACCCTATATTAATCTTGTAAGACTTTGAAATAAAAGTCAAGAAAAAGTTCTAATTGGACTACTTCCCTTTAGATTGCTTATTAGTATTAAAATGGTAAAACATCATCAAAAGCTTTAAAACTAATAGTCTTACTAAATTGCCTTGTTCAACAGCATAACCAAAAGTTCCTTTAATATGACCTTTTAATATAAATTATTCAGTTATTCTGTATGCTGTTATGCTTCAAGGACTTTTGAGATGAATAGACACATCAGTTATTCCATTCGTTTATCATATTCTTTATTAGGTAGGCTATATATTTCTATTTTCTTACGAATGTGTTAGACTTAAACTGAGCAGCACATCATCACATAACAATTATTAATAATATTTAATACTTAGAAAGCACTTTTTTTTTTTTTTAAACGACAGTCTCGCTTTGTTGCCCAGGCTGGAGTGCAGTGGCACAATCTCAGCTCACTGCAACCTCCACCTCCCGGGTTCAACTGATTCTCCTGCCTCAGCCTCCTGAGTATCTGGTACTACAGGTACTCACCACCACGCCCAGCTAATTTTTGTATTTTTAGTAGAGACAGGGTTTCATCCTGTTGGCCAGGCTGGTTTCAAACTCCTGACCTCAGTTGATCCGCCTGCCTTGGCCTCCCAAAATGCTGGGATTACAGGCGTGAACCACCGCACCCGACAGCACATACTCTTTCAGGCACTCTTAACAGTGTTTTAATTTAAAACTGTGAGCCACCCTAGTATTTTGTTAGCTGTGGAACTAGGTAACTAGATTATTACTTGTAGTCAGTGCTTTTTTTTTTTTTTTTTTTTTGAGACAGAGTCTCACTCTGTCACCCAGGCTGGAGTGCAGTGGCACGAACTCAGCCCAGTGCAAGCTCTGCCTCCCGGGTTCACACTGTTCTTCTGCCTCAGCCTCCCAAGTAGCTAGGACTACAGGCGTCCACCACCGTGCCCGGCTAATTTTTTGTATTTTTAGTAGAGACGGAGTTTCACCGTGTTAGTCAGGATGGTCTCAATCTCCTGACCTCGTGATCCGCCTGCCTTGGTCTCCCAAAATGCTGGGATTACAGGCATGAGCCACCGCCCCTGGCCTAGTCAGTGCTTTTTAAAAAGTAATTTCTCTTTTTGCTTCTTTAATTTAATTTTATTTTTTGTAGAGACAGGGTCTTGCTTTCTTGCCCAGGCTGTTGTTGAACTCCTGGCTTCAAGTGATCTTCCTGCCTCGGCCTAGAGGCGTGCTGTAATTACCGGCATGAGCCACTGTGCCTAGCCCAGTCAGTGCTTTTTAAAAAGAAGTAAAATGCTTGAGCTTTGAGGCACTCGTTCTTGCCAAAAGGCTGTTGTTAGCAAAGCCTGGGCTCGGAATATGCTTGAGGTACTAAAGGTAGTTCAAATTAGGGATCCATAACTAGCAGACACACAAGTTATATAGCTGGTCTTTGAAAAGAATGGAAGGAATGGAGAGGTAGGTTTTAAAATTTATGTTCGGTCCACGTTATGTGTTGTGTCTCAGGAAGCCAGATCAAGTCATTACATGAGTGCATAAATTGTTTCAGCTTGCTAATGCATCATCATGTTATGCACACCTGGCATTTATGAATGATGGGTTTGTATACACAATACAAATGAGAGTTTTTCTACTTTTATTAAAGATAATATATAAAAAGCTAACCATTAGTTCACACTAACGCTTAATGCTAATTATGTTGCTTCAGTGCAGCTAGTAAGGGGATGTAGTTAAGTTTTTTAATGTAGATTTTTTGACAGTCTTGAAGTATGATTTTCCACTTATTTTTGTTGTACTGAAAATAAGATTTGTTTCATGAGAGAAAATCTCTAATTTGACCAACCATTCATTTGAAGTTCAAAACATAATTTAATGTCACTTTCGTAGAGGATAGAATGAGGTGTTACCTTTCTATCTTGTCTTTGTAATTACGCAGTTTTCTCTTGAAAGTGAGGGTTTTGTTCTTTTACTTGATTTGATTTTGTAGGTTTACTGTCATTTATTCTCAATTCTGAAATTCAGTGTTAAAACTGAAAATCCCCCCTATAAGTTTAAGTAAATTGATAGGGCAGCACGATAACCTCAATTGATGTGAGGGACTTTACATCTTTGTCCTGCTTAGTGTGACATTTTGCTGCAGAAATCACGTATGTTATTACATGGTACTTTTTTGGATCGCACTGTGTCTTGGAATATGTGGTATATGTGTTATATTTACCTTGATAAAATTTGAGAACTCTTGAGTAGTGGCATACATCTGGCTGCAGTGGTTTGCTTTAAATGAGCTCATTATCTGTCATAAACTGCTGGATTCCCATTGTTGGAAGATTGTGAGGCATGAATTGGTAGTAGGAAGAATAAAGTTTTGCCGAAGAACACGTTGAACTATTATTATTATCATCATTACTGTTTTTTAAATTTTTTTGAGACGGAGTCTTGCTTTGTCACCCAGGTTGGTCTTGAACTCCTGGGCTCACCCAGGTTGGTCTTGAACTCCTGGGCTCAAGTGATCCTCCTTCCTCACTCTCCCAAAGTGCTGGGATTACAGGCATGAGCCATCATGCCCAGCCCATGTTGAGTTAAATGTGTTGATTACTTAGTAAGCCTAGCAAGAGGTTTACCTTTTTTTTTTTTTTTGAGACGGAGTCTCACTCTGTCACCCAGGCTGGAGTGCAGTGGCGCAGTCTCAGCTCATTGCAACCTCTGCCTCTGGGTTCAGGTGATTCTCCTGCCTCAGCCTCCCAAGTAGCTGGGATTACAGATGCCTGCCACCATGCCCAGCTAATTTTTTTTATTTTTAGTAGAGACGGAGTTTCACTGTGTTGGCCAGGCTCTTCTCAAACTCCTGACCTCAAGTGATCCACCTTCCTTGGCCTCCCAAAGTGCTGGGATTACAGGCGTGAGCCACCGCGTCTGGCCTAGGTATACTTTCAAGTGCCATCTTTTCTTGGTTAGTCATAGTTGCACAGAGCACTAATTACTGATTTTGTGACCTAGTACTACAGTGATTATATTTGCCATAGACATGAGAATGGGAATTATGGTGGGACTAGTCCCAGATAGTATCCATCCTGCTGTTTCTAGGACACGTTTATGCATATAAATTATTCTTTATGATTTTTAGTTGAGAGTCTTGTAAGGATGGCAGCGGTTGATCTTTCTCTCATTTCTCTAGTCACCCACAAAAGCTGTATATAATGCCAGACATTGGAATCATCCAGATTCAGAAGAACTGCCTGGGCCACCAGTAGTAAAACCTCAGAGTGTCACAGTAAGTGAACTGTACTTATTTATTTTGTGTTTTTTAATAAGCTATAAATTAAGCAGTTACTGTATTCATACTTCGTAAATCTTTGACTTTTCTATTTAACAGTTTATTTTGGCTTTCTTTACTGAAACTTAGTAAGTAGTTTCAGTTTAATTCATTGGAAAACAGGATTGTCAGTAAGATAGCAGAAATTCTAGTGCTGCTAGGTTAAACAATGAAAGCCATAAAAATAAGGCTCTTGTTACTCATGACCCACATTTCATGGAATTTATAGTATTTAGTGTTTAAGAGCAAGATTATCCATATTTGATGTTTGTATAAGAGCTGTACTGTATATTACATCCTATATATATTTCTAAGTGGCTTTCAGTGCTTAATTTGCTTTTCAGAGGCAAATCTCTTCCTGTATTCTAGTAATACTTTTCAATCCAAAACATTAGGAAAAAGATTCTAAGCAACTTATTTTCTCCAGAATGACTGGTAATGTCATACATAATTTCTAGGTTAACAGTAAAGCTTCAGTCATCTGGAGTTATCAAGTAAATTAGTTCTTTATAACAATAAGAAATTTGGGGATAGAAGTCTTTCTAAAGTATAATGTACAGTTCCCTGTCTTCTTAAACTGATTAGACTCCTTTTGATATTATAAAGAAATAATTTTGTATATTAGTAGTAATATAGCATGCTCCTGTTACAGCTATTTATTTCTACCCTAAACTACTTCACACTCGTGTGCTATTAAAATTCTTTTGACTCTGTCTAGTTTTTCTGTCCTGTCCCTTTCTCCTTATGAAAGCTATTTTTGCATGCAGTTGTGGTTCTTTAGTCTTTCTAATGGTACTAGAGACAAATGACAAATTGTGTGAAATAAAAAGTTTAAAAAAGACTAGAAGGAATCCTTGAGTGGTTCTTCTGTGTGCAGACATACATATGTCTTACCTGTTAGTGCATGGAATTCAAAGTATTTCTAAAGACCTTTGAGAGGCCTCCCTGCTCCCTGCTTTTTAAAAAGCTTTATTTACTTTTTTTTGAAGCTGAATTTGCCAGATAGATGAGATGTTCCTATTTTTATATATTTATTTAGAACAACTAATTTAATACCTTTATTAATAGGTGAGGCTGTCTTCAAAGGAACCAAATCAAAAAGATGATGGAGTTTTTAAGGCTCCTGCACCACCATCCAAAGTGATAAAAACTGTGACAATACCTACTCAGCCCTACCAAGATATAGTTACTGCACTGAAATGCAGACGAGAAGACAAAGAAGTAAGCAGCCGTATACAGTGTTTACTGCATGTTGATAGATTTTTGTATGTAACATTTAGCCTTTTAATATCTTCAACAAATATCAGTATACTGATACTCAGTTTTGAACCACAAACTTCTTTTGTCCTACCATCATCATTGTTCTAAAAATATTTTTGTTGCCATCTAACGAACTATTTTATGTACTTATGTAAAGTACAGTGAGCCCATAGGTTTAAATATGCTAGTTCCTAGTTAAGGGGTGAACTTTTTTTTTCTTGGCAGTTATATACTGTTGTTCAGCACGTGAAGCACTTCAACGATGTCGTAGAATTTGGTGAAAATCAAGAGTTCACTGATGACATTGAGTACTTGTTAAGTGGCTTAAAGAGCACTCAGCCTCTAAACACACGTTGCCTTAGGTAAGATCTTATTTTTGTATTTTACAATTATGTGCATGCTGTATTAAATTTTTTCAACTAGGTGTTGTCCAAAAAGCCAAACATTTTTTATTTTGTTATGATGAGGTAGTATGTATAGTCAGTGATATGTTAAAATGCTATCCATTTCTTTATAAATAATTTGATTCTACATGATAAGAGGGAAAGCTGGATGATGAGAGCCTTTTTAGTATAGCCTAGGCTTCAGTTTTCAAGTGCTTAAAAAAAAAAAATTATGCTAAAGCATCTTTTTGCCCTGTATGGTGGCTCATACCTATAATCCCAGCATTTTGGGAAGCCAAGTTGGGAGGATCATGTGTGTCCAAGAGTTCGAGACCACTTTGGGCAACATAGTGAGACCCCATGTCTACAAAAAATAAAAAATTAACGAGTCATGGTGGCATATGCCTGTAGTTCCAGCTACTTGGGAGGCTGAGGTGGCAGGATGGCTTGAGCCCGTGATCATGCCACTGCACTCCAGCCTGGGTGATAGAGTGAGGTGAGGCCCTGTCTCCAAAAACAAGAAAGAAAAAATTACCAGAAAGAAAGAAAGTAAATAATTAAAAAAAAAAAATCTTTTAAGTTCTTTTTACCTCTCATGTTCAAGTAATAAATTAGATTTATTTAAGCATATTGTGATCTGGATGCTTACATTTGCACCCAAATGCTCAAAAAGGTGATCTTTTGTATTTCCTAATGGATTGTTTGAATACTATAATTTTGATTGAATTTTTCAGTCACTTGGAGTATATCCAATCAAATATAATTATAATTTTTATCAAGTATTATGAAAGGCAGCTCAGATTTAAAGCTTTTAGTGGTAGTAGTAATGTAAGGAATGCACTAAAGACAGTTAGGTTATTTTTTTAAAATACAGTGTACCTAATCATGCACCAGGCATCAGTATATTTTTAATAATGTGTTTTGCCTATGGTTTTTATATTGTGATCATGTATGGGCAATGCTTTGACCCTTTTACCCCCTTCCTATTTGCTGGTTTTGGTATTACACAAACTAAAAACTAATGTACTAGCTGTTTCCAGCCCCCCTAACGTACTCTATTTTCTTGTAGTGTTATTAGCTTGGCTACTAAATGTGCCATGCCCAGTTTTCGAATGCACCTGAGAGCACATGGGATGGTAGCAATGGTCTTTAAAACCTTGGATGATTCCCAGCACCATCAGGTATTTTTTAAGTTTCTGAGATTGAGAAGCCTTATGTTGAAAACTACTAGTCTATTTTGGCTATCAAAAAATATCTTCACTGAATATTCTATAAATATATCCTAATTATAGATTGAGTTCATTTTATTTGCTAAATTTTTAGTGCTTACGGCCAGAAGTTTTTGCTTAATATTTATTTTCTCATGAAAACACTTTTTCTTAATATATCATTTTATACTATTAAAATTGTATTTTGTTATCTTAGCTAATGTAGTATATTGATACTGAATTCTGTAAGTATAATTTTCTCTATAATCAGAAAGCACTGAGAAGAATCTTTTAATATTATTTGATACTAATGAGTGGAAAAAAACTGGTTTGGAAATGCAGCCCTAATTTTTTAGAAACGTTTTTGTCTAGTGTTGAATCTGGAACATGGCCTCATTGTGATAAGGAATAAATTCTTCATTTTCCTTGCCTTTGATGCTTTTGCTTAATAATAAACATAGCAAAAGTTATTAGGTTTAACATTTTCCAAAATTAGAAGAAAGTAACCATCATTGCTAATTATTAGCATTAGTAGTATTTTGAGATGGCCTTACTATATTTTTGTTAAAGAAATTATGTTCTAAATACAGATTAGGTGATAATTTAATACTGCATCTTCTGGGCCGGGCACGGTGGCTCATGCCTGTAATCCCAGCACTTTGGGAGGCCAGAGTGGGCGGATCACCTCAGGTCAGGAGTTTGAGATCAGCCTGGCCAACTTGGTAAAACCCTGACTCTACTAAAAATACAAAAAATCAGCCGGGTGTGGTGGCAGGCACCTGTAATCCCAGCTAGTAGGGAGGCTGAGGCAGGAGAATTGCTTGAACCCGGGAGGTGGAGGTTGCAGTGATCCGAGGTTGTGCCACTGCACTCCAGCCTGTGCATTTTTAAGTCCTAGCTACTTTGGAGACTAAGGGAGGATCTCTTGAACTCAGGAGTTCAGATCCATTTTGGGAAACCTAGTGAGACCTCATCTCTTAAAAACAAACAAAAAAGAGAATTCGTTTGCTTTATTATGCAGTTAACAGTGAACTTAGACATTACAGTATGATTTTTAAGGGCAGTGGATCCCCCATGGCCTTTACTATGGCATCCTAATTTCCAAAAATAATTTGCTGTATAAACATTTAATCAGACACCTGGTCTGATGCTTCTCTACTTCTGGGGGCTCAAAGTTTAAATCTTTAGATGGTTGTGTTTTCTGTATATTGAAATAGGTGTAAGTACAGAATATCTCAAGTGTTGGAATATACCAAATGTAAGACCTTTTTTTATATTCACATTTATCTAAAATATTTCACCTTCAGTATTTAGATTGTATGAGTAGAGTGTCCTGGCCAGGTGCGGTGGCTCACGCCTATAATCCTAGCACTTTGGGAGGCTGAGGTGGGCAGACTGCCTGAGCTTAGGAGTTCAAGAACAGCCTGGGCAACATGGTGAAACCCCATCTCTACTAAAAATACAAAAAATTACCCGGGTGTGGTGGTGCATGCCTGTAATCCCAGTTACTCAGGAGGCTGAGGCACAAGAATTGCTGGAACCTGGGAGGCAGAGGTTGCAGTGATCCGAGATGGTGCCACTGCACTCCAGCCTGGGTGACAGAGCGAGACTCCCTCTCAAAAAAAAAAAAAAAAAACGAGTGTGCTGACTTAACTACCTGATCTGAGTGACTTTGAGACATTTTATTAATGATTTAAAAAATTACTTGGTTCAACCAGACTTGACTGTTTTATTTTTTTAAGCGATCCTCACAACTCACCCTCCCAAGTAACTGGGACTACAGGCTGCTGCCACTACGCCAGGCTAATTTTTGTATTTTATTTTATTTATTTTGAGACAGTCTTGCTCTATCGCCCAGGCTGGAGTGCAGTGACACAATCTTGGCTCACTGCAGCCTCCGCCTCCCGGGTTCAAGCCATTTGTCCTGCCTCAGCCTCCTGAGTAGCTGGGATTACAGACAAGCGTCACCATGCCCAGCTAATTTTTTTGTATTTTTAGTAGAGACGGGGTTTCATCATGTTGGTCAGGCTGGTCTCAAACTCCCGACCTTAGGTGATCCACCTGCCTCAGCCTCCCAGAGTGCTGGGATTACAGACGTGAGCCACTGCGCCCGGCCTGATTTTTGTATTTTTAATAGAGATGGGGTTTCACCATGTTGTCGGGTTGGTCTCGATCACCTTACCTCAGGTGATCTGCCCACCTTGGCCTCCCAAAGTGCTGGGATTACAGGTGTGAGCCACCATGCCTGGCGATTGGTTTATTTTAAAGAAATCCAAATATGTATATTTCAGCATCCTGGGTTTATATACAGATGTAAACACAGCTGTGTTTTCCAAGGGAAAAAATGTGTTAAGGGTATGATATAGATTTAAAATTATTATTTAAATTATTGATTTTAAACTGAAATATGACTGTCTACTGTATCATAAAGAATAGGCTGGGCGTGGTGGCTCATGCCTGTAACCTTAGCATTTTGAGAGGCCAAGGTGGGTGGATCACTTGACCTCAGGTGTTCAGGACCAGCCTCGGCAACATGGTGAAACCCCATCCACAAAAAATACAAAAATATCAGCTGGGCATGGTGGCGCCTGCTGGTTGTCCCAACTACTTGGGAGGCTGAGGTGGGGAGGATTGCCTGAGTCCAGACGGTCAAGGCTACAGTGAGCTGATATGGTGCCACTGCAATCCAGTCTGGATGACAAAGTGAAACCCTGTCTCAAAAAGAAAAAAAATGAGGTATATCATAATAAGGTTTATATAGATATATACTCACACACACATATCTAAAAATGTTTTATAAACTCTTAGCACAGTATAGCCAAAGAAATATGTAACTCAGCATATATTCTTACAGCTATCAGGCATTCATGTATGGAGGATCCATTGAAAGGTAAATTTTAAGCAACAGCATTTTATTTTTTAAACATGTTTCTTCAGAATATTTTTAGAGGGGGGCCGGGCATGGTGTGGCTCACACCTGTTATCCCAGCATTTTGGGAGGCCAAGGTGGGCGGATCACGAGGTCAGGAGAATGAGACCATCCTGGCTAACACCGTGAAGCCCTGTCTCTACTAAAAAAAAAAATACAAAAAATAAGCTGGGCATGGTGGCACACGCCTGTAGTCCCAGCTACTCGGGAGGCTTAGGCAGGAGAATCGCTTGAACCCGGGAGGTGGAAGCTGCAGTGAGCCGAGATTGCGCCACTGCACTCCAGCCTGGGCGACAGAGTAAGACTCCATCTCAAAAAAAAAAAAAAAAAAAAAAAAAAAAAAAGAATATTTTTAGAGGGACCGCTGAATAAAACATTTTTGAAGTTTCCAACATGGTTAGTAGTAAAGGTTTTAAGCATTTTAACTTGTAAACAAAAGGCATTAACAGTCTTATTTCCTGAGATGTCAGGAGTTGCTTACGTGAACTTTTTTTTCTTTTCTTTTTTTGGCCTGTTGAAGAATCTGTCCCTCTGTACAGCTGCCCTCATGTATATACTGAGTAGAGATCGTTTGAACATGGATCTTGATAGAGCTAGCTTAGATCTAATGATTCGACTTTTGGAACTGGAACAAGATGCTTCGTCAGCCAAGCTACTGAATGAAAAAGACATGAACAAAATTAAAGAAAAAATCCGAAGGCTCTGTGAAACTGTACACAACAAGCATCTTGATCTAGAAAATATAACGGTGGGTTCCTTCTTCCTTCCTTCTAAGATGATAATTACTTTCAGAAAGTCTTTGGTTAGTTGCAGTAGCTGTCTGACTGTGGGCAAATTATTTTAATTCCAACCTTGGTTTTTACAGTTTGGCAAATTTCTTAGGTTTAGATCTGAGCATAATTTCATTCCTTGTCTGAACTTCCTAAACTAGTTTATCTGCATTTAGGCTTTTTGCCCAGTAAATAGTTGCACATTTTGTGTTGCATTTTGCCTAATCCTTTTCTCTTTATTTTGTAAGAAAAAAAGGGGCCGGGCACAGTGGCTCATGCCTATAATACCAGCATTTTGAGAGGCCGAGGCAGGTGGATTGCTTGAACCTGGGAGTTTGGGTCCGGCTTGGGTGACATGGTGAAACCCCAGCTCTGCAGAAAATACAAAAAAATTAGCCAGTTATGGTGGTCTGCACCTGTAGTCCCAGCTAGTCCGCAGGCTTAGGTTGGAGAAATATCCTGAGCCCAGGGAGTTTGAGCGTACAGTGAGCCGAGGTTGTGCCCCTGCACTCCAGCCTGGGTGACAGAGTGAGATCGTCTCAAAAAAAAAAAAAAAAAAAGGGTAGAAACTACATTTAGGCTATTAGGAATTTGAATTCTTATTCTCCATGGATTTCAGGAATAAACATATCAGAGGATTTACATCTGCCATTTTCTTTTTTAATTTTTATTTTATAATAATAGTAATAATTATTATTTTTTGAGACAGGGTCTTGCTCTGTTGCCCAGGCTGGAGTGCAGTGGTGCAGTCATAGCTCACTGCAGCCTCAAACCCCTGGGCTCAAGTGATCCTCCCACCTCAGTCCCCCAAGTAGCTGGGACTACAGGTGTATGCCACCATATCTGGCTAACTTTTGTATTTTAAGTAGAGATGGAGTTTTTGCCGTATTGCCCAGGCTGGTTTTGAACTCCTAGGCCCAAGCGATCTTCCTCAGCCTCTCAAAGTGTTGGGATTACAGGCGTGAGCCACCACCCCCGCCACAACTGCCTTTTCAGTGAGCAACCATCTGTTTATCCCAGAGTACCTCAGGGTGTCTAACTGCTTCATGGGACTTGAAGAACCCTGAAGACACCACAAGGAAGATTCCTAGGCACCTCACCTCCCCTGAGGTGGTGTTCCTTATAATACAGTCATGGCCAGTAGCTGCTCTTAATGCTCATCACAATGCCCCATGTATTCCATTTTTGCTTTAGTTCAGTTTTGCTTTCTTCTGGCTTTTTACTTGTAGAATCAATATGTTCCATTCACATATTGGTGATTCCATCCACTTCTAGGCCAGTAGAAGATAATTGGCCTGTGGTTTTGAAAAAAAAAGAAAAAAAGTGTTTATTATATAATAACCTGGTTTTCAGACATTTCCAACATCAAAACTATATAAACATTTGTTTTTGTCTACTGGTTCACAATGGACAAGTCTATGCAAACGTACCCCTAAAGTCCAAGGAAGCTGAGAGGCCAAAGAGTCTGATAAATCCAGTTTTTTAGAAAGAAACATTTAATAGGGACTTACGAACAAAGGCCGTATCTGTGTTTTGGGATCCCCATGCCATTACACCCCACATCCAGGGTTTATATGCTATATGGAAAGTGTAATTCAGAATGGATGTGTAGGGCTATTGAAGTACATCAAGGTTGTTTGACGTAAGGGCAGGATATACAGTAAGTACCTGATTTTACACAAGAAACAATGGGTAAACTGGAAATTTTAGAGGCTTTCCCAGAACAGATGTTAATTAATCAGAAGCCAGGCTGGGTGGTCTGGCTCACGCCTATAATCCCAGCACTTTGGGAGTCCGAGGTGGGTGGATCACCTGAGACCAGGATTTCGAGACCAGTCTGGCCAATATAGTGAAACCCTGTCTCTACTAAAAATACAAAAATTAGCTGTGCATGCTGGTGGGTGCCTGTATTCCCAGCTACTTGGAAGTCTGAGGCACGAGAATCGCCTGAACCTGGAACCTAGGAGGCGAGGTGGAGGTTTCAGTGAGCCGAGATTGGTGCCACTGCACTCCATCCTGGGCAACAGAGCAAGACTACGTCTCCAAAAAAAAAAAAAACAAAAACAAAAAGACAAAAAAAAAAAGCCAGTGTCTCCACACCTACTTAACTGAAGACTGCAGCATTTGCCACAAAAATTTATAGGATGCTTTGTGCTAGCCAGGTGTGACTTAGGCTCTTGCTCTATTCTCTATTTTAATTAAGGTAGAGGTGGTAATAGATTCTGGTTACGGTGGAGGATGGGAGAGCAATTTAACTTTAAACAGCAAGATACAAAACTGACATGTATTCAGTACTTTTCACTTTATAAGATTGTGGAGAGAGGTGTTGTGCCCAGATGGCAAATCAGTGATCCTCCATGTCATCATATCATCTGTATGCTACATGTAAAACTTTTTTTTGTTTGTGTTTTTTTGAGACGAAGTCTTGCCCTTGTCACCCAGGCCGGAGTGCAGTGGTGTGATCTCGGCTGACTGCAGCCTTTACCTCCCAGGTTCAAGTGATTCTAGTGCGTCAGCCTCTTGAATAGCTGGGATTACAGGCGTGTGCCATCATGCCCAGCTAATTTTCTTGTATTTTTAGTAGAGACGGGGTTTTGCTATATTGGCTAAGCTGGTCTGGAACTGCTGAACTCAGGTGATCTGCCCTCCTCGGCCTTCCTGGGATTACAGACATAAGCCACTGTGCCTGTCCAAAACATTTGGAATTTTTATTTACTTCTATATTTTTACAATGTCTACTGATTTTTTCATGCTATAAAAGAATAAATTTGAGCCTATAATGTTTATTTGCCTGCATAGTTGGATAATGTGACTTTATTTTTTTGTCTTCTATATTCAACATTTAGATTCATTTCAGGTATGCTGTTAAATAACATGATAAACTTGATAATTGAATTTGTCTTATGTTTTGTTGAATTTATTAGGATGATAAATACCAGAATAAACACTTTCCTACACTCTATTAAATAGTTTACTCATATGATTAAGCCAGAGCACAGTTGTCAGTTTTAGGATTCCTCTTTTTCCCCACTAATGTTAGCTATTCTTGAATATTTTTGTTTTAAATTGTACAGTAGATTTACTGTGTTGTTTTGTACAATGAATATCCTTTACATGTTAGTTTTGTTACTAGTTGCTTAATTTCTTTAATATATTGGTATTGCTGATGTGCTATGAAAAGATAATTTAAAATAGTAATATAGTCATGCTTTGCTTCGTGACAGATATCTAAAAATGCATCGTTAGGTGATTTTGTTGCTGTGTGAACATCAAAGTGTACTTACACAGACCTAGAAGTTATAACCTACCACACATCTAGACTATGTGGTACAGCCTGTTGCTTTTAGGGTGCAAACCTGTATAGCATGTTACTGTATTGAACACTGAAGGCAGTTAGAACACAATGGTGGTAAAATTTGTGCATCTAAACATAAAAAAGGTAAAGGAAAAATATGGTATAAAAGATTTAAAAAGATATACCTATATGGACACTTACCATGAGTAGAGCTTGCAGGACTGGAAGTTGCTCTGTGTAAGTCAGTGAGTGAGTGATGAGTGAATGTGAAGGCCTAGGACATGATTGCACCTACTGTAGACTTGATAAACACCATACACTCTGGCTCCCCAAGTTTAACTCTTGACTCTTTTTTAATAACACTTAGCTTAAAACACAAATTGTATAGCTCTACAAAAATATTCTGTGAGCTTTTTTCTGCTTTTAAAATTATTACTTTTTAACTTTTAAAACTTTTTCTGTTAAAAATGAAGGCGACACACACACGTTAACCAAGTCCCACACAGGGTCAAGATTATCAATATGACTGTCTTCCACCTCCACATCTTGTCCCATTGGAAGGTTTTAGGGGCAGTAAAACAGGCATGGAGGTCTCATCTCCCTTGATAACAATGCCTTGTCCTGGAATACCTCCTGAAGGACCTGCCTCAGGGATCCCCCCCTCCACTGCCTTGAAACTCTCTGGCTCTGTCAACCTGGCTGGAGTGCAGTAGCACGATCTCAGCTCACTTCAACCTCCGCTTCCTGGGTTCAAGTGATCCTTGTGTCTCAGCCTCCCAAAGTGCTAGGATTACAGGTGTGAGCCATCTCGTGGCCTGTTCCTCTTGTTTTCTGATTAGTGATCTGGCTGTGCTTTAATTCTGAGTACTATTCCAGTTTTCAAATAAAATGCTTGAATAGTAGGCTGTTTTTAAATGCTAGCTTATAGTATACTGAATATAGCCTAAAATATCAATCCTTTTTATGCCAGTAGAAACAAAAACAAAACTTCCTAAAAAGGCTTGAGTTTTAATTATTAATATCAAATTACCATCATCTTTCTTCTAAACAAAGAATACCTCATTAGGCTTCAGCTTTGCCCATATGACTCATGAATTAACACACACGAACCAATCTAAATTACTCTTTGAGGGACAGAATGAAAAACGGGCACAGTTGAATCTGTTTTTGTGGTATTGGATTCTAGTTTCGTATTTGTCACCTTGGAGAACAACTCTTTTTTGAGACAGGATCTCTCTCTGTCGCCCAGGTTGGAGTGCAGTGGCACAAATCTTGGCTCGCTGCAACCCCCACCTCCTGGGTTCAAGCAATTCTTCCTGCCTCAGCCTCTTGAGTAGCTGGGATTACAGGCGTCCACCACCACGCCCAGCTAATTTTTGCATTTTTAGTAGAGATGGGGTTTTACCATTTTACCCAGGCTGGTCTTGATCTCCTGACCTCAGGTGATCAGCCCACCTCGGCCTCCCAAAGTGCTGGGATTACAGGTGTGAGCCACTGCACCTGGCCGAGAACAACTTTTTTGAAAGAAGTAGATTAAAATCTTCTAGATCTCTTCTAAATGTGCAATCCTAAGGTTTTCACTGGTGATATCTGTTATTTGTATTTCTAAATATCCAATTTGTGTGCATTTTTTCAAATAGACCTGAAGGACTTAAAAACTATCATCTTTTGAAGGGGAGAAACTTAGGGAGAAAAACCAGATCTTGTCAGTCTTGCTAGTTAAAGCATTTCTTTTGTTATGCTGAAGTTCTTTATTACAGCAGGAACCAAATTGCTCTTTCTTGGGAAGTGGCTGTCTGCTTTAAAAAGAAAAACGACAGCCAAAGTGAAATAAAGAGCAATAAAAACTTTACTCGGGTTGTGAGTGTGGGTCTTAGCTTTTGTACTCTTCTGGTGGTGGTCCTAAAGCATTATTTGTATAGTTTTGTCATCATGGCCACATGATGAATATCTGAGCTGCTAAGCCTGCAGTATGCCCTTTAAAACTAGTCAGTCTGCAACACTAAAGTGAACAAAGGATTTGTATGCAGAATAGACAAAACACACCAAATAATAAGAAAAGACAATCAGTCTTGCAGGAAAATATGGAAAGAATAAGGAACAGGAGTCTCATAGTAGAAACATAGTTAATATGTGAAAAACTGTTCAAGGTTACTGTCATTGTAAAAATACAAACAAAAGCAGTATGTTACCATTTTGTACCCTCAGACAAAAATGTTAAGTGATAACTTGTGCTTTTGAAGATTCAAGGCAACTGGCACTCCCACACTTTCCTCCTGAGAGTGTTACTTGTTAAATCCATTGTGGTAAATTAATCTAATATTGATTTACAGTTAAAAAATACATATACCCTTTGACTTAGCAGTTCCACACTTGACCTGTATACTGTAGAAATAAGAATACCTATATATATGTATAATATTAAACTGACAAATGACAGACTAATAGCACATTTTCTCTATGAAAAGCTGGTTAAAAACTTTGTTCATAGACTATTCTGATAAAATTGAAAATTAGTTCAATTTTATGTATAAAAGTAGTGTTAAAAAACTACATGTAGCATGCAGTACATTTTCGTAAAGAGAAACAATTTCTAGAGTTATTGCTAAAAGTTAATATTCATTAATGGTGCTTCTGGTTTTTAGACTGGGCATTTAGCTATGGAGACATTATTATCCCTTACTTCTAAACGAGCAGGAGACTGGTTTAAAGAAGAACTCCGGCTTTTGGGTGGGCTGGATCATATTGTAGATAAAGGTATGATATTTACATTTAGAATGTTTTTATATATTATTTAAAGCCTGAAGAAAATACTCCGTTGCCATACTTCAAAAAATAATTGTGTCAGTTTGGAATGTCTATTATTATTATTATTTTTTTTTTAGTTGCATCCTGCAAATTTCTAACATTTAAAGAAGAGGCCGGCCGGGCGCGGTGGCTCATGCCTGTAATCCCAGCACTTTGGGAGGCCAAGGCGGGCGGATCACCTGAGGTCGGGAGTTCGAGACCAGCCTGACCAACATGGAGAAACCCCGTCTCTACTAAAAATACAAAACTAGACAGGCGTGGTGGTGCATGCTTGTAATCCCAGCTACTTGGGAGGCTGAGGCAGGAGAATTGCTTAAATGTGGGAGGTGGAGGTTGCAGTGAGCCGAGATTGTGCCATTGCACTCCAGCCTGGGCAACAAGAGCGAAACTCCACCTCAAAAAAAAAAAAAAAGAAGAGGCCATTAACATTTTGATATTGGGGGATTATGGAAACAAAATAATTACAGAGTATGCATTTCAAAATCTTACCGTATGAAACCTAGAATAAAAATGTTCAGAGAGGTTCCAGCATGTTCATAGCATGTGTACAGATGGCTTCTAATGTTAGCTGAAAGTATTCTGTTGGTAAGTATTGATGATAAATACTAACTTATGTTTGTTTCTTTTCACCTAGTAAAAGAATGTGTGGATCATTTAAGTAGAGATGAGGATGAAGAGAAACTGGTAGCCTCACTATGGGGAGCAGAGAGATGTTTACGAGTTTTAGAAAGTGTAAGTATGTATGACTATTTGGCAAAAATTATTCAGTCTTAATTGTGATTGTGTATGTAAGAGACAGACTGCCAAATATTTTATATACCCCTAGAGGTTCACTTCTGTTAATCCAGATAGAAATAGCAGTACATTTTTTGAGCAACCAGTTGTTAATAAACAAGCTAAATGAGTAGTTTTATATTTTAAGAGTACCTGTATTATTGCTGCAAATGAGATGTTAGGCTTGTTTGTTTATATATGCCAATCTTTTTTAAAGATTTTATTATTTTTATTATTATTTTTTGAGCCAGAGTCTGTCTCTGTCACCCAGGCTAGAGTGCAGTGACATGATCTTAGCTCGCTGCAACCTCTGCTTCCTGGGTTCAAGCAATTTCATGCCTCAGCCTCTTGAGTAGCTGGGATTATAGGCATGTGCCATCATGCCCTACTGATTTTTGTAATTTTAGTAGAATCAGGGTTTCTCCATGTTGGCCAGGCTGGTCTCAAACTCCTAGTTTCAAGTGGTCTGCCGGCTTCAGCCTCCCAAAGTGTTGGGATTACAGGCATTACACCTTGCTGGGCCCCTCCAATCTTTATTGTTTTTTCCTTAATGTGAATTTCTACTTGACTACAACGTTTGTAGATAACAATAGTGAAACGCAATCAGGTTTTATTTTTAAGTTATTATTAGCATTTTGTTTATTTGACTTTTGAGTCAGATTGTTTATAGGCATGGCCTGTCATAATATTTGGCTTTGGAGAATGATACTGTTGAACTGCAGTAAGTATATTTTGTTCTTTGACTCTTACGAAGGACTTAACCCAGTTCTGTATAGATTAGAATTTATACTGCCAGCTAATTTCAGGGTGCATAGGTTTGTTCACCAGGTTATTTTAAAAATGGTGTAGTATAAATTAAAAGCTCCTGGCATAGATTAAATTGTAATGTTCCATGTGTCTTCTAGAGTGCTTTGGGTACAGTAGATAACAGATATTTCTTTGTAAAAATGTATTCTAAATGAATACTTACGAACTTTACGTTATTTGTTAAGTTGAGGACTGCTCTATTCTGACATTCAGTGTGTTTGGCAATTTGTTACAGTGAATATATAGTATAGAATATGTTAATTATGAATGAATAATTATAACAGTGATGTCTTAATTTTTTCATAAAGCATTAGCTTTCTTATTTTACATCTGGAACCTGTAGTTAGTGAAATTATTCCCTTAGGTAACAAGGGCTGTTTCTTCCTCATCTTTGTATCTTTTACGCACCAGGCAGAATGTGGTGTTATATGAATGAATGAAAGTTTTGGATTGCCACAATTATTTCATATTCTTCCCTTTTAGGTAACTGTGCATAATCCCCGAAAATCAAAGCTACTTGATAGCATATAAGATTCCCAACTGATTGTTTCATCAGCTAAGTAAGTTTTTTGTTTATTAATTAACAACTAACATTGTTACTTATTTTAAACATTTGGATTGACCATAAATGAAAGAAATTTGGATTAGCTTCCTCCATGAAATGCTCTGTTGAGTTCTGTGAATCGGAGGCTGAGGCAGGAGAATGGCGTGAACCCGGGAGGCGGAGCTTGCAGTGAGCCGAGGTGGCGCCACTGCACTCCAGCCTGGGCGACAGCGAGACTCCGTCTCAAAAAAAAAAAAAAAAAAAAAAAAAAGTTTTAAGAGTACAGATTTTGGACACAAAATGACGGTGTGGATTCCAGCTTGATAATTTCAGCTGTATAACTTTTGTAATATACAAATCAAGCTCTTTACAAGGGGGATAATAATAGTGGCTAACCCACCTAGGATTTTTATTACAATAAAATGAGTTAATTTGTATGTTCGTAAGAAATCTATACATAGTAGATATTTAAAATATGTGTATATTAAAAATACATATAAAATTTTTAAAATTTAAATGATTTTTAAAGTATCTTTTGTATCTTATTTGTGATACATATTAATGAGTTAAATTAGTTAATATGCAAAGTCTAGAACAGTACTTGGCATATAGTAAATACTAAGCATTTTTCCTCATTCTTGTTTTAAATGGACTTTTCTAGCCCTCTTCTTCTGCACTTTATTTAGACCTGTTTTTCTATATCTGTATGTAGCTTCTTCCATTCCACATTTCTTTCTTCCCACATTTCATCACAATTAGGCTAATGCTGTCACCTCCGTGCAGGCAAAATTCCCAAGTATGTCTCCAGTCCTGGTTCTATCTTATTAGAGCAGCCTCTTCCTGATATCTCTGTCCTAGTTCTTGATATCTGCCCTAGTTCTCTGGCCTGTAGCCTATCCAGAACAATACCACATGGAGTTAACTTTCTCCAAATCACTGCTTTGAAAAAATAATTTTAATTTCTCAAATCTCTGATTCCTTGTTGTCTTTGGATATATGTACAACTTTCTTACTGAAGTCAGCCTTATCAAAGGCCCATTGCAGTCTTACTCTAGTTTATCTGTTTTTTAACCTCTTAGTTTGGAGGAATTCAAATATAAATAATGTAATAAACTGTAACGTACACTTTATCAATCATGGCCAGTCTGGTTTCCATCTGTAACCTCATCCATTCCCTCTCCTGTATTATTTGAAACAGATCCAGATATTATTTCATCCATAAAATACTTAAGTACATAATGCCTAGAAGAAAAGGACTCTTTTAAAAAATATAACCCCAATGCCATTTTCATACCACACATTAATAGTTGCCTAATATTTTATGTTTAGTCAATATTCTAATTTTCAGTAGTCTCAAATTTCTGGTCTCAGTAGATTTTCTTAATCTGTAGGTTTTAAAAATCTCCTTTTTTGGTCTTGGATTTGTACATTTTTTATCTTGCATTTGTATATTTTATTTTTCTTTATTTTATTTTATTTTATTTTATTTTTTTTCTGAGCCCAGGCTGGAGTACAGTGGCATTATCTCGGCTTACTGCAACCTCTGCCTTCAGGATTCACATGATTCTCCTGCCTCAGCCTTCTGAATAGCTGGGACAACAGGTGTGTGCCACCACACCTGGCTAATTTTTGTATTTTTAGCAGAGACGGGGTTTCACCATGTTGACCAGGCTAGTCTCGAACTCCTTGGTCTCGAACTTCTGACCTCAGGTGATCCACCCGCCTTGGCCTCCCAAAGTGTTGGGATTACAGACATGAGCCACTGTGCCTGGCCTATTTTATATATATTTAGCACTCTTTCTTTTTTTTTTTTTTTTTTTTTTAAATAGATACAGGGTCTTGCTATGTTGTCCCGGCTGGTCTCAAACTCGTGGACTCAAGTGATTCTCCTGCCTTGACCTCCCAAAGTGTTGG